>NW_027142373.1:9370599-9946381 GCF_026170545.1 Melanerpes formicivorus
TGCTGAAGTTAAATCAAAGACCAAATAAAACCCAAATGATTGGTGACCCAGCTCTGTGAACTCTGAGCAGAGAGCAGCCAGGTCTCCCACCCAGAGCAGTGCTGCCACAAGTGATTAACTGGGGCCGGTAAATCACCTCTCCTCTCCAGGATGCTCCTCGTTTAAGCCCAATTCCCTTTTATTTCCAGCTCAGCAGACATTACCCTGAGGGGCAGTGACCAGGGCGTCGTGTTCCCAGCTGGAGAGCACTGATGCCCTGTTTATAGGATAGGAACGAGGAGAAAATATCCACATGACAGAATACAAAAGCATTCCAGTGCAGGGCTGGAGCTGGTCTGACCCTGTCCTTAGCACAGGCTGCAGGCACCGTCCCCTGCCCCAAGAGACAGTCACTCCACGCCACAAGCTGCCTGCAAAGCCCCCAGCTGTCCCATCACATCTGGGTGGGCCAAGACTGCCATGCCATCATCTTTGTGGCACCTCCTCTGGCCCTGCTCCGACAGCTCCTTGTCTCTCCTGTGCTGAGGACTCCAGAGCTGGACCCAGCACTGCAGGTGGGGTCTCAGCAGAGGAGCAGAATCCCCTCCCTCCATCTGCTTCCCACTCTGCTGGGGATGCAGCCCAGGACAGCAGCTATTGCCAGCATCATCTTCCCTCCTCACCCCATCCCTCTAACCTCAGGAATGACCAACCAAAGGTCATTGCTGTGACCTTCCCTGAACACAGCCCAAATGATGCGAGATGAGGCTCAGATAAGTGTTAAGGAGATGAAGGAGATAACAAGCTCACCCCACGGGCAACAGACCACCCCAGATCCCTCAGGGGGCTGCAACAGGCCCATCTGCTCCAGGACCTGCCCCCCCAAGCCAAAGCAGGCTGCACTCCCACACCAGGTTGCTGAGTGCTCCCAGGTCCCCCCCGCTCCAGCACCCTCCTCACACAGCTCATCAGGCTCCGCTGTGCCAGGGACTACTCACAGAGCAGGCAATAATTTCATTTCCCTTGCAAATGAAGCCCTGTTCCTTCCCCATTCCCAACACCTCATCAGCTGAGCCATCATCCCACCCCGCTCCCACCAGCCCTCACCACCTCCTCCACTCCCTTTGGTTTGTTTGCCCAGCCCTGACAAACAGCCTGCTCCATCCTGCCAGGAGCTCTGGCTGCTGCCATGTTCTTGCTGTCTAGTTGCAGATGGTTGATCAGACAGGTTTGCTTGTTAAGGAAGTTCTGACAGTCAGCTATTAATAACAACAACCACCACAACAACAACTTGCTTTTCTACCAAACATGGCTCCCTGAGACCTGATCTGATGCCAACCGCCGATGGCCATGGCTGCTTAGGCTGGGATGAGGCAACTGGCTGGTGTCTGCATGGACAGGGGGCTTTGTGGGGGTGGGAAAAGGGCTGAGATGTGGGTTCAAGTAGGTGGAGAAGCCCAACAGGTGCCACCTCAAAATGAGGCTGCCCTGAGCCCTACTTCTGCAGCCCCACCTCTTACTCCTGGCAGGGACTATTTTGTGCCTTTGTTATCCTGTTTCTCCCCTCCCCACCCCCCCTCCATCGAGGCTTTCCCAACTTCACTGCTACCCCATGCAGGGTGAAGTCCAACATCAGCCAGCCTGAATCCGTGAGCTTTGCCAAGGCTCCAACTGTTTTGCTGCAGTTAAAGAGCCCTGGGAGCACTCTTGGTCCCAGCAGACTCATTCCCAGCAAAGGTGCTTTTGAACTACACAGGGCAGTAGCAAAGTAATTAAAAGCAAGGCTGAAGTCTTCCCAGGGAACTCAGAGCACACTGAAGGCTGTGGAAAGCTCTAGAAAGCAAAGTCTTGGAGCTCCTGTGTCTCTCCCAGAGAGAGGATTGGTCAGGCACTGGGTGGGGGACACAGAGGAGCAGCCACAGGATCATGCTACCTCCCAGGATGGCACCTGCCTCAGTTTCCCCACTCTGGTCAGTGCACAGCCTCCAGGCTCCTGCAGTGTTAGTTCAGATCACAGCAGTCACTCAGCACCTCCTCAAGAGCTGCACTCCAAACCCAGGATCCTGCACTTCTGTGGCTGGCATAGAGTCCTTTACTGGGGTCTCCACTGCCCCTCCAGACCTCTCCTCATCCCAACCCAGCCCAACACATTGGTGCCCCTCAGCCAGGCTCTCCCAAACCTCTGCCCTTGCTGGTAAGGGCATCCAGTCATTCCTGGGTAGCCCCAGGGTACAAGGCTGGGCTTCATCCTCCCCCCAGCCTTCCCCCATGCAAACAGAATCCGTAGCAGCCCTGCTAGGAAAAGCCAAGGCAGCCAGCAGGATCCAGCCCCACTCTCATTAATTTCTGTGAATAATTAAGCCCTGGGAAGTTCATACTTTCTGCTTAAAACCTCACATTGCAGTGTTTGTAATTACTGTTTTATGGAAGCATTAAAAATTAAAGGGCACCCTGAGGTTGCAGCCAGCAGCAGAGCTGGGTTGGCTCTGGCTTAGAGGAAGCTAAGCTCTTGGGCACCAGCCCAGCAGCTGGGGGGTACAGCTTTCTGTGTCCTCCCTGCCATAAAGGGCAGGTTTGGGGGGCCAGCAGTTACAGGAGGAACAGTCCCACCAAATCTGAGGGTCCTGACCACAAACCCTGCCCAGCTCAGTCTGACTCCTGAGACTCAGGCTGCCTGTCTTGGGATGGGGGGAAGCCCCTGACCACCCCTAGACCATCACCCATGTTGCTTCCACCATCATCCCTACCCACCCCAGAAGTTACAGAGGTGGAGAAACCAACTCACCAAGCCAGTCTCAGGGCTTCTAACCATTTCCCTCCATAGCCAGCCTCTGGACCAACCCATGTGGGCCCCAGAGGATGGGTTACAAGGGCAGAAAGGTGCTTTCAGGGCCATAGTTATGGGGAACCCTCATCCTACTGCCCCAGGCTTACATGCTCCCATCCCTTCACCATCACTTCATCCTATCCCAGGTGAAGATCATCTTGAAATCCACATCCAGATCACCTGCTGGCCTCATGGGGCTTGGGGCATAGATGCTCTGAGGTGGGGAGGCTTCCCTGAGCCCATGGCTGGTGTGCTGTGCCTGACCAGGCAGCTTCACAGCAGACCCTAAGCGGCTGGAGATGCTGGCAGGTGTTTTCATGCATGCAAGAAGGTCAGGGGGTAGTTGGATAGTTACCAGCTCCTGCTGAGGTGATCATCACCCACTCATGGGGGATGCCTTTGTCCGGGGCTGCTGGAGGCAGGGGGAAAGTGAGGAGGGGACACGATGGAATAGGTACAGCTGCTTCTCCTCTGCCATGTGCATCAGGGAGGTGACCCTCAGCCCCTGCCAGGCCACGTGTGCCAGTTCAGTCTGTGCCAGGAGCAAGGTTTGGGAGGGCATGGAGACCTCTCAGGATGATGTGTGGCACAGTGAAGGTGGGCCTGTGGGAAGAGTGATATAAAAGCCACCTTGGTCTCCACTGAGGACACCTCTTTCCTGCAGAGGAGAAACTCAGCCTGGGGGAAGGAGGCCTCTGTTGTTTTCCCAGAGTCCTATTTTAGGAAGCATAACAAACACAGAACCTGAACAGGAGATGCTTTATGGGTTCTGGGTGGGGAGGAAGGGCTGTTCAGAGCCATTCACAGCACCTCACACCACCTCACTGCTGCCAAGCCAAGAGCATCCTGTCCCTCCCAACAGCCCCTCAGCCCAGTCCTGCTCTGCCCTCCAGCCTTCTGGTCATTTCCCCCAGAGGTGGGGCTCAGGCTGCCTTTCGACCCTCAGCTGCCTCAACATCCATGTTCCTCTGCAGGTCACACTCCTCAGTGCTGGCAGGTTGCATGGCCAGGAGCCCAGAAACATTCATCATCTCTTTCCCCACCTGCCCATATTGCTCCAGTCTGGGCTGCCCAGTTCCCCCAGTCTGGGGCCATGTCATCACTCCACCTTGGCTCCCTGGTAGCCCTTCTGGGGCTAGCCCTAGAGGGGCTCAGCACTGCTCTGGAGCATCTGAATTTTCCAGCCATCCCATGCTGCACAGACCAGCACCTTCCCCACAACCCAAGGACCATCCTGGAAGGATGGCCTCCCAGGCTCCCAAACTGGTTTCCATGGCAGCCAGTTTGCAACCAGTTTCCGACTCTCATCGGTCTCCATGGCAATAAGACTTCTCCCTCCCCATCCACGGTGTGGGGTGTTGTTCAGGAGTTCCCACAACAGCTCCCCCCTGCTTGAGAACAACCCCCAGGACCCCAGCAGCTCTGCCCTGCAAACCAGTGTCATCTGCACCTGCACAGCCAGCATCTGCCAGGGTGCTGAGCAGCCAGAGGGGGCACACAAGAAGAATCTTTCTCCCTTCTGCTTCCCCCACCATCATCCTAGAGGATGTAGCTGGGGCCACCTGGCAGGTCCCTGATGCTCCCTCAAGCCAAGACGAGCAGGGCTTTAAGAACCATCCCTGGTGCAGGAGAAGGAGCCAAGCTTTGTACAAATGATGCACAGATGAAGTTTATTTTTACAGCCCTGGTGAGGATTCGGAGCCAGGCACCGACTCGGCACTAAAAATACCAGCGGGGGCCTCCAGTTTGCTTCTTTCCTGTTCAACAACACTGACCCCACAAACATCCAACCAAAACAGCATCACCGCTGGCCCAAGGCCCTGAGGGGGATGGCAGGAGCTGGAGCAGGGGAGGTGTGAAGGCAGCAGCTGCGCATGGGCGGCCGGAGGAGGGTGAGGATGCAAACAGCATCGCCCTTCCTCTGCGGCAAAGCCACACTGCCAGGGAAGGTAACCCCCCCCAGCTCTGCTGTGCACAGCTTCCCTGTGCCTTTGGAGAAAGCTGAGCCAAATGTAAGAGGCAGCAGCAGCCTGTGTTTCCTAGCTCTGGGGGCTGCTGCAGTGAGTTTGGCCTCTCTGGGGCATTTAACAGAGCTTCACCCAACTGCTTTGTGCGTCCTGGACACCAGGCATCCCATGCTAGAGTCAGAGAGCCCAATTATAGCATCAGTTAGGTTGGAAAAGATCTTTAAGGTCATCAAGTTCAACTGGCAATCATGTTCCTTTTGGGACTGGGGCTGGGAAGATTGGAACTAGATGATCTTTAATGTGCCTTCCAACCCAACCCATTCTATGATTCTGTGTTGGGGGTGAAGCCACTCCAGGAGTCCCCCTTACAGCCTCACACCTGCTCCTCAGCAGGGCAGGAAAGGACCTGAAGCCAAAGTGGCACTGGCAGCTTCTTTCCCAAGTGCCTGGGCAGGTTGTGGCTGCCAGGCATGGCTCTCACCCCACAGCTCCAATAGTCAATCCCTGCAGGTAACAGCAAAGCCTTGCTCAGCCCTTCCATGGCATCTCCCAGAGAGGGGCAGGGAAGGGGTGTTGGGGTTCTGCTGGGTGAGCTTTAGGGAGCAGTGGGGGAAAGGAGGCTGGGTTTGGAGCTGGGGACTCCAAGGGGTCCAGGTCACATTGGCACCTGTGGGACAACAAATGTTATCAAGAGCAGTGCAGGGGGAAAGGGGCTGCTCTGTATTCCTGCTGAGACCAGCCCACCACAGGAGGACTCTGCTTAGCTGACATGCTCAGAAAGGGAGACTCATAGAATGGTCTGGGCTGGAAGGGAGCTTAAAGATTATCTAGTTCCACCCCCCATGCTATGGGCATGGACACCTGCCATTAGCCCAGGTTGCTCAAAGCCTCATCCAACCTGACCTTGAACACCTGCAGGGAGGGGGCAGCCACAATCCCCCCGGGCAGCCTGTTCCAGTGTCTCACCACCCTCACTGGAATGAACTTCTTCCTAATCTCCAGTCTCAATCTCCCCTCTTCCAGCTCAATGCTGTTGTCCCTCATCCTATCATCACCAGCCTTTGTCAAAAGCCTCTCCTCAGCTTTCCTGTAGGCCACCTTCAGGAACTGGAGAACAAGCAAATATTTCCATTCAGGCTCTTCTCAGCACAGAACAGCTTTGCAGAAGGACAAAAGCCACTTAAAGAAGTCTCCCCCCAGCTTCGTTTTCTGGAGGAAACTGCTCAAACAGGAGCAGGAGCAGCCAGATGCTGTGTCCTTGGACCAGTGGTGATGATGCAATACAGTGCACCACGCAGTGGCAGTCACAGTGCCGTCCCCTGTCCTGGGGAGCAGCATGGCAAGGGGAACAGACCTGATCTGATGCCCACTGGGGTGTGCTGGGTGGCAGTGGTGGCAGCTCTGGTGTCAGGGACACATAAGTCCATGTCCTCTGCTTTTATAATGAAGTGACATCAGATAGTGTGGCTGTTGCTTGGGGGGAAAGATGATTAACCACCATAATCCCAATTACAGCTTCTAATTGGGATTAATTTGTTGAGTTAATTAAGTGTGGAAATCTGTTGCCTCCTGGATTTCTTTTAGGATTTTCTTGCTCCCCAGCTCAGTCCCTGCCTGGCCACAGCTGAAGGGCAGAGGCCTGGTCACTGCTCTGTGACAATGTGGAGACAGCTGTGTCACTGCTGGTGACAGCCAGACAGGCTCCACTTTAGCACCCAGTTGCTGCTCTTCATTTGATCCAGATGGAGAGATGGTGAGATGTGGGGAGAGGGACCATGGTGGCTGAATCCCCAGCTCCAAGCATGACTAAAGCCTTCACAGAGGGACAGAAATGTTGCAAGAGGTGAAGCATCAAGGGGCCAGTGATGGAGGATCCTTGCAGGTGAAACCAGTGCATCATCCTCCCCAGGTCCCAGGGCAAACTGTGCAAGGACATCCCAGCACACCAGGCTCGGTGACAGCAAGGGCTGAGGAACGAAGCACACCCAGGGGTCAGTGGACAGCAAAGGGGTGGGATTGGCAATGCCAGGAAAGGGGAGGAGCAGCAGTTCAGGTGCCTGGGCTCTGTGCAGTAGCCAGGGTGACTTCCCCTGAGGAGACCCTTGCTGAAAAGGCTCTGCTTGGCTGCAACTGAGACACAGGAGAGACATGGACCTGTTGAAGTTGATCCAGAGGAGGCTGTGAGGACAGCATGAGACAGTTGGAGTCTTTCAGCCTGGAGGAGGAACCAGGGAGAGCTTCTGGTGGCCTTTTAGTACTTAAAGGAGCTTATCAGAAAAGGTGGGGACAGACTTTTGTGCAGGGCTTGTTGTTACAGGATGAGTGGTGATGGTTTGAAACTAAAAGAGGGAGATTTAGACTAGAGAAAAGAAGAAATGTTTGACACTGAGGGTGGTGAGACCCTGGCTCAGGTTGCCCAGAGAGGTAGTAGATGCCCCCCTCCCTGGAACCATTCCAGGTCAGGGTCTTTGGAGCTCTGAGCAACCTGCTCTAGTTGCAGCTGGCCTAGCTGGCTGCAGGGGGGGTGAAACAGGTGACCTCCAACCCAACCCATTCTATGATTCACAGCTGTGCCAGCACTGCAGGGCTGGGCTCACCACTCTCCCCTGAGCCACACATATGGATTGTGTGTGTCCCTGTCGCCACACATATGGATTGTGTGTGTCCCTGTCGCCACACATATGGATTGTGTGTGTCCCTGTCCCCACCACTGCACACCCAGCAGGGCTGCTGCTGCTGCTTCCCATTGTTTTCCTCAACATTCTCCCCCTAAATTAATTAATCCAATTAACTGACTAACTAAGCAGCCCTCCATTCTCGGTGGCACCGAGCCAGCTGTGCACCACAGCCAGCTGCAAGAGCATCACCTGCTCCTGGTCTCAACCTCCCTGACCTGAGCTGGGGGTGATTTGGGAAGGAGTTGGGGCTGGTGAGCGAGGGCTTGCAACAGAACCTTCAGCAAAAGGTTGCACAAACACCTCTGGCAACAGCCACATTTCCATGCAGGTTGCAAAGTCTCTCCTTAGTTCTCAGAGCTGCTGTCAGATGCTTTGAGTGCTCAGATGAAAGGAACTAAATGAGGGCAGATCGTTATTTCCTGTTGTCTGCTTTGTATTTATAGACAAGCTGAGATGTCTGCTGGCTCAGTTCTGAAGCTAAAAGCAAACCTCTGTCTTGTTTCCGACTGGTTTCTACTGGGAGCCGAGTTCCAGACAGTGAGAGGTGGTGGTGGCAGCCCTCTAAGAGCTGCTGAGGAGAGAGGCTGCACATCCCAGCAGCCCTCTTCCTCCAGGCTTTCCAAAGCCAGCAGCCAGATGTTAGATATTTAGAGATCTTTATATTTAGGTGTCTGAAAATGCACTTTTGCCCTCATGAGCTCCTTTGCAGGCACTAGTGGCACCTCCACCCAGGGGCTGCTGCTGGGGATCCAGCCCCACAAAGGCATCTAACCTACCCCAAAGGTGCCTGACTGCCCCACAGACACTCCCTTCTCTCTCCATCCTTACAACCTTTCATTTTCCCCCCCTTTCCAGAGGACCTGGGTACCAATGGCCAGATCCTGGCTCAGCTTCCCCAGGATAGGGGAGCCCCTGTTCCCCCATGGGTGCCGGTGGGAGAAGTTGCATCCTCAGCAGCTTTGCTGGGCTTTCTGGATGCCTCACTGGAGTCACCATCATTGCAGGTGTTTAGGAGGAGACTGGATGGGGTGCTTGGTTGCATGGTTTGAGGCACTTGAAGGTGTCCAGAGAAGGGCAATGAGGCTGGGGAGGGGTCTGGAGCACAGCCCTGTGAGGAGAGGCTGAGGGAGCTGGGGTTGTTTAGCCTGGAGAAGAGGAGGCTCAGGGGAGACCTTCTTGCTCTCTACAACTCCCTGAAGGGAGGTTGGAGCCAGGTGGGGGTTGTTCTCTTCTCCCAGGTAACCAGCACCAGAACAAGAGGACACAGTCTCAAGCTGTGCCAGGGGAAGTTTAGGCTGGAGGTGAGGAGAAAGTTCTTCACAGAAAGATTGGCCATTGGAATGTGCTGCCCAGGGAGGTGGTGGAGTCCCCATCCCTGGAGGTGTTCACAAGGGGATTGGACGTGACACTTAGTGCCGTGGTTTAGTTAGTCATGAGGTGTTGGATAACAGGTTGGACTTGATGATCTCTGAGGTCTTTTCCAACCTGATTGATTCTATGGGTTAGTTGATTAGGTGGTGTTGGATGATAGGTTGGACGTGATGATCTTGAAGGTCTGTTCCAACCTGGTTAATTCTATCCTATCCTATCCTATCCTATCCTATCCTATCCTATCCTATCCTATCCTATCCTATCCTATCCACTTGCCTGCCTGGGGAACAAAGAGCTCCATCTCTCCTGAGAAATTATCATCCCCAAATTTTAATGGCTTTCCACCAATGAGTGCTGCTGAGCATCACTGCTGCAGCTGAGGAGAAAGGGAAGGGCCCCACAGCTCTGAAAGGTGTTTTTACTCCCCCCCCCCCCCCCCCCCCCCCCCAGCCCTTTCCTCCAAGTCCTTTCTACCAGAAGAAAAAAAAAAAAAGACAAGAAAAAAAGGCAAGAAAAAAGGCAAAAGCTTTCCCTGCTCTTTTCACTCAATGAGTCTCAGGACAGATTTTCAATTTGCTAACTTTCTTTATGGCTCTGGCTTCACCAAAGGGAGCGAGAGATGAAGGAAGGGGACAGGAGATTAAATGCATGAGTTTATTTTCAGAAGCCTTTTTTTTTTTGAAAGTGGGGGGGAAAAAAAGAAGGGAAAGGAAGTAGAATACTAATAAAAAGGGAGGGGAAAAAAAGCCCACAAGCAAACCACAAAAAACAAACTGACACAAGAGAGACAGGACTCAATTAAAGCCAAACCTTGAAATGCAGAAGGCAGCAGCCCCAGCCAGGGCTCCATCAGCCATCCCTGTCAGGCAGTGAGCTTTGCTTACAGGAGGCTGCATGGCAGCCAGATCCATCACCTGGGAGAACCTCCTCCTCCTCCCCCCCTCTCCCACCCCCTGGTGCTTACATCTTCTTCTTCTCCTTGATCTGGCGATAAACACGTTAGGGGAAACAAACGGCTTTCACCTGCCTGCACCGGCCCTGCCTGGGAGGCAATTTGCCATTTTGCCCTGCTGCTGCTGCTGCTGCTGAGCAGAGGATCAGGAGGGAAAAGCCACTTAAAGATTCCTTAATCAAAGCCCACAGAATCACAGACTCACAGGGGCTGGAAGGGACATCAAAAGCTCATCCAGTCCAACCCTCCCTGCCAGAGCAGGGTCACCTACACCAGATTACACAGGAATGCATCCAGGAGAGTTTTGGGTATCTCCAGAGAAGGAGACTCCACACCCCCCTGGGCAGCCTGTTCCAGGGCTCTGTCACCCTGACAGGGAACATTTTTTTCCTCATATTTACGTGAAACTTCCTATGCCTCAACCCAGTGCATTTGCCATAGAATCAGCCGGATTGGAAAAGACCTCGGAGATCATCAAGTCCAACCTAACACCTAACACCTCCTGACAACTACACCATGGCTCCAAGTGCCACATCCAAGCCTTTTTTGAACGCCTCCAGGGATGGGGACTCCACCACCTCCCTGGGCAGCACATTCCAGTGGCCAGTTACTCTTTCTGGGAAGAACTTTCTCCTCACCTCCAGCCTAAACCTCCCCTGGCACAGCTTGAGACTGTGTCCTCTTGTTCTGGTGCTGGTTGCCTGGGAGAAGAGACCAACCCCCACCTGGCTACAACCTCCCTTTCAGGGAGTTGTGGACAGCAATGAGGTCTCCCCTGAGCCTCCTCTTCTCCAGGCTAAACAACCCCAGCTCCCTCAGCCCCTCCTCACAGGGCTGTGCTCCAGACCCCTCCCCAGCCTTGTTGCCCTTCTCTGGACACGTTCAAGTCTCTCAATGTCATTCTTGAACTGAGGAGCCCAGCACTGGACATTGGGCTCCACTGAGAAGAGAAGCATGGGGCAGAGCTGTCACCTCCCTCTGCTGGGATTTCCAGCCCCAATCCCTGCTCCTGCAGCCAGTGGAGACTGCTGGTGAGGGCCTTGCAGTGGGATGCTGCAGGGCATGGGCAGTGGAAAGCATCTGCCCTCTCACCCTAGGATCACAGAATCACAGAATGGTGGGGTTGGAAGGGACCTCCAGGGATCATTGAGTCCAACACTCCTGCCAAAGCAGGATCACCCAGGGCAGGGCACACAGGATTGCATCCAGATGGGTCTTAAACGTCTCCAGAGAGGGAGACTTCACAACCTCTCTGAGCAGCTGCTCCAGGGCTCCAGCACCCTCACAGCACAGAAGGTTTTCCTCACATTCAGATGGAACCTCCTGTGTATCAGTTTGTGTCCACTGCTCCTTGTTCTGCCACAGGACACCCCTGAAAAGACTCTGGTCCTTCCTCTTTCCCCCCACCCTTCATTTGTGAGCATTGATAAGATCTCCTTTCAGTCTTCTCCAGGGTAACCAGCCCCAAGTCTCTCAGCCTTTCCTCATCACACAGATGCTCCAGTCCCTTCATGATCCTCATAGCCCCCCTTGGACTCCCTCCAGCAGTTCCTTCCTGAACTGGGGTGGCCCAGAAGTGGACAAAATACTCCAGATGTGGTCTCACAAGGAGTGAGTAGAAGAGGAGGAGAACCTCCCTTGACCTGCTGGACACACTCCTCTTAGTGCACTCCAGGATACCGTTGGCCTTCTTGGCCACAAAGGCACGTTGCTATCCCAGTGGGGACCAGACCCTTTCTACACCACCAATAAGGGAAGGTTTTGATGCCATCAACTTTAAAAGCAGGGCAAAAAACCAACTCCAGAAGGAAAGTTCTGAGTGGAAATACTAAGAAGAGCAAGGCTGAGAAACAAAAATTGTCCCTGGCTCCATTCCTAGGTGAGGAGAATGGATTTCCAGAGCAGTATCATCCTTTGGACACGCCTGTCCTGGTTTCACAGCTGCCAGAAGAGAAGAACAGGTTAAAAAAAAACCCAACAAAATGCTTCCAGGAGGCTCTGCCTGCTGCAGTGCCACCAGAGATGCCATCAAAAGTTCCACACCACTCTGCCCTGAGGAGCAGACAGAGAGTGCAGCTGACAGCTCCTCCTTTGATTTTTGTTCAGAGTTCTGACATTGTTTCCTGCTCTTTTCTCCCTCCCAGCCTGGGATTTGTTCCTTGCAATTAGCTGTGGCAATTTGAATATATTTTGTGTGCCATCACCTCAGCTTCCATGCTCCTACTCAATAAAAAGTGAATTTCATGTTCCTGTCATCCTCAGATGTCCCTTCCAGATGGAAACAGGTCCTGGCCAGGGAGACTGGGACAAGTGCTGGAGACCTGCTGGGGAAAGAGCTTGGGGAGGCAGTGGGATGCTGTAATGGCCATTGGGGCACAACCAGGGTCAGAAATGGGCAGAGAAAAAACACTTCCAGGTGACAAAATCCCTTCTCTTTTATGCCATCTCCTCTAGGAGCTAACTGAGCAGCTTCATCAGGCTTTGAGCAGCCTGGTCTGGTGGAAGGTGTTTCTGCCCATGGCAGGGGAGCTGGAACTAGATGATCTATAAGGCTCCTTCCAGTCCAAGCCATTCTATGATTCTATGATCTGTTGGGTTCCCAGGATCAGCAGTGCTGTGGGAGTCCATCTGCCCCCCAGCCCCAGCACACCCCCCCAGACATAACAAACAATCCAGTGCCAATGCTGCACCCAAAGCCACCATTAACACCCAGCATTGGTGTTACCACACCAGTCAAGACTCCACCTTGCCCCTACATGGGGACCAATCACAGAATCACAGAAACACTCAGGTTGGAACAGACCCTCAGGATCACCAAGCCCAACCCAGAACCCTACTCTACAAGGGTCACCCCTAAACCACATCCCCAAGCACCACATCCAAGCCACCTTTAAACACATCCAGGGTTGGTGACTCAACCACCTCCCTGGGCAGCCCAAGGTATTCCTCTTGTCCCAGCAGCTGGGGCCCTCAGGTGGAATGGAGCAGGAAGGGCTGCCCTGAGCACCCACCCTCTGGCCCCTGCATCCACAAGCCATGTGTCATCACCCATGTGCCAACGAGAGAGGCATTTCCCCAGGCAGCAGCCTCCCTCAGGGCAGCACTCAGAGCAGGACTCAGTGCCAGCTGACAGGGCAGGGACACAACAAGCAATAGCAGAGCATAACTCAGCCCCATCACCCAAGTTTACAGCCTGCCTCAAGATCCAACAAGGTTCCAGACAGATCATTATTTCCCATGGCAGCAGCAAGGGTGAACCAGTCACCTTTTATTTCTGCTTGGAGGGAAAAAATGGCCCTGTCAGGGGCTAATTTGGGCTCTGCAGTAGGTGCTGGGCTGCTGGAAGAAGGCTGTTTCAGAAGCAGCTGAGCAGAGCCAGTGGGAAAAGCTGCCCAGGGAGCTGATGTGCAACCAGCACTGCCTCAAGAGGCAGCCCCAGCCTCTTGGCTGTGAAGTGCAAACTTAGAGCATGAGGAAATGGCCTCAAATTGCAGCAGGGGAGGCTTAGGTTGGATATGAGGGAAAATTTCTTTCCTGGAAGAGTGGTCAGGCATTGAAAGAGGCTGCCCAGGGAGGTGGTGGAGTCACCATCCCCAGAGATTTCTCAGGAGTAGACATAGCACCCGGGGACACAGTTTAGTGGGCATGGTGGTGTTGGGTTGATGGTTGGACTTGATCTTGGAGGTGTTTTCTGAGTGAAACCATTCCATGCTTCTATGATTCTGATTATCTGGTCCTCACAACCCTGGGAAGTGAATTGCTGGTGGTTCCTGTTTGCAGATCCTCATGGACCAACTCCTGCCTGCCCAGCACTCAGAGGGAGCCTGTGCCAAAGCTTTGAGAGTGAGATGAAAGGTGCTGGAGGAAAGCAGAAGGTATTCTTGTTCAAGCTCTGCAAGGGGAGGCTTGTGCTGCTTTTATTTCTACACATGCTGGCTTCAAGACACAAACATTACTGAATCAATCCTTCCCTTGTCTGGCCTCACAGGCAGGATGAAGGCTGCCTACACAGTTTTGCATTGAAGATGACAAATGGCTGGGAGATATATAAGGGCAGCATCTCCAGCTCCTGGCTCAGGATGGGGCCAGTCTCACCATGGTGAACACGTGAGCTTGGCTGGAGGGATGCTCAGAAAACACAAGCACCATGCAGCATCCAGTTTCCCAGGGCCAGGGCAGAGAGCTGGCAAGAGGAGCTAGGGCTGAGCTGGGGCCTGCCTGATGCTGCTGCACAGCTGAAGGAATAGGGTTGGGTTTCCATCCCCCAAAACTCATCTGCAAGACATCAAGCCACAGGGAGGACAGGATGGGGCCAGATGGCACAGCTCCAGCAAGTAGCTGAGTCACCAGGGAAACCTCACACGCTCAGCCAGCCTTTTGCCAGTGGTGCCCAGTGGCAGGGCAGGAGGTAATGTGCACAAAGTTGAATGCAGGAAATTCCATCTGAAGACGAGGAGGAACTTTTCTCCGGGGCTGCTAGAGAATTGGAGCAGGCTGCCCAGAGAGCTATTGGAACCTCCATCTCTGGAAAGATTCCAAACCCACCTGGATGCCATCCTGTGCAGCCTGCTCTGGGAGGTCGACTAGATGATCTCCAGAGGTCCAGCCCCTGTCATTCTGTGATCCTGTTAGTCACCTTGGACCAAGGAACACAAACCTGGCAGGGCCTAGGACGCTGTGGTGACACCACCATGACAGGCTGCCACCCCACCAGCCAGGCCAGGAGCTCTTCCATGCAGAAAAGGCTTAGGAGGGAGTTCCCACTCCATAACTTTCCAGTCAGAAGCTTTATGGCACACAGGAGTTTCCCCATCAAATGCCTCCAAGTGACAAGAGTGCTGAGCACCAGCCTTGCTCCAGTGAGCAACCCTGGAAACCCAAACCAGCTCATCCCAGCAAGGGGACATGCCAGGAGCAGAAATACCAGCAGCAGTGACAGCTCCCCTGAAGTGAGATGAATGACATGAAGAAAAGCTAAGGAAGAGAAGACCACACATGGAAGGTCCTTGCTTGGAGCTCACCTTGTCCCATGGCTGTGACATCTGGGGCACAAAGAGCCAGGCTGCCACTGAGTTGTCCCCTTCTCACCTGCTCCTGGTCTGTGCCTGCTGGCAATTCCTTTTGGCTGCTGTAGAACATCCTCATTCCTGCCTGTTCATTCAAACCCAGAGCGTTCCCCCCACACCTCCACTGCTGCCTCCAACACCTTGGTCCCTGGAGGGATGTACAGCTCCATGCACATCCCAGTGGTGTGAGGAGCGGCCTGGGGCACTCACTTCAGGCACCTCTACCTCACCAGCAGCATTGCTCCAGGGACCAGCATCCTTCTTGGGAGCCCTCCCCAGCCCCATCCTGCTTTCACTTCCCAAGGACAGCCTGGGGGCCACCAAGCCCCTGTTGGCTCTCCCTGGGGGGCATCGTGGGTACAGCCCCTGCTGAATCCACCCAGCCCCTGCTGAATCCACCCAGCCCCTGCTGAATCCACCCAGCCCAGCCATTCTCTTTGGGCTTTTGTTTTTAACCCCTCCAGGCACCCAGAGCTTGCCCCCCCCCCCCCCCCCCCCCCCCAGCTCTGCCCAATAACTCCCACAGAAGGACTGGGTGTTGCTTCCCCTTTAATTTACCACTCATCAGGGGGGGAGGGTTAAAAAAAAATAAAGGAAATTCAATAAATAAAACAACCTCGGATGCTGGCAGAGGATGAACACCCTGAAACTGCAGTCTGCTGGTGGCTTGGCCCATTGCCACCCCCCCTCCACACCACCCCATCCCAGCGCCACCAGGTCCAGGGGGGTTCAGATGCGGCCGGACAGTGCTCCTCGAGAAGAAATGGAACCAAAAGGGCGGGACATGGTTATTCACAGTTGACTGGTGGACAAAACAACCCCCAGGGTCCGCCAGCCCCGGCTGGGCCGCCGGGAAGGACCTGCGCCACCTGCCTGGGCTATTGCAGCAGCTTTGAGTCAAAGCCGCTCGTCGCAGGCTGCGCACGGCGCACCCGGCGGGGGGCAGGGCAGGTCACAAGCAGTCCCTGCACAGAGCCACTTGTCCTTTGCGGTAGTCGCGGCAGGGGCAGAGGCGCCGGTACTTGGTGTTGTAGCCTGCGCAGCTGAAGAGCAGAGGCTCCTTCTGGAGGTAGCACTCGTGGACGTTCTCAGCCACCGCCGGGTAAAGGTGGTTCATCTCGTGTTCCGTGCTGTCACAGGTGATGCTGAGCCTAGCAGGAGAGACAAAAGTGAGGGGCTTTGGGTGAGGACACTGCCTGGGGTTTCACCAGAAGGTTTTCAGGGCTGTTCTCTCCTTCCCAGGGAGGTTCCTTTGCTAAGTGTTGGGCCAGGTCTTTGCTGGTTGGACTACGTTTACGTTGCTGCGTTTGGCAGCCCTGGTCTAGATGTGAATGTTTGTCACCAGCTCAATGCACCATGCAGGAAGGGAATGACCCTTGCAACTCAAAGGTCCTGCAGCCCACACACTGCCCCAGCCCTTGTGTGGGCTGTGGATGGCTCAGGAAATCATGCACAAAAAGCCACCCAAATATTTTAGATCCCCTCAATGACCAGCAAGTCTGTCCGCTCTCTGTGGGCACCCCACACAGCTGCTAATGTCCAATGGAAGGGCACAGGAGTTCAATGGATAGCCATGTGTCCCCTGCCAGGTGAGCTCACCCAGCAGAACCAGGGTGGGCATCAGCAGACAGCTGAGGAGCAGCAGAAATGCCCAACATGGATCTCACCATCCCTCTCCTCCCGCCTGTGCCTGCAGCCGCAGATCCATCTGCTCCACAGCAGCACTGGCATTGCCCTCCCACCTCGCAGCTGGAGAGCCCCCAGGCCAGTTCAAGGTCTGGAGGGCATCATTGATGCAAGAGAGTGAAATCCAAGCCCCAGCTCTCATTTATCAGATGGAAACATCAGCAGGACTCTCAGCATCAGCCTGACCAGCCCGAGAGCAGTGTCAATGCTCAGGTTTTAATTGCCCAGAGAGCAGCACAGAGCTCAGTGCCAGATTTGGACTCAATTAAAATGTCCTCCTCTGTGCTCAAAAGGCTGCTTTATAGAGCAGGACTTTAAAAAGGAGAGGAAGGGAGAGACCATGGAGGAGGTGGAGAGCAACAGGGTGGGAGAGAGGTGGAAACATGCCCTGAAGGGCTGTCACTGCCTCCTGAAGTGTGAAGCTGGTCACAGAATCAGAATTGTTAGGGCTGTGACCAAGTCCAGCCATTAAGCCAGCACTGCTGAGTCCAATCTAGTTAATTAAAGCCAACACACGCAAGCAAAGGGCCACCCTGCACACAGCACACACTCTGCCCTGGGCATGAGGGCACCTCAAGGGCACTGCTGGGAGAGCACAAGGAGAACGGGAGCTAGGAACGGGAGAAGCAAAGGAAACAGCATCTGGCTGATGGCCTCCACCAGCAGCTGGCTGAGAAGGTGAGAACTCACTGGAGAAACACCTCCTTCTTGTTGAGGAAGCTGAAGAAGGTGGGCTCACAGACCAGCCCGTGCCGCCGGCAGGTCTGGGTGCAGGAGTGCTGGGGCTCCGACACCCACGCCTGCAGGGAGGCCACCGGCGGCCAGGCGCGGGGGGCCCGGCCGGCGCTGGGGGACCACACCAGGTGAGTGGAGTTGGGGGACAGGGCCAGAGGGCTCGGAGAGCTTTGCATAGCAGGACTCTTGGCCTTGGGAGGCAGAGGAGGAGATGATGTAGTGCAGAAATCCTGGTGGGAGAGAAGACAACGGGTGAGTAGCCAGCCACCCTCCACCTACCCCGCCCAGCATCTTCGCTTCGTGACAAACCTCCTCCAGCCCCTATCTCCTGGGCCACTCTGCCACCAGGCCACTGTCTGCACAGGACTAGGGCCTGGGGTCCCTCAATGGGGGATGGGGAAAGGAGGTTGCTGGTGGGACGTGAGGATGCTTGGGCTGCTGAGTTTGCTCCTCAGAGTGAAGTCACCTGCATGCATAGGTGGCATCTCTTGCTGTGGGGGATGAGGGCACTGGCCCTGCTTCTTCTCCTGATGCTGCCTTATTCTCTGCAGCAGAAAGGTCTTAACCCAACCCCAGCACCCCCAGCCACCCTCCACCCACCCCCCAGCCTCTTTACTTCATAACAAATCTCCCCCAGCCCCTATCTCCTGGTCCACTCTGCCATCAGGCTAGGTCTGCACAGGCTAGGTACTGGGCTGCCTCAATGTGGGTCTGCACTGGGTGAGCAGGAGAACAGGAATGGTCCCCTATGGAGGACAAGGATGGTTCTTTAGGGAGAACATGGCTGGTTGGCCAGGAGAATGTGGATGCTCCCCAACCTGGTGCTGAATGTAGGCATGGATCCGCTCCAGCATCCCCTCACAGGTGTACTCATAAGGCAGGTAAGGGTCCACCTGTGAAGGGGGAAGAGCAGAACACAGGCAGCAAGCAGGGACAGCCTTACCCTCCCCTTGGGCCTGGGCCAGCAGGGCTCTGGGCAGTGGTTCTCCCCACACCTTGGGTCTGTCCACCAGAGCAAGCAGGGCAGAAAACTGGGACTGGAAAAGCTTCACAAGCCACCAAGTGCTAGAGAAAGTGGTTGGAGTATTAATTTGAGTTGAGCTCATGCATTGGTGAAAATGAAGTCACCCTGTGCTATTTTAGTCTCACTTCTCTTCATTTTGGTAAGCCCTAAAATAAAATCACTCTTCATGCAATAGGTCACTGCCAATTAAAGAACAAACTGTTTCAGCCCAAGGAACTCTGCAGCTGTAGGCAAAGGAACAGGAATTTTAAATACAAGGGAGGCTTAGGGCTGGTAAAGATGCTGAGCTAATCCAGAGCATCCTCTGCTCCTGCCTGCCCCAACCTCAGCACAGCTCTGCAGCCCAGGTGGGAAGGTCCAGGCTTCACTGCCCCAGCGCTAGAATCCACCAAGCTGGCTGCTGAAGAGCTTGTGGCTGGGGCTGGCACAATCCAGGGAGAAAGCTTCTCGCTTTGCTGGGGCTTTGCTGCCCAGAGTGGATGGCTGGGATGGGCTGGAAGCTGATCCCTCTCCCAGCCCCAGATGCTCTGAGCTCTGGGACAGAGCAAACATTGATGCCCACGTCTCTGCTGGTGCTGGTGCTGCACCCCCACACCAATAGCTGCTGTGTATACAGAGCCAGCAGCATTTGGACCACCAGGTATTTTTACAGTGAGTTATGAAATCTTGATGACCTTCAGAAGACTTCTGCCTGCCCTCACTTCCCAACATCACATCTCCCTGTCCTGAGAGTCACCCTAGGGGCTGGGTCAGCAGCATCCCTCATACGAATGTGTCCCTGGCACAGCAGCAGCAGCACAGGCTCCAGGGCAAGCAGGCAGGAGGCAGGAGCAGGCAGCTGGACTCTCTTTCTACCAGCATGGCCAACCTGTGGCCATTGCCCCCATTGCAACAGTGATTGTCCCCATGGGAAGAGTGCTGCCAGGAGGGCTGTGGCCCTGCTGCACTCCTCCTCTCCAGAGCAAATTCTTTTCTAAGGACCTGTCTGCCCTGGGAGGACAGATTTGGTTTCTGTGTTCCTTTAATTTTCCAGAGAGGAGTTACATGCACTGCAAGACGTCAGTGCATGGAAGGGGCTGGGGTCCTGGGACCCCTCCTCTCCCCTGTGCCTCTGTGCAGAGCTTCATGCAAAAGAAAGGTGAGAAGCAGAGAGCCCTGCCTCTGGAAAACACCGACTCTACTAATTCCTGAGCTCTGCTCCTCCAAAATAGCTGTCTCCTTTTGAAGTACCTGTCAAACCCGAGCTCAAAGGCTCAGTCTGCTGAGAAGATCCCTCTAAGCATCTCCCTGCCATAAATATCCCACCTGAGAGCTCAGCCAGGCTGGGGATGACAGCTGCTCTGTCTAATTACAGATGTGCAGACGCTAATCAGGGCTGACGCAGCGACGGGCACTGCTCTTGCCTCTGAATTGCTGATGGGCTCCCAGCTAAGCAGGGCAGGAGCTCTCCACAAAGCAAAACTGCTGACCTCAGGTGCACAAGGCTGGGCTGGATGCTGCCTGGTGTTGAGCTGGGGGAGATAAACCACCCCTCGCTCAGCAGCACCGGGGCTGGGTCTCCTCTTAGCCCTGCTTTGGTGGCCACAGTGCTGGGGGCTTCTCCCTGTACCCTGTCACACCAGGCAAGGTGCAGATGTAATTCTGTAAACCAGCCTCTTTCCCCCCAAAACTCTGCTGTGGGATGCAGCATGTGCACAGTGAGGGTGGAGGCAGAAAACACCCTTGCTCCTGCATGTACACCTGAAGGTGATGCTCTGGGCACGATCCCACCTGCCCCCAAGCTCCCAGGAGCCTCAATGCATCCAGGAATATCAGGAGGCTGTGACTGGAGACTGCTACAGCCCCCACTCCTCCAACCCAAAATACCTCCAGCTGCCCCCTTTAACTCTGAGGGCTCCCCTAAAGTCTCTATTTCTCCTCTGCTCCCCTTATCAGGATTCAGCTTATGCACCCAGGACTGATAGAAGATGCCAATTTCAAGGAGCTAATTGTTTAATTAAAAGCTGGCAGACTTGGCCTCCTCTTGACAGCCACTTTGTTAGTGCTGCTCCCCATGCCAGGAGCTCAGGATCTCCTCAGCTGGGAGGGAGGAGAGGGAGGAGAGGGAGGAGGATGATGAGAAGGGGGTCTTCAAGGTGGGGCCCACTGCATCCCACTGCCTGGCATAGTGATGCACAGGATCCCATGGGAGGGAGCAAGAGGGGTTGGTGAAGATGGATTTTGCCATAATTTTCCCCAGGCATCAATGGGGAACACTGAGCCAGAGCTCTCCAACCTCAGCCCTCTCCATCAGCCCCATTGGGGTCAATGGAGAGCGCCAGGGGCGGAGAGCTCTGATGCTCCCCAGGACCACGAGAGCTCTGGTTTTACAGTCTCCAGCAGTAACCCCAGAGCTGAAGAGAGCAATGAGCCTCTTTCACTGGGAAAAAGAAAATAAATAACATCCAAACATCAGGAGTCAAATAAGTAGAGAAATGATGCAGTTCCATGCCACACCTGACAGCCAGCTGGGAAGGCTTCACCCAGCTCTTTTTGCTCTGATGTTTCACAGTTTGCTCTTCCAGGCAGAGTCTGAAGTGTGTAATTTTCCATTATACTCCTGTGTGTTTGACTTTAATATAATGAAGCCTTCTCCCTTCACTACCCCCAGAATATTGGGTCTATTAAATTGCCTGTGCAGGGACTATTTTTGACAACGGAAAAAGCTGAAGGCCAAGAAAATGGCTCTGCCTACCACCCTCTCTCCTTCTCCAGCCTCTCATCGCCAGCTAAGGGCCTTAATCCATCACTGGGATGAGCCTCCCAGCATCTCCTTTCCTAGGGGGACATAACTTGTCTCTTCATCCTGTGTGACTCTGCTGGGATTTGATCTCTGGGGTTTGGTCCTTCCAGGATTTCAGTTTTCCTTATATCAGTTGTGACCATCAGGGAAACCCAAAAGTGCTCCAAGGGGGATGAATGAAAGCAGCAGAGCTTGCCAAAACCCTTCCCCAGCCATTGCAGAGTGACCTGAAACAGGTGCCACCTCCAAAAGGATGAGGGAGGGGAGCACAAGGGCTTTTCTTGGGGGAACAAACCCATATTGCAAACCCAAGGCACATCCAAACCATGATCCACATCTCTCTCCAGAAGGAAGGAATTTCTTTCAAGCAAATCTAGGTTGGTGAAGGATGCTGGCTGCTTCTCAGCTGCTTTAATCACACAAACACAGCAGCCAGCAAGGCCAGCAGACCCAGCCAGCTCCAAACAACCAAAGGAAGCTCTGCCAGCCTGGTAAGAGCTGGGGCAGAGCTGCAGCTATAAGAAAGGCACATCCCATCCCAAGCTGCAGCTCAGGGTGCCTGAAGTGTAAATGTGGACTACTGTACAGCCACACTGGCAGCAAACCAGCCAGTGTCCCATGGGCAAAGTAACACTGAAATGCTGCTGAAGCATGAGCAAATCCCCCAGAACCACCAGGCTCTAAAGCAGGGTGAGCTTGATGGGCAGCTTGACCAAGTATCTGAAGGGGGCCTACAGGAAGACTGGGGAAGGACTTCTCAGGATCTCAGGTAGTGATAGGACTAGGGGGAATGGAACGAAGCTGGAGGTGGGGAGATTCAGGCTGGAGGTGAGGAGAAAGTTCTTCCCCATGAGAGTGGTGAAGCCCTGGAATGGGTTGTCCAGGGAGGTGGTTGGGGCCCCATCCCTGGAGGTGTTTAAGCCCAGGCTGGATGAGGCTCTGGGCAGCCTGATCTAGTGTGGGGTGTCCCTGCCCATGGCAGGGGGGTTGGAACTAGATGATCCTTGTGGTCCCTTCCAACCCTGACTGATACTATGATACTATGACCAGAGCAAAATTACTTCCAGTTTCATGAAGCCAGCTTCCAGGGCTATGGAAGAGCTCCCAGAGCTATGGAAGGGCTCCCAGCACCCTGGTGCCTGGCATCCTAGTTCCTGGTCTCTGGAACCCTGGTTTCCAGCACCCTGCTTTCCTTCAGCACTTGGCACGGCATGGCTGCCTCTGGGAAAAGCTGCCAGCAGAGGAGACAGCACTCAGCTTCCCACAACATCCCCCAAAATGTTTCACTGAGTGTTGGTAGGAAGATGCAAAATGAATGCTGTGGACAAGTGAATTTTCAGCCACACAACAACAATAGAACAAAACCTTTTCAGGTCAGTTTTCACTTTTCACCACTTCCATCCCTCGAGGAGGGGAAAAGCACCAGGGCTCAGATTTGGCAGCTGGCTGGAGCTGGTGAAGCAAAGGGAAATGCATTGCTTTGGATCCAGCCATCCCCTCAATAACCTGGCAGGGTGTTTCCAAACAGTGGCAGGCAGATGGGAAACAAAAGTCGTCTGATTTCATTCCTGTGGTGTGGAAATGAAAACGTTTTGACTGAAGGAGTGAACTGATGGTGGTTGTTCTGGAACACAGAGAAATCAGATAGTCTGATAACAAAAGCCTTTGGGGGAGTGGAGGGAAGGTGTCAGGGAAACAGAACACAGAATTAACCAGGTTGGAAAAGACCTCTGAGATCATCAAGTCCAACCTATCACCCAACACCATCTCATCAACTAAACCATGGCACCAAGGTCCTCATCCAGGCTCTTCTTAAACACTTCCAGTGATGGTGATTCCACCACCTCCCTGGGCAACCCATTCCAAAGGCCAATCTCCCATTCTGGGAAGAACTTCTTCCTAACATCCAGCCTAAACCTCCCCTGGCACAGCTTGAGACTGTGTCCTCTTGTTCTGTCACAGGTTGCCTAGGAGAAATAGTTTATCATTGAGTCAATCATCAGTAAATTTGCAGACAACACCAAGCTGGGGGCAGGAGTTGATCTGTCAGAGGGTAGGAGAGCTCTGCAGAGGGTCCTGGACAGGCTGGGCAGAGGGGCAGAGTCCAAGGGCAGGAGATTTAACACATCCAAGTGCCGGGTTCTGCACATTGGCCGCAACAACCCCATGCAGTGCTACAGGCTGGGGTCAGAGTGGCTGGAGAGCAGCCAGGCAGAGAGGGACCTGGGGGTACTGGTTGACAGTAGGCTGAACATGAGCCAGCAGTGTGTCCAGGTGGCCAGGAAGGCCAATGGCATCCTGGCCTGTATCAAGAACAGTGTGGCCAGCAGCAGCAGGGAGGTCATTCTGCCCTGTACTCAGCACTGGGTAGGCCACACCTTGAGTCCTGTGTCCAGTTCTGGGCCCCTCAGTTTAGGAAAGATGTTGAGCTGCTGGAAGGTGTCCAGAAAAGGGCAACGAGGCTGGGGAGGGGTCTGGAGCACAGCCCTGTGAGGAGAGGCTGAGGGAGCTGGGGTTACTTAGCCTGGGGAAGAGGAGGCTCAGGGGAGACCACCTTGCTCTCTCCAACTCCCTGAAGGGAGGTTGTAGCCAGGTGGGGGTTGGTCTCTTCTCCCAGGCAAGCAGCACCAGTCTCAAGCTGTGCCAGGGGAAGTTTAGGCTGGATGTTAGGAAGAAATTCTTCATTGAGAGAGTGATTGCTCATTGGAATGTGCTGCCCAGGGAGGTGGTGGAGTCCCCATCATTGGAGGTGTTTAGGAGGAGACTGGTTGGGATGCTTGGTGCCATGGTTTAGTTGATTCCATGGTGTTGGATGATAGGTTGGAGGCAATGATCTTGAAGGTCTGTTCCAACCTGGTTAATTCTATTTATTCTTTACTTTAAAACCTGCCCTGCCCCTGGGTTCCTGCTGGTGCTTCTGCTGTTTTCAGTTCCTGCTGCAAACAACAGTACTGTAGAGACAAGACACCAAAGGATTCCTCAAGCCAAAGCACATAATAAGGCTTTTAAACTTGGAAGGCAGGGTCAAGCTTTAGGCTTAATTGTTTCAGCAGCATCTCTAATAAAATAAATGTAGCTATTTGAAAGGCATAAAGAAAGTGGAGGTGGGAATGGGGGGGGAAAGAAGGAGTTGCTGTAAGTTATTCACACTCACTCCTTGCTCTGCTTCAGCAGGATTTACACAATCTCTTTAAAAACAAACAGAGAAGCAAACTGTGGGATTAGCCCAGCATGCTGCTTGGTGGGAAGGAATGATTTCCCTCCAGAGCCACTTGGATGTTGTCAGAGCAAGTGGGACACCAGCAGCTGGTTTGACTCAATGGAGGCAAGCTTTGGATCCCAACTTCCCAGCAGTTGTGGGTAATGGTGGGGAGAGAATCATGGAATTGGTTTGGTTGGAAAAGACCTCCAAGATCTTTGAGTCCAACCATGGACCTATGACCACCATCAGGCTCTGGGCAGCCTGATCTGGTTGAGGATGCCCCTGCTGACTTGCAGAAGGCATTGGATTAGGTGACCTTCAGAGGTCCCTTCCAACCCAGACCATTCTATGATTAAACCACATCCCCAGGTGCCATGTCCACGGGTTTCTTGAACACCTCCAGGGGCAGTGACTCCACCACCTCCCTGGGCAGCCTGTTCCAATCCCTGACCACTCTTACAGGAAAGACATTTTTCCTAATCTCCAACTTAAAGCTCCCCTGACACAATTTCAGGCCATTTCCTCTCGTCCTATTACCTGATGCTAGAGAGAAGAGACCAACTCCCACCTCACTCCAGCCTTCTTTCAGGGAGATGTAGAGAGAAGTGAGGTCTCCCCTCAGCCTCCTCTTCTCCAGACTCAGCACAGAGATGGGTGGCAGCTTTAACTTCCCCACAGTCCCACAGGAAACAGAATTTATCCAAGCATATGTGGTGTCATGCTGGGATGGAAAACAGAGAGCAGCTGCCTTGGGATGCCTGCCCATGGCTCCTGCCCACATGCTGTGCCAGTTACAGCCACCCTTTTTCCATCTTAGCTTCCCCATCAGCTGTTCAGCAACCAGAGAAAGGTCCATTAAGGAGGGGAGGCAGGACATGTTGTGACTGCAGCCCAACTGCACTGCCATGAAGAGTGTGAATGAGAAGAGCAGAGACAGGAGTTCATCTCTGGGCAAAACAGGGATGGGCGCAGCAGCAGCATGCAGCGGGTGAACGCCTGGTACCAGAGGCAGTGGCTGTGCACATCAGCTCCTCCTGCCCACTGCCAAATCCTTTCCTGAAGTTCTTTCTTCTGCTTTTATTTTGTGCCAGAGATTATCATTAAGCATGTCAATGACCTGGTGCCCCTTCAGTTGAAGCAGCAGCACAACACACCTGCTCAGGAGCCAGCAGAGCCCTTATCCCCCTCCTTAATTCTCCAGCAGATTTTTAAGTGTCTTAACAGCACAGCAGCACCAGGCTTCACTGCTTTTCTTTCTCCTTTCTGGAAAAACTGAAGATTGCCTTCTCTCTCCTGAAGTGGAGATCAGCAGCTCCCAGCTGCCTGCCCATGGCATTGCCTTTGCTTGGGGCCATCTCTCCAGCCCAGATGGTGGAGGGTCAAGCACTGACAGCTGGCCCAGCAGCAGGGATGCAATTATTTGCAAATGAATTTTAATCAAGATAGCAGAATGGATGAGCAAAACAACCCCTGGTTTATGTAAGTTGGCTTGGTTGGGTCTTTGCAAACTCCCAGAGCAAAACCAGCGTGAGGTGAGGAGCTGTGGCCATCACACCCAGGGTAAGGTGAGAGACCTGGGGCACACAGCTTGGCCACATCAGCTGAATGAAGTCCCCAGACTGTCACAGCCACATCAGCTGAATGAAGACTGTCATAGCCACCCCCCTCTGCAGCCTCTATGTGGGGAACAGCAAGGCTGACTCTTCTCTGGCCAGCATCCCCCTGTGCCCCCACCCACACCGTGATCCCTGAGACACAGTCTCGGTTCCACAGCCCATCGCTGTGCTCACCAGGGAAGGCTCATCCCCAGCAAAGCAAATTGCAGGCAAAAGGGAGATCAGCACTTTTCTCCCCTCCAGGAAAATTGACTTTAATAATTTGGACAACTTGAAAGGCTCCTGCCATGGGGCAGGAGGCGAATATGCATGAGGGAATGTTTCTGGGGCATGCTTAAAGGGAGTGCTGCCTTCTTGGGGGGGGGGGGATGTCTCCACATCCCCCTCCTCTTTGCATCCTTCATGCTTCACAGGGGCAATTCCTACTGATTTGCTCAATCAGAACGATAAGGATGAGCAGTGAAAAGGGGACTGGCAGGCAGAGAGGTTGGGAGCTCTCAAGGCACATGCAGGAAGATGGTCTCTGGGTTTATCGTTGCTTCACACCAGATCCCAGCACTGCTGCACATCTCCAGCAACATCAACCTCCTGCTCCCAGACCTCATCTCCCTTATCTCAGTTTCCTCTCACTCTAGCTTTGCCTGAAGGGTTCTCAGGGGATCCCTTAGTGCATGGCACTGCCCTGGGCAAACCCCTGAGGTGCCTGGTACCAAAGCAAGGCGACAGCAATGAGTCTCCTTGAAACTGCAGGAGGGGAGGATTTCTGCTGTAATTATAATTATAGAGGGAGCAAGGAAGGAAAAGCAATTAAGGCTCAAAAGGGAAAGCCAGGCATCAGCAACCACTGCTGCTCTCATCCCTGCAAAGCCAGCAGCAGGGAGATCATCCCCCCCACACCTCCTCAGAGCGCTACCTGGGTCCTCATGATGGTTTTGATAGCAGCTTCAAACTCCTCAGAGTTGTTGTAGTCAACAGTCCACACGTGTGGCTTCCCAATGAAGTCTTCAGCATATGGGTGTTGGGAGGACACCTAAAAACACAGCAGCTTGAGCTGGTTCCTGCAGCCCCTGCCAGAACACTGTCGCGGTCTGTCTGCTGTCTATCGCTCACAGTGACAGCAGAGAGGAGCAGCAGGCTCAGGCACGTTGGGGTTTAACCCACTGCACACAAAGGTGTGCTGGGAAAAGAAGAGGTCCTCTGACCCAAGCTGCCCCCTGACCTCAGGCTGATGCTTTCAAATTCCCACTGGGCTGGAATGCCCCATTCCCATCAACACCCAGACACCGCAGCCTTGAATATCTCCAGAGCAGAGGTGCAGCTGAACCTTGACCTGAGCCATTTGTGGGTCTGGAGTGACAAAAATAGATCAAAATAGTGAATATCTGTGAAGGAATCACATCTCTCAGGTTTGCCAGCTCCAGAAACAAGGCAAAGAGAAAAATCTATCACCCCCAAAGGCTGGGGCAGTCTGGCACTGAGAGAAAGCGATGATGGAAGCTGCATCACCCCTATGCCACAGGCAGCCTCACACACTGGTACTCCACAGCCACCCCACCTCTCACCAGGCAGTTTTGGTGGCTTTATCTCTTTTGTCTCAGCCCCTGAGATGTCTTTTCAACCCCACACTGCTGCAAGGCAGCCAGCTCTCCTCTCAGAAGGAAGGAGAGAGGATTCTCTTCCTGTGAGCAGAGGAGGTGTTTCGGGGGCACAGTGAGGTGTTGGAGAGGGGCCTGAAAACCTGCCAGCTGGAGGAGGAGAGCAGTGCACAGAGTCAGAGAATCGTTTCAGTTGGAAAAGATCATTAAGTCCAACCATCATAATCCATATTTAATTCTCCAGCTTCCTGTCCTTTCCCATTTTTTTTGCTGACAGATTGATCCCTCCTCCCCCTCCAGCATATAAACACCCTGGGGCAGTTCACAGCCCTCCTGGCTCTGAGCTGAAGCACAGCCACAGCACTCACCAGGGTGGGTGCTAATGCCTGCAGCTACTTAGGAGGGTGTGGGGGAATAGACATAGGGCTACAGAACAGCCCAGTGCCCCCCATCCTGTGGTGGGTGGCACCAAGCTGGGCTGCTGCAAGGCTGGGCCACATGGCCCCCAGCAAAGCCCTTCTCAGCAGGAGCAAGTGATGCACAGCATTATCCACTTTATTAATAATAAAAGAGGCAATTTTCTCAAGCCTTTAACTTTTAAAGAGTTCCTGCTTCACTTAGATTGAATTCCCAGTGGCAGGCAAGCCTGGGGTGGGGGGGTGGATTTCATATCTCTGCAAAACCACAGAGGTCCTGGTGCCCAGCTGGGTGTTCAGAAGGATGAACAGTGGAGCATCACCCCAGATTTGGCAGCAGGGTCTGGGGTGTGTGCGAATCTGGGCTGATAGGATGGGACCTGGGGCTCTGCAGGAGTTTCCTGCACCACCTCCTCCTCTGTGACCCAAACACATGGCAGCTCCCCTTGCATCCACGGGCTCTGGGTGGAGACGATGTGAGGATGGGAGTGGGGACCCCCATCAGCAGGTATCCACACTGCTGCCTTTAGAGGAAGCTTTGTGCCCCCCTCAGTTTAGAGGCTGACGTGGCCCCAAAGCCCAGGGTAAAAGGGGTGTCCCCCACCCAGCCCACCTGCAGCCAGCCTCACCTCTCTCGACGTGGGCTTCCCGCGGAAGAACTCATGGTTGAGGGAGCTGTGGGGGGGGTTGAAGCGGGCCTGCAGGAACACACAGCCGTTGGCGATGGCCTCCAGCGGGGCAGGACCCTCGTAGGGGAACCCAAAGCCAATGAAGAGCTGCAGGGGAGAAATCCATCTGCTAGCCAGCAAAGGTGGCCAAGCCCACGTTGTTTCATCAGGGAGGGAGTGGAAAGAATCATCATAGCGTCACAGACCCATCACAGACCCGTCCCATCGTTTTGGCTGGAAAAGCCCTCCAAGAGCACTGAGTCCAGCTATCGACATACCACCCCCATGGGCCATTAAACCACATCCCCAGAGGCCGTGCCTATGTTTCTTCTGGGCCCCTCAGTTCAAGAACGACCTCAGGGAACTGCTTGAAAGAGTCCAGCGCAGAGCCACAAAGAGGATGAAGGGAGAACATCTCCCTCCTGAGGAAAGGCTGAGGGACGTGGGGCTCCAGCTTGGAGGAGACTGAGGGGTGACCTCATGAATGTTTATAGCAGTGTGCAGGGCAGTGTCAGGAGGGCAGTGTCAGGAGGACAGAGCCAGGTTCTGTTCAGTGGTGTCCATTGATAGGATAAGGAGCAGTGGGTGCAAGCTGAATCATAGAATCGTTTCGGTTGGAAAAGTTCATTAAGATCACTGAGTCAAACCATTCTCTAACTCTGCTAAGTCTGGTGCTAAACTATGTCCCTCAGCACCACATCTCTGCCTCTTTTCAATGCCTCCAGGGATAGGGATTCAACCACCACCAAGTTGTGCCTGCCTTTTGCATAGCAGCTTGCTGACAGATGGGTTTGTGCAGGTGGAGAGGCATCTGGGTTAACGACTCCAGCCTCACTTCAAATGGCTCTGAAGCCACATCCCACCTGAGGCTGTTTAACCTGTCAGGTACAAAGGAGTCTGGACTGAAGAATGCTTCACTCTTAAAGCCAAGAAATCTTCCAAATAACCCTCTCCCAAACATCCCTTGCTGCTGCCTCACACCAAGTCTCTCAGGCAGCTCCATGTGGGTCAACATCTCAGAGCTTAAATATGCTAGCTCCAAATTCTGTGCAAGGCAACAGGGGCTTCAGGAGCTGCAAACTTCCCCAGGGTAGCTATGACCATCACACTGGCCCTGTGTGGAGAAACCACTGGTTTGCCCAAGCCACTTGTGCTGGAGAACCAGCAGCATTTCCCCCGGGGAGCAGCTGAAGGTGGCTGGGATGTGCCTGCCCCTCGCACAGCGGCTCCGAGAACCCTGGTTATTTTTATCATGGCCATGAATGGGGGGAAGCCTGCCCTGCCTGGCAGTAAATGAATTAATCAGGAAACTTTGTGCTCCACCTGCAGACAGCCTGCGAGTAGAAACCCATCAGACACATCTTGATTTGAGATGATGTGCTCTGCTCGGCTCCCAGTTAATTAGCCCTGCTGGTAGTGCCTGGGAGCGCGGGAGGAGCATCATGACAACAGCCTCTCCTCTCCCCCCACCTCCTCCTCTAATTAGATTTTCTTTCTCAAGGCAACTGAGATCTCACTGCTGGCTGGTTGACAGGGCAAGGGGTGCCAAGGACTCACCTTTGCCTTCCTCAGCAGCTGCTGGAACTCGTGCTGTGGCAGCAGCCCGTGGTTCTTCACGAACGCTGGCACCTCGGGCGGCCGCTGTGTCTCATAATAAACTGTGCCGTGGATCTCCATGTACTTGTTGAGGATGGCCAGGAACTTCTCCTTGCCCTGGGAAGGAAGACAGAGCTGTGAACCACACCAGAAGGTGGGGTGGACCCCTCCATGGTTATAGAGAGAGATTTTTATAGGAGGAGACTGGGGGTTGGGCTAGATGACCTCCAACCCCTACTGTTCTGTGGTTCTGTGATTTACCTCTCAAACCACTGTCCTGGTGCACCTGCAATGCTTCAGCCCAACCTGCAGCAGTGTGAAACCTGGAACCCTCTCTCCACATCCCTCAGACGTGTCCTAGACCAGGCTCACAGGGAGCCCAGACAGCTATGAGATCCATCACCTAGACCATGGGCACCTCAAGCTTCTGCATTCCCTGCCACCTCCATGGGCAGCTTCCACTCTGGAGCTGCTGAATTCAGGGTTTCAGGGGATTGAGGAAGAATTTTGCAGAGCCCAGAGCTTGCTAACAGTCTCTCATTCCAAGTGACAAGCCTCCAGGATTTCCTCACTCAGATTTAATCCTGTTTTACTACCAGGGGGTCATCAGCTTTCCACTTTTGGAGGCTTTCCTCCTTTTACTCTCCAAAGCAGCTTTCTATTTTAACAGTTTTGCTATCATGGATTTTTTTTTTTAGCTTGGAGAAATCACTCAGGGGCATCCTTTGGATGCTGCATCCTCAGTCTGTGCCAGAGCTGCAATGAGGCCCTGAGAGAGCAGAGACTGGGAAAGACTGAGGAGGGATAGAGACTAGAATAGAATAGAATAGGCCAAACCAGGTTGGAAGATACCTTCAAGATCATTGCATCCAACCCATCATCCAACGCCACCTAAGCAACTAAACCATGGCACTAAGCACCCCATCAAGTCCCCTCCTAAACACCTCCAATGATGGGGACTCCACCACCTCCCTGGGCAGCACATTCCAATGGCCAATCACTCCCTTTCTGGGAAAAACTTCTTCCTAACATCCAGCCTGAGCCTCCCCAGGCACAGCTTGAGACTGTGTCCTCTTGTTCTGGTGCTGCTTGCCTGAGAGAAGAGACCAACCCCCACCTGGCTACAACCTCCCTACAGGGAGTTGTAGAGGGCAAGAAGGTCTCCCCTGAGCCTCCTCTTCTCCAGGCTAATCAACCCCAGCTCCCTCAGCTCGTGGGTTCCAGCTTGTGCCCATTACCCTTTATCCTGCTGCTGGGCACCACTGCAAAGAGCCTGGCCCCATCCTCTTGCCCCTCACCCTTTAGCTCTTGCTAAACAGCCCCAGGTCTCCCAGTCTTTCATCCTCACAGAGATGCTCCAGTCCCCTCAGCATCTTCAGAGCCTCCACTGGCCTCTCTCCAGTAGTTCCCTGTCTCTCTTAAGCTGTGCCCACAATGAGGTGAAGCCAACTCCAACAAAACCTTTTCTCTCATAAGATGCACCCAGTAAAGCCCAGCAGCAGCTGGTGTGGTACAGTACCTGCAACTGGAACAGCCCCAGGCAGCACACAAAGGGGGAAAAAAGTAGAATTAAAGCAAGAGACAGAGAGAGTCAGCTCCTCTTTCTTAGGCCCTGGAAGGAAAAGCATCTGGCTAGCTTGGGATGAGACAGGGGGGAGCACACACAGCCCCTTGCTGCTGTAACAAATGCAGGAGGTATGTTTTGGAGGTTTGAGGGTACTGCCCACCCTTCTCCCCCTGGCATTCCAGGTGTGGGCAGCAGGACAGCACAACTGCCTTTCCCAGGGTACTTGAAAGCAGAGACACACCCCGCCCCCCCAGCATGGCAGAGGGGAATTCCCTAACAGCAATGACTGTAATTAACAGCATAAAGTCATTGATAGGAAATCCTCAGCCTAGGCAGCCTGGTGGGGGCAAGCATCACCCACAGCCAAGAGCTGGGGATGGGGTCTCACCAGCCTCTGCTCTTTGCTTGGTGGTGCTGGACCTTCACATCACCTCAGCTTCCCCTCTCGGAATGGGACAAAGATGCTTCTCTACAGAGCTTCATAAGCTCAGGATAAGAACCAGAGGCTGCTGCAACCTTGGAGCTGTGCCTGTGGCTGTCCCTCCCCACAGTGCTCAGGACACCTACCTTCCAGATGCTGGCCTCCTTCCCATACACCACTGCCATGCTGCTCACTTTGTTGGACTTGATGAGTTGCCTCTCGGTCTTGTTGAGCTCCTCCGACACAAAGCCCATGAAGGAGTTGTCAGGGGTGTGAGCTGGGGGCACACCAAGGGCAGAAGGCTCATGATGTGGTTGGACAAATGCTTACTAGAACTTCATCAGGACTGGAGGTCCAGCTCCACTGCAGCACAGAGGCTGAGATGAGCCTGGCTGGAGCTTGCAGGAAAACCACCATGAACCTCCACCCAAGCAGCTCATAAAGCACAGGAAATTGCTTGAGCAACTCTAAAGACTAAGGAAATGTTGAGGCAGCCAAAGGGGCTTTGTCCAGCCAGGAAAAAGCAACATTTGAGTCATGCAATGAGTCCCAGGCTCCTTTCAGACAAGCACATCTCATTTCCATGGCACAGACAAAGCCCAATCACTGCCCCTCACGTTTAGAGCCCCAGCTGAAACCAAACCAGGGATTTGCAACCAAAACTGCCTGGCACTTCCCCTCCCAGCACCTGGAAGCTCCTGGTTGTGCCGGGTGTTTGGCCCTGGCTGTGCTGGAGCCAGCACCCCAGCCCGAGGGAAGGTGCCAGCTCTCTCTTCTCACAGCATTTACAGAATACAGAATTAACCAGGTTGGAAAAGACCTTCAAGATCATCGAGTCCAACCTATCACCCAACGCCATCTAATCAACTAAACAATGGCACTAATTGCCTCATCCAGGTTCTTTTTAAACACTTCCAGCTATGGTGACTCCACCACCTCCCTGGGCAGCACATTCCCATGGCCAATCTCTCTTTCTGGGAAGAACTTCTTCCTAACATCCAGCCTAGACCTCCCCTGGCACAGCCTGAGACCGTGTCCTCTTGTCTTGTTCTACAGCGCAAGACAGCCCAGAAGATCTGGGAGCTCCTTGCAGGCAGGGGGAAGCACAAGCAGAGCCAGGGAGGAGAGGACGGCACTGCCGGTGCATCACCTCCTGGAGCAGGTGAGGTCTGCTTGTGAGGTGGCTGCGAGTCCCCAGAGCTGCCCCAGGGTGCTGCTTCTGCCCTCACTTACGGAACATGGTCATGAACTGCGTGGGCTGCAGGTTCCAGTAGCCCCAGTTGGTGCGGTAGCCGCGCAGGGTGGCGTACTCCTCGTGGTTGTAGGCCGGCTCCGTCCCAAAGGTGTCGATCACCCGCACCCGGCACCTGGCACACACCGCACAACCCCAGGTGAGCCCCGCTGCCAGCGACGGCTGGGCTCCCCAGGCAGCTCCTCACAGGGTGTTAGGGGTTGGAAGGGACCTCACTGAGTCCAACCCCCCTGCCAGAGCAGGGCCATAGAATCCAGCACAGGTCACACAGGAACACATCCAGATGGGTCTGGAAAGTCTCCAGAGAAGGAGACTCCACAACCTCTCTGGGCAGTGCTCTGTGACCCTCACAGTGACAAAGTTCCTCCTCAGGTAGAGGTGGAACCTCCTGTGCTGTAGTTTCTATCCATTGCCCCTTGTCCTATCCCAGGGTGCAATTGAGCAGAGCCTGTCCCCTCCTTCTTGATCCCCAGCCTTCAGGTATTTCTACACGTTTATGAAATCCCCTCTCAGTCTTCTCTCCTCCAGACTAAAGAGCCCCAGGTCATCCCTTAGGTGCTCCCCTGAGCAGAGGGTGCAGGAATGTCCTGAGCAGCCCTTTCCACTCCACTGCTCCCTCCTGTAACCAGCAGCTTCCCCTTGCAAGGCTTTCATCTCCCTGACGGTTACCAGAGTGATGCATGCCCTGAAGACCTGTTAATGTTTTCCCCAATATCCTGGGAATGCTGAGGCAGGCATTAGCAGCACAAAAGGGGCGAGGAGAGAAGCATCGAGCAAGGGGAAGAGCAGAACAAGCAGAATGTGAGAGCAAATGCATTTATAATAAAAGCAATAACCCCGCTTGTCATTTTTCTCTCTAACAAAATTGTGGAGGATAGTGGAAGAGATGGGAGAAAAACATAATAAATAGCAGGACTATCAGCACTAAATTAAATTGCATATTTCCCTGGCTGGTGATGTACCAGGGGACAATGACATTCGTCTGGGTGCTGAAGGAGCCAGAGATAGAGCCTCTTGCAAACACAAAAGGTTCAGCGCTGCGGTGTGGTCACCGCTGCCTGCAGGCATGGTGCTTGGAACAACACACACACACCCCCCACGGGCACATGCAGGGTGGTTGTTTGGGTTCCCTCCACCCCCAATTGAGTCTCTTCTGATGAGGTTTCATCTTAAACACATGAAGCTCCAGAGCGAGCAGGTCACCTCACGCCGTGGTAGCAGTATAGGCAGCAGCAAGGCATCAGCTGGCAGAACCAAAACCCAAAGGTGGAGCCCAAGGGTCTGACTCCTGGGATGTGGGATCCGTCCTTCAGGATCCTCAGCATTAGTCTTTGCTTGCTAATTAATGAACTGGAGAGTAAGAGAGGGAGTGGCTTTGCTTACCTGTATTTCTTGAAGGAGAGCCCCATGTGCTGCTTCATCTGCTGGAGGCCATGGTAGTCAGTGTAGATCAGGTCAAAAGGCAAAGGACTGGTCAAAGGGCAGTTCCCTCGTCCTGGTGGCACCCCTAGGTGACTGGGGAGAAGCAGGAGGAACTGATTAGCTCCCATCACCACCAAAGCTCTGCAACACTCCTTTCTCTGCCCAGGGGTTAATAGGTGCCAGCAACCAGCTTCCCCAGCTGATGGAGGGGAAGGAGGATCATCCTCCTCTCCCCAGCCTTTATTTCTTGGGCAAAAAAATCTGAGGATCTGGGGAGTCTTGGTGTCTCCCCATCTGTGCACTTGTTCCAGCTGAGCCTCTTTTCCCCCATGGATGAAGAGGCTTTTGCAGAGCCTCGTAGCTGTGGTGCTGAGGGACATGGCTCAGTGGTGATCTGACAGCGCTGGGTTAATGGTAGGAGATCTTATAAGTGTCTTCCAGACAGAATGATTCTGTGATTCCTAGCCAGGGCTCACCAGCACCTGTTACAACACTTGCACTCCTCTGGCCCTCTCTTGTCAGAGACACCACATTTTGTTTGCTTTCACTGCCACCTCACCAGTGACAGACTTGTAAAGCCACTTCTTTCCCTTCCTTTGTGCCTGCAAGGCTCCCAGCTTAGCCTGACTATGCTCCCAGCCCCAGATCTCTCCGAGCAGACACCACACACCATCTCTCTTACTCCAGGCTGCAAAGGTAGCCACCGCATCCCAGAGCACCCTTAGCTTCTCCTTGACTCTAGGGGCACTTAGATCATTATTTGTCTTATTCAGAAAGACGGGGAGGGACTCTTTGTTAGAGGGGTAGTGAGAAGACAAGGGTTACAGTTTTAAACTGGCAAAGAAAAAGAAAGGTAGATGTACATTAGACAGTAGGAAGAAATTCTTCACTGTGAGGGTTGCACTTGGTTTGGTGGTTTTGAGGTGTTAGGTATTAGGTAATAGGTTGGTCTTGATGATCTCTGAGGTTTTTTCCAACCTGGTTGAGTCTGTGACTCTACAATAACTTCTCTACTGTGAGGGTGACAGCACTGGAGCAGGTTGCCCAGGGAGGTTGTGGATGCTCTATCCCTGGAAGAATTCAAGGCCAGGTTTGGGGGCTTTGAGCAGCACTGGTGTAGTGGAAGATGTCCCTGCCCACAGCAGTGGGGTTGAAACTAGATGATCTTTAAGATCCTTCCAACCCAGTTTGTGATTCTCTGATTTATGAAGCAGTTCAATAAATCCAGGGCAGCTGGACCTGGGGTCTCACTCAGTGCGTTTTCAGCCAGCTCCTTACGACAGCCATGCTCAGGCCCCTTGCCCTTCCTCTGGTGGATAAAATGCAGCATGAAACCCCAGCTAAAGAGCTTGCAGGTGGTGTAGTTTATCAGGGCCATCAGTTACCTTGCTGCCAGGGTGATATGTGATTAATCTGGCATGGTACAAGGCTGGCAAACCTGCGGCACGTCTCCTTCCATTTTCAATTACCTCTGTGCACTGATGAATCCCTCTCTCCAAAGCTGTTCCACTAAGTGTACGACTGATGTCAGCCTGACAGCCCATCTGCTTGTCTGGACCATGTTTCCTCCTCCTCAGACACACAAAAAAAAAGCTGTGACACCTTCCAGCTTCAGCAGGTTTCTCCAAAGTCCTTGTTCCATGTACTTGTGATTGCCGAGTGCCAGTGTGGTGGGTTGAAACCACCACAGCCAGCTTGCTCAGCAATACAACAGATCAGTCCTTCAGCTTTGGTGTTCTTGTGCTTTGCCCCACTTCAAGACAATGATTCCTCACCCTCATAACCCCACTCATACCCAAAGAACAACAGCAAACCCCTCGTGGGCACCCAAAATGTTGAGCTGATTTGTTCTGCCCAGCTCTGCCCCACTCCCACCACGCAGCTGCCCTGGTTTGTTCTTGGTCCTTCCCACAGAGCTGTGGAATTCCTGCTTTATTCTGTGAGGCTGTGCTCAGGCAGTGTGAAACCTCACCCTTAGCCCCTGCCTGCCAAGACAGTTTTCTTCTCTCCCAGCAACTATTTGGAGATGGGAACTTACCCCAGGCCTCCTTGTCAGTATTTTCCCTTTTCTTTGGAATAAAAGGTCCAGACAGGATTTACATTCCCAGGTTTTTAAGTTTCCCTCTGTGTGACCTCTCTTGCTGGTTCTCCTAATTTCTCTGCATTTCCCTTTCTGAACCTGAGATTCCACTTTCCAGCCCTACCTAGATTTTACCTGTGGCTCAGGTGCATCTTGAATGGACACACAGTCCAAGAGTCTGTGCTCTGAGGAGCACTTCCATGAGGTCCTCATCCCTTCCCCACACCTATGACTGTGCACAGTATTTCATCTATCAATCCCATGGCTCCTTGCAGAGGAAATCAATGGCTCTCCCACCCATGGAACAGTCAAGTGATAAAGTTACCAGCAGCATTTCCTTTTCAACCTCTCACCAGTCTTCAGTATCAGAAAACATCACACAGAATCATAGAACACACTGATTGGAAGGGATCTCCAGACATCACCTAGACCAACCCCTCTGCAGTAAGCAGGGACATCCCCAACTAGAGCTGGTTTCTCAGAGTCCCAAACTACCTGACCTTGGATGCCTCCAGGGGTGGCCCCTCCACCACCTCCCTGGGCAACCTGTTCCAGGGTTCCACCACCCTCATAGTAAAGAGCTGCTTCCTAATGTTCCAATCTACATCTGCCCTTCTCTAGTTTAAACCCATTGCCCCTTGTCCTAGTGCTACAAGCCCTTGTAAAAAGTCCCTTCCCAGCTTTCTCACAGGTTCCCTTTTGTAGCCAGTGACTTTTGTTGGCTATTTTATATATATATGATAGAGGGGCTCTTGGCTTGCTCCTGGCCATATCTTCCTCTCTTGGTACTGCCTGCAAGCCCTTAAACATCAGACACTGTCAAGGAACTTGGCCAGCAGCTGTGTCTTAAACCAGGACAGTCACAAAGGTTCCTACTTCCAGCCTCATCCCAACCTGAAACCTGCTAAGGGCCATCCCACGATCCTGCCCAAGGCTTTAGAGAGGGAGCAAACATGGAACCACCTCGTTTGTCAGAGCCAGGAAAGCTACAGAATTTCAGTGTAAGGCAAAGAGCTGTGCTTGCAGCTGCCTCATTGCTCTTGTCAGAAGGAATATAAGCATCAGCTGAGGGCAGCCTGGCTGGGTTAGCCACGGGGGAAACAGGGCACAGTTTTAGCACCTTTTGGAGCCATTTTCCATGACACAGCTGATTGGGAAGATGGCAGGGATAGGAAGGCTCTCACCTCCAACAGCCACCTCACCACCATAAGAAGCAGGGAAAGGAAGAGACTCATCCCTCCCAGGGAGGCCAAAGGGGAATTGTTAAGCCAGTAAAAACGCCAGGGTTTTATGGAGGTAACAGTAAAGATCACATTTTTCTCACATCTGAGCTGCCTCAGTCCTCAGCCACCAGCCAAACGGCAAAGCTGATTTACACCAACCTGGAGCTGCAGTGGAGCATCTCAGCTGGTCCATAAACCTTGTATTTAACTAAAAAACCCCAGACCATGACACTTCTCCTGCAGCACCACCCCACACCCCCCCTCCTTGAGCTGCTGCACAGCACCCAAGCTGCTGCATCATGAAATCATCCCTGATTTTCAAAAGCCCTAAGCAAGCTTGACAAGGGGCTGGGGGGGATGGCAATTAGTGCATCTCACACTGAAACCTCCAAAGAACTTTTTCATGGTTGGGTAGAGCAGGTCTGCCTCCCTCAGCCCCTCCTCATCACCTGGATCAGCTGCATGCCCCCTCTCTGGTTCCATTTATGCTCTCAGCACCAAGGCTGGGAGGCAGGAATAGGTTTTTAATAATAATAATAAACCAGGTTGGAAGAGACCTTCAAGATCATTGTGTCCAACCCATCAACCAATCCAACCCACCTAAACAACTAACCCATGGCACCAAGCACCCCATCAAGTCTCCTCCTGAACACCTCCAATGATGGTGACTCTACCACCTCCTCGGGCAGCCCATTCCAATGGGTCTTAGGTTGGACTTGATGACTTTAGAGCTCTTTTCCAACCAAAATAATTCATAGAATCAATAAGGTTGGAAAAGGCCTCAAGGATCATCAAGTCCAACCTGTCACCCAAGACCTCATGACTGCTAAACCATGGCACCAAGTGCCACATCCAATCCCCTCTTGAACACCTCCTGGGATGGTGACTCCACCACTTCCCTGGGCAGCACATTCCAAGGGCTGACAGCTCTCTCTGGGAAGAGCTTTCTCCTCACCTCCAGCCTAAACTTCCCCTGGCACAGCTTGAGACTGTGTCCTCTTGTTCTGGTGCTGGTTGCCTTGATTCTAAAAGCAGGAGAGCAGTGTCTTTGAGGCAGAGCATCCCCTTTCATTTCCCCACCCTTTTATCCTTCCTTACCACTTTCCAACCACTGATTTTAATATTCCAATCATGCAAAGCCAAGCTGCACCTCTGAGGTGGGGAGCTGGGGGTGGGGGGAGGGTGGATTGATTTTTCCCCCCCGCCCTCCATTCCTCCTTATTTAAACATTCTTTATTCAAGCTTTCATCACTTGCCAGTTAAGTCAACTAATTTTCTCCTAAACCCAATTTCACTCATGGTTGGAGTGAAATTTCCCTGATTTTTCCTTGTGCCATGTACTATTAATGGCGCTTGAAATTATGCAGATAAGATTGATGAGTGCGAAAGCCTCCTCCTCAGCCAGCCCAGCCAACAGATTTGTCTTGGGAAACTGCATGATCCAAGCTCCTGGAGAAACCTCCTCCCAGCCCAGCCCAGCCCAGCTCAGCTCAGCACCTCTGAAGCCTCAGCAGGTGACCCCGCTGGCTTGTCCCATCTTGACAGCCAGGATTAGTGCATCAGCTCAGCCGACTGGAAGCAATCACTGAACGATAGGGGTTGGAAGGGACCTCTAGAGATCACCCAGTCCAACCCTCCTGCCAAAGCAGGATCACCTAGGGCTGGTCACACAGGAACACAGCCAGGTGGGTTTTGAAAGCCTCCAGGGAATGAGACTCCACAACCTCTCTGGGCAGCCTGCTCCAGTGCTGAGTCACCCTCACAGCAAAGAAGATGGAATGGAATGGAATGGAATGGAATGGAATGGAATGGAATGGAATGGAATGGAATGGAATGGAATGGAAGAGACCTTCAAGATCATCAAGTCCAACCTATCATCCAACACCACCTAATCAACTAAACCATGGCACCAAGCACCCCACCCACTCTCTTCCTTGTAGAGTCACAGAATCAACCAGGTTGGAAAAGACCTCAGAGATCACCAAGTCCAACCTATTGCCTAATACCTAACACCTCCTGACAACTAAACCATGGCTCCACGTGCCACATCCAATCCTTTTTTGAACACCTCCACAGACAGAGACTCCACCACCTCCCTGGGCAGCACATTCCAATGGCCAATTACTCTTTCTGTGAAAAACTTTCTCCTCACCTCCAGCCTAAACGTCCCCTGGGGCAGCTTGAAACTGTGTCCTCCTCTTCTGCCACTGGTTGCCTGGGAGAAGAGACCAACCCCCACCTGGCTACAACCTCCTTTCAGGGAGTTGTAGAGAGCAACAAGGTCTCCCCTGAACCTCCTCTTCTCCAGGCTAAACAACTCCATATGTTGAGGTGCCAATTCCTGTCTTCCAGCCTACACCCATTGTTCCTTGTCCTATTATTGGGCACCACTGAAAACATATTGTCACCTTCACCTTGACACCCACTCCTCAGAAAGAAGGGAGCACAGCCACTGCTCTACCAGTGAAGACAGAGGGGTTGAGTGCAGCCATGCATGGCAGGAAGAGCCAGGGGCTTGCAGGGCAACTATGTCCTGCAGCCACATGGCCACCAGCCCTGCAGAGAGCATCCTCAGGGGACAGGGTGTACAAGGGAGCCTCTCCCATTCCCAGCTCTAGCCAGGTGTCAGGGGACACAGGTGATGCTGTGCTGTCACAGCAGGGGACTAATGCTGCTCAGATCCAGCATCAGGACCCTGCCCCAGACCCCTGCACGTCAGCCCTGGGCTCCTCTTTGGCAGAGAGCAGCTGAAGCAGCTTCACTCCAAGCGGATGCAAGCACTGAGCTTGCCTCTCTGCCAGCTGCTTCCACCAGCTGTGCCCACTCCAGAATAAATCTACAGCAGCTTCTTGTGTCCTGTGATGTTCCCCTCATGGGTTCTTTAATCAAGCAGGGGCCGCCTTCCCTTCCTGGCTCTCTGCAATCAGCTGACTGTGAGGTTATCTTTACAGCCTGCTGACCTATTTTCTAATTAACCCAACCTTCCCTTCCATGTTACCACTCCTGGGGCTGGAATGTCCAGCACTAAATGGATCTCGTGGGCATCTGCTGGCAGGCGGGGTCAATGGTCTATATTGTATTTAATTGCATCATCTCTGCCCACATCTGCTGCCATCAGCAAGGCAGGCTGCAGCTGGGGAAATGGAGGAGAGCTTTTGGCCAGTCCTCCTCCACCACCTCCAAGCGCCCAGCAAGCATGGGGCCATTATCCAGGGGATGAAAGGTGCAGAGGCTGAGTCCAGGTGGCTCCTGGTAGGTGTGTGATGAGCCCATCATGGACAATTTCAAGCACAAATTAGAGCCCAGGAGAGGAACGCCTCATTGCCTGGCATCTTCTGCCAGCTCTTCCTCCTGCTAGAAGGGAGAGGATGACCTCAAAAGCAAGGTTTATCAAGCAACTGCAAGATGCTTTTTAAGCCACCTGCATAGGCCTTACTTTTGCAACACTTTTGCATCTGGGCTGCTTCTCTGACCCCTCACTGATCCCAGGTGGCACAAGCCTACCTCCTGGGGGGTGAGGTTCAGCAGTCTGCTTATTTGCTTCCAAGGTTCTAAAAAAGCTCTCTCTTCCCATCAGGGCAGGACACAGCACTTGCTGGAAACCTTTACAGCATCTCCCCACAGGATAGCTGAAGACTTTGCTGCTGGTCTGAGTAGAAGCAGCTCCAGAAGTTCCAGGAAAGGCTCTGCCAGGAGATCCCCTCTGCCAGGAGACCCCCTGGAAGATATTTCTTCTGGGCTGTAAAGATAAGGAATGAAGATGCTGGATGCTTTGCATCTTGCAAGGGGATTGAAAGCCTCCAGAGGTGGGAAGCCAACAGTCCTGTGGAGCTGGAGGTTGGGTATAATCCAGGCACTCCATCTTGGACCATCTCTAGGTGTGGTGGCACCTCCATCCCCTCCAACCTCTCTAGCCCAGTGGGGCTCTAAGTCCCTGCAGGGAGGATCAACCCTTCCCACCCAGCAAGTGCAACCTCATCTCACCTACATGACAAAGCAGAGGTTTCTAGGATGGCAAAGGTGGCAGTGAGCAGTTTGTCACCTGGCTACAAAACAAATAATGCTTCTCAAAGGGGAGAAATCTAACAGCTCAGTGAGTCCTGCTAATTCGTGAACCTTCCTCTCCTACAAAATAAAGCCCTAAAAGGTGGGAGTAACCTCTTCCCACTCCTCCTCACCACAGCAGGACAGCTCATCCCTTCTCCTCCTGGAGCTGCCCCCAGCAAAGCTCCAAGCCGCCTCCACGGAGAGGAAGCTGCTGCAATTAAAGGGAGCAGCTTTTGTCCTCTCATCTCATTGTACCCAGCTTTTAATTATGGAGCTACACAGCTGCAACTCTGCAGGCAGCAGTACCAGGCTGAGGAGAGGAGGAGGAGCAGGAGAGGTGATGGGACCCACCAGCCTCTGGTGAGAGCAGAGTCAGACCCTAGGGACGCACAGGAAGGTGCCAGAGCAAATAGCTCTTTCTGCTCAGAAATTCCTCAAACAGTGAAGAAACTTCCCAGTCCAGGGAAATAACTCCCTGGGCTCCTGCAGGGAGCAGTAGCAGCTGAGCACTCACATGGTCACAGTGCCTGGACAGACCCATGGACAGACAGCTGTCTCCTGCTGTCCCAAGTGCTCCAGCAGCTCAGAATGAAGGGACAACCAACTCCTCACAGGTGCCACTCCAGCAAAGCCAGTGTCTGCCCACTGACACCCCAGTCCCCTGTCTAACCCATCACCTAAGACATGTCTGCTGGAAATGTGCCCCAGACTGGAGAGTCCAGTAAAGCTCAGACACACAGTGGTGTGACCAGTGTCTGTGTAACCTCTTGGTTCAGCCCTCACCACCTCTGCCTCTGCAGGGGCTTGCAATGATCCAATACCCACAACTGTTGGCACCCTCATCAGCTCCCACCAGGATCTGTGATCAAGCATGCAGCCTTTCCAATGTCCACAACATCCCACACACCAGCACACCCCAGGATGAACTTCAAAAGCTTGGCCCAGCAGCCCTGAAAGCTCACAGAAACACTGCTCTCAAGTGAGTGGAACATCTGAGGCTCAGGTTTCCTCCCCACCAGTGTGGAGCTCCTAAATCCCACAGCCACACCACACACCTCCACCAGGACCACAAGCAGCTGGTCACTTCTGGCTGTTTGCACAAGCAGTTCCTGGCTCTCCTGCATGGTGGCAGGACTGTGGTTGCCAGCTGGCATAGGAAGGTGAAGCCTGCAGCCTGGGCAGCACCCAGGTTTTCATCTGAACAGATGCAGGACAGAAATATGGCTTTTATCTGCCAGGAAATGATTCAGAATGCTGTTGTCTGGACATGATGTTTCCCTTTGAATGGCCCTTTTGGCAGTCTGAGTGCACCTCAGTGCCTGGGAAACAGCAGCTGCAGGCAAGTGCCAGGCAATGAGGGGAGAGCAGTGGCTGTGGGAGCTGAGCAGCCTCATCCCAGCGTGGTGCCAGCTCTGTTGTGGTGCTGGTTCTGCTGCAGCCCTTCAGAGATTCACAGAATGGTAGGGGTTGGAAGGGACCTCTGAAGATCATCGCGCACAACCTCCCTGCCAAAGCAGGATCACCTAGGGCAGGTCACAGAGGAGCAGAGGGTCTTGAAAGTCTCTAGAGAAGGACACTTCACAGCTTGTTTGGACAGCCTGCTCCAGGGCTCTGTCACCCCCACAGCAAAATGTTTCCTCATGTTGAGGAGGAACTTCCCATCAGAATAGAATAGAATAAACCAGGTTGGAAGAGACCTTCGAGATCATTGAGTCCAACCCATCATCCAACACCACCTAAGCAACTAAACCATGGCTCCAAGCACCCCAGCCAGTCTCCTCCTAAACACCTCCAGCGATGGTGACTCCACCACCTCCCTGGGCAGCACATTCCAGTGGCCAATCTCTCTTTCTGTGAAGAATTTCTTCCTAACATCCAGCCTAAACCTCCCCAGGCACAGCTTGAGATTATGTCCTCTTGTTCTGGTGCTGGTTGCCTGGGAGAAGAGACCAACCCCTGCCTGTCTACAACCTCCCTTCAGGTAGTTGTAGAGAGCAATAAGGTCTTCCCTGAGCCTCCTCTTCTCCAGGCTAAGCAACCCCAGCTCCCTCAGCCTCTCCTCACAGACCCCTCCTCAGCTTTGTTGCCCTTCTCTGGACACCTTCCAGCAACTCAACATCTTTGCTAAAAGATGTTCCAGATGTTCCAGTTTGTGCCTGTTGCCCCTCCTTCTAACACAGAGCACACCCAAGAAGAGAGTGGCCCCTTCTTGACCACCACCCTTCAGATGTTTGCAAATATTAAATAAGATTCCCCCTCAGCCTTCTCTTCTCCAGGCTAACCAGCTGCAGGTCTCTCAGCTTTTCCCCATCAGACAGATGATCCAGTCCCTTCATCATCCTTGTAGCCTCTGTTGGACACTCTCCAGCATGTCCCTGTCCCTCTTGAACTGGCCACAGCTACTGCAGGGCAGGACAAGAGCTGCCAGCATGGGACATGAGCACATGCTTGAATTAAGTGCCCTGCTCTGGCCAGCATGGGGGGCCAGGACTTGACACTGGACCAATTAAGCTCCAAGAACACTTTGTTGTATTCTGACCTCACAAGGCATCAAATCCTGTTTTGGTCAACTTTCTGTCCTGCCCTCTGAGCAGTTCATTTCATGGGGACCACTGCAAAAAGCAGCTTTGGGCATTGCTGAGATCAATGCTCCCCATGGCTGCCAGTAGCTCCCCAAGCCCCTCCCACAGCCCTGCAAAAGCAGCTTGAGATGCCAAACGACCATTACCATGACCTAAGGGCAGGGGTAGGAGCTGGAGTTCCCCACAGCTCCCACTGAGCCCCTTCTCCTGGGGGCAAAGGCTGAGCTCATCCCTCCAGCCTGCCTCTGGCCTGTGAGTGCTCCAGAGGAAGAGCCTTAGCTTAACGCAGCTTCTGCACAGGTACAGCCACTGCTCCAAAGCACTCCTTGTGATTTCCCAACATCTACCCATAAGCTGTCTCATTAACAACCCAGCTCAAGTCCTTCAGGCACTTCCCACTCCTCCCCTACCAAGCAACACAGAGAGGCACACACCAGCCTTGATTCTCACCTCCCTGGAAGCTGATTTTGGCTACCAGAGCAGCACAAGGAAGCTTCCAGCAAGGACCAAGTGTTTGCACTCAGATTTGGGATGGTTCTTCCCTCCTTGCTTTGAGACAGAGCTCAAAAAGATGCTGGCTCCATCCACTGCCCCTTCCCTCCCACCACAAACACAGCTCCTGACCCCCTGCTCCAGCCTGATGCTTTGCCTTCCCCCTGGGGAGCTGCGGATGCCCAGCGATGCTTTGCACCAGCCACCATATCATCCTGTGTCTCACCCCTCACGTGTCAAGATGCATTAGAAGCAGCTCACAAATTCACTGGGACATGCAGAAGAGGACAAACACCTGCCCTGAGTTCAACTACAGGAGAAAAATTGCCCTCTGGCAGGACACAGCAGTGGAATTCCCAGATGTCTGAGGTCTGCAGTGGGTAAAAGAGAAGGAAACCCAGGGCTGAGCTCTGTGGCTTCAATCTCAGATCTCCCAGGGGCATTTAGACAGTGCCTAGCTGAGCCAGTAAGCACACCTGCAGATCCCCAGAGCTCCTTGGCTTCACTCCAGATTAGAAATGGTCCCCAAACAAGGAGCAGAACCATTTCACACTCTAGCTATTCATTGCTTGGCATCTGCTGTTCTCCCCATTAGGGCCCCCCCCCCACCATGCAGAAGTGCCTACCACAGCATGCTCACACTCCCAACCTGTTTTCACCCCCAGACCTCCATCATCATTTTGTTGGGGGGCCAGGGCCTGACTTTTCCTCCTAATTTCCCTGATTCCCAGCATTTCAGAGCCAATCCTGCCCACTGCCTGCGGGTGCTGCTGCATTGCAATCAATAGAGATGCTAACAATGAACAGCTCTCAGATAACTCCTGGCTGGAGTGTGTGCAGGCAAACCTTCCACTGATCCCTTGCCAATGATCAATACACACAGAAAAATCAGCTCAGAAATGTGAAGAGACAAAAACAAACAAACAAAAACCAGGAGAGAGAGTTATTCTGTGCTGAATAATTTATGGGCACCACGGAGTCTTTGCTCTGTGAATGCTGTGCTGGGCACGAGCAGCCACAGCTCTGAGCCATGAAAGGAGCAAGGGGGGTGCCAAAGGAAAATCAACAGTGAGGGAACTCAACATTTCACATTGCTGGAGGAAAATAGCTCAAGCCCAGCCTGACGCTGCTGCTTGCCCTGCAGCAAGCTCAGCAAGAGACACCTGGGAGAGGCAAGGACAAATTTAGCCCCAGTCTGTCAGTGGAGCAAAGCTTTGCTGCTTCAGGAGGCAGCACAGGGCGGGAGAGAGGAGAAATCAGAGTACCTGGGCTGACCCTTCCACGCTGGCATAGCTTTAGCTTTGCTTCTCCTCACACCCCAGCTCCAGCCTCTTGCACATCCCACTGCTCTCTGCCTACCAAACCCTGCCCAGAACTCTGGCTACAGGTGAGGATGGCTGCAACAAGGAACCCAAGATTAACTATTAGCACAACTCAGGATTAATTACATGTACTCTGCTGAGCCTCCTGCTCGAGCCAAGGCTTATCTCAGCTCTCCCTGGAGCCACTGCTAACGCTGCACCAGCCAGACAGCTGAGACATCACTGACAGACCTGCCAGCACCAAGAGCAGGACTGCTGGCACTGCTCAGGGGAACCTCTGCGCCCCCCATCCAGCTTCTGAAGGGCTGCAGGAGGGTCCCAGGGAACACTGGGCTCAAGTCAGAGAGACAGACAGGACCAAGCTACAGCCCCATGTCCTGCCTCTGCTCACCCCAGCCCCATCACCGTGGAGATGGACTTGTGATGTGGGTCCATCCTTCAGAATGCCATCACAGGTAGGCACAGAACTCATGCCAAAGGAGGTGAGAATGGTTTCTGTCACTGAACACTGAAGCACAAGATAAGCAGTCCCAGCCTGGCTCCCTCACTCCCCAGCACAGCTGCGAAGGGGAAGAGACAGAGCTGCTGTTCTCAGGCATCCCAGGAGAGACATCCAAATCCACGTCAGCAGAGGAGGTCTGATCACTGCAAAACTGATCTCGAAGCTCCCCCACTTCTGAGGGAGGTAGAACACCACAGGCAGCTCTCTCCAGCGCCACTCCAGCCTTCCATCAGAGGCAAAACGGAGGCGGTAAACCCCTCCGTAAGGCTCAGCCAGCTCCTTCCCCTCATTAAATGACCACCCCGAGGCTCTTCATTGCAAAACACAAACAAGAACCACACCACACCAACAAGAGAACCCTCCCAGCCATTAGTTTCTTTCACCCTTGAGCGCAGGGCCATTATTTAGAGCGGCAATTTAGCTCAGCAGGCTGCGGGGAGCTCGCCTTGCTGCACGCCTGCCTCTGTGAGAAGCCGCTGCTGCCTTCTGCATGTAGGACCAGGACCATTTTATTTCTTGACTTTTTTCTCTTTCGGACTTAACTAGCTGGGAGCTGATTCCTTTCATTAATTCGGAATGCTGCAGGGGCTGGGTTGGGGTTTTTTGGGGGTTTTGGGTTGGGGTTTTCCCCCGCCCAGGATTGTTGGGATTGTATTTGGGCTTTTTTTCCCCCATTCCCATTTCAGAGTAGCTCATTATGAGGCTGAGGCTGGCTTAGCATCACCCAAAACCTGCCCAGTCTCCAAGGCAGCTTGAGGCTTTTCTTGATTTATAACCCATCCTAGTTTGCCTTTTCCCTAGTGCCTGCCCTCCACTTGAGATCATAGAATCATAGAACTGTTAGGGTTGGAAGGGAGCTCAAGGCTCAGCCAGTTCCAACCCCCTGCCATGGGCCAGGGACACCTCACACTACAGCAGGTTGCTCAGAGCCACATCCAGCCTGGCCTTAAAAACCTCCAGGGATGAGGCTTCCACCACCTCCCACAGGAGCTGAGGAAACCTTGAGAGGTTGCAGGAGGCAGCAGCATCATCCAAGTAAGTCCAGAACTCCAGCAGCAGAGAAGGATGCAGTACATGGTTACAGAATCATAGAACTGTTGAGGTTGGAAGAAACCTGTAAGATCAGCAAGTCCAACAGCTTGCCTTGAGCTTGCCATGCCACCACCACTACTGCTAAGCCACTGTTGCTACACCACGTCCCTGAGCACCACATCCACATGGCTCTTAAATACCTCCAGGAAGGGAGACTGCACTACTGCCCTGGCCAGCCCATTCCCCTTTGGGGAAAGAAATTGTCCCCCATGTCCAATGGTGCCACTTGAGGCCATTTCCTCTCATCCTGTCACTTGTTCCTTGGGAGAAGAGGCTGACCCCCACCTGGCTGCAACCTCCGTTCATGGAGCTGTGGAGAGTGAGAAGGTTTCCCCTCAGCCTCCTTTTCTCCAAGCTGAACAACCCCAGTTTTTCCAAGTGCTCCTCCCAAAACCTGTTCCCCAGACCCTTCATCAGCTTTGTTGCCCTACTCTGGACCTGCTCCAGCCCCTCAATGTAACCCACACACGTGCAGGGGACAGACACTCTTGAGGGAACCATGCATCTACAGCACCACAGCACCCACCTCTGCAGCTCCTTCAGGGAGACAGTGACCCTCAGGCTGTGTCCCAGGAGGAAGAGGGCAGCCAAGATGTCAGCCCACTGCACCATCTCACCCAGTGGACCTCCCTTCAGCACACGTGGACTGAAAACATCTCCCGACTCCTCTGTCAGGAAGCCAATGTGGATCAGGATCTGGAGAGACAAGAAGGGTCAGTGCTGATGTGCTGGGGGAAAAGGACCATTTGGGGTTTCCAGCCCAAACTGATTTATTTCTCCCATTCCCTCCAAGTCTGGGAAATCAGCTGGATGCAAAGCCAGCTGATCTATGCCAAATCAGGAAAGACACCTGGCTGTTTACCAGCTCCCCTCAACCAGTGCATCCTGAGAACAGATTCATGCTCCTGATGGGCAACACCCTCCATCCCATGGAGTGCAACCAGATGTCCTGGCACACAGGGACCAAAAGGCATGGCACCACAGAAACACACACAGGAGGTGCAGCACCTTCAGCACCTCCACAGAGAGGATGTGCCAGACCCTCTGCATGCTGCGAGGGCTCTCTGTTGGCCAGATGCTGCCTCTCCCCCACCAGCACCTCCACATTTCACCTCATTCTTCAGCAACCCCAGCCCTACAACCTCCCAAACGTGTGCAGGGTTGCTCCTGCAGACCCCAGACCGACCCTGCAGGCCCACGTGCTGCTTCCAGAAATGAAGTCTCCTCCCAGCTCCCTCAGAGCCCAGCTGCCTCCATTCCCAACGGCTCAGCCTCTCCATCTCCCCACCACACCCCCCCGGCAGTTGCTCCTACGTGTTTCTGGTCCCGCTGCTGGCCCTTCAGCTTCTGCTCGAGGCGCCGAGCTCCCCGCAGCCACTGCTGGGCCAGGTGCCTGATCCTCTTCTTCATGAAGCTGAGGGACTCCTTGCCCGTGCCGATCAGCTCCAGCAGCTGAGACAGGTCGCTCTGGAAAGCTGCCTGGGAAAAGAGCATGCTCTGCACTTGGAGTGTGAGGAAAGGCTGCCACAGGGGTTGCCAGGGGCTTGCCCATCGCAGCAGAGATGCTGTGGGTCCTTCCTGGCAGGACAGCTTGTCCTGCTGCCACCAGATGTCTGCTTAACGCACCAAATCCCAGGGGCCCTGTTACACCCAGATCATCGTGGGACATCCCAGATTCCCCAGCACAGGAGAGGCACGGACCTGTTGGAACAGGGCCAGGCAAAGCCACAAACAAAATCTGAAGGCTGGAAGCCCTCTGCTGTGAGGGCAGGATGAGAGAGTTGGGGTTGTTCAGCTGGGAGAAAAGAAGGCTTCAGGGAAACCTTCTCGTGGCCTTTCAGCGCTTAAAGGATCCAATCAGAATGCTGGGGACAGAGGTTTCAGCAGGGCTGGTAGTGACAGGACATAGGGGTTGATTTGAAACTAAAAGAGGGAGATTCATACTAGAGAGAAGGAAAAAAATTGTTTACCCTGAGGGTGGTAAGACCCTGGCCCAGGTTGCCCAGAGAGGTGGCAGATGCTCCATCCCTGGAAGCATTGCAGGTCAGGTTCAGGCAGTCTGGGGCTCTGAGCAACCTGCTCTAGTTGTAGATGCCCCTGCTCACAGCATGTGGCTTGGACTAGATGACATTCAAGGCTTCCTTCCAACCCAACCCATTCTGTGGTTCTATGAAGACCCTTGTGAGGCATCAGGGCCCTGCTGGCTCTGGGCACGTTCACTTCCAGCAGCCTGGAAGCCACCAGCTTCCCCTTTAGCCCCCCAGGACCAGCAGGACACAGACTGCCCCCACACCTTACCTGCCCGCGGGGCAGTGGTGGTGGGGAAGGCAAAGGTGTGGTGCGGTTTCTCCAGGGCAGGGGAGGGCAGAACCACTCCACTTCGCTGAGGTAGATGAGGAAGGAGCACTCGGTGCCATCCACGCCGAAAAAAGCATAGCAGGGGTCCGAGGTCCACCTGGCCCTCATCCACTGCAAGGGGGCAAAGAGACACGTGGGGCTCACACACCCTCTGAGCTGCCCCTGCTATGGGCAACCTCCCCTCTCCATCCCCTTCTCTAGTTGGGAGCTAGAAGTGAAGGGCAGACGGTGGAGTAAGGGCTGCACACCAGCACACTCCCAGCACCAGATGTCTGCCTGCCTTGAGCCTCCAGTGCCAGCGGAGCAGGGAGAGCCAGGAGAGTTTGCTGGGGCCTCCTGGGATTTCTAGCACTGCTTCCAGCATCAGACAAGTGCCTTCCCTGGGGGCACAGCCATTAGTCCCTGGGAAATGGCACACCACAGGGGTGTCTTCTCATTAGCTTTGCTGGGGATTGAGGCAAGCTGCTGATCTCATTGCCCTGGGGGGCACAGTGTGGCAAGGAGACAGATCCCTCAGCAGTCCCCAAGGAGGATTTCACATGAAGGAGAATAACCAGCAGCTGGGGCAGCAATTTATCATCCTCCACAACAGCTCTGGCCAGCATCTCCCTAATTCAACCACAACCCCAAATCTCCTCTGGTTGCTGGGCCCAAGATGCAGAAGGCAGCAATCACCCCAAGAGGATATCAAATCGCAGCCTTCCACAATTACATTCCCAATTTACTCAAATCATGGAAGGAAAGGATGCCTGGCACCAAGGGAAAGAGAAAACCACACACACCCAGTATCATTTTAATGAACCTTTCAAAATCTTCTCAGGGAGACCTTGCCTCTGCAGAAGCCTGAGCTGGAAGTAGGAGGCTGGGAATGGGAGTGAAGAGAGAGATGCTTTTACTTACAGTGAGGGTGGTGGGACACTGGAACAGGTTGCCCAGGGAAGTTGTGGATGCCCCTGGGCATCCCTGGAGGTGTCCAAGGCCAAATTAGATGGGGCCTTGAGCAATCTGGTCTAGTGGGAGTTGTCCCTGCCCATGGCAGTGAGGTTGGAACTAGATGGTCTTTAAGGTCCCTTCCAACCCAAACCGTTCTATGAATCTATGATGAATTAGTTCATGTAAACACACTCTCTGGCACAGCAGTCATGCCCTGGGCCACATGCCAGCCTGTGTTCAGGTGTAAAGAGCAGGCTGTTAGAGATTGAGGTCCTGGCCACCTTAATGAAATGCTCTTCTGTGCCATCCTGAGACTCCTCCCCTGCCACTAGTGAATGCTCCAGATAGTTACAGAGGAGCTGGCAATGCTTTCTCCTCACCACACTTCTGCCATTAAGCACAGAAATCAAACTAAAACTGCAGGTGTGTGCCTTGTAATTAGGGGGAAAGAGTTCCATTTGTATGGCAAAGGCTCCCAGAGAAGGTTGGATTCTCCTGTGTGGTCATCTTCCCACAGCACACATCTGCTTTGCTTTCCACATCTTTGGCTCTGCTTTTCCTTCTGCAACAGCCCATACCTTTTCCACTTGAAAGCCAGGAGTTTTCTTCTGGAAAGCATCCCTCTCCCTACTTCCCTTCTCAGTTTAACATCCAGGCTCACTGCTTTGGGCCCTTCCCAGCCTCTCCTCTCCCAGGTTGAGACCCTCCCCAAGACATGAAATCCTGACTCACCTCCACTTTCCCAGCACAGTCAGGGTACTTGGGGTCCCTGGGCACCTCACACTGGTCCCTCCTGCCTTCCAACACTGCAGAAAGACAATTTGGGTATGAGGAAAGGCAGGACATGCTGGCAGAGCAGGTACAAAACCACGATGGGATGGGACTACCAACCCCTAAGCACTTTCACTGGCACCACAGCTGGGCCAGCAGACAGCTCTATCCCACTTCATGGAGCAGGACACCAAGATTTGAAGCATATTCCCCAAGGTCAGGGAGGAAACAGAGACAGCCCACCACAGCCCTGCTTCAATGCTGAGAGCAGATTCTTCTTTTCTAAATCTCAGCAGGTCTCTCTCTGTCACCTCCCTGCTCCTCCCAGCCTGGTCCAGACCCCAGGTCCTGTTAATCACCTACAAGCAGGCTGCTGTGCCCAGGGAAGCATTTGCCAGCCTCCACACTGTACACTTACAGTGAAAGTTGTCCTGCTGAGCTGTCAAGAGAAGCCTCAGCCCCCAAGGTCAGTCCCAGAATAATCCACAACTCTAGCTAAGAGGGGAACAGATCTTTTCTTCCTATGTGGTTGGATTAACAGAAGACACCACCCCTACTGTAACCTCCCCTTAAGCATGAGGTGGAAGAGACAATGGAAGCATCTTCTGCTTGGTGATGCCAGCCCAAATCCTGGGAACCATGCAGATGTCTGCAGAAACAGCCCAGTGGAGCCCAGCAGCCCTCCCAGCACTGCCAGAGTGGGATGGAAATGACTGTCCTGGCACTGGATGCCAGTTCCTGGGCTTTGGATTCAAACCACCACATTTTTCTATCCCAGTGTTTGTGCTGGCCCTGCTCCTCACCTTTAACTCAGCATTTAATTTGGTGGCATTCATTTCTGCCAGCAACCCAGGTTTGTCATCATCCCTGCCCCTTGCAGACCTGAGTTGCTTAGGTCTTGTTCTTCTGCAAATTCACCTTCCCTGCTCAAGTCCTCCTGAGCTAAGCGAGGCAACGCTTTTAGAACATTCCTGCTGCCAGGGCCCCTGGAGGTGGTGCCCTACACAGCCTTCCTGGCTGTAATAGCAAGATGAGAGTCCTAGAAACCTCTGAGGAGGCTCAGACCACACTCCAGGACTCCTCTCCTCCAAGAGATGGTATGACCATGTGCTGCTTCAGCAGAGGGTTGGACACAAACAGCCCTAAGAGGTCTGCCAAAGAGCTTCAGGTGCCCTGCTTAGTGCTGTAGACATGAGGGAGTTGAGCAACCTCAGGTTCACATCCATTCTCCTGCATTTACCCCAGCTTTCCATGGGAGGCTTGGCTGCAGGACACACAGAAGTCTGGAGCACAGGGACCCTGGGGCCACTCACCTTTGCCATTCAGGAGGCTGTTCCGGAGAATCTGATCAACTTTTATTGCGATGTCTGAGACGTTTTGAGCTATAGCTTGGATCCTCTCCATCAACCCAGCAGCTGGCTGGAACCTGGCAAGAAAAACAGACCCTGAAAACTTGGTATCCCCCCCTGGTGACATCCAAGGGTGCCTGTAGCAAACTTGCCATCCCTGGAAGCTTCCAGCAGGTTGAAGTTGTCTCCAGGATGCAACATGGGAACATGCTCTAGAGAGACCACAGAGTATTGTGTCTAGTTCTGGGCTCCCCAGTTCGAGAGGCACAGTGTCCAAGGGAGGCTAGGAGGGTAATGAAGGAATTGGAACATCTGTCTGATGAGGAAAGTCTGAGAGACCTGGGGGCTCTTTAGACTGGAAAAGAGAAGACTGAAAGGAGATCTGATCAATGTTCACAAATATCTGAAGGGTGGGTGCCAAGAAAAAGGGGCAGACTCATTTCAGTGGTGCCCTGTGATAGGGCCAGGAGCCATGGACACAAACTGGAACACAGGAGGCTCCAGCTCAACATGAGCTTACTGTGAGGGTTCTGGAGCCCTGGAACAGGCTCCCCAGAGAGGTTGTGGAGCCTTCTTCTCTGGAGACTTTCAATACCCACCTGGGTGAAATCCTGTGTGACCTGCCCTAGGTGATCCTGCTTTGGCAGGGAGGTTGGACTGCATGATCTCTGGTGATCCCTTCCAACCCCTAACGTTCTGTGTTGTTGGCCATTGGAATGTGCTGCCCAGGGAGGTGGTGGAGTCACCATCCCTGGAAGGGTTCAAGAGGGAATTGGACATGGCACTTGGTGCCATGGTTTAGTCATGAGCTCTGTGGTGACAGGTTGGACTTGATGATCTTTGAGGTCTCTTCCAACCTTGGTGACTCTGTGATTCCATGGCCTGGCTCAGTGTGTACCAGGCACGGAGGTCGCTGCCATCCAAGAGGTTGAATTAAAACCCTACAGAAATCAGCATTCTGCTGTGTTCCACATTGTGCTGATAAAACACAGCTACATCTGTGCATTTTACACAGGGAAGCATTAAATAGGCTGGAAAAAATTGGTTTTCTAATTTCAGATGTGCTCTGTTTGAAAAATCCTCTGCGGTGATCATTGGCCTCGTGGTGCACGTAGGAAGCCGTGCTGGGGAGAGAGGGTGGGGGGCAAAGAGAGAGAGGGAAGGAAAAAGTACAGGGAAAGGCAGGCAAAGCTGGAGGAGGGCTGAGGATGGGTCTGGAGCAGAATGCAGACAGCTGCAAGACAGGCAGGACATGTGGGTGGCTGAGCTGGTCCCACCATCAGAGATGTAGGTGAGAGGATTTCCAGGGAATGGAATGGACCAGGTTGGAAAAGACCTTCAAGATCATCAAGTCCAACCTACCACCCAACACCATCTAATCAACTAAACCATGGCACCAAGTGCCTCATCCAGGCTCTTCCTAAACACCTCCAGGGATGGTGACTCCACCACCTCCCTGGGCAGCACATTCCAAGGCCAATCACTCTCTCTATGAAGAATTTCTTCCTAACATCCAACCTGAACCTCCCTGGCACGGCTTGAGAGTGTGTCCTCTTGTTCTGGTGCTGTTTGCCTGGGAGAAGAGACCAACCCCCTCCTGGCTACAACCTCCTTTCAGGTAGTTGTAGACAGCAATGAGGTCTCCCCTGAACCTCCTCTTATCCAGGCTAAGCAACCCTTGCTCCCTCAGCCTCTCCTGATATGCTGAGGGAGCTGGTGAGGAGCATCAGGGACAAGGTGTGGTGACAGGGTCCAGGGATTCCACAAGGGCCTGTGGTGATATGGCAAGGGGCAATGGTTCAAACCTACCCTGCTGTAGTTTCAGACTGGACATCAGGAAGAAGTTCTTTACTATGAGGGTGGTGGAACACTGGAACAGGTTGCTCAGAGAAGTTGTGGATGCCTCATCCCTGGAAGTGTTTAAAACCAAGCTGGGTGAGGCTTTGAGCAGCTTGGTCTGGTGGAAGGTGTCCCTGCCCATGGCCAGGGAGTTAAAACTAGGTATCTTTCAGGTCCCTTCCAACTTGAGCCATTCTGTGATTGTGTGCCAGGGTGCCAAGGTGAGCATCAGCAGCACCACAGGAACCAGGGCAGAGCTGGGTGATGCAGCCCTAGCACAGCCCACGGGCACCTTCCCACCATGCTTGAGATGAGATTCCACCAGCTCCAGCAGCTGTGTGTGCCATCTATCAAACTAAACCTCACAGTCACCACCCCCACCTGGGTGAGCAGCACCATTAAACCCATCTACACTGCCAGGATGGAGCGACAGAGCCCTGTGAAGAGCTGAGCATCAATTAGAACCTGCTATAACCTAAGAAAGGGCAAGGCAGCTCCATCCATCAGCAGTGGTGCCCTGCCAGGCTTGTCAAGGAGCAAGCTCTTCACCTCCAACCCCTCTGCCTGCTGTTTCCACCACATCTTGACGAGCATGGTTATCACAGTAAATAATCTCCCCTTCTGCAGCAGCTGGGTCATAAGTTTTAGCTCCTGCTGCTGCCAGGCTCATTAGAATACAAGGAAATGTCAGAGGCAGCGAGCAAAACCAAAAGAGCTACCTTGGATACTCCTGGCAGGGGGGAAAAAAAAGAAAATTAATAAAAAATTGCTGATGTCAGGTCCTTCCTGGCGAAGTTTTATGTTTGTTCTCCAGCAGATCAGTGAACCTGAAGGTTGGGATTTAAAGTCCCCGTGTCCTCGAGGCTAAAAAAAATCCCAGCTTTATGAACCGCTACTGCTTCGCTTGTTGATTTAAAGTCCATTCTCCAGCAGTGAGCAGCCCACATTTTTCCTTCTGGCGTGCTTTATGACCATCAATATTCAGCCTGCATACCTCCACAGGGAGCCACACATCCCAGACTCTTAAGAAATAACAATTAAATGCAGAGGACACCATTGCCCCCGAGTAACTTTCAACCTTTGCAGGGAATAAACCCCAGGTATCCTGCCAGCAGCTGTCACCGCTGCAGCGGGGAGGTTGCTCACGAGGCCCTGGACAATATGGGCACAGAAATGGCCTGTGATGAGCTCTGCTTCTCAGCATGGCTCTGAGAGGATAAAACGCTCCCAGGGTGAGGGCTGCAAGGCACAGCCAGCCCTGGAAGTTCGTGAACCTTCCGTTTCTGCAGCCTGCGCGTCCACCGGTGAGCAGCTGCCACAGAATCACAGGATCAACCAGGTTGGAAAAGACCTCAGAGATCATCAAGTCCAACCTGTTACCTAACACCTCCTGGCAGCTAAACCACGGCTCCAAGTGCCACAGCCAAGCCTTTTTTTGAACACCCCCAGAGACACTGACTCCACCACCTCCCTGGGCAGCACATCCCAATGGCCAATTACTCTTTCTGGGAAGAACTTCCTCCTCACCTCCAGCCTAAACTTCCCCTGGGACAGCTGGAGACTGTGTCCTCTTGTTCTGGTGCTGGTTGCCTGGGAGAAGAGACCAACCCCCACCTGGCTACAACCTCCTTTCAGGAAGTTGTAGAGAGCAGTAAGGTCTCCCCTGAGCCTCCTCTTCTTGGGGCTGTCAGAGCATGCAGGTGATGGAGAGAACCCAGGGAACAGCTGGGATGGGCATTTTAAGAGCAAACATTGCAAGGATGCAGTGAATTTAGAGCCAGCAAGACTAGCCTCCTGCTCCAACAGCAGCAGAGGGGCCTTAGCTTGGTAGGGATGCCCCACAGCTGCCTCCATCACAAGAAGAGAGGACAAGCACAGCAGCCCTGCTCCCACACCTCAGAGCACCCAGATTAGCACAGCAGCCCTGCTCCCACACCTCAGAGCACCCAGATTAGCACAGCAGCCCTGCTCCCACACCTCAGAGCACCCAGATTAGCACAGCAGCCCTGCTCCCACACCTCAGAGCACCCAGATTAGCACAGCAGCCCTGCTCCCACACCTCAGAGCACCCAGATTAGCACAGCAGCCCTGCTCCCACACCTCAGAGCACCCAGATTAGCACAGCAGCCCTGCTCCCACACCTCAGAGCACCCAGATTTGCCCACAAGCCAACCTCTGCCTCCTTCCAGAAGCCCTCCCACTTCTCCTGTGGGTCCAGACTCACTTCCAAACAAACAATTAATTAAGTGAATCTCAAAAGGCAGTGGCAACCTCAATCCCCTTCTCCTTTCTGATGACCTCAGCTCAGCCAGAGCTGGGCACCCAGAAACACATTCAGATGAACATCAGGACCATCATCCTAAATGAATGGCTTCTTTCCAGGTGCAGCCTTGCGATCAGCCAAGTCCTGCTGGAGCTCCAGCCGCAGCAGGGGTTTTATCTGGGTGATGGGTCCGACCTAGCACCTCCACCAGCCTGCCCAGCTCCTGTAAACTGCAGCTGCTCCCAAACACAAAGATTCCTGGCCCTTTGATGTCTGATCAGCTGCCTCAGACAGCACTTCCAGTTCTCACAAACAAGACAGCTGCTTTGCCTGAGCTCTGCAAGGCTTTGCCTGAAAGACAGAGGGTCACTGTGAAGTGACACACAAAAAACCCCTCCCATGCACCATGGGTCTTGGTACGTGTTAAGGAGATGGGGAGAACAGTGAGAGACAACCCTCAAAAATAAGGACCCAGCCTGGCCTCTCCCTCTGTGTGGGTGGTTTGATCTGCTGGGCAACAAGAGCAACACCTGAGCAGCAAACTTCATGTAATGTATTAAGTGATGACAGGAAGGTTAAGTGTGAGTTACATCACCTAGCATTAGAGGGATTTGCCACCTGGGCAAGGGACAAGAAAATAAGGCATTTAAAACCACCTCAAAGGCAGGAAGGTTTTCTGTAGCTTGTCAGAACTTGATGCCTTATCTTTAGTAACTGGAGACACTGGGAAGGACAAGCTAAGTGGCTCACTCTGCTCGGTGACAGCTCTTCAGAGGAGAGGCTAAGAGATCTGGGGCTCTTCAGCCTGGAAAAAAAGAGCAAACTGAGAGGGCATCTTATCAATGCATATAAATATATCTGAAGATTAGTGGTCCTGGGGATGGGGCCAGATTCTTCTCAGTAGTAGCCAGTGATAGGATGAGGAACAATGGATGTATATTCAATCAAAGGAAATTCCATCTCAACGTGAGAAGAAAATTCTTTACTGTGAGGGTAGCAGAGCACTGGAGCAGGCTGCCCAGGCAGGTTGTAGAGTCTCCTTCTCTGGAGATCTTCAAAGCCCACCTGGAAATCTTCCTGTGTGACCTGCCCTAAGTGGTCCTGCTTTGGAGAGAGTGTGGAGGACGCAGTCTCAAGCTGTGCCAGGGGAGGTTTAGGCTGGAGTTGGGGAAAAAGTTCTTCCCAGAAAGAGTAATTGGCCATTGGAATGTGCTGCCCAGGGAGGTGGTGGAGTCCCTGTCCCTGGAGGTGCTCTAAAAAGGCTTGGCTGTGGCACTTGGAGCCATGGTTTAGCTTTCATGAAGTGTTGGGTGACAGGTTGGACTTGATGATCTCTGAGGTCTTTTTCAACCTTATTGATTCTATGATCTGTGGAGGTCCCTTCCAACCCTTAGCATTCTCTGATTCTATGACAAGTGGTGACAAGTACAAACTAGAACACCAGAGGCTTCACTTGAAGTTAAGAAAAGCTTCTTTACTTTGAGGGTGCCATAGCCCCAGAACAGGCTGCCCACAGAGGTTGTGGAGTCTCCTTCCCTGGAAAGACACCAAACCCACCTGGATGTGTTCCTACGCAACCTGATCTAGGCAAACCTGCTCTAGCAGAGGGCTTGGACTCGAAGATCTCCAGACCTCCATTCCCACACTAGTCTCTGATCCTGTAAGCAGCAATGAAACATTCAACTACACCTCCCTAGCTGCCATAGCATGCCAGCATGGGCCTCACCAGTGCAGAAGATTCACGGAATCAGCCAGGTTGGAAGGGAACTCCAAGATCATCAAGTCCAACTGATCACCCAACCCTAACTAATCAACTAGACCGTGGCACTGAGTGCCTCATCCAGGCTTTTCTTAAACATCTCTAAGGATGCTGACCCCACCACCTCCCTGGGCAGCCCATTCCAATGGCCAATCTCTCTTTCTGGGAAGAATTTTTGAGATCAAGCCTAAACTTCCCCCTGGTACAGCTTGAGACTGTGTCCTCTTGTTCTGGTGCTGGTTGCCTGGGAGAAGAGACCAACCCCCACCTGCCTACAACCTCCCTTCAGGGAGTTGTAGACAACAATAAGGTCTCCCCTGAGCCTCCTCTTCTGCAGGCTCAGCAACCCCAGCTCCCTCAGCCTCTCCTCACAGGGCTGTGCTCCAGACCCCTCCCCAGCCTCGTTGCCCTTCTCTGGACACATCCAAGCATGTCAAAATCTTTCTTGAATTGAGGAGCCCAGAAGTGAACACAGTAGAATCATAGATTGTCAGGCTTGGAAGGGACCTCAAGGCTCAGCCAGTTCCAACCCCCCTGCCATGGGCAGGGACACCTCACACTACAGCAGGTTGCTCACAGACACATCCAGCCTGGCTGCAAAAACCTCCAGGGATGAGGCTTCCACCACCTCCCTGGGCAACCTGTGCCAGTCTCTCACCACCCCCATGGGGAAGAACTTCTTCCTGACACCCAATCTCAATCTACCCATTTCTAGCTTTGCTCCATCCCCCCCAGTCCTATCACTCCCTGACAGCCTCAAAAGTCCCTCCCCAGCCTTCTTGAAGCCTGCTGCAGATCCTGGAAGGCCACAAGAAGGTCTCCTCAGAGCCTTCTCTTCTCCAGATTGAACAACCCCAACTCTCTCACTCTGTCCTCATAGCAGAGGTGCTCCAGCCCTCTGATCATCTTCATGGCTCTTCTCTGGACACCTTCCAGCACCTCCAGATCCTTCCTGTGATAGGAGTTCCAGAAGTGGGCACAGTGCTCCACGTGGGGTCTCACCAGAGCGGAGGAAGAGAATCACCTCCCTCAACCTGCTGGCTATGGTACTCAAGGTGTGACCTAACCAGTGCTGAGTAGGAGAACTTGCTTCCACCCCTACCACTTCACAAGGAGAAGCAACCAGCTTTGGGGGGTCTTACCTTTACCCTGCTGCTTTGATCTCCCTCCATCGACACATGAACGCCAGCAGATCACAGCGGGGCCGCTCCAGCTCGTGAAACTACAGCGAAACACTCTGCCTTTCCCATGTTTATTTATCCCCCCACCCTTTCCCTGGGACCTTCAAACCATTTACCACAGCAAACACAGCGCTTTAACTTCTAACCATCAATATTGATTTTGGTCCTTCATTATTTCCAGCTCCATATTTCTTTCCCCCCAGCCCCCCCGGTGGATTGCGATTCAGATCGCCCCGTGCCTTACAATGCAGAGCATCCTGCATTCATCTCGTTTCAAAAGCTGCTATTAAGATGTATCTTTCCCAACTGGCAGATCATTTGCCATATAATATAGCCAGAGGTCGAGTTTTTCCTTCACTTTTTTCCCCTTTTAAAATCCATTAATTTGGTTCCTTTCACTTTGCCTCTTGTCCCCAGCCCCACAGCAGCAGCTCAGCCTCAGCCCTTTCATCCCTTTACAAGGAGCTGGGGTTTTTATTGCCTTTCAGAAAAGGGGCATTATGAGAAGATGAAGCTCTTCCTTTTTTTGCTGTGTTGTCTTCACAAGACAAGCCTCAAACATATTTGCTTCCTTGTCTGATATTTCTTGCTATTCACTCTCTGGAAGCAGGGACTTTGCTGGGGGCGGGGAAGGGGCTGGATACAGCTGGAGGAAAGCAGATGTTGTGAAGATAAAACATCAAACACAAGGTTTGCACAGAGCAGTTCACCAAAAGGTTTCAGCCTGCTGATCACAACGGCTGTGTGATGCCATTGGCCTCCTGTAAGGTTTTTCTGCACAGCAGAAAGCAGCCAGGAAAGGTGTCCAGGGATGGTGCTGGGCTTTTGCTGCTTCCCTGCTCTGGGGACAGCAAATCCCACACTGATGTCCAGCTCCAGGGGGGCTTTGCTCTGCTGAAATCCCAGAGCTGACACCCCAACCTTTATACCTCAGGGCTGAGAGAAAGAGCTCAGTGTCCTCTCCACAAGCACCTAAACAAAGTTCTGAGCTTTTTCTGGAGGTGTTTGTGCCCACTGGGAATTCAACCCAGGGAAATACCCCAGACAACTTGTTTTGAGATGGGAAAAGTTCCTTGGAAACTCATCCAAAGCCAACATGGGATGATGCAGAGGCAGAGCCCTTCCTGAACTCCTCCAACACCTCCAAGTTCTGCAATAAATCACTTTGCAAATATTGGAGCACTTAGCTCACTAAAGTGCTTCCATTGCTTTTAATTTCCCATCACCCTGGTGATGTTTCTCACACCAATGAATTTAAAGGACCAGATCCTCAGCTAACCCAACCCCCCCTGGCTGAACACCCCAAGGGAAGATGCTGCCCTTTACTTAATTTCATGATTGACAAAGTGATGAAAATCACCTTTTCAATCAAAGCCAGCATCTTGTCAACACAGGGAGAGCTTCCCAGGAATGCATAACCAAGATCATGCATTAAAATAGTCAATGGATGCAATAAAAGTGCTCTGAGACCCTTCCTGGGCAGGACACTAAGATGAATCCACAAGGCCAAACCTTCACTACCCTCCTGAGCCTCAGAGCAGGACTGAGCCACACACCTGGGCAGCAGCAGGGTTTTATTCATGTGAACACAGGAGATCCTGGACAGGAGGTTACAGCATCCTCACTTTGATGCATGTTGGCTGTCACTGGATTGAGGAACAAATCAGAGAGATTTGTCTAAGTGGTGGAGCAGCCTGAAGCAGGGCTGTGAGGAGACCACCTTAGGTCAGCTGTGAATAGAGTGGAGTGGAGTAGACTAGACCAGACTAGTCTAGACTAGACCAGGTTGGAAGAGATCTTTGAGATCATTGATTCCAACCTATCACCCAACAACATCTAATCAACTAAACCATGGCACCAAGCACCCCATCCAGTCTCCTCCTAAACACCTCCAATGATGGGGACTCCACCACCTCCCTGGGCAGCACATCCCAATGGCCAATCTCTCTTTCTGGGAAGAATTTCTTCCTAACATCCAGCCTCAACCTCCCCTGGCACAGCTTGAGACTGTGTCCTCTTGTTCTGGTGCTGGTGGCCTGGGAGAAGAGACCATCTCCCACCTGTCTACAACCTCCCTTCAGGTAGTTGTGGAGAGCAAGAAGGTCTCCCCTGAGCCTCCTCTTCTCCAGGCTAATCAACCCCAGCTCCCTCAGCCTCTCCTCACAGGGCTGTGCTCCAAACTCCTCCCCAGCTTTGTTGCCCTTCTCTGGACACCTTCCAGCAACTCAACATCTTTCCTGAACTGAGGAGCCCAGAACTGGACACAGGACTCAAGGTGTGGCCTAACCAGTGCTGAGTACAGGGCAGAATGACCTCCCTGCTGCTGCTGGCCACACTGTTCCTGATGCAGGCCAGGATGCCATTGGCCTTCTTGGCCACCTGGGCACACTGCTGGCTCATGTTCAGCCTACTGTCCATCAGTACCCCCAGGTCCCTTTCTGCCTGGCTGCTCTCCAGCCACTCTGACCCCAGCCTGTAGCACTGCATGGGGTTGTTGTGGCCAATGTGTAGAACCTGGCACTTGGATGTGTTAAATCTCATGCTGTTGGACTCTGCCCCTCTGCCCAGTCTGACCAGGTCCTTCTGCAGAGCTCTCCTACCCTCTAACAGATCAACACCTACCCCTAGCTTGGTGCCATCTGCAAACTTACTGATGACACTGCCAGGATTGACTGAGAAGGCTCTGCCCAAAAGTTAGTCCACAAATACCCTGTTTTGATCACAATCCATGAGGCAGAGCTGCTCTCTGATCCCAGGCTTTCCTGCAGCCCTCAGCTTCACCTTGTCTTTGCCAGCTGCATGTTTCACAGGGAGGAAGGTTCCTGCAGAGCTGGCTGCTGGGCTCTCCTGCTGCTGCTCCTCTGGCTGAGCTCTGCTCAGCAAAACCCAGCAATGCTGAGCTGGATCACAGGCTGGGTCTTACCTTCCCCATGGGCTGCTTTGGGGCTCTGCCTGTTCCAGACATCTTGCACACCACACAGCACCAGCTTCACCTTGCAGATGGCCTCTGAGCCCCACAGCATGCTGAGAAGGCAATGCATGGAGGGGTCAGTGACCTCTCTGGGCTCACCTGGGTAGCAAAGGAGCCCAGCAGCTGGCAGTGGTTTCACTAAAGCCAGCTCATCAAGAGCAACAACTCAGGAATTAATGGAGCCAGGCTGGCAGGACACTGGAACATCACCCCTTTAGTGTCATGTTGTGAGACTTTTAACTCCTGGGGGAATATGGAGCCATGTAATGATTACAAGAACAAATACTTGAAGTGTGGGGAAATTAACTGAGCTTTGGCAGTAATTAAGCCTGAAGATTAATCAGCCCTTAGCAAATAACACCCTTTGCAGGCTAACCACTGGGAGGGGGAGGAAGGGAAGAGGGACAACCAGGGGTGCCAGCGCTGCACACCCCAGCCCTCCCAGCTGCCACTTCCCCATGGGCATGGGGTGGGCAGGAGCAGCCAGCTCCTGGGAAAGGTCTTCTCTGAGCCACAGCACTGTCCAGTTGTGGTGCCAGCTTGAAACAGTCACTTTGGACTCCCTCTTTCCTTCCCAAATGCTCTCCAGCAGGGGACCAACACTTCCATTACAAACTAATATTTCCCTTGTCCAGTAAATAGCTCTCCAGGAGGCTTCCATAAGTACCTCTAATTTCCTTCCCTCTGCTGATTTACCAGGCTTGCATTCAATTAACAGCAGCATTGATTTTTCTGCAGCTGACTGGCAGGCTGCTTGTCCTCCTTAGGGAACTCATCCCTTACCTTCCCAGCACAGGCAGGAGGGAGCCCAGGGATGGCTGGAGAAGGCATTCAGCAATGCCCAGAGCCACAGCAGGCTGGGTCATGGGTGCAGCCTGTAACACCTTACCCTAATGTGACATCCCACAACCCCCCAATCAATTCTTCTGAAGAGGATGTTGGGCATTTGGGGGGTTCCAAGAGTTTGATCCAAAGCATTGCAAGAGGCTGGTGGGCTCCTACAGAGTGTTCAATCAGCACCTAGGGAGCAAGAAAGGGCTTGGAGCAACTTTCAGCCATGGAAAGCTGCCTGCCCTGGCAGCTGGAGGGCCTTCCAGGACAGGCTTTTAACCACACCTCATAAAGTCCTTTTTGCACTTCCCAAGGGGAAAAGCCAACCCTGCCCTCCGTTGGAGCAGTGCCAGAGGGGGACAGTGCTCACAGGCTATCCCATAAAGCCCACTGAAACCTTCACCCCCTTCCTCTTCACTGGGGCTACGCAAACCCCAAGCCCTCCTGCTTTGTCTGGAGGTGCAGCACTAAGCAGGACAGCACTGGGTGGTACAAACCAGAGCAGATCCCCTCTGCGCAGGGGGAATCGCAGAGCCCTCTCTGGCAGCTTTGCTGAGCAGGGAAGGAGATGAAGGAGGCCACCAGAGACGCTTGAAAGGATAAATCCCCTTTGAAACTGTCACCCTTTAATTGTATTATCTTCTGCTGACAGCTTCAAGTCGGTCACTGGTGATCAAAGAGACAGAGACAAGGAGGGAAGGTGGAAACAAGCCCCTGGTGGAGTCCCAGGATCCTAATAACAAACAGCACCGGGGCCTCTCCAGAGTCATGGTGCTGCCCTGGGTTCAGGAGACACCACTTGGTCCTGGTGGGGTTGGTGGTGCCCATTCTTGCCTGCTGGGGCACAGAAATGACCAGCACCAGGAATTACTGGGTTTTAGTCCAAGACTGGCTGAGAAAACCACCAGATGTGAGCTAGCAGTTTCCACTGCTGCCTGCAACAGTCCCACACCTTCCTCTCTGGGATCACTGCTGCCCTCCCCGCACACTCAGGTGCCAGCCAGCCTCGTACCAACAGAACCCCCAGCCCCTGCCAGTCCCAAGGGAAATTAGATTTTTCAGTGGTTGGAATTATGTTAGTGAAGAGGTGAGCCCCAGCACTGCAGGGCTGCCATGCAGCTCCAATCCTGCGCACACCGCCCGGCGCATCGCTAATTACAGGCTCGCTCGCTCGCTCTGCCTTCCATCACAGGAGCAAAGGAGACTCGTAAGGAAAGCAGGGCAGAGAAAGGGAAATGGTGATGGAAACAGCACAGGAAGCCTCTGCCTGGCTGTGGAGCATGGCCAAGGCAGGATACAGAGGCGGGAGTGCCAGGTGGGAGTCACAGAATCATAGAATGCATCAGGTTGGAGGAGACCCTCAAGGGTCAGCTTGTCCAAACCCCTGCAGTCAGCAGGGATATCTTTAACTAGAGCAGGGTGCTCAGAGCCCCGTTGAGTTTGAGCTTGAATGTCTCCAGGGATGGGGCCTCCACCACCGCCCTGGTCAGCCTGGTCAAGTATTTCACTACCCTCATTGTGAAGAGCTTTCTTCTGATGTCCAATCTGTATCTACCCTTCCCTAGTTTCAAACCATTGCCCCATGGCCTAGTGCTACATGCCCTTGGAAACTGCCCCTCTTCAGCTTCCTTTAGGTCCCCTTCAGGTATTGAAATGCTGCTACAAGGTGTCCCTGGAGCCTTCTCTTCGCTGAACAACCCCAGCCTTCTCAGTCTGGCTTCACAAGAGAGGTGCTCCAGCCCTCTGATCATCTTTGTGCCCCTCCTCAGGCCCCATTCCAGCAGGTCCATGTCCTTCCTCTGTTGAGGACTCCAGAGCTGGACACAGCACTGCAGGTAGGTTTCACCAGAACAGAATGACCTCTCTCCATCTGCTGGCCATGCTACTTTTAATGCAGCCCAGGATGAGATTGGCCTTCTGGGCTGCAAGTGCCAGTGCCAGCTCATGTCCAGCTTCTCATCCACACTCTTGATCTCATCATCCCCCAGCCTGTACCAATAATGAGGTTTGTCCTGAACCAAGTGCAGGACTTGCTTGCACTTCACATTACTGAACCTCACGAGGCCCTCCTGAGCCCACTTCTTGGATGCACATCAGCCCCAGTGGCAAGGCACAAGGCAGTGGGGACTGCTGCATGGCCCATCCCTGCCACCAACATGTCACCCAGGGCTCCATCTGAGCAAAATCTACCTGGCACTTCTTTTGGCACCGCAAAGTTTGGCCCAAGAGCCGCTCCTTGGTTCCTCATCTATTCCCTTCTAGGTTCAAGGTGTTTTAGTTACCATTCTTGCAGGCCCTGGTGTGACAGCCAAATTAGCATCAATAGCTGCTGAAAGGTTCCCAAAGCAAAGGGAAATGTCTCCTTGGCAAATCAGCACATCCTGATGGGAAGTCCTGAGGGGATCTGTCCAGCTGCCAGGCAGGATGGATGCGGTGCAGGCACTGCAGGGAGCCAGGACACCAGCTCAGTGCAGTGTTTTGGGGCCAGACGCCTTCCTCCTGCTTCATTTTTAAGCCTTGCTCAGCTCCAAGTCTGAGCAGATCAGCCCTGGATTTCAAACAATCACTTTGACATATCACTGAGGGATATGGACACAAAGAAACTGCCTGAGCTGGCTCTGGGATTTCATGGAAGAGGGAGCACAGCCCACGCACCAGGCACCGCTCCAGCTACCGCCGAGTCTCACCTCCAGTTCCACCACAGCACAGCAGTGCAGACACACCCAGCCACACTGCAGCTAGGTCAGGTGCCTGAGGTGACCCCCAAAATCACAGTCATTTCAGAGATCCCAGGAGAAAAGGCTTCCAGAAGCAGCAAGCAACAAGAGCGCAGCGGCTCTGCCCCAGCCCCATGCTCTGGTGGGCTCCACCACCCCCCCGGGCAGCAGCTCAGCCCCGTGCCAGAGAGCACACTGCACCAGCGCTCTTCATGGGGCCTCAGCACTGACCTGTCCAGAAGGAATCGTGCTTCATCCCCTTTGTGGAAGTCAGTGCTATTCTCCAGCCTGGCCAGGATGTCCATCCTCTTCATCAGCATCTCCAGCATGTCGCTCATCCGCCGCAGCACCCCGCGGGACTCCAGGGCACCCATCACTGCGGGCACACAAAGAGCAAGTGAGGCACAGCCAGGGGCTGGGCACCAGCTGTGGGACCCACAACAGCTCCCTCCCCACGGCTCCAGCACCAAAGTTGCCCATGGGCCTGTGCTTCCCAGCCCCACTGGTGGGCTAGGTGGTTTGTGGACCATCTCAGTGCCTGCTCTCCTTCCTCAGCTCTGCCAACAGCTCCATCCTCCTGCCCAAGCCTAGGTTAAGCTCTGCCTGTGCCCAAATCCAGGAAAGGTGCTGCAGGTCCCCACAGGCAGTGCTTTTACCAGGCCTAATCCAGCTTCCTCACCTGCCTCTCTGGACAGAAACTCCCACCTTGACCACCTCATCCAGTTTGACCTGAGTGCTTATGGGAAAGCAGCTTTATTCTCAAACACTAACCCAGAGTCACAGAATCATTTTGGTTGGAAAAGACTTCTGAGAGCATTGAGTCCAACCATCGAGCCAACACCACCATGGCCAGTAAACCATGGCCCCAAGTGCCATGTGCTAGCATTAACTTTCATAGAATAGAATCAACAAGGTTGGAAGAGACCTCAAGGATCATCAAGTCCAAGCTGTCACCCAACACCTCATGACTAGACCATGGCACCAAGTGCCACTTCCAATCCCCTCTTGAACACCTCCAGGCACGGTGACTCCACCACCTCCCCGGGCAACCAAACAGCCTTTCATTTTGCACTTCTCTTTTTCACTCTCCAAGAGCCACCTAGCCCAGCATCATCCTGCTTTGGGCATATCTGCAGGGAATGCTTCAGGAAAAGCAGGGGAGACAGAGCAAACAGGTGGTTCTCCCCCAGCACATCCTCCCTGCAGCATCAGACTGTCCTGATGCAGAGAATTTCTTTTCTACTTAAAGGTCCTATGAGGAGCAGCTGAAGGAACTGGGACTGTTCAGGCAGGAGAAGAGAAAGCAGAGGGCAGACCTCATTGCTCACTCCAACTCCCTGACAGGAGGTTGTAGAGAAGTGGGGTTTGGTCTCTTCTCCCTCATATCAGGTGAGGACTGAGAGAAAATGGCCTGAAATTGCTCCAGGGGAGGTTTAGGTTGGATATTAGGAATCATTTCTTACTGAAAGTAGACAGATACTGGAACAGGCTGCCCAGGGAGGTGGTGGGGTCACCATCCCTGAAGGTGTACAAAACCACAGGGACATGGCACTTGGGGACATGGTTTGGTGGGCATGGTGGTGTTGGGTTGATGGTTGGACTTGATGATCTTTGACATCTTTTCCAGCCCCAGCCAAAGCAATGCTATGATTCTATGAACTCTACCACAGGGTGAGTGTCCCAGCATGGAAAATAGCTCTGCCTCAAGCACTGCATCCCAGCAACCTCTCCCCAACAGAGAAAGCCCCCAGTTCCCAGCCCCACTTAGAACATAATAGAATAGAATTAACCAGGTTGGAAGAGTCTTTTGAGACCATCTAGTCCAACCCATCACCCAACACCATCTAATCACCTAACCCATGGCACCAAGCATCCCATCCAGTCTCCTCCTAAACACCTCCAGTGATGGTGATTCCACCACCTCCCTGGGCAGCACATTCCAATGGCCAATCTCTCTTTCTATGAAGAACTTCTTCCTAACCTCCAGCCTAAACAGTCTCAACCACAGCTTGAGACTGTGTCCTCTTGTTCTGGTGCTGGTTGCCTGGGAGAAGAGACCAACCCCCACCTGGCTACAACCTCCCTTCAGGGAGTTGGAGAGAGCAATAAGGTCTCCCCTGAGCCTCCTCTTCCCCAGGCTAAGTAACCCCAGCTCCCTCAGCCTCTCCTCACAGGGCTGTGCTCCAGACCCCTCCCCAGCTTTGTTGCCCTTCTCTGGACACCTTCCAGCAACTCAACATCTTTCCTAAACTGAGGGGCCCAGAACTGGGCACAGGACTCAAGGTGTGGCCTAACCAGTGCTGAGTACAGGGCAGAATGACCTCCCTGCTCCTGCTGGCCACACTGTTCCTGATGCAGGCCAGGATGCTATTTGCCTTCTTGGCCACCTGGGCACACTGTTGGCTCATGTTCAGCCTACTGTCAACCACTTCATGCTCTGCTTCCTAAGGGTTTGCAGAGCACCGACCTGCTGCTGTGCCGACAGTGCCGGCCAGCCCAGCTCCTGGCTCCTGGTTTGATCTGCTGCCTAGTGACAAGCAGCCCCCTGCCTGGAGCCAGGGAACAGAAAATAAAGCTCCTGTTTCATCTCAGCTCAGCTCATTTCACATTAGTAATAACTTAATCAGTGCCTAATCCCCTGAACTTCTCCCGTTTAGCTTATCTCCACTGCTCCACTCACATGTGCCTTTCAGAAGGCAGCACAGATTCCATTTGGGGAGCAGCAGGAGCCAGGCATCTGTGCTGGGGAGCTGAGTGGCTGCTGGACACCCTGGGTGGCTCCTGGGACGTGGGGACACCTCATGCATTTCCCAACAGATGCAGGAGTGAGGCTTGCACAGCCTGAGGGCAGCTGTGCTGGTGCATCCCCCGGGTCTCCCACACAGCATCCTGCACCCAGCCCCAGCAGTATGATGGAGTGGGGCATCCCCTGCCAGGGACAGCCATGGCATAGGCTTCTCCTCACTGCTGGAGCTGAGTCAAGGTGTTGTGTGCATCAAGCAGCACAGAGGCTGGCCTGACTGGAAGGTCTAGCTGGGTTGGGTAAGAGATGGGAGTGGTTGTGTATGGCTGTGGTGGGAACCAGCTCACCACAACAGCTCCTGCTGCTGTAGACATCCAGCCTTAGCTGCTTCTCCACTTCCCCAGTAAATCACCCAGTACCTCCTGCTCCAGAGGTTGGAGGACTGGAGCCACAGCTGCCAGGGGTCAGTCTTCCAGCTCTGATAGAGGAGGGGTGCACCAGCACCACAGCCAAACCAGGGCTTCAGCACCCACAGGGGCCCTGCCAGGCTCTCACCCCAGTGACACAGAGGAGGCATCGCTGTGACTGCCTGGCACTGCTGGGCACATGAACAGAGGGTTACCAGCCAGCCCTTAGCCCCTCTGAGAAGCTGACACCAGGCCAGCCAGACCTCACCAAAGGCTGTCCTGCCATGCTTGGCTGAGATTATCAGCAGCACATTATTTCTCCTGACACTATCTAACAGAACAGAAGAAAAATGGAGAGCAGAAGTAATTCCTCAACCCCAAAAAATGCAACAACAACAACAAAATCCATTCATGGCGATTGAAACCAGGCTCCTCTCCAAACACTGCCTGCACTCCTGTGGCAAGAAGTTGGTGACTTCTTCAATCAGTGGGTGCTGAGCTCCTGTGCAGCTCCAGACCTCTCTGGATGGGTTGGGAAAGGCAGGAGCCACCTTTACTCATCCCACCAGGAAGGTCTCCCAATGCCCCAAGCAGAACCTGTCCCATTAAGAGGGCAGAAGTGCAAAGGAACTTGCAGTTAAAATGCTGTGGGGGGAAAACAAAACCTGAAAACTTGGCCCCTGGAGCTGAGTTTGTACAGGGGCCTCCCCAAACACAGCTGAGCAAACTGGGCAAAGACATGGCTAAAAAAAGCCCAGCAAAGCTCTGAGCCAGGCTTAAGTCAGAAAATCCACATCAGTTATTCCCCCACCTGACTGAGCCCACTCTAGCAACATCCCTCCCCCAGCTGGGCTGTGCTCATGGCACACATTCCCCAGCAGCCTCTGCCCACCTGCCCTAGACAGCTTGCAGGACAGACCACCCCCCCAAAACTGGGACTTCTACTCAAGACCTACTCCTGCTTCAACATTCCAGCACTGCCAGTGGGTCAGAGCTTGGACTCTGAGCTCAGTTTTGTGAGCAAGATGGAGACTGAGCACCCTTCTTGTGTACTCCTGCGAGTCTGGAGGTCAGGAAAAGGAGCCAGTACAAGCCCTCCAGCTGGCCAGAAGGGCTTAAACCACAACCACCACATTTCCATGGATGGAGTGGTAGCCCCAGCCCAAGGATTTGGATCCCAGCTTGTTTGTCTGGGGAGAGGTCAGGTCATGCTGGTTCACCAGGAAGATTCAAGGGTTGTATCTGGGAAGGCAGTGGAGATGACTGAGAGCCACTGCTGCCTTTGCCACTCCAGGCTGGGCTGTTGCCCCAGTTTGCAGCCAGGATCCATTCACTTAGTTACAAAAAACCTGCTTAGTGGTGCAGCTCATCTGAAATTTAAATGGCTGTTTGCAAAGCTCCAGCAGGGAAACAGCTCTGGCCCCTGATTAAAACCCAGACACACTCACAGACTTCATCCCTGCAGAGGAGAGCTGAATAAAGGCCTCTTCTGAAGGGTTTGAGATGGGTCCTGGGAGCCTCTCCAGCCCTGAAAAGAGAGCCTAATCCTGCCCTGGGCAGGGGCACAAGAGAAACTGAGGCACAGAGCCACACAGTGCTGACGTTTCCAGCAGGCAGCAGTGAGCTGATATCAGTGCTGGACAGCCAGAGATGCTCAGATCCACATCCCCACTGCCTGGGCAGAGCCCCCAAGGATCTCCCCACACTCAAGCAGGAGCGGAGATGGAGATGTCCTGCTGATCAGGCTGCATCCACACACCAGGCAATCCCTCTGAGTCCTCACTGCAGCAGCACAGCCCTGTTCCAAAATCCCTGAGGAGAAATGAGGATATTCCCACTGGGGAATGAAACCATTTCCCCCTGGATCCTGCAGAAGCCAGCATCATGCAGAGCTACAAGTCCCAGCCCCCTCAAGATTTCCCTTCATGTCACTGCCACCATCCAATCTCCCAGCTGGTTCCAAGTGATTCCAGGGCGGTTTTCAACAGCAAAGCTCTGAGCTGTGCTGTCAACAGCCAGCAGAGATATTCTTTCTCCAATAAAGAAATCAAAACTCAGCCCAAGCCCAAGGTAAAAATAGCCATAAACATTTCTTAATAATCTTAGCCTTCACTGGGTTATCTTTTGGGGCAGCCTGCCAGAAAACAGAGCTCTCACAGGGCACATCCCCCCAGAGATCCTCCCTTGGCTGTGGGAGATGAAGCTGAAGCCCTTCCTCAACACCTCTCTCTTTCTATTCTAGGATCTGTTTGTTTGTTGTGGTTGTTATTGTTGTTGCAGAAGCTTAAGGAGGATAACAAGAGCGAGCTGACACTTTTGGCAACGATTATTACATCTCTTGGAAAGTGTGTCTCATTAAAACCAAAGGAAAGGAGGGAAAAGTGCTGAAGTGACTCTTTTAAAAGTGCAAGAGCCAGGATTAATTTGTTCACCTGAAGCAGAGCCCCAGACACCCCCTGAGCAGCGGCTCAGATGCCAGGGGTGCGTGGCAGGCATGTGGAGGATGGACAACAGCCTGGTACCCAGCACCTCCAGCTTCTCCCTTCCACCAGCAAGCAACCTCCCCAAGAGGCTTGCAACCAAGGCTGTAGCAAGACAAGGAGAAACCCAATAGAATAGAGTAGAATTAACCAGGTTGGAAAAGATCTTCAAGATCTAGTCCAACCTATCACCCAACACCATCTAATCAACTAAACCATGGCACCAAGCATCCCATCCAGTCTCTTCCTAAACACCTCCAGGCATGGTGACTCCACCACCTCCCTGGGCAGCACATTCCAGTGGCCAATCTCTCTTTCTGAGAAGAACTTCCTCCTAACATCCAGCCTAAACCTTCCCTGGCACAGCTTGAGACTGTGTCCTCTTGTTCTGTAAAATAGAACCAGAGAACACAGCAGCCAGCCCTGCCCAGCTCCAGCCCCAAAAGGGGAAACAAAGAAGGGACCAAGCCCAGGGTAAATGAGAACATCAGAGGAGAATGAGGGGCAGGTGTTGAACCACAGCTCCCAAGGGAAAGAGCATCATGGAGTCCAGAGGAGGCCACAAAGATGATCAGAGGGCTGGAGCACCTCTGCTGTGAGGACAGGCTGAGAGAGTTGGGGCTGGTCAGCCTGGAGAAGAGAAGCTCACTGACCTGGTGGCATCACCACACACAAGAGACTTCAAAAATCAGCCAAGAGATCAAACATTGCCCTGAGGTATCCAAATGCATAAATCAGAATTGTCAGGGCTGGAAAGGACCTCAAGGATCAGCCAGTTCCAACCCCCTGCCATGGGCAGGGACACCTCACACTACAGCAGGATGCTCACAGCCACATCCAGCCTGGCTGCAAAAACCCTCCAGGGATGAGGCTTCCACCACCTGCCTGGGCAACCTGTGCCAGTCTCTCACCACCCTCATGGGGAAGAACTTCTTCCTGACATCCAATCTGAATCTACCCATCTCTAATTTTGCTCCATTCCCCCCAGTCCTATCTCTCCCTGACACCCTCAAAAGTCCCTCCCCAGCTTTCTTGTAGCCTCCTTCAGATACTGGAAGGCCACAACAGGGTCTCCTCAGAGCCTTCTCTTCTCCAGCCAATCCTGCAAGGCACTTTTCCTGTTTAAAACCAAGCAAGCTGCTGATTACAAAGGTGGTGGTAGGGGGGGAATATATATATATATATATATATATATATATATGTATTCTAATTACCCTTGATCATCAGCAATGATGGGAAGGCAACTGCAAGTAAAACTGCTCAGCAGATTAATTGAAGTTTGCTAAAGTATGACAGGCTTTTGACAGCTTTCCTGAGTGGCAGCCACTCTTTAAAGGCAATCACTGAACCTGACAGAGGTTTGCGTAGCAGCACTAGGAAATAATGATTGCAATCAATCACATCTTCCTGGATTTCACAAGACATGCTGGTAAACACAGCAGAGGGAGGAGAATTATTTATGGGGCTTCAGAAGAGCGTGCAGCTAAGTAATTGGATGGAATCAGGGCCCCCAAAAGGAAAGGCAAAAAGCAAGCAAGCATCCCCTAAAGGTGATATCTAGCGGAAGAAGGAACAGCTTCTCCGTGAAGCCAGGGGAATAGGCAACAGCCAAGCTGCTCGAACGTGGATGGGTCAAAGCCCTGAGGAGCTCACTAACGATGCACTTGTCTTCAAAATACCTTCTTGGAGAGAATGCATTCTCTGGGCAGTTGTCCCACCCCCTGCCATCACCTGCCGCCAAAATAGCCAGGAGCAGGAGCCGGGTCGGGTGAGTTTAGCTGCATGTGCTGACTGTCCTCGATGGGAGGGTGAAGTTCGGTGCCAGATGCCTTGGGGCAGCCACGCAGGAGCAGAGAAAGCAGCGTTTCATGGAGCATCTCCAGCCTGGCCACTGCACAGAGGACTCCCTGCTGGGCAGCTCTGCACGGGACTGGGACCAGCAGAGCTGATGTGAAGCGGTGCTGGCAGCGCCCAGGTTGTACCACAGGGGAAGGAGCACACGGGAAGGGGCTTCTGTGCTCAGGCTTAGTGGTTTAGGATCCTGAGCATCCTTCCCACACCAGCCCATCAGTGCTCACACCAGGAGCCAGCTTCACCCAGCACTTGGCAAGCACAGAGAGAGCAGGCAGGATGTCAGCACACCACGCTGGCTTGTGTGTGGCTCTGGGACACTGGGACTGAGGTTTGCACACAGAGCTCAAAGCCTTTGGTGAAGGGAAGGAAAAAAAGTGTTCTGGAAGCACATTCCCTTTAATCACTTGGACTGATTCAAAGCTCCTTGCCCTGCTTAGCTGCTGGACCCAGATGGAAGCTCCATCTTGAGGGGGTCACACGCTGCTCAGTGCCAGCTTGGTGCCAAGGAGGTGGGGAAAGAGAAACAAGGAGGGGAATTGGCATTTGAGCCACACACCAGCACTCAGCCCTACACATCCCTTGTCTTTTCCTCCTCGTGGGTGCAGGACTGCTGTGCCACCCCATGGCTGCACAAGTGGCACCTTGCCTTGGCCACTCCCATGCAGCTCTTCCACCCAAAGCCCAGTCCAGTTCCAGGGGCAGCAAAAGCCTCCCCAGCAGGGCAGTCCCCCACGAGCCCATCGCTGACCGTTCCAGGGCAGACCGAGGCACAGCCTCCATCCACATCTCCACAGAGCAGCCTGAACACCACCAAAACATCCTCCTGACATTTAAAAAGAAATATGCAATTCCAGAATACATCTCCCTGCTGCTCATAACATGGTTGATTTGTTGTTGATTCCCCCCCAACCACCACCCCCTTCTCAGACATAAGTCATATCCCTGCCTGGCTGTCTCGCAACAGCTGAATGCTCTGCTACAAGGAGGGAATTTGCTCAGAGATGGTGAGATATTGCTCATGTCCATTGAAAATACCAGCTGAATTAATTTCAATCTAAAGCATCATTTTCTTTGCTTTGTTTTTCTCCTTTAAAGGACAAGTCCAGGCTGCTTAAGGCCCTCCAAAGGATAACATATTCTTGAAGAAGAAACTGGAAGATTCCCACCGTGGTGCAGCTGGATGCAGACCTCACCACCCAGCTCCTTGGGTGGCTGTCCTGAGGACTCCATCTGGTACCCAGGGCTGTTCTGGGGACCCCATCCTCTCAGAATGGCACCCATTCTGGCACCTCTCCAGCTCTTGGTGAGCAAAGTACCAGCCCTTCACTTCTCTCCCCATCTCACGCTCCTCTATTTACTTCCACTATCGATTTTGATTCAAGCAGATTAAAAGACCAAAGAGCCAACTAGCCAAAGGCTCCAGCTAACCCTGACACATAATCCATTACAGTCACAGCCCAGGGATCCAGTACTAACTCGCAACAAGAAGGCTCAGGCTGGCAGCAATGGCCATTTCCCTTATCCATCCCTCTGGCACCCACCCTTGGGGGATGCTGCTCCAGAGACGGACCAGCTCCCTCTGGGTGGCTGCACCCCCCAAGGGCACCTGCTCACCATCACAAGCACCAAGCCAGTTGCTGCCTCCAGCAACTGCACCCACATTTGCTATCAGACTGAGGTGGGGTTGTTATGTTAAGTTATCCAGAGAAAATATGGACCTGCTCAGGGAGTGCCCTGAGCACAAAAGGAAGGCGCAGCCGCACAGGGAGCTGTCATGCCAGCAGCAGCAATTTGCACCTGGAGGAGTCCACGAAGTGTCTTGGGAACTACCAACAAAGTGGACACTTCAGTACAGCTCCAGCTGCACCACTGATCTGCTGCTGAGCCTCTGGAAACAGCCAGAGCACTTCCCTGGTAATCAGCCAAATTAAGCAGCCTTAACTCACTGGCTAGTAGCAGATCCTGTCCCACCTGCCTGCTATCATCTACCCCCTGGCTTTATCCATGCCCTTGCCCACTGCTGTGCAATCAGCAGCAAATGTGCAGCCTCAGGGATGTTTTCATTGCCTCTCACCACACCCACGGGCAGGCAGAGCCCATCAAGCTCTACTACACCTGGCATGGGGCCAGCAGCCATGTGCTACCACCAAGGCAGGCAGGAGCTGCCCCAGGGCTCTGCTAATGCAGCCATGTGACAGCAGCAATCACAACCCTGCCGTGGGCTCAAGTGGCTCCCCCAGCTCTCCTCAGAGCCCCCACCAAGCCTGACCTTGAATGGCCTCCACCACCTCCCTGGGCAACCTGTCTCAGGGTTCCTCCACCCTCATAATAAAGAGCTTCTTCCTAATGTTCAATCTCAATCTATCCTGCTCAAGTTTCCAACCGTTGCTCCTTGTCCAAGTTTTCCCTCTGCTGCCAGCCAGCACTATTTTAAATAGCATTTTAAGCTGCTCTGCAGTGCTCCAAGCAGCTCAGGCTGTACACGAGGCTTTCAAAGCATGAGATTAGCATTGATTTTAAATTGCTTCCCAAAACACAAGAGCTCCAACAAGGGGCTGGGTTAAGGGCAGTTGAAGGTGGCAAAGCCCAGAAGACACCAAGGCTCTGGGAACGTGTCTGGATGCCAAGTTGGATGCTGTTGGCACTGGGACCCTGATTTTTCAGCTGGGATCCTCAGCTTCAGGCAATGAGCAGCACACACCAGTCCCACAGCACATGGACAGAGCAGCTCCACCACAAGCCAGGGACCCTCTGCATCATGAACCCTCCTTTGGGTTCTTGATCTTTACAAGACTTGCCTTGGCATCTCTCCAATGGCATCAGTATTTATCTCAACTAGTTCTTCTACTGATTCAACTAGTTCTCTTGACTCAACTAGTTCTTCTCCTAATGGTCCCTGATGCTGACCTCAGGAAAATTGTGTTACCACGATCTGATGTCCAAAGGACTGAAGGAAATCAGCCCAAATGCCTCAGGCAGGGGAAGGGTTCTGCTGGATTTGACAAGCTTAAAGGTCTCTTCCAACCCAAAGGATTTCTATGATTGAATCCAGCATTTGCTTGCCCCAGAAGCATCCAGAGGAAGGCTTCAGGAGGCTCAGCATTGCCATCACTCCCCTGGCTCTGCAGGGCCAGCACTTGAGCCTGCAGCCTTGCTCACAGCTGCCCCAAACCACTGTGCTCCGGACACAGCAAAGCTCCAATTTCACATCTCCAAAACGATTACCACTGCTCCTTCAGCCAGAGAGATTGGCCAAACAGTGCTGGGCATCCTGCCACTCTGCTTCCAGGGGTGAATAAATCACTCCCTTCCTCCAAACCCATCAGCACCCTCCCAGATCAGTGGCTAGATCCTTCCCGAGGCAGCAGAGCAGGGCAGGATCCAAAAACAGAGCCTGCAGGAGTGGGATCGTCAGCAGAGCCAGAGGGCAAACCTCGGCTGATCTCTGCCTGTGCTGAACTGAGCCCTGGTCCCTTGTTTAGGTGAGAGAAACAAATACATCAGTGGGGGAAAAAAACTCCAGCTTTTACAGAGGCTGCTATGTTCCCACTGTGCCAGTTTTATTTCCTGAAGTACCTGCTGCCTCCTGGGCTCAGGCTGAATTTTGATTTAGGAGTGGGAAGGGGTAATAAAAGCATAACGAGCCATTAACATCCCTGCCGGCCATGGCGGGGTGTTTGCTCATCACACCTTGCTGGAAATGCCATTTGACTTCCTTAGGAAGCTATAGACAAATCAATTAATTGGTTTAATCATTCCCTGGGAGCCGCTGCTGACGGAGATAACCGAGAGCCGCGGCCGGCAGGATGCCACTGCTGCCCCCGGCCCCAGACGTGGTGGTGGCGGCGGCAGGAAAGCAGCCAGCACACATCCCTGCCCTGAGACCTTCCCCTCTGCTTCACACTCAAACTCCCACGTCCACCATTCAGCAAATTTAGATGGGTTCCCCGCCCCCACCCCTTCAAGCCTGCAGGTTCCAATCCTGAGCAGTGATTGTACCGAGTGGGCACCACTTCAGCAGGAGACGTCCCCTCGGGGTGGATTAAGCCTCACTTGCCACTAGAGCAATCTTTACACTCCTTCCTACCCACCCCCTCCCCCGTAACCCGCAAAGCACCAATCTGCATCCACCCCTTCCAAGCACATCCCTGCAGAAGAGGGCACTAACCCTCCCCACCCTCCGCGGCACTTGGAGCCCTGACAGATTGTTTTCCTTGTCCCAGCAGCCCTCCTTCCCCTGCCCCCAGCAGCCCTCCTTCCCCTGCCCCCAGCAGCCCTTCAATAAGAGCAGGCCAGTTTGACACTGCCGCTGTAAGCTCCCTTTCCAGGCGTGTGCTGGAGGTGGCAGCTCAACGCACATTCCCCAACCCCAGGGAGGGTGCAGTGCTCTGGGACCAAAGTGGGATGGCCCACGGGGACACCAGAAGCAGCAGGAGAGGACACATGCTGTTAATTAGCTCCCACTTTCTCCCCCCAGGCAAAGCAAAGGTCTGCTACAAAACAACAAAAACCATATCGAAGACTCTTCTGTGACAGCCCTGGGGCTGTGACCCCAGCACCAGCCTCTTGTCACAGCCTGCAGGGTGCTCCACAGGGTGCAGCTGACAGCCACAGTCGCTTCCAGCAGTGCCCATCCCCAACAGCCGTTCCTCAGCACAGGGCACCGCTTTAACTCCTAACTGAAGAAGCCTCCCCACACACGACAGGAGCAGCTGAAAAAGTCCTTCCTGCTGCCATGTGCTGCATTACCCACTTGAAAAAGCCCTTTTTGCTCTGCAGTGGCAAGAAGCAGAGCCAGGGGGAGGCAGAGCTCAAGGCTTGCTTTGGCATCTCCATTAACCCCTTTCTTCCCACAAGGAATCAAGAGGATGCTCCCCATCAGTGGGAGCTGCCAGAGCACAGCCTCTCAGAGGCAGCTGGAGAGGCAGCCAGCTCCACCACCTCAGGATTTTTCTAGAGGAGGGGAAAATTAAAGGCCCATCTCCCCCAGAACAGCTCCTCACCAAGGAGGTGCTCCCAACACCAACCAGCTGGGCTTGGCATCAGCCAGGCAACTTCTGACAGCATCAGCTGGCTGCCCCAGCCCCTGAGGCTGCTGGGAGAAGCTTTGGATGGGATGGATGCAGCAAGGCTGGCAAGGAGCTACAGGCACTGAAGAGCTGCACAACACACTCCTCCCCATGGGTCTTCCCTGGCTGGAATGCTTCCAACGGTTCACAGGTTCCAGAAGACTCTAATCCAGCTCTGGATGTAGCAGAAAAACAACCTAAGCTTTGGGGACATGCAGGATCTGTGTGCCCCAGATGGTGCCAGGGAGGTGACATGCACCCAACTCCCCCACACCCTCTCCATGGGAACCCAAGGAAACACTCCAGCTAACGGCCCCAAGGCACTGCAGGAAGTGGGGATCAGTGAGGGGAGCCTCCCACTGCCTTTGAGAAGGGTTTGGATCAGGAATTCTGGATTCAGCTCCTAAAACAGCCTCAGCCCCCTGCCTGGGTGAGCATCCTGGCTGCTGCCTGTAGATCCTGACAAGCTGCTGCAGGCAGGTACCCAGGGCTGCTCAGCAGACAACATCCACACAGGACACAAGCAGCCCAGGAGGGGGTTAGCACTCACCTCAGGAAGAAATTGGAAATCATTAGTGTTGAGCTGGCACAGCAGAGCCTGCCCAGCTCCCTCCTTTGCCCTAGCCACGCTGTCACCATCATTTGGTTCCAGGACTCTGGCAGCTGGCTCAGCTGGCACCTGCACCATGCATTAAAGGCAGCAAGCAAGCATGGGACTCGGGTGGCTTTTGAAAGCAAAGAGAACATGAGCACACTTCCAAGAACAAGCAATAGGACAAGAGGGAAGAGCCTGAAGTTGCACCAGGGGAGGCTTAGAATCATAGAATTGTTAGGGTTGGAAGGGACCTCAAGGCTCACCCAGTTCCAACCCCCCTGCCATGGGCCAGGGACACCTCACACTACAGCAGGTTGCTCACAGCCACATCCAGCTTGGCCTTAAAACCCTCCAGGGATGAAGCTTCCACCACCTCCCTGGGCAACCTGTGCCAGTGTCTCACCACCCTCATGGTGAATCCTTAGGTTGGATGTGAGGCACAATTTCTTCCCCAAATGGGTTGTCAAGGCCTGAAACAGGCTGCCCAGGGCAGTGGTGGAGCCCCAAGCTCTGAAGGCATTGCTAAGTCCTGCAGATGTGCTGCTAAGGGCCATGGTTCAGTGGTGACCTGGCCACGCTGTGTTTACGGTTGGAGTTGATGAGCTTCAAGACCTCTTCCAACCCAAACAACTCTACCATTCCTGGACTCTCCTGTCTGTGCATCATGTCACAGGGAGGTGGCAGCCCAAGCCCTCATCCCTGGGTGTTCTCTGCAGTGATGTCAGACAGGAAAAGAGATTGTCAAAGCCACCCAGCAACTTTGGGGTATTTTGCCCAGCTCAAGTTCCTGTCAGAACTATGTGCTCTGCTGAGAAGAAATAACTGAGGCACAGATTGGGATCTGTCACAAGTGGCACCAGCCCAAGTCTGCAAATGGGTCCAGAAATTCCCTTTTCCAAGAGAGAAGCAACTGGGATGTGAGGATGAACACATCTGTGCTTTGCTTTGAAGCTCCTTCGAGCTGAGCAGCATCTCACTGCAGCCAGGACCTCACAAGCAGAGCTGAGCCAAGCATCACCCCCTCTGCTGTCCACCCTCGCAGTGAGCTGCACACGGAGGAGGGTCAGGAGCCTGCACACAAACCTCCTCCTCCTCGTCTCCCAGCAGCAGTGGGCTGCGAGGGAGGACGACAGAGTTATTCAAGCTCACTCTGCTCGCAGGCAAATCCAAGCTTGACCTTTCTGCCTCTTGTGTGAGAGCAAACAGTGATGGTACCTGGCCATGCTCGGCTGGCTGGGGTGCTGCTGAAGCAGAAGGAAAACCAGCAGAGACAGGCAGAGGACTCCTCCAAGGAAGTCAGGTAGGTTCTTACATTTGTGTGGCCTCTGCACTGCTCCTCAGGGAGCAATTCCAGGGCCTGAAATGACTCAGGACCCCACTGTTTCATGCTGCCCTGACTCTGGAAGGGTGAAGATGCCCTACAAACCCCTGAGCATTATTACCTGCAGCACAATTGCCACCACCCCACCCACCTCTGCTCTGCAGAGAATCAGCAATCATGGACACCAAAGCATTCAGCTGTGCTGCAAAGCCCCACACAAGCCCCCTCCTTCTCCTGTGTGCATGCATGGAAGGGATTGCTTCAAGCAGGTGAGACTGGAGCAAGCAACAGCATGGGAGAGAGCACTCCAGCAGCTGGAACACAGAAGGGTGCTGGCCCTGAGGAGAGCAGGGCAAGATTCCTGCCAGGGGATGCTAAGCATAATCCAGTACCTGAAAGAGGCCAACAGGAAAGCGGCGGGGGGGGGAGGTTTGCAAGGGTTTGGGGTGACAAGACAAGGGGCAATGGTTTGAACTAGAGCAGGGAAGAATTAGATTAGACATCAGGAAGAAGCTCTTTACTAAGAGGGTGGTGAGACACTGGAACAGGTTGCCCACAGAAGTTGTGGGTGCCTCATCCCTGGAAGTGTTTAAGACCAGGCTGGAAGGTGTCCGTGCCCATGGCAGGGGGGTTGGAACTAGATGGGTCTTTAAAGGTCCCTTCCAACTCAGGCCATTCTGTGGTTCTATGGTTATTTCCAGTGCAGCATGCCTTGGCTGTTGCTTACTGGACCCCCAGCACCCTAGCATGGCAAGCCAGAGCCATTCTGATGCCCCAGGGAAGCAGCTCACTTCCATCCACAGCCTACACCCAGGCGAAGATGCCCCAGGGCAGCAAGGAAGGCTTCCCCAGCAGGCTTCCTCCATAACTTCTCCACATTTCTTTGTCTTTCTCTCTCTGCAAAACTAAAGTGAATGACCACATCTCAGAGGCTTTAGGAGCAGAAGCTGTACTCTGGCAATCTCTCCTTCTACTATGCCACAGGCAAAGGAAAGTCCCCACAGGCACCGGTGTCCTGCCCACCTCCTGACAGGTTTCATGCTCCCAGTGGCACAGGGCTGGGAAGTCCCCTGCCCCAGCCTGCAAGCTCTGTGACACCCAATCCCAGTCCATATCCTGCAGCCCTGAGGAGAGCAGATGCCAAAACACATCCCAGCAACCTAGGACAGCGTGCAACAACCTTGCAGAGGATGAGCTCCACCCCTGCTTACCAGCATCTTCCAGCCTGAGCTCTAAGAGCAGCTCTCCCCCACCCTTGTCCTTCCTTCATCCCATCCCCACCCTTTCCAAAGCGCTTGAGGAAACACCACAGGAGCCTGACTGTGGTCACCAACAGGAAGCCAGCTGGAGATGCTTCTGAGAGGTCGTTTTGGGGTGGGGAAAGGCAGGTGTTGAGCTCTCAAGCTGAGCACCAATCCAGGCAGGAAACACTTGAAAATGGGATGACAAGACAATTATGGAAACAGCAAACACACTGCTCCAGTGCTCAGCAGCCACCACCTCCCAAAGGCATCAAGATTCAAGGGCCACAGCAGGAGAACTGCTGTTGCAGCACACAGCCCCCAAGCAGCAAGACGTCTGTAGGAACCACTCTCCAAGCACTTATATCAAAGTCCCCCCAAGGTCAGCTCAAATTCATTCAGAGTGTTCTCACAGGAATCAGCAGCCCACAACGAGGGCAGAGAGCTCAGCTCCAGCCACTCTGGGCCACCAGGACCTGCCCTACACACTCCTTGGTCCTGCAGCAAATCCATAGCATCACAGAATGCTTTGGGTTGGAAGTGAACTTTCAAGGTCATCCAGTCCAACCCTGCTGCAGCCAGCAGGGACATCTGCAGCTAGGGCAGGTTGCTCAGAGCCCCAACCAACCTGACCTGCAATGGTTCCAGGGATGGAGCATTTCCCACCTCTCTGGGTAACCTGGGAGAGGGGTTCACCACCCTCAGGGTCTTCCTTCTGTCCAGCCTGAATCTCCTTCTTTTAGTTTCAAACCAAGCTCCTTGTCCTGTCACAACAGACCCTGCTAAAAAGCCTGCTCCCAGCTTTCTGATCAGCTCCTTCAAGCACTGAAAGGCCACCAGAAGGTCTCCCCAGAACCTCCTCTTCTCCAGGCTGACCAAGCCCAACTCTCTCAAGCCTGTCCTCACAGCAGAGGGCTTCCACCCCTTACATCATGTTCCAACAGGTCCTCCAGCCCTTCATACCCCACCACAGCAGGGGAAATCAGAAGTGTTTCCCTTTTTGAGATTAGCTGCTGCAGTTGCAGGTAGTGCTGCAGCCACATCTCATCAGGGTTTAACACTTCACAACCTATTTCCCCTCCACTAAATCCCCTGCAGCCACGAGCTCCACCAGTGGGATGCACACAGAATCAGTAAGCTGGAAAAGACCTCAAAGATCAGGAAGTCCAACCTGTCACCCAAGACCTCATGACTGCTAAACCATGGCACCAAGTACCACATCCAAACACCTCCAGGGATGGGGACTCCACCACCTCCCTGGGCAGCACATCCCAATGGCTAACAACTCTCTCTGGGAAGAACTTTCTCCTCACCTCCAGCCTAAGCTTCCCCTGGCACAGCTTGACACTGTGTCCTCTTGTTCTGGTGCTGGTTGCCTGGGAGAGGAAACCAAACCCCTCCTGGCTCCACTCTCCCTTCAGGTAGTTGCAGACATGGGCTGAGGTCACCACCAGAACCAGGCAGGAGGCACTATCACCAAAGCCACAGCACAAGCACCACAGTTACAGCTGGTGGTGCTTTTTCAGGGGTCAGGCTCCTGCCCCAAACCTCAAGAAAACGAAAATGGAAAGGAAATTGCTGGGGGCTGGAATAGATCCCAAGTATTTTACATTCTAGAGAGGAGGAGAAGAGGGCACAGCAAACTCAGTCTCTTGAGCCTAGAGCCCTTCCCGAAGCATCTCCCACATTTGAAATGTAGAGACCTGCCTGTTCTCTCTTTTATTTTTAGTTGTACTTCCCCCCCCCTCCCCTATCCAGATCTTTGTTTGTTAGAACTGATTCTCTCAGTGGCCATTTCGAAACAGAGGCAGTTCTGTCAGTGCTTGCTCCACAGCAGCAGATCAGGGTACAATGAGGTGCACATTTCTGAAGGTGGTTTTATTCATTGTTCAGATGCAAAGCCTCTGCTGCAGCCAGGCAGCAGGCAGAGAAGCCAGCTGAGGGATGGTTTCTGGCACACACCAAGAGATGTGTGGAGAAAGCCTCTGAGGAGGGGATTCACATAGGGAAAAAGAAATTAAAAGTGGGATTAGCTTCTGGGCTGTGACATTATCCATTTCTGCTTTCCCTGCTCCTGCCTCACAGCTCTCTCCATGCTGGTTTTGATCAGCTGCTTGCACAGCTCAGAAGCCAAGAAAGCTCTGGGCACATCTGGGGCATTTTCAGAAGCTGCAGCATCAGGTTCAGTGCTGGGCTGGTCAGGACAGCCATGCAGACACAGGAGCAGCCCCAGCCTGGACTGGGCCATGAACTTCATCCACAGCCCAAGAGGATTTCTCCATTGCAAGTGGTTTTTAAGTGCTTGGTGCTGGGCTTGAACCCCCCCTCCCCTTTGCAGCCAACCTTGCCGTGTTTGAGCACATCAACAGCTTGAGCTGCACCTCATCCCTGCTGAGCCTGGCAGGACACCTGGAAAGAAGAACCAGAGCAAAGAGCAGAGAGCCAGGATCACCCCAGGGAGGACTCTCTACAACTACCTGAAGGGAGGTTGTAGCCAGGTGGGGGTTGGTCTCTTCTCTCAGGCAGCCAGCACCAGAACAAGAGGACACAGTCTCAAGCTGTGCCAGGGGAGGTTTAGGCTGGAGGTGAGGAGAAACCTCTTCCCAGAAAGATAAATTGGCCATTGGGATGTGCTGCCCAGGGAGGTGGTGGAGTCCCTGTGCCTGGAGGTGTTCAAAAAAGGCTTGGCTGTGGCACTTGGAGCCATGGTTTAGTTGTCAGGAAGTGTTAGGTAATAGGTTTGGACTTGATGATCTCTGAGGTCTTTTCCAGCCTGGTTGATTCTGTGACTGCAGGAGATAGTCACTAACATACCTGACTGAAGCCACCAGCTGTGCTGGTACAGCAGCACACCCCCAGAGCCTGGGGAGAGGATGCTGCCAGCTTGCCATGCAAAATTAATCAGTTCCTGAATAATGCTCAGAAGGGTTCATGAAACCCAACACTTGGCTGAGCCCATACAGAGAGGAGAGCAGCAGCAGGCACCAGGCTCCCTCCCCAGGCTGGACCACCAGGCACCACAGAGGCCTTCAAGGGGCAGCCTGCTCCTAGGAAACACTGGCACAGGCTGCCCAGGGAAGTGGTGGAAGCCTCATCCCTGGAGGGTTTTTGCAGCCAGGCTGGATGTGGCTGTGAGCAACCTGCTGTAGTGTGAGGTGTCCCTGCCTATGGCAGGGGATTTGGAACTGGCTGATCCTTGAGGTCCCTTCCAGCCCTGACAATTCTATGACTCTATGATTCAAGCCTGGACTTCAACCAGAGGCCACACACCCAGCAACTCCTTCAAAGCCAAAGCCAACAACCCTGAAGCTGCCCAGGACTGTGTGGATAGTGGCCCAGTTCCCACCATCACTCACACCAACGGCCACTTAGCCCAGCAAAAATTAAGCTGCTCCTTTGAGCTCAGCTCCAGCCCAGCACTGTGCATGTAACAGCAAAGGCAACAGCCAGCAACATTTCTTGGTTTTCCTTGGGGTTCCTAAGGCATGTTAATTAAATGCCAGTTTGTTATTCAAACAAACCTGTTGAGACTCTGCAGCACAAATCAGGAGCACTTCCAGTCCTCTTCCCACCAACCTGCACCGGCTCCAACGCGAGTTCAGTGTTCCTCTACGTGAGCTCAGCATCACCCCAGCCAAGAGGGACTTCTGGAGTGCCTTCCTCGACCTCCTGCTCCAAGAAGAGCAGTCCTGGGGGCAAGACTGAGCTGTCCACAGCCTCCTGTCAGCCAGATGTGTTTTGAAACCCTCCAAGACTGGAGCTTTCCCATCTCACCAGCCTCCTAGAGGTTTTGACTTTCCACTTCCCAGGGGCACCAGCGAGGCTGCACAGTGCTCATGGTCCTTTTTCCAAGGCAGTTCTTTCCAGCATTAAGAGGCTCTTCCAACAGCCAAAATCTCTCAGAGGTGACTGAGAGGGCTCTGAGGTGACACTGGCAGGCTCTGGTACAGCCCCAGTCCTGTTCATTGCCCTGGAGTCTTGGTCCTGCTCTGCATTCAGGGTTTCTCACCTGATGTAGCTGTGTGCTGGGAGCCCTGCTGAGAGCCAGCTACATCCACATGGGGGACAGCCAGGCCCTACACACCAACATCACAGGAAAGGCTGAACCCCAACCACCTGAACCCAATGTTCAGGAGCTGGAAAAAGCCTCTCAGGCTGTGCCTGCCAAGCCCTAGGGACAAATAAAAGAAGAACCTCCTTCCAAACTGGCACCCTTCCTCCAGAGACAGGAGAGAGGATGTTTCAGAACAATGTGTGAGACCAGGAATGAGCCAACTCTTTCCCAAGGGGAGCCACAGCAGCAGCAATTCATCTGGAAGCAACACCTTGCCTGGCAAGCCCACCCAACAAAGGGCAGGTGAATGGTCTCACACTGGATTTCTGAGCTGCCTAACAAAACAGGACTTGCTTCAGCCACTTACAGACTAAGAGACCAAGAGCTTAGAAAACAACAGAAGCTAGCCCATAAATAGCTTTTTTTATTCCTCTTTAAGTGACACCAACCAGAGGCAGCACCCAGACCCTCAGAGCAGAGCACTGGTCCTGGACTGGACCATGAACTTCATCCACAAGCCAACAGGAAATGGAATGGAATGGACTGGAAGAGACCTTCGAGATCAAGTCCAACCCATCATCCAAAACCACCTAATCAACTAAGCCATGGCACCAAGCACCCCATCCAGCCTCCTCCTAAACACCTCCAGTGATGGTGACTCCACCACCTCCCCAGGCAATCACTCTCTCTATGAAGAGCTTCTTCCTAACATCCAGCCTAAACTTTCTCCACTGCAAATGGTTTTCAGGCGCTTGGTGCCTGGTTTGTGAGAGCTTTCCTGCTATCCTGGGTCAGCGAGGCAGGAGGTGGCTGCGCAGCCCTGCCGCAGCCTGGGGCTCGGCTGATGCTGGGGGGGCACGGGGGGCGCTCACGGAGCACAGCGCGGAGCTACCTTCGGTCCTGATGGTGAAGGGCGAGTCCCCCAGGCGCTTGGCTGAGAACTGTCCGCCCAGCGACGTCATCAGGAAGCACAGCGTGAAAAATCCGATGCCCAGCACGAATATCCTGCGGGAGGGAAAGCAGAGCTATGGAGCAAGGCGTGAGGAGGAGCCAGCTCGCTGCTGGGACACCCCCCTCCCCGAGGCAGCCTCTCTGCACAGCAGTAGGAGCCACTTTGGGGCTGTCCAGACGAGGCAGCTGGTTCAATTGTTGCCTCCTTCCCAACTGCTCCATCCCCGTGGCTCACCTCAACCAGCCTGGACAGGGAGCACGTCTGCAGCCCCAGCCCAAGAGCACACCAGTACCTCACCCCAACCACAGGCCAGACCCACATGCACTTCAGGAAGAGCCCCAAAGTGCTTCTGCCCAAAGCCTGGCACTGAGCAGGCAGGTTTTGCTTGAGAACACCCTCCAAAATCTGATGGGCAGACCTTGGGAGGGAGCAGAGGACTTGCACCTGCAGGGAGAAAACTGAGCCAGACAACATTGCTCTTACAATGCTCCACAAGATGCAGCCCAGTAACCAAGACCACAGGAACCACTGCAATAAACAATACTCATTGTCCTCCTGGGAGAGTCCAGGGAAAGAGAGAAACCTTGTACCTTCCCTTCCTCCCAAAGGATCTTAAACAAATATGAAATAAGACTTATGAAAGTCATTTGTTCCCCCTGTAAGTAGGCCACCGGTATTTGCTGTTGTGTCCAGCATCAGCTGCATGGTGCAGGCAGCCCTGTGCATGGCAGGGTGAGGAGAAGACCACTGCTGCTGACACATGTGGTAGCCTAGGACCATGCTATCACCACTGTGTTCATCTGAGCTGGTAGGACATGCCAGGCAGGATGCCAAGCCAGGCATAGCTCCTGGCTGAGCTCTTGGACACCTCCAGCTGTGAGAGAGGCAGAAGTTCTTAGTGCTGCTCCTATTCAGGCCAGCAACACTTTAGGGTTGTGAAAAACCTGAAGGCAGGAGCTCTGGGCAAGCAGAAGGGTTGTGTTGCACCAGGGACTATAAAGCCAAGCCTTGCTCTCTCCCTGGTGTGCAAGCAGGGTGCTGCACTGAGGGGTGGACACCTGGCATCCTCCCACTGAGGTGCCAGTGCACCATCCTCCAACACACACACAGGCAGAGCCACTGCCAGGCACCACTGATGACAGCTCCTAGATCTGTGGCTGTACTGGACAGGTCAGCCAGCCAAAGCCAGGGAAGATTTCAAGGAGGAGGAGAAGAGACAGCTGCCAGCCTGATGAAACAACAGCTTTGATTGCAAACAAACTCCATGTGGGGCAGGGAGCTGAGCAAGCCCTGCTGAAGTGCAGAGAACAAGTCTTATGAGGAGCAGCTGAGGGAACTGGGGCTGCTTAGTCTGGAGAAGAGGAGGCTGAGGGGAGACCTCATTGCTCTCTACAGCTCCCTGAAAGGAGCTGGTCTCTTCTCCCAAGGAACAACTGACAGCACAAGAGGAAATGGCCTCACATTGCTCCAGGGGAGGTTGGATAGTAGGCAAAAATCCTTCCCTGCAAGAGTGGTCAGGGATTGGAACAGGCTGTCCACAGGGAAGGTGGTGGAGCCACCATCCCTGGAGGTGCTCAAGAAGCTGCATGGAGCCTGGGGACATGGTTTAATAACCATGGTGGTGTTAAGCTGATGGTTGGAGTCAATAACCTTAGAGGACTTTTCCACCCAAAACAATTCTGTGGTTCTACGCCCACTGGCATTGCTGCCTTTCAGCATCCCCAAGGCAAAGAGGAGCTGACCACCAAGGACAGTAATTCTCCTTTACAGGTTCACAGCATCACCTGCAGGGCTCAGGAGCTGCACACAGAAACATAGCACAGCCACCTGACATCAAGACCAGGCTTCCCCAGGGAGAAGGAACACCACAGCCCTCCATCTAATCATTACTGTGTAGTTAAAAGGCAAAAAGATGAGGAGGCAGACATTAAGTCTGGGCTACACAGTGCCAGCATTGCAATTATCTGTTGCTGGAAAGGGCTGGCAAATAAAGAAACTCACTTCCAAGCACTCATTAGGTACAGGAGATGCTGTGGAGAGCTGAAGTACAGTGTCAAGCAGCTCAAGAAGGACTGAGCCTCCCCAGGGATATCTACTGGAGTCACTCCCAGGGCAGGTTTCTCATCTCCCAGCATGGCTAGACTTGCCACGCAAGAGAGGCTTCTAGGCAAGACACAGCAAGTTCCTTACCTCCATCCCACTAGCTCCAACACTGCTCTCACACAGCCAATGCACCCCAGAGCCAGGGCAGCTTTGTTCTCAGCACCAGGAAGCTCAAGAGCAGGGAGGTTCCTCTGCCTGCTTTGAGAAGGATCAACCCTGCTTACTGCAGATGGATATCTGCTCCCATCCACCCCTGCTCCTCCCACAGATCAGCCCTGCCCCGTCCCCAGCTGGCTCCTAACAGACCAGGATCAGCTGGCCATGGGCTCTGGGCAGGCAGCACAGGGCAGCTCCCCATCCCCTTCTCCCCTCCCACCTCATCAAGAGAAGAAGGCAATCCCTTGGAGACCTTAGCATTAATTAACTCTGCCAGCAGCACTTTCAACACCAGCACTAACCCTTCTGGAGACCCCCAGCTAGGCACCAGGAGAGCTGACCCACCCACCCATGAGAGGGGATGCTCAACTGCATCATGAAACTGCCCGACTGTCCCTCTGCAGGAATGAAGCAGCTCAAGCCCCTTTTCTTTCTGAATGAGCCTGCCCTGGGGGGTGCAAAGCAGTCACACAAGCTGTAAATAGCATCCTGCACTCAGCTACTCCAGACTCCCATCCCTGAAGGCCTGCCCATAGGCTGCTGTGTCCTACACGCAGCCACCGGCGGGGCACAGCCGTCCCGCAGCAGATGCTGACGAACATCGAGCTGCAGCCTTTGCACACAGAGATGACTATGGACCTCAGCCCCCCTCCCAGAGCAGACCTTGGAGAAGGGTTTCCAGAGAGCTGTGGTCCAGCTCCAGCAGGGAGGTAACTGCAGAGGCAGCAGAGCATCCCTGGTGCTGTGAAGCAGTGTGGCATCCCAGAAGTCACTTGGGAAGAGGGTGATCTGGGGACATGAGTCCATTCCTATTATCATACCCTGTGCCCAGCCACACAGCACTGGGGCTGCAAGAGGCCCTCAGGAGCACAGCAGAGGGGACTGCAGCACCCAGCTTGGCCTCAGAGGGCTGAATTTGTCCTTAGAGCAGGAGGAGTGGCACACTCTCTGCCGTGGCACCTCCCTGTCAGGAGAAGACAACAGCACAGTGGAGAAGGCACAAGCCAAAGGAGAAGGAGGTCAAAGCCCAGCCAAGTCCCATGCCCAGAGCATGTTCCCTGGGAACATGCCATGGTACAAAACCCATGTGAAGTTCCCACCCTGCTGCCAGCTGCCCCCATCCCCGAGAAGCACCTTAACACAGCATCACCTAATGAAATAATCAGGCCTGATCCTGCTCTTCATTGTCACCCTTCCCAGTGACAGCATCTTTATCATTATGCAAGACCTTGTTTATGCAATTTAGTCTTCATAATTATACCCTGGCAAAGAAGGATGCTTAAACACCCAGCAGAAAGAGAAGAAGGAGGAAGGAAGGAAGGAAAGAGAAAAGGAAGGGAAGAAGAAAAGAGAGAGGGAGGGAAGGAAGAAGGGAGGGAGGGAAGAAGGGAGGGAGGGAAGAAGGGAGGGAGGGAAGAAGGGAGGGAGGGAAGGAGGAAGGAAGAAAAGAGAAAAAAAAGGAGGCAAGAAAGATCTCATTAAGAGGCAAGATCTGTTTCATTTTGATTGGATTACAGAGAGAGCAGGGAGATGCAGGATACAATTTCCCTAAAAAAAAGGGCTCAGAGCCTAACTGGAACTGCTGTGCTTAAGAGAGAAGTGAATCCAGCCCAGCAGCAGTGCCCCAGGGTGCAGTGAGGCTGCAGGGATGGAGTCTCAGCCTGAGCACCTCATCTCCTTTATGTTGTGCTGATCCTGTCTAGGTGAATAAAAAAGATGCCTGGCCCAGCCTTAACTGAGCTGAAAGTCCTTATGCAGAAAATTAATAGCATGGAGCAGGTAAACCACAGCAGAGCCCAACTCTTCAAAGCTGCCCACCAAATGCACTGGGTCCTCTACCCCCAAAATTAAGTCTAGCAAGTCCGTGGAGCTCAAATGACCAAGTAACATCCCCTCTGCGTGCTGGCTTTGCCTGTCACCCCACATCACATTTAACTCATCACCCAGGCACTGTTCTGGTGCCAAGTCGCTCTCCACACCCTCCTCAAACTAAAATGTTCACAGTTCTGGGTTCTGGCTCGGTGCCCAAAAGAGAGGGAAGCCAATTTGTCTGAGTCTTGAGTGAAAATTGAAAGTGACACCCCAGTATTGCAGCCTGTGGCCCATGGGACTGAAAGCTGGATGCTGCCAGGAGGGTCTGAGTTCGGAGGCAAGGGAGGGAGGAAGTCCAGCAGCACCCAAGGGACAGGGCTGTGGCACTGGGACGCTCTGCCCCTGGCGCTGCATCACCCAGCTGGGAACCAGAGGGAGAACGCTGCACCGGTGCAGAGGGAAACCAAGGGCTACAGGGACAGGGAACACCTTCTACTGAGCAAGCTTCCAGCACACAAGTCTCCTGAGCCCAAAAGCTGAGCCATGGTTTCTGGGAGAGCAGCAGTCAGGCTAATAAAATACCCTCCCTCTCCTGCAAAGCTTGTTCTGCTCAGAGCCTGACACCGTCACAGCGCTGCCGGAATGATGCTCAGCCGCGGGAATCGTCCTCCACAGAGGGGAGCAGAGGCAATTCTCTCACTGGCCAACGTTGCAGACACACACACACACAAAGCCTGGCTCTGGTTTCCAGCTGGCAAACTTGCCTCAACTCCCATGTTCTACAAAGCCAAGAGCTGGGTGAGCTGGGCCAGGACTCCATGGTGAATCCTTGCCCAGATCCAGCACTGTCACAAACATCCTTTCCTGCAGAGATGAAGTCAGAGCCATACTTGGACAATTCTACAAATGGTTGCCCCACTGATTTTCTCTCCCTCCCCTTCCCAGCTGCTGCAGGCACTCTCCCAGCTGAGGGCTGTGCACTGCTTTGCTCAGCACTCCTGGAGCGTGGCTAATGAAATGTTTTGGTGCAAGGGGCCAGGTTTCCTGGTGGCTGTTTGCTGATGGCACCGCTGCTGGGAGCCTGCATCAGGCAGAGGAGATCACACCATGGGCTGCCCAAGAGCAGAGAGGCTTTGCCCAGCCAGCAACCAGCACCTGGTTTACAGGAGCCATCCTGACTGCCAGGATCTTCTCCCTCTCCTGTAGGTCACCCCTGATTCACATCAGCTAAGACTGCGGGGTGCTGATTTTAGGGGGGTGGTGCTGATGTGCACCAGGTTATGACTGGAGCAGGGCAGTGGGCACTTGTCCATGCTGGGCTAGGAGCAAGGTGACACAGGACCATGACTGGAAGGGTCACACTCAGCATGACACCAAATATAGAGGAGGTGCACTGTGGGACAACAGAGAGCACCTCAAGAATTGCTCCTCTTAGACAGGGAAAGCCTGACTGGTTAACAGCTGGGTAACCCCACTGGTTCCAGTGGCACCTATGCTGGACTGCACAGGTTTGAGAGCAGAAGCCAGCCCAGTGCATGCAGACAAGGCAGAGCAGGTGCTCTGCTCCCAGCACTGGGGACCCTCCAGCCTGGTGCTCTCCTGCCATCACAGACCCCTCATCCACACACATCCTCATCTCCTGTGACTCCCTCTCTATGCTCCCCCAACCTGATCCCATGACACTGCTAAAGATGAGCCTCCTCTGCCCCAGGGGTGATGCCCGGGGATGCTCAGGTCAGTTACCTCCTCACTATGGACTTCACACCCACTTCAGAAAGCAAACAGACAAGCAAAGAGCGTACCCTGTGTGCCTGTGTCCTTCCCACTTCTCTCACAGCCGTTTCCAGAAGCAAGCCCGAGCCGTGGGGACCCTCACACCTCTGCTCCACCGTTCTTCAGCCCACGGGCACTGCCGCGGGATCCAGCAGCGGGAATCCCTTCAGGGCAGCAGTGCAGAGCCAAACAGCTCCCGGGGAGCAGACGACATCCCTAAAGCCGAGGGAAGCACAGCACCATCCTTCCCCCTCCCAGCTCTGGGCGGCAGCCTAGGCTAAGCAAAAAGGCAACGGGTAGATGCCTGCGGTGATCCCAGGTGATCCCTGGCTCTCAAACACAGCGAGGAGCTCTGGCAACCACGGGGCTGGGCTCGCTTCACCCTGTGCTTCACCATCCGGCAGCTTCCCCTTCCGCGGGTTTTTGATCCCCCTCCCCATAGACAAATCAAGCAATCGCCGGCATCTCCCATGTGTCTCCAGCCCGGGTGCAACCAAAGCACATCTCCGGTGAGATGAGGAAGCCAGAGAGCAAGGGCTGCAGAAGGCAAGCGAGTGCATGGGGGTGAAAATGGGGCGAGTTGGACCAAAAAAAAAGAAGAAGAAGAAAGAAAAAGAAAGAAAGAAGCAGGAGGTAGGCAGGGGGTGCTGGAACCACGGGCTCTCAGGCTCAGGTATCAACCCCAGCCCTGATGCCAGCTCAGGGAGGATTTCAAATGCCTACCAGCACCCAGAAGATTTAAAGCAGAGGAACCGATTGCCCCCGAGCACCACCATCTCCGAGGAAGGTATTAACCAGACAACAGCGAATGAACCCCCAGAAGATACCATCCCAGCGTGGCGAGCGAGCTGGGAGCCCCCAGCCAGCCGGTGCTGCAGGACCAGCGCTGACCTGCGGGCAAAACTTGCCTGGCTCCCTGACATCCTCATCTGCGCTCAATCCCCCTCCTCACAGCGACCCCTGAGTCCCCGACGCAAACTCTGCTCCGACGAAGGCTTCCCACCCCGCAGGAGCAGCACAGGGCAGGGGGCAGTGGGAGCAGGGCCAAGCCATCACCAACTTTACCTAAAGGGTCTCAAGGTGACGAGGCATCTTCTGACCATTATCTTCCCATCCGCGTTGACTGTGAGCATCGTTCAAAGTTGCCTGGGGGGGAGCGGGGAGAGGGAGACCCCCGCACACAGCCCCCCACCCACCCACCGACCCAGCGAGCAAGGCAGCGAGCGGGGCTCAGCGGGGGCTCATGGTGGGGTGCGGAGCGGGGTGCGGGTTGCTCCGCACCTCCCCGCCCGCCCTGGCCCTACCCGCTGCCTGCCCAGCCCATTGCCGGCTCAGCTCCGCTCCCGCGCAGCCCGGTGCGGGGCTCCCCGCTCCGCGCAGCCCCGCGGATGGCAGCTCCGCCCCGCACTGCCCCGCACCGCCCCGCGGAGCCTGCGCCGGGTGCTTCGTGCCATCTAGCGGCAGCACGGCTCGGAAATGGGAGGGGTGGGGGTCCTCCGGGGGGGGCATTCCCCTGCGTGAGGGTGTGCTGGCTGATCCCGGGGGAATGGAGGTATTTTGAGGGTGGAATAGATGTTGTGCAGCTGGGAGGGTGACAGCATCCCGGGGTGGAGGACAGCTCCTGGCGTGGGGACTTTAGGAGCTGGGGTGGTCCTTGGTGGGGAAAAGCGAGGGGCTCAAATCACCCGTTAACCCCCTCCCCGTCCCCCGAGGGTGCTGTGTGCTTTGGCGGGGCGTGAAGAGCAGGACGAACCTGGCTCGCAGGGGAAAGGTGGGGTCTGCAGTCTGGCTCTGGCAGAACCAGCCTCCTTTCCTTCCCAATCACCCATCTCTGGCGGGGGGGGGGGGGGGTGTGTGTCATAGTCAGAGCCCACCACATCCTCAGGCACCCCTGGCTGCTACCGAGAGGACCAGGGTGGTGTGCAGGGGCCGGGAGGCAGGGAAGTGTCCTTGGGAAGACAAAGAAGGGTCCATGAGAGCTGAGGCAGAAGGAGCAGCTGCTGAGCTCAGCAGAGGTGTTTCCAGCTCAGTGTGAAAGGTGACAGGCACAAAAAGCCTCTCAAAACTTGGCACTTAGAGGAACTAAATGTGCACAGAGCCCAGGGGCACCCTATCTTCAGTCCCCAGCTCGAGGGTGCCCAGCTGGCATGGGTAGCCCCACTAGTGGTGAGGGAGGGGATGTGATGCCCATGGGGTGAGCCCAAAACTGCAGAGCTGGAAGGAAGCTGTCATCCTTGGGCTCTGGTCTGCAGGGGCAGTGAGGCAAACAAGGCCCCTTCGTGCCATGCTGGCCCCAGGGCTGGCCATCCCTCTCTGCAGCTGATGTCACCATGGCCACCATAAAGCCAAGGGTGACACTGGGGGAAAGCTGCTCCTTTGCCTTCCCCATGGTGGGGACACTCTCCTCCCATGATCTTCCCCAACCCTTCTCCACATCGAGATTGATTCCCAGGTGAGAAACCATTCCTGCAGCCTGGCATGGCTCAACCACCTGCTCCACAAGTGCTGTGCAATGACATCACCCTCCCAGCACCAAGCAGCCAGCCACCCCCCATCACAAACCAGTCCCAGAGCTTTCCCATGGGGCTGGTGAAGAGCAAATGCTATACTCTGGCTGTCCTGACAGCATGACTACAGCTACCTGAAGGGTGGCTGTAGCCAGGAAGGGGTTGGTCTCTTCTCCCAGGCAACCAGCACCAGAACAAGAGGACACAGCCTCAAGCTGTGCCAGGGAATGTTTAGACTCGAGGTGAGGAGTAAGCTCTTCACAGAGAGAGTTGTTAGCTAACAATGGGCTGCCCAGGGAGGTGGTGGAGTCACCATCCCTGGAGGTGTTCAAGAGGGGATTGGACGTGGCACTTGGTGCCATGGTCTAGTAGTCATGAGGTGTTGGGTGACAGGTTGGACTTGATGACCTTTGAGGTCTTTTCCAACTTTGTTGATTCTGTGATTCCACAGGGATCCCATGCAACTCACTCTTCCTCCTCTTCCCTGGTGTAAACCAGGTGTAGCTTCGGTCAGCAGAGCTCCAGGTAGCATATGCTGCAACAGCATCAGCCACAGGACAGCTCAGAGACCAAAGGCAGCTGGAAATTTCCCCCAAAACAGCACTTTCTGGCCATGCAACAGCACCTTTTTATTGTTATTATTATTGCCAAGCAGAAGGGAGAAGAAAGCCCACGGCCTCAAGGTCTTCAGGGACACAAAAGGATTTTTGTGCTCATCCACACTTCCCTTGGGCAGGTGTCGTTGTTACACGAGGCTGAGGCAGGTGGACAGACAGGATGAGGATGTGCAGAAAGTGTGGCTCAGAAGCAGCCACCAAACCACATTCAAACCCTTGGGTCAGCTCTCCCTGGTCTTCCACACAGGCAGCCTAATGCCTAGGCAAGGACATCTCCCCCCAAAGCCCATCCCCTGGGGGCCTTGTGGACATGACCACAGGGCTTCACCCAGCCAGCTGGGCTGCCAAGTGCTTGCAGTGCTATTCTGGTGTAGCTCCCTTCCTCTGGAAAAGCCACCTGGTGGCTTTGGGCGAGGAGCGAAGTGGCAGTCTAATGCAGGTGCTGTGGGGACCTGCCACCTGTGATCTCCTTGCTCCTGCCTGCTCCCTCCCTTCCCAGCTCCTCTTCCAGGGGAGCCTTAGTCCCCATCTGAGCTGTGAACCCACCTTAAAGCCTGATGTTTCCCCACTCGCTGCTCCCCAAAGCAGGCAGAGCCTGAGCCTTTTGTTCTGAGACCAGCTCAGCCTGACGGGGCTGGAAGCCTTCCTAATGCACATAAACACACAACATGAAGTGGTCAATGGAGCAGCCAAATCACTGCCTCCCACATGCCAGGAGCTGGCTGTGCCTTCCCAAGAGGCTGGGAGGGAAGCAGAGCATCCCACAGCGAAGCACAGCGTGCAGAGGAGCAAGAGTTCCAGCATGGGGTGAATTTTGCCCAGGGTGGGACACCCTGTCCCCTTTGGAAGGAGAGTGCTGAAGTCCCTCTGTGCATCCCAGAAGCTCTGGGCCATACCAAAGGGCAGTTCTTGCCTGAGGCCAGGGGTAGCAGGTTCCCAGCAGGAAAAGGCCAGGGAATGGCAAGGCACAGCATGTTAATTCTGTCAGACTTTGGGGAGAGGATCATTAAGGGGCAGAAGGGACCAGGGAGGAGATGGTGGCCACCTCGTGTATCTCTCTCCAGGACTGCTTCAGGGATGGAAGCAGCTCCTGAGGGCCTGGCTGTTTCTTGGGCAGGCAGAAGGCAGCTTGGGCACCTTGGCTTCCTCCAAGCACCTACTGCAGCATCAGGCAGCAACAAATATTAAATAACCTCAGAAAATTAAACAATAAAATGGAATAAGAAAACAATAGCATAAAATAATTACATAATACCATAAAATAATAACATTAAACAAACCAATACACTGAAATAAACCAAAATAACAAACTAAACTAAACTAAACCAAAATAAACCAAACCAAAATAAGGGGAAGGGGAAGGGGAAGGGGAAGGGGAAGGGGAAGGGGAAGGGGAAGGGGAAGGGGAAGGGGAAGGGGAAGGGGAAGGAGAAGGAGAAGGAGAAGGAGAAGGAGAAGGAGAAGGAGAAGGAGAAGGAGAAGGAGAAGGAGAAGGAGAAGGAGAAGGAGAAGGAGAAGGAGAAGGAGAAGGAGAAGGAGAAGGAGAAGGAGAAGGAGAAGGAGAAGGAGAAGGAGAAGGAGAAGGAGAAGGAGAAGGAGAAGGAGAAGGAGGAGAAGGAGGAGAAGGAGGAGAAGGAGGAGAAGGAGGAGAAGGAGGAGAAGGAGGAGAAGGAGAAGGAGAAGGAGAAGGAGAAGGAGAAGGAGAAGGAGAAGGAGAAGGAGAAGGAGAAGGAGAAGGAGAAGGAGAAGGAGAAGGAGAAGGAGAAATCTGCTCTTGGCAAATCCACCTTCAGGAAGTTTTCTTCTGGCTCCAGCCAGCACATGGCATCACTAAGGTCAGAAAAGACCTCTAGGATCATCAAGTCCAAAGGCCAATCCAATGCCACCATGCCCACTAAACTTTGCCCCAAAGTGCCATGCCCACAGACTTCTTGAACACCTCCAAGGATGGTGACTCCACCACCTCCCTGGGCAGCCTGTTCCAATGCCTGACCACCCTTGCAGGAGAGACATTTCTCCTAACTTCCAACCCAAACCTCCCCTGGAGCAACTTGAGGCCACTTCCTCTTGCCCACATCAGAGATTGCCTGGAGGTGGGGAAAGGCAAGCTCCATACACACAGCCTGAGAGGGTGCTGGGGTCAGCAAGGAGCAGCTTCACCCACAGTGCTGGGTAAGGAGCTGGGCAGAGCCACCTCTGCCACTCTCAGCTCCTGCCAGCACATTGGAGTCACCATCATTGGAGGTGTTCAGGAGGAGACTTGATGGGGTGCTTGGTGCCATGGTTTAATTGATTAGGTGGGTTGGATTGGTTGATGGGTTGGATGCAATGATCTTGAAGGTCTCTTCAACCTGGTCTATTCTATTCTATTCTATTCTATTCTATTCTATTCTATTCTATTCTATTCTATTCTATTCTGTCACCTCACAGATGGATAGCTGGGGTTGGCTGGGCCCCTAGGACCTTCATCCCCAAGGAGAATTCTGCACTGTGGCTGACAGTCCCTTCCCTGTGCTGCTGCTGCTGCTGGAAACAAAAAAGCTTAATTAACTCCCAGTTTGCTGCCTGGCTAGAGGGATAAGTCTAAAACCCAGGGATGGGAACAAAGTGGGGAATTATCTTCTTCAGCAGCAGAGAAACAATGGCTCCAGGAATCAATATGCTGAAGTTATACACTTGTGTGTGTTGGGTATTGCTGCTCTCTACAGCTTGCCTGGAAGGTTGGAGTGAGGTAGGGTCAGTCCCTTCTCCCAAGTGACAAGACAAAAGCAAACATCCTCAAGTTGTGCCTGGAGAGGTTTATGTTGGACATAAGGAACTATTTCTTCCCCCAAAGGGTTGTCAAGCCCTGGAACAGGCTGCCCAGGGCACTGGTGGAGTCCCCACCCCTGGAGGGCTTTAAAAGCCATGTAGATGTGCTGAGCAACATGGTTTACTGGTGACCTGGGTTAATGGTTAGACTCAATGAGCTTAAAGGGCTTTTCCAAGCCAAAGGATTCTATGGTTCTATTATTGCAAATCAGGCAGCGGCAGGGAATGGAGAGAACCATCCAGCAGCCTGCTGGTACGAGAGAAACCAGTTTTCCACCAGGTAGAGCCCTGGCCCAGCCACAGGTAAACACAGGGCATCTCTGGTACAGGCTCCAGACAGCCACTCCACAGTCCTGCCTGTAACCTGGGGCTCAGACATCCTCCAGCAGCCAGGACTCGCCCTGCACCACTGGCCCAGGAAAAGACCTCAGGAATTCTCAGCTGACCTGGGGCAATCGTGTCAAAAGGAGTCCCACAGCTCCCTGACCCAGCCCCTGCCGGGCAGGTGATGGTTTAAACCACCACAGCTGGAGAAAAGGGGACATAACTGCAAGGTGGGCTGTAAATCACATCGATGAAACTCAAATGATCATACTCCTGTGAAGGGCACAGCCTGAGTGCCAGCTCAGCTGCAGGCAGCACACCCATGGGGACCCTCAGGCAAGTCACAGTGACAGCCTTTATGTTGGCTTTTGGTCAACAATGCTTGGGTGCTTCTGGGGCTTCAAAGGCACCCCGAGACCCACAGGAGAGCCCTCACACCAGCCCAGGACCCCTCACACCAGCCCAGGACTCCTCCTCAATGCTTTCCAAAGCCTGGGGCTCAGCCCCTGCCTACGTTTTGTCTTGAGCCTCAAGCTCCTGCATCTTTCTGGCAAAATAATGATGACAGAGGAGGAGAATCACAGCAAGCCACCGAGTTGTAATGTGCTATGACAAGCTACTTTCTCAAGTTCTCCTCACACACAGTTTTGCCCTTGAGATAAGAAATATAATTTGATTGCAGGAGCTGCAATGCCCAAAGTCTTTGGGCAGAAGATCACTTAGTCACAGCAGCTTCTCCTTCCCCCTCCAGCAGCACTGCTGGGTACAGGCTGCCTTTTATTGATATAAAACAGCTTAGCTCCATCTCTGGCTCAGCCTCAGTGACTGTGCTCTGTCCATCTCTGTAGCAACAAGGCAGGAAAGCTTTGAGGCTGGTACCGCGCTCTCGTGCCGGCGAGCATCACCAGCTGCCCCACTGGCACACAGCTGCCTGTGTCACCATACTGGGGCTGCCATGCCCGTGCAGGCAGCCCTGATGCCCAGAGGCAACAAACCCAGCCCTGGATTTGCTCATATCTTGTGTCTGGAGAAGGGCACCAGGTAAAGAGAAGGGAGGGGACAGCAGTGTCCTAAACCTACCTTTGCATCACCACACACAGGGAGCCCAGGAGCCACATGCATCTCCAAGGCTGATGAAAAGGACCAAGAGGAGCTGGGAGGCACTGTGGCTGATGGGACACCTCCAGCAGCAAGTGGCACAGATGGTTTTGCTGCTGCCAGAGTATTGAAGCTGCAGAGATTGAAGGCTCATCCCCTGGCTTGTGACTACAGTCTCCAGAAGATGAGTGCTGCCCAGCTAGAAGACAGCTCCAAGAGGGCACCTGGCACTACCCCAGTGGCTGTTTGCCCCACCATAATGTCCCTTGGGCTACTCTCTGCTCCTTGGGGCTGACTGTGTCGCTGAGGGCTTGGTGGGCTGCAACATAAGCCCAGACAAATCATGGAATCATAGAACTGTCAGGGTTGGAAGTGACATCAAGGATCATCAAGTTCCAACCCCCCTGCCATGGCCAGGGACACCTCACACTACAGCAGGCTGCTCAGACCCACATCCAGCCTGGCTGCAAAAGACTCCAGGCATGAGGCTTCCACCACCTCCCTGGGCAACCTGTGCCAGGCTCTCACCACCCTCATGGGAATAACTTCCTAACATCCAATCCGAATCTACCCATTTCTAGTTCTGCTCCATTCCTCCCAGTCCTATCACTCCCTGACACCCTCAAAAGTCCCTCCTCAGCTTTCCTGTAGCCCCCTTCAGATACTGGAAGGCCACAAGAAGGTCTCCTCAGAGTCATCTCTTCTCCAGACTGAATAGCCCCAACTCTTTCAGTCTGTCCTCATAGGAGATGCTGTTCTCTGCCCAGTCCTCCCCTGGGACAGCACTTGGGAGCCCAGCAGTCCTGGTAGCACAGCACAGGACACAGCTCCTGGGTAGCTGCTGGAGTGGCACAGCCAAGTCAGGTGTAGGACATGGGATTCTACAGCTCAGATTAGCACAGATCACTGTCAGCATGGCCTTGCACAGGGAATTTGGGAAGCTCCTCTCTTTGGAAGCCTGTCAGTACCTTGGATTTCCACTCCCATTAGCTGCTAATTCACTTAGAGCAAAGGAAAATAATAGAGGTAAGAATCCCTCCACAGCTCCCAACAGGACTGTGTGGTTTTGGAGCAGAGGGTGAATTTCCCTTTCTTCCCCTGGAAAAAAAAAGAAATGAGATTATTTTTCTTACTGTGTTAATTAAAACCAGCAATGTCCCTGCCTTCACCAAGAGGAAAAGAACCAGAAGGTAAAAGGAAAGCCTGAGCCAGCTTTATTGGTCAGAAAGGTTTCCTGCCTGCCCTGCTGCAAAGGGAGGTGTCAGGGGAAACAAGAGCAGCAATTAAAAATTAAAGAGAGAGGGAGAGCTGTGCAGAGGGCTAGGGAGATGTGTTTGAACTGCTGCAGTGCACTAACAGGGCTGCAATTCCCCTGGGAAGGACTCTACACTCCTCAGGGAACACAGCAGGCAGCCCTGCCCAGCTCCAGCCCAGGCAGGGAAGGGGGAACAAAGAAGGGACCAAGCCCAGGGTAAATGAGAACATCAGAGGAGAATGAGGGGCAGGTGTTGAACCACAGCTCCCAAGGGAAAGAGCATCATGGAGCTGCTGGAGAGGGTCCAGAGGAGGCCACAAAGATGATCAGAGGGCTGGAGCACCTCTGCTGTGAGGACAGGCTGAAAGAGTTGGGGCTGGTCAGCCTGGAGAAGAGAAGCTCACTGACCTGGTGGCATCACCACACACAAGAGACTTCAAAAATCACCCAAGAAATTAAACGTTGCCCTGAGGTATCCAAATGCATAAATCAGAATTGTCAGGGCTGGAAAGGACCTCAAGGCTCAGCCAGTTCAACCCCCCTGCCATGGGCAGGGACACCTCACACTACAGCAGGTTGCTCACAGCCACATCCAGCCTGGATGCAAAAGCCTCCAGGGCTGAGGCTTCCACCACCTCCCTGGGCAACCTGTGCCAGGCTCTCACCACCCTCATGGGGAAGAACTTCTTCCTGACACCCAATCTGAATCTACTCATTTCTAGTTTTGCTCCATCCCCCGAGTCCTATCACTCCCTGACACCCTCAAAAGTCCCTCCCCAGCTTTCTTGTAGCCCCCTTCAGATACTAACAGGCCTCAAGCAGGTCTCCTGGGAGCTTTCTCTTCTCCAGACTGAACAGCCCCAACTCTCTCAGCCTGTCTCCATAGCAGAGGAGCTCCAGCCCTCTGCTCATCCTCATGGCCCTTCTCTGGAGCAACAACTGGAAAGTGCCCAGCTGTGAGCGTTGCAAAACAAACCTCTGAAACCCTCAGACATTTCAACCTGACAGGCCACATGAAGGAGAGAGAAAAAAAAAAGCCCACCCCAAAGCTAAGCTTCCCTTTTCCTATGCAAGCAGTGCCAAGCATTTTTTATTTGCATGATTATTATTGTTATTATTTCAGGAGGGAAATAAGCATATTTCAATCCAGCCAAGAGTGAAATTGAGTTTAACAACAAAGCAGTTCCTGGTAGTGGAAACCTAGGGGAGAAGGGGGAGGAAAAAAACCAAAGGGTTGGATGAAAAGAAAAATGGTGGAGAAACGTCTCAGACAATGGTGGAATTAAAAGCAGCTTTGCTTTACTGCTGATAATATAAGCACATAATGATCTACCTCATCACTGCTGTGCTGCCTTCCCCATATAAACACTGTAAAACCACAGCAGCAGAAAAGATTGGGATGGAATTCCTCATCCTTGGAAGTGTTTAAGACCAGGCTGGAGGAGGCTTTGAGCAGCCTGGGCGAGTGGGTGGGAGGTGTCCCTGCCCGTGGCGGGGCTGGGGTCGGGGTTTGGAACTGAATGCTCTTTGAGGCCACCTCCAGCTCAGCCCTTCTGTGGTTCTCTGGATTCTGCCTCTCCCAGCAGGGAAGGGTAAGGGGGTGCTGTGCTTTGCTGACCTTCATTCAGGCTGGGCCACCTTCTCCTGGAGAGTGCCTGGAGCAAGATCACAGCTTCCACAGGTTCTTTACCACGAGGGTAGTGGAACACTGGAACAGGTTGCCCAGGGAGGTGGTTGAGGCTCCATCCCTGCAGATATTCAAGGTGAGGCTGGACAGGGCTCTGGGCAGCCTGATCTAGTTGAGGATGTCCCTGCTGACTGCAGAGGGGAGTGGACTGGATGACCTTTGGAGGTCCCTTCCAGCCCAGACCATGCTGTGTGATTCCCATCCACATCAGGGTGCTTTAGTCTGGGCTGAAGACAGGGTGACTGTCACCCTGTGACCCTGGGCTGCTGCTGCCCCCTTCTTCCAGCTGTCTGGACCACAGGCAGAAGCCTGGCAGGGCTCATGCTTCCCAGACACGGCTGTTGTTGGGAAGAGACATCTTCATTCACCTCCATTGCCAAGGATCTAGGTGGTTGGGTTAAAACAAAATCAGAGTTTGCATAGTCTGAAGTATCAGAGCTTAAAGCAATTACACTCTCCTACATCTTTATTGGCTTTAAAGATTAACTTCTCTCCAGCCAGGCACCTCCACTTGTGTCTCCTCAGAAAGATTCACCATTTGAATATGAAGACAAAGGAATATTGATCTCACCAGAGATTGCTAAATGGACTTCTTTGCACAATGTCATTTTCTTCCTCTCCCTTTTCCTTCCTCTCCTCTCCTCTCCTCTCCTCTCCTCTCCTCTCCTCTCCTCTCCTCTCTTTCTTTTCCTTTCTTCCTTCTCCTTTCTTTCTTCTCCTCTAGACAAACCAGAGAAACACAAACTGCTGCAAGAGCTGGAGCTGGGGTCACCAGGCACTCAGTCACAGAAGCTGAGAGGAATGCAAAACTCAATTTCAAGCAAGTCCTGCTCCCTTTGAAGTCAATTAGGCAGCTCTCGAGGACCTTGGTTGAAAGCAGGTGGACAGAGACAGTCAGGGGGAGAAGCTTTTGAGGTAAAAGAGCAGTGAAAGCACACAGCAAACCCCTAAAATGCTGCTGATCCATCAGCTGAGAGTCTGTGAAAGAAGGCAGGATCTCAGCACCTGGTTTTGAACCAGTCCTTCATTCCCACACTGGAAGAGCACAGCTGGGTCACACTGCCCAAGCCACCCTGGCTACCAAACCCCAACACAGCATCATCACAGCATTATTGAGGCTGGAGAAGACCTCTGAGATCATCATATCCAGCCTATGACCTAAACCCAGGACATCAGCTAAACCATGCCACCAAGTGCTGGGGTCAGAGTGGCTGGAGAGTGGCCAGGCAGAGAGGGACCTGGGGGTACTGGTCGCTGGTAGGCTGAACATGAGCCTGCAGTGTGCCCAGGCAGCCAAGGTGGCCAATGGCATCCTGGCCTGCATCAGGAACAGTGTGGCCAGCAGGAGCAGGGAGGTCATTCTGCCCCTGTACACTGCACTGGTTAGGCCACACTTTGTGTCCAGTTCTGGGCCACTCAGTTTAGGAAAGATGTTGAGTTGCTGGAAGGTGTCCAGAGAAGGGCAACAAAGCTGGGGAGGGGTTTGGAGCACAGCCCTGTGAGGAGAGGCTGAGGGAGCTGGGGTTGCTTAGCCTGGAGAAGAGGAGGCTCAGGGGAGACTTTATTGCTCTCTTCAGCTACCTGAACAGAGGTTGTAGACAGGCAGAGGTTGGTCTCTTCTCCCAGGCAACCAGCACCAGAACAAGCTGTACCAGGGCAGGTTCAGACTGGATGTTAGGAAGAAGTTCTACACAGAGAGAGTGATTGCCCATTGGAATGGGGTGCCCAGGGAGGTGGTGGAGTCACCATCATTGGAGGTGTTCAGGAGGAGACTTGATAGGGTGCTTGGCTGCATGGCTTAGTTGATTAGGTGGTGTTGGATGATAGGTTGGACACAATGATCTTGAAGGTCTCTTCCAACTTGGTCTGGTCTGGTCTATTCCATTCCATTCCATTCCATTCCATTCCATTCCATTCCATTCCATTCCATTCCATTCCATTCCATTCCATTCCATTCCATTCCATTCCATTCCCACATCCAACAGAGTGGGAGGGCTGGGATGTGGTACATAGTGACTTTTTCTTGGGCTTGGATCCAGCTGGGGGTTAGAGACACAGATGCAGTCCACCAGGAGCAAAACCTGGGGGAACTTGTCCCTGTGCCAGGGGGAATCCCCTTGCTTCAGGCTCAGGATGCCCCAGTACGATGGGCATCCAGAAACGGGGAGCAGGAGGAACACACAGCAGCATTTGTGTGGCCCAGAGGGGCTCTGGCAGGAGTGGGCAGCTGGCCAAGAACAGGAAGTTCCTCAAGGCATGAAGGGTTGGGGGGGTTCCCCCTTCAGATTTACTCCCCCACAAAGGGGAGAGCACGCTGCAGCCACAGCGTGCTCCCACACTCCCCCCTGTCGAAGCTGCCTGGGAGCCAGGCTCCTCTGAGGTTCCAAAACCAAGAGTAGAAAATGAGAATCAGCAAATCCAGGAGCAATTGGAGCTGCACTTGGCATTCTTGAGGGCTGATAAATCTCCTCCAGCACCAGTAAATAACCAGGCTTTGCTCCTCACCCGGAGGAGGGAGCATCCCCTCTCCAAACACCTGCAATCAGACACTGGCAATTACTGCTTTGTCTCCTGGAAACTAGTGAAAAACCATCCAACATTCTCCTCTCCCCCCTCCCCTTTTTGTTGGTTGTTGTTGTTGTTGGTTTTCCCTCTTTTGGTTTTCCCTCTTTTGTTTTTCATTTTAATTAATCCACACAGAATTTTGTCCTCCACACACAATCACAGCAGCACAGGAACAGCAGGTAGAGCATCTCATTACCCAGCTTACCAGCCAGATCCTGGAGCCATTAGTAATAGAGACTTCACCCAGCCAGGCATTGATAAAACCTGATGGCAAAGTGGGGGGAGAAGGCAAATGCTCCTTTTGGAGGGCAGTGTGCTCTCCACCTTGTCCCCAGGATGTCACAGTATCATAGAATCAGTCAGGGTTGGAAGGGACCACAAGGATCATCTAGTTCCAACCCCCCTGCCATGGGCAGGGACACCCCACACTAGATCAGCCTGGCCAGAGCCTCGTCCAGCCTGGGCTTGAACACCTCCAGGGACGGCACCCCAACCACCTCCCTGGACAACCCATTCCAGGGCTTCACCACTCTCATGGGGAAGAACTTCCTCCTCACCTCCAGCCTGAATCTCATCACCTCCAGAATCAATCAGGTTGGAAAAGACCTCAGAGATCATCAAGTCCCACCTATTACCTAAGACCTAACACCTTCTGACAATTGAATCATGGCTCCAAGTGCCACAGCCAAGCCTTTGTTGAGCATCTCCGGGGATGGGGACTCCACCACCTCCCTGGGCAGCACATTCCAGTGGCCAATTACTCTTTCTGGGAAGAACTTTCTCCTCACCTTCAGCCTAAACCTCCCCTGGGGCAGCTTGAGACTGTGTCCTCTTGTTCTGGTGCTGGTTGCCTGGGAGAAGAGACCAACCCCCACCTGGCTACAACCTCCCTTCAGGTAGTTGTAGAGAGCAAGAAGGTCTCCTCTGAGCCTCCTCTTCTCCAGGCTAAGCAACCCCAGCTCCCTCAGCCTCCCCTCATGGGGCTGTGCTCCAGACCCCTCCCCAGCCTCATTGCCCTTCTCTGGACACCTTCAAGTCTCTCAATGTCCTTCTTAAACTGAGGAGCCCAGAACTGGACACAGGACTCAAGGTGTGGCCTGACCAGTGCTGAGTACAGGGCACAATGACTTCCCTGCTCCTGCTGGCCACACTATTTCTGATGCTGTCCAAGATGCCATTGGCCTTCTTGTCCACTGGGCAGAGGTGCCAGGAGGTTGCCATGATTTAGGGACAGCCAGCACCTTGGCCCCGCAGCCAGCTGCCACCTTCCCCAGGCAGTGACCATGGTCTGGAAGGAACTGCCGAATTCAAAGCAAGGTGGGGGGCTCAGGAGACCTGTCTCATCACATGCAGGTCACTGCACAGCCTCTTGCCAGCCTCTGGCAGGAGAGACAGTCCTAATGCATGCCCCTCCAGGGCAGAGGGGACAGGGGACACAGTCATGGACACAGCACAACTACTCTGCTCCCACCACAGCCCTCTCCAACTCTGATCCTGCAAAGCAAAGAGGTTCCATGGCCCCAAGGAGGGACCCAATAAAAGGTCATCTCCCACATGACTGTCCCCTCCGCCCAGGAAGCTGTCACACAGCCTTGCTGAGCAGGACAAACAGGCAGGAGCTGCTCCCAGGGGAGTGGGTCCCTCTGCCCCCCAACAGGCGGGATACAGGATGGGGCAGAGGGAACCCCTGGGCAGCCACTGCCTGATGCTGAGCTGTGCAATCCTGCCAGCCCCAGTGCTTCCATTGCTTTCCCAGCAGCTGTCTCCCTGGGAACTGGAGCCAGTGCTGAGGTGGGAGGCAGGACAGGGCATCACTTCCCTTCAGGAAGAGGGGATGGATGAGCTGTGCAGCAGCTGCTCCCAGCAAGGAGATGGATGGAAGGCCACAGCTGCTGTGCTGCTTGGCTTGCTGAGGCTGTGAACCAGCCTGAGCCATCCTCACACCTCCCCATCACCCCACATCTCCCTCTGCTTTGGGGCCAGGAAAACTCATGCCTTGCCTCAGGGCTACACAGGGGCACAGCAGCCGCTGCAGGAGAAGCAAAGGACTGTGTAGGGAGCTGAAAGCAAGGAGGAGGAGGGAAGGGCAAGCAGAAGGTTGGCTGGAGGGGAAAAGATGAGAGCAAGGAGAAAATCTGAGGAGCCCAAGAGGTGGTCAGCCCATGCTGGAGGAGGATGTGGCAGGGAAGCCTGCTCCCACCCTGCAGAGCAGAAAGCCAACAATATTAAAACAAAGGCACTGGATATTCTAATTCCTTGCAGCTCCTGCTCCTCAGAGAGCAGCAATGATGTCTGAAACACAAACAGAAATTAAACAAGAGGCATCTCAGTCTGCTTGTTCAGCCTGCAAGGGGCCTGGGGAGCAGAGCCTCAGACAAGGGCAGAAAGGACCAATGCATGCCCTCAGCGAGCCCCTGTGCCACCTCTGTGGCACACATCCCCGGGAGGTGCCCCAGGCACTGCTGCCCCACCACCATGCCCTGGGTTTTCCTGTCATTTCTTTCTCTGTGGGGACAACCCAGGAAGCCTCTGCTCAAGCCAGGCTGCCTCTGCCTGCAGCAGCTTCCATCTATTTCAATTAGAGAATCTTCTCCTGAGAGGGGGGCAGAGAACTCAGCTCCTGCGAGGCAGAGCAGGGGAAAGCAGAAAAACCAGCCTCTGCCACACTTGGGACTGCTGCTCAGAGCCTCATTTATCATCTCCCAACACCGTGGTCATGCCCAACCTCCTCCACACCAGGCGCGGGGGGGACCAGCAGCACCCCAGCACTGCCTGGGGTTAATCGAGTTTGGCCTCTGCCAACAGCATCTGGCAGCCTGGGGCAGGAGCACTCTGCGTGTCCAAAGGCAGGCAGCAGCCTGGGGACTAGCCCAGAGCTGGATCTCCTCCTGGAGCTCACATCAAGCTCAGTTAGAGCTTCAGTGATTTATTAGGAGAGCTACTCCTTGGAGCAGCTGGGGGCTGTAAAGCTGTAGTACAGGCATCTGCTGCACCAGGGAGGGTCCTGGACACCATGGGGTGATTTATGGGGCAAAAGAGGCTGGCTTAGCACAGGGTGGCCAGCACAGGGTGAGCCTTAGGGCTGGCTGGGTCAGGACATCTACCACCAAGCCCAAAGTGTCCTCAGGTGATGAGCTGGGGGTGGCAATGCTCAGGGAGAGGGACACCTCCAGCCCGCCACAGCCCAGCAGTACGAGGCAAAGCAGCTGGGAGTCCCCCGCCAGCAAGCTGGAGAAGAGAGGAGGCTTGGGCACCACGGCTCAGCTCCAAACCTCCAAACCAGCCTATTTGAGGGGAAACAGCTTCTCCAGTTTTTGTCTGGAGCAGCCAATCAGACCCGAAGAGCCCCATTTGACGGCGAGGGGTAAAGAACCCATCCAGGTCTATTCAAAATGATGAAAGGCACCTTGACAGTGTCCTTTTAATGGTAATTAAAAACCTATTTACAGGCATGCCAAATGTTTACTAATTAAAGGAGTGCTCCTTTCCCGAGCCATAATGGGGGAAAGAAACCAAGCAATTGTGCTCCTTTGTAGCGAATCCCAGGTTTTTAAAGGAATAATTGCTTCGTAGAAAACCAGTCCCCAAATTAAACCACTCTCCCCCTGCTGTTATTTTCACTCTTCAGCTCCTTTGCTGGCAGCCGGTGGAATCCTGCAATTACCTGGGGCAGCTTTTCACTCTGAACGAGGCAAAAAGGAATGGAGAAAGAAGGAGAAAACGTTGTGGAGCCTCCCCCCCGCCCCAGCCCCAGCCTCAATCTGCAGCTGAGGGGGAAAGGGTGGTGTGGTTGGAACAGAGCAAAATGTGCCCACACTGGACAGCTGCTGCACTGGAGACAGATCAATCAGATCCTGGGCTGCATCAGGAGAAGTGTGGCCAGCAGGGCAAGGGAGGTGATCCTCCCCCTCTACTCAGCCCTGGTGAGACCCCACCTGGAGTACTGCCTCCAGTTCTGGAGCCCCTGTTACAAGAGGGATGTGGAGGTGCTGGAAGGTGTCCAGAGAAGGGCCACAAGGATGAGCAGAGGGCTGGAGCACCTCTCCTGTGAGGACAGACTGAAGGAGTTGGGGCTGTTCAGTCTGGAGAAAAGAAGGCTCCCAGGTGACCTCATTGTGGCCTTCCAGTATCTGAAGGGAGCTACAGCAAGGCTGGGGAGGGACTGCTCAGGATCTCAGGGAGTGATAGGACTAGGGGGAATGGAATGAAGCTGGAGGTGGGGAGATTCAGGCTGGATGTAAGGAGGAAGTTCTTCCCCATGAGAGTGGTGAAACCCTGGAATGGGTTGTCCAGGGAGGTGGTTGGGGCCCTGTCCCTGGAGGTGTTTAAGCCCAGGCTGGATGAGGCTCTGGCCAGGCTGATCTAGTGTGGGGTGTCCCTGCCCATGGCAGGGGGGTTGGAACTAGATGATCCTTGTGGTCCCTTCCAACCCTGAATGATACTAAGATACTATGATCTCCAACAGCTCCACCGCTCCAGATCTCCATCACCACCACCATGGACACAAATGAGGGGCACCAATGGAGGCAAAGCCTCTGGAGCCTGGGTACAAGGTCCATAGACTCACAGAATGGGAGGGGTTGCAAGGAACATTTAAAGGCCATCTAGGCCAGCCCCCCTGCAGTGAGCAGGGACACCTTCAGCTGGACCAGCCCCCTAGGAGAGATTGTCAGGCTGCTCCTGGAGTCAGCCATAAACTCTGCTGATCATCTGAGGATGGGAGAGGTACTGGAGTGTCTTTGAAGATGGCCTCCTCTACTCTGCTCTGGTGAGACCCCATCTGGAGCACTGTGTCCAGTTCTGGAGCCTCTGTTACAGGAAGGATCTGGAGGTGTTGGAAGGTGTCCAGAGAAGGGCCATGAGGATGAGCAGAGGGCTGGAGCTGCTCTGCTCTGAGGACAGGCTGAGGGAATTGGGGCTGTTCAGTCTGCAGAAGAAAAGGCTCCAGGGAGACCTTCTTGTGGCCTTCCAGTATCTGAAGCGGGCTACAGAAAAGCTGGGGAGGGACTTTTGAGTGTGTCAGGGAGTGATAGGACAGGGGGGAATGGAGCAAAACTAGAAATGGGTAGATTCAGATTGGATGCTAGGAAGAAGTTCTTCCCCATGAGGGTGGTGAGAGACTGGCACAGGTTGCCCAGGGAGGTGGTGGAAACCTCATCCCTGGAGGCTTTTGCAGCCAGGCTGGATGTGGCTGTGAGCAAACTGATGTAGTGTGAGGTGTCCCTGCCCATTGCAGGAACTTGATGATCCTTGATGTCACTTCCAACCCTGACAATTCTATGATTCTATAACCAAAAGCCAGCTGGGCATAGTCCTGGGCAGCCTGCTGTGGGTGGCCCTACTTAAGCAAGGACTTCCAGAGGTCCCTTCCAGCCTCAGCCTGTCTGGGATTCTGTGATGACCAACCCAAGGAGCAGGAGTGCAGGAATGATGGTCTTGCAGGAAAGGTGACTGCACACCACAGCCTTGCCTGCAAATCTCAGCTCCATGCTCAGACACCATCATAGAATCATAGAGCTGAGCCTGGAAGAGACTTTTGAGATCCTCACGTCCAGCTGCTCACCTAGAACTCACAATGCCACCACTACCACTAAACCACATCCCTCAGCACCACATCCACTCACCTTTTAAACCCCTCCAGGGATGGTGACTCCACCACTACTCTGGGCAGCCTGCTCCAGTGCTTGGTGACCCTTTCTGTGAAGAAACGTTTCCTGATATCCAGCCTGAACCTCCCCTGGCACAACCTGAGGCCATTTCCAGAAGCTGGGTAACACCTTTGGTCCCTACCTGCAAAACAGGCTCCTCAGCTCAGACCAATTCCTCCCAGGCAGGTGAGCATCCACTGGGACGTGACATGCTGGAGCCACACATCCCAGCACTGCCCAGGCACTGCCAGGCTGCTGGTGCTCACCCCTCCCCACAGCCCCTTGGCTCAAACACACAGAGGGGAGGGGGAAAGGCAGCTGCCCCCCCTGTCACTAACAAAGCCCAACCTGCAGAGCTGCTCTCCATCTCCTCCTCCTGCAGGCACTCAGCAGCAGCCCTGGCTGAGCAGAGGCTCTCATTTCCATAGCAGAGCTCACAGCACTTGATTGAAGGTGGCAACTGCAAACCACTTGGTGCTTGTTCTGCAGCCAAGGTGCCCATCAGCTCTACCTGGCTGCTTCCAAGAGGAGGCTCAGGCTTTGAACATGAGCCCAGCTAATCTAAGGTGACACCAGGCTGGATCTAGCAGGAGGCAGGGAAGGCGCAGCAGTGACCAAGCATCTGTGCAGGCAGGCAGCGGGTGGCTGGCTCCCAGTTGGCTGTTGCAGGGGCCTCTGACAGCAGATGGAGAGTCTGATTGCATCTGCTGATAGTGGATTAGGAGGCTTATCTTTGATCTTGACTTTCTCCTGGTTAGCCAATTTCTTGAGGGGCTCTCTGTGGGGAGGTGTTACAGGAGATTTATTAACGAGATGAGCTGCAGTGCCAGGAAAAGCTACTTCTGCAGCACACACTCTGCCTCTCACACAGGCACAGCCTTCAACCCTCTTTGAAGGCACTCAGCATCTTTCCTCCCCAGAGGTCCTCGAGCAGATCTGCTCCTTCCCTCACAGTGGGCTTGGCAGAGGTTCATCAGTGCGATGGGAAGCTGCTGCAGCCCTTGTCTAGCCTCCAAAATGCCCTTCTCTGCCAACAGCAGCAAAGGTAAGCACCTTAAAAGTTAGGCACCAAGTGCAGAAGGAAGTGTAGGTAGAGGTGGCTCGGCCCTAGTGTCCCCAGCACCCTCACAGGGTCAAACTCCTCTTGGCTGCTCTTGCAGCAGGGTGCAGAAGCCCAGCTCTTCCCGGGGCTGGGGAACAGGCAGCACCTCCAAAGCTGTCCTGGTAAGGGGAAGGGTTGATTTTAATGCCCACAGGTTGTTGGGAGCTGGGGCTGGCTGGCCAGCCTCTCAGCCCAGCTTCTGCAGAGAAAGGAGATGCTCTCCACTTACCTTATGCAGCCTCAAGAAATAACCAAGCCCTTCCAGCAGCTTGTTGCTGGACAGCAAGCCTGAATAGTTCATTTTCAACTGTTTTGCCTTGAACTTGACCCACCAGGCACTCCTTGTGCTGCCCCAGAAGTGAGCTGGTTTAGCAATGGTCTCACCCTGCAAGTGAGGAAGCCAAGCCCTGCCCTAAGGCACCTGCTTAAGGCCAGCAAAGGAGCCAGGGTTAGAAATTCAGAGCTCACAGCTCAGCTCATTAGGCTGCCTTATGTGTACCACACATGGCCATGGCAGGGGGTGACACTGATGAACCTTTGAGATAGATATGAGCACAGCTAACTACCAAGCAGTAGCTGTAGGGGAAGGAAGGAGCAAGGAAAAAGAGATGAGGTGATGGGGGAGGCAGCTGAGAAGCAGAGAAAGTAAGAGAGAGAGAGGAAAGCAGGGAGGAAAGCCACACTTTCATCACTCCAAATCCACCATGGGAGGTTTTGGTTGTTCTCTCTGCAGGCACAGGTTTTCACTGGTGCTGGGAACAGAGCTGCTGTGTTGGTGCTGGTGGCACTCTCCAAGCGGAGCAGTGCAGCCCCACATGACCTAAGCTGCCAGCCAGACCAGGCTGGGCTGTGCATGGCAATTTGGAGAGTGTTTGGCTCTGGGGAGAATAAAAAGCAGGCCAAAGCCTGTCCTACCCTTTCCCCCAGCCTTGCAGCATCTCCCAGAGAAGCTCCTGGAGAAGCAACAGGAAGGGGATGTGGCACTGGCCAAATGTCTGCTCTAAAAGCCACCTCCTGAGCTGCCTTCTACCATCCAGTGTGTCCCACCCTGGCCAGCATGTTTTCACCCCTACTCCCTTCCAAAGCAAACACACTGGATGAAAATAAAGCAGACACCATCCCTGGATGGGTTCTGGAATTTCCTTGCCAGCAGTTCCCATCAGCTGCAATTTCCCCAGGCCTTTGGAGTTTGCTGCTGATCTACAAACCCTTGGCTGAGGAGAGAGCAGGGCTCCCCCAGCTGCACAGTCCATGAACACTTCTGAGTGATGCAAAGCCAAAGCACACCAGCATTTTCCACAACAAAACCACCCCCTGATCCACAGCACTGCTCTGCACACCAGGACCTGCCCTTTCCCACTGCTGAGCTAGTGGAAGGTGTCTCTGCTCATGGCAGAGGGGCTGAAACTAGATGATCTTTAAGGTTCCTCCCAACCCAAACCTTTCTCTTACTCTATGATTTGTATTGAAACAGCATTTGGAGAGTCAGAGCTAGGTTGGATAGACACAGCTCCAGAGAATTAGCAACTGAGCTCAGAAGTCATTTACTCAGCTGCCTGCTCCTCCTGCAACAGCAGCAGCCAGCCCCAGGGAAGGGTTTGCCCCCAGTGGCAGCGGTGAGGGTTCAGCCAGCACCCAGGTTCCTGCAAAAGGATGCAGTAGGTGAGCACAGAGGCTTGGAACCAGGAGTATCCCTTAAACAACAAGCAGCCTGCTGCATGTTTCATCTCATTCTTACCTACAAGCTAAATAAACTGGCTTTTCACCTGAAGCAATGACCATGGTGCACACCAGCACTGCCTGGGGAGATGAACCAAACCCCAGGTGAGACCAGAGCAGTTGTGAGGCCTTTCAGCAGCCCACTTGCTCTGTGAGTGTTACCCCCACACCTTGTCATCTCCCTGGGGAGCAGTGTTGGACCACCTGGTCCCCAAATGCCCTCACAAAACCCAAGCACAGGTAACCCCCAGGGACACAGCCCAAGGTGTTTCTCCATCAGTGTGTGGGACATTTGCAACAGGTGAGGCTCCAGGTAGAGGCTGAGCATGGTAAGTGTGTAGCTCAGATTACACAGGAGCTATTCCCATCTCTGCCTTCAGGCTTGAGGACGAAAAATGAATTCAGCAGCCAAGCTACAATTCATCTCAGCTGGCTCAGGTCTGCCTTTGCAGGCAGGATCCAAGCACAGACACCACTTAGCCCAGCCAATTTCCTGTGCTGATGCTTCACCCAAGACCCTGGCAGGAGAGAATCATTAATTACAGAGGCTGGAATTGCCTCTCCACTAGATAAAGGGAAGCCAAATGCAGGTCAGGAGCTGTATGTGCCCAACAGAGCAGCAAACTCTGCCAGTGGGTGCTGCTGCAAACCAGCCCTAAGCAGGGGATGCCCCAAGTGCTGTGTGCTCAGCTAACCCTACCCAGGGGCTGCCCAAGCCACAGGTCCAGCTTGGTGGGTGGAGTAACAGTGCCTCGGGGAGGGAAGATGCTGCCACATACAGGACTTCATTGCCAGCTGTATCCAGCTACAGGAGGCTTCCTCTGCTCCCCTTGGGCTCTTGGCACCTGCTTATTTCCACCCACACACCTGCAGGTGCTCTGCAAGGGTCAAGCGCTCTGCAGAGGCAGAGGCACGGGGCCAGGACTGATGGCTGCTATGTAGCTGTGACTCATCCCCACCCTAGAGCAGGGCAGGGAGCTGGGACCTTCCCTCCTGCACCTGAGGCTCAGCATGGAGCCTGCAGCTGCAACCCTCTCAGCCTGTTTGCTCAGTATTACCAAGGTCACAGAGGAAATGCCCCCCAGCCAGGCTGATGATGAGCCACATGAAGAGCAGAAGCATCACAAAGTGCTTCCCATTCCACACAGGATCCTGGAAGGTAACACTGGGAGGGTCTCACCTTCCTGAACCAACAGGGTGAAGCTACCACTCCACAAACTGCTGCCAAGGTTTCTGGGATCAAACTTATCCTCAAAAGCACATCCAGACCAGCATCCTGTTAACCACTTTCCCACCAGTACCACATCTCCCCAACCTTTCCTGGGTCCCTCTTATTCTCCCCCCATCTCCAGACCTCTCCCTTCCCCAGCTAGGACTTGCTCCAAAATCCAGGCTTTCCCAGAGAAGGAGGTCAGCCCCACACCTCTCTCAGTTCCTCTGGAGCACTGATTTCCAGCCCATGCTGACTCCAAACCCAGGGCCTGCAGCCACTGGAGCGGGCACAGCAGCTTCTGCTGACTCCCAGCTGGAGCTCTTCCCCCATCCCATCAGCAGTTGCTGCTTTATGCCCTGTGACAGCAGGAGAATGGGGGCTGCCCACGTTCAGTGCCTCGAAGCAGACACCTCCACTCCCCTCCTTTCCTTTTGCTCTGCACAAAACACCCCACAGAGGCCTCAGTTACAAAGACAAAGCCAACATCTTCCATCTCAGCTCTGCAGCACTGGGCACCTCCAACTATGATCAGTGCCACAGAGGTGGAAGGCAGAAGCACCATCAGTGTGGCTTATAAAATCATTCCAGCTGGAAAAGACCTCTAAGGTCATCAAGTCCAATCCCTAACCCTACCCCAACAGCACCAGGGCCACTAAACCCTGTCCCAAAGTGCCATGGCCACAGGTTTCTTGAACACCTCCAGGGATGTTGACCCCATCACCTCCCTGGGCAGCCTGTTCCAATGCCTGACCACTCTTGCAGCAAAGAATTGTTTCCTAATATCCAGCCTAAACCTCCCCTGGTGCAACTTGAGGCCATTCCCTCTCATCCTATCACTGCTTGCTTGGGAGAAGAGTCCAGAGCAGCTGTATCCTGCATCCTGAACCTCAGAGCATCATGTTCTGACTGCTTCAGGAGGCTGCAAGAACCCCTTCACAAACACAGGGAACAGCCTGTCCTCACTCTGCCTAGTTTCTAGGAGTTAGAAATTGGCTTAAATCTCCCAGCACAAGAGCCCTTCTGCTCTTTCTGTGGTCATTAAGGATAACAACTGGGTCTATCATCTGATGGTACAACAACTAATTAACCATCCTGCATGCCCTGGCACCTCTCAGTCTCCACAGGCTCCCATGCAAGCCTCAGCTCTGCAGAAAGAGTGGCTGCAGAGGGAAGTAAAATAAAATCATCTCTTGGCTCCCAGCCCAATCTTTCCTCTTTTTAAGATGCATTTCAGGAATCTGCTGGCTGGTAACCTCCTGGAGTTACAAGGGAGGCTGCTTGTCGAGAGCTGACCTGAGCTGGGTTTAATTGAAAGGCAGCTGCTGGCTGTGGGAGCAAGAAGGGAAAGGGCACCTTGGGAGGCTTGGTGCCGAGTGGGCAGGAGCACAGGAGCCATGCAAGCAGAGAGCACCCTCTGCAGCTTCACTGAGGAGAGCCAGGCCCCTGGTTTGGAGAGGCTGGGTTCCTCAGGTCTGGCTTTGGGGAGTCTTTGGCTGCTTAGAATCATGGAATCGTAGGCTCATTTCACTTGGCAGGGACCTTTAACATCCTCGAGTCCAGCCATGACCTAACTCTTCCAAGCCTGGTGCTAAACCCTGCCCCTCAGCACCACATCTCTGCTTCCCTCAGCTCCTGCCTGGTGAATGGGATCCAGCTTTGCCCTGCACTCACCATGCACCCAGCAAGCCTCCAGGGGCATGTCCAAGGGCAGCACACCACTCACACACAGACCCAGCACCCAGAGCCCCTCTGTCAAGGCAGCAAGACCCAAAGGCCTGTCTCACAGCACCTGGACACAGAAGCCAATTTCAAGGTGTTTCTCCATGGAGGTTTTCCTGCAGGCTGCTGCCACAGCAGACACAGCATTCCTCTGCTCCCCTGAACCACACAGTTCCTCACTCAGGCTGAACTGCTCTTGCTTTTCACCAGCAGTGGGGCCAGCAAAAGGAGGATAAGAGCCAGCCAGGGATGAGCTGCTGTGTCCCCCAGGTTCTGCTGCTGCAGGTCTTCCAACAGCTTCACAAACCCAGCACGTCCCTTGAGCCCCTCACAATCTGTCTCTGTTTATCATCCCATACAGATGTAACCCTTCCCACCTCCCACAGGAACGGTGGTGGGAAGCTCTTGGACACTGTCTTACATCCTGGAGGAAGAAAAGCAGTTCACAGCTCCAAGCAGCTCCCAGGACAGCAGTGCTGACAGAGGATTTGCAAACTGGATTAGCTGGGAGCAGCCAACTGCTAATCCCAGCTCCACCACCGAGGATGCCTGTCGCCTTGGGCACACCACTTCATCTCCTGCTCCAAAATTCTCCTGCTTTGCAATATTTATCTCCTGCACAAAGCTTTTCTGGGGGAGGAATTTATTGGGGGTGGGGGGAGGGGGTGGAAATGAAGTCCTTCCCAGCAGTACTTTGCAGCAGAAAGGATTGAGCAGCCTCCACCTCTCAGCATCATCGATGTCCTAAGCCTTTAATTCCACCAGAGACCAAAGGAGTTCATTTGTGAGTTTCAGCCAGAGTGACCCAGGGAAATTACCATTCTTGCTAAATATAGCTTCTCATGAAAATATTGACCAACAAAGCTCTGCTTTCAGCTGCTCAGGATTTGGGGTTGCTTAGCCTGGAGAAGAGGAGGCTCAGGGGAGACCTTCTTGCTCTCTACAACTCCCTGAAGGGAGGCTGTAGCCAGGTGGGGGTTGGCCTCTTCTCCCAGGCAACCAGCACCAGAACAAGAGGACACAGTCTCAAGCTGCCCCAGGGGAAGTTTAGGCTGGAGGTGAGGAGAAATTTCTTCCCAGAAAGAGAGATTGGCCATTGGGATGTGCTGCCCAGGGAGGTGGTGGAGTCCCTGACTGTTCAAAAAAAGCTTGGCTGTGGCACTTGGAGCCATGGTTCAGTTGTCAGGAGGTGTTAGATACCAGGTAACAGGTTGGACTTGATGATCTCTGAGGTCTTTTCCACCCTGGTTGATTGTGTGATTTCCCAGGGCATTCCTGCTCCCTTCCCTCTGCAGCCTAAGCAGCTGTCACCTTCAGGCTTCATCACCACCTGAAAAGAAGTTGAATTTTTAATGGTGCAACCTGACCCTTCCTTCCTTCCTTCCTCTCAAAACAAAGAGCCAGGGTAGGCAAACACACAGAGTAAACCCAAAGCACAGCTTGGGGAGCTGTGAGTTGAGAAGTCACTGAAGGCAGGCACAGAGAGCTCTGCACAAACCTGGCTCCAGGTTCAGCTTCCTGGACAAGCCTTCAGCTCAGCTGATCCCTTCTCGTTGCTACTTCTCACCAAACATCATTTTGCCTGCAGAAAAGGAGGCTGGGGGAAGACCTTCTCACTCCCTACCACTCCCTGACAGGAGGTTGGAGTGAAGTGGGGGGTCAGCCTCTTCTCCCAGGTGACAATGATTGGAGAAGAGCAAATGGCCTCAAGTTGCTCCAGGGGAGGTTTAGGTTGGATAGTAGGAAAAACTCTTTTGTGCAAGAGTGGTCAGGCATTGGAACAGGCTGCCTGGGGAGGTGTTTACAAAACTGTGTGGGCATGGCACCTGGGGACATGGTTTAATGGCCATGGGGGTGGTGGGTTGGCAGCTGGACTCAATGATCTTGGAGGTCTTTCCCAACCAAGCATTGTATAATGCTGTTAGTGAAGGACAGTGCCTGGCAGACTCCAGTGGAGAAGAGCCAGAGACTGTAGATAGCCCTGAGCTGTTCACAGGACTTTCTGCCCTGTGGACTGGCCACAAGCACATCTGTATGTGGCTGTTTCCCACCTTGCTTTAATCCCCTGGGCTCCCCTCTGGAGCTGTGTCTGAGCTCAGGGCGTTGCTGTTGGTCCTCGTTTAAGCTACAAAGCAGATGCATGTCCACAGCTGGCCTCTGGCTGTGCTAATCCTGACCTGGTCTTACTGATGTGACCCAGCCTCAGCTTTGCCTTGTCTGGTGATTGTTGGCTGTGGCTAAGCCTGGCTACTGTCACTGGGCTGGTCTGGGTACTGCAGACCTGTGCCCTTGCTGGTGATGCCACTCTCAGCTCGCCACCCCCCTGGGCAGCCTGTTGCATTGCCTGACCACTCTTGCAGCAAAGAGATTTTTCCTAGTATCCAACCTAAATTCCTCTGGTGCAACTTGAGGCCATTTCTTCTCATTCTGTCACCTGATACTAGGGAGAACAGACCAACACCCACCTGGCTCCAGCCCCCTTTTAGAGACTTGCAGAGAGTTTTCCCTCAGCCTCCTCTCCTCCAGGCTAAACAACCCCAGGTCCCTCAGCTGCTCCTCACCAGTCCTGTTCTCCAGACCTTTCACCAGTTCTGTTGCCCTTCTCTGGACCCATCCTAGCACCTCAATGTCCTTCCTGGAGTGAGGGGCCCAAAACTGAAGCCAGTATTTGAGGTGCAACCCCAGAGGACAAAGCTGCCTGACTCCTGAAGACGAAGCTCCCAGCGCTGCAACGTTCCAAGTCACCCTCCCAAGCCCTGGCTCTGCTGCTTGCTTTGTTTGCTGCAGAACATTAATGCCAGCTAGCAGATTTCCACATCCCATTGCTTTCTGCATGACATGAAACCCAGTGTGCAGAGCACCCTTGCCTTCCCCTGTAGCCATTTCTGCTGGGGATATCAGATCCCCCCAGCGCCGGCACGAACGCACAGGGTGCAGGCACAGGCTGTGGCAAGCTGGCTCTGATCCCCCCCCACAAGGGCCCTGAGGCCCATCCTCTGCCACTGGCTGTGAAAGGGCAGTGCTTTGTGTCTTCCCCACACGTCTGAGCATTTGGAGAATTAAGCTCTTACCCAGTATAATCATCATAATTATTCAGAAATGTCACTGAGAGCTGCCTGTGATTGCTGCTCTCCTTCCCTCTGCACAGGATGGCATCTGAATGTGAATCACAGGATGGTGGGGGTGGTGGGAAGGGACTTCTGAAGAGTAAGTCCAACTCCCCCTGCCAGAGCAGGAGCACCCAAAGCAGGTCACACAGGACCACATCATCATAGTATCATTCAGGGTTGGAAGGGACCACAAGGATCATCTAGTTCCAACCCCCCTGCCATGGGCAGGGACACCCCACACTAGATCAGCCTGGCCAGAGCCTCATCCAGCCTGGGCTTAAACATCTCCAGGGATGGGGCCTCAGCCACCTCCCTGGACAACCCATTCCAGGGCTTCACCACTCTCATGGGGAAGAACTTCCTCCTTACCTCCAGCCTGAATCTCCCCACCTCCAGCTTCATTCCATTCCCCCTAGTCCTATCACTACCTGAGATCCTGAGCAGTCCCTCCCCAGCCTTCCTGTAGCCCCCTTCAGATACTGGAAGGCCACAATGAGGTCACCTGGGAGCCTTCTCTTCTGCAGACTGAACAGCCCCAACTCCTTCAGTCTGCCCTCATAGGAGAGGTGCTCCAGCCCTCTGATCATCCTCGTGGCCCTTGAAAGTCTCCAGAGATGGAGACTCCACCACCTGTCCAGGCAGCCTGCTCCAATGCTCTGCCAGCCTGAAAGTCAAGAAGTTCCTTCTCATCTTCATGTTCCATCTTCATGTTCCATCTTCAGTTGGAACTTCCTCTGTTCAAGTTTGAGCCCCTTACCTCCTGTCCTGTCACTGCAGGGCACAGAATACTAGGGGCTGGAAGGGACCTCCAGAGACCATCTAGTCCAACCCCCCCTGCCAGAGCAGGATCACCACATTCCTGGAGGTGTTTAAAAGACACAGAGATGTGGTGCTGAGGGACATGGCTTAGCACCAGGCCTGGGGGAGTTAGAGAATGGTTGGGCTCAATGTGAAAGGTCTTTTCCAAGTGGAATGATTCTATGAGTTGGAGATATTTCAGCAAAGAAACAGGCTGGGCACCCACTGCTATCCTCCACCTGCCTTTTCCTCCACCAAACCACATAATGCTTGAGCAGGGCAGAGACACTTCGGCAGCTTCTGACCTTTGCCTCCTATTTTATCACTCAACCACTCAGCCCCACGGCAGAGGAACAGAGCCCACAGCTCTGGGCCACCCTCCACCCCATGGCCCCTCACCTCAGGCAGCCTCCTAAGTGTTTTGTTGCTACAGAGGCAATCCTTTCCCTCCCCCAGCACAATCAGCAGCAGCAGGGAGGTCATTCTGCCCCTGTACTCAGCACTGGTCAGGCCACACCTTGAGTCCTGTGTCCAGTTCTGGGCCCCTCAGTTTAGGAAAGATGTTGAGTTGCTGGAAGGTGTCCAGAGAAGGGCAACAAGGCTGGGGAGAGGTCTGCAGCACAGCCCTGTGAGGAGAGGCTGAGGGAGCTGGCGTTGCTTAGCCTGCAGAAGAGGAGGCTCAGGGGAGACCTCATTGCTGTCTACAACTACCTGAAGGGAGGTTGTAGCCAGGCAGAAGTTGGTCTCTTCTCCCAGGCAACCAGCACCAGAACAAGAGGACACAGTCTCAAGCTGTGCCAGGGGAGGTTTAGGCTGGAGGTTAGGAAGAAATTCTACAGAGAGAGAGAGAGAGAGATTGGCCATGGGAATGTGCTTCCCAGGGAGGTGGTGGAGTCACCATCACTGGAGGTGTTTAGGAGGAGACTGGATGGGGTGCTTGGTGCCATGGTTTAGTTGATTAGATGGTGTTGGGTGATGGGTTGGACTTGATGGTCTTGAAGGTCTCTTCCAACCTGGTCTATTCTACTCTGTTCTAATCCCTCAGCACAGGAGCTGCAGCAGAAAGGCTGTGTACCACAGCTAGGCTCCCGTGAGCAGGCAACAACTGCAGGGTGGTGCTGAGGCTCCTTTCCCCCAGGCCTTTATCTGGGTAATTGGGGTTTTGTAGCAAGATTAATAATCCCAACAAACTCTGCAGGTCAGGCATTACCACAAGATGAGTGGCTCTGACAGTAAGCAGTCACCACAGCATTCAGTGAGGGCTGTTTAATTGAAGCTAATTTCACTAAGTGACCTTAACAAATCACAATTTCCTTTTAATATGACAGAATTCATGATTGGATTTTTTTTTCTCCTTTCTATTTAAGGCACAAACCTTTTTTTCCACCCCCACCCCTTCCCCCTCCACAATCCAACTTTGAAGTGCAAACTCCTGAGTCGACTTTCATCCTGAGATTCAAAGGGCTGTGCACCAGCCACAGCTTCCCTGCCAGGCTCTTTTCCATTTGTTCCCACAGAGGATTTTACAGCCAGCTACCCAATGCAGATTGTGTCTCTCAGGAATGGGAACACCAAGGCCATGCAGAGATCACACACTGGGTTTTGATGAACCTGGAAATTGCTGAATCTCGAGGGGAAAGAGAAAAAATGCAGAAGGGGGAAAAAAAAAATCAGTGCCTGTGCTGGGGCAGGCTGCAGGAAGCACTCCTGAGCTCCCCTCCCTCAGCAGCTGCAGCTCTGCAGCCACATTTCCATGTGAAATCCAGCCACACCACCACCACAGCTGGGCCCTGCCACCCCCTGCCCTTCATCACAGCCTGAAGCCAGGACTGAATCCCATCCTTCAGCCATGCAGCTTGACTGGACGATAGCCTTCCATTCATACACTTGCTTGTAGCTGAGCAGGACCCAAACATCCCACAGCTCTGAGCAGCCTTCGGGGAGCCTCCCAGGAATGCAACACTTAGGAGAATGATATTGGAAGTCACAGGAAGGGCACTGAGAGAGGAACACAAAGGTCCCCCCAGCACCCTTCCCTCACATCCCCTCCCCACCCCCCTTTGCCCAGCACCCTTCCCTCTCCCCCTCAGCACCCTTCCCTCTCCCCCTCCCCACCCCCCCTTCCTCCAGCACCCTTCCCTCTCCCCAGCACCCTTCCCTCTCCCCCTTCCCACCCTCCCTTCCCCTCAGCACCCTTCCTTCTCCCCCTCCTCAACCCTCTTTCCAAAGCACCCTTCCCCTCTCCCCCTCCCCACCCTCCCTTCCCCTCAGCACCCTTCCCCTCTCCCCCTCCCCACCCTCCCTTCCCCTCAGCACCCTTCCCCTCTCCCCCTCCCCACCCTCCCTTCCCCTCAGCACCCTTCCCCTCTCCCCCTCCCCACCCTCCCTTCCCCTCAGCACCCTTCCCCTCTCCCCCTCCCCACCCTCCCTTCCCCTCAGCACCCTTCCCCTCTCCCCCTCCCCACCCTCCCTTCCCCTCAGCACCCTTCCTTCTCCCCCTCCCCAACCCCCTTTCCGAAGCACCTTTCCCTCTCCCCCTCCCCACCCCCCCTTCCCCCCAGCACCCTTCCCTCTCCCCCTCCCCACCCCCCCTTTCCCCAGTTTTCTTGAGCTGGGCTCTCCAACAGGACTAGGAAAGCCAAGAGGGCAGGGACAGAAGCAGCCACCCCGATGTCCCCAAGACATTCCCTCCCCTAGCCTTCACCACCACCACAACCAGGCGGCTCAAAGGGGCTGCTCAGCCCCAAACCACACGTTCTCCCTTTCCTACAGCAGGCAGCAAAGCCTCTCTGAGATCCACCGCTCAGGACCGCGCCTCCCTCCCGCAGCCACGGCGGGCAAACAATGCCAGGAGCAACTCGGACAACTTAAGCGCAACACAACCCTCGTTTGCTTGTGATGGGTTTTTATTTGCGTGGCTGTGCCCGCGAACAGAAATACAGCAAGGAGCCGTCGGTGCTCTCACTGGGGAGCAGCACGTTCATGAGGACAATCACCGGGAGCCCGTCGGCAATTATCACCAGCTCTAACCCCGAAGGCATCTTTCATTAAGGTTAAAAATAAAGTAGTTTAGCATTTCAGTTGGGACTTCTGCAGCTGCCAAAATGTAAACCAGGGAGAAAGGACAGCTTGGCAGAGGACAGGCCAGCAGCTGGAACAACCCAGAGAGCAGAGAAAGGAAAGAAGCAGAAATGGAGTCGACAGCAAGCAGCAGCCCTTCACGTCCCCGTGGAGAATGTTCTCAGTCCCAGATTTGCCCTCTACTGTGCTTTAGAGAGTGGAACAAACATCCTTAGTGCTCCTCTGTGGTACCAACAACCACTGAAGTTAAAGTTATTAGAAGCACCACACTCAGTTTAGCCTTGACAACTGCTAGAGACAGTCTCAAGCAATGCCTCTGAACCAGAGTGGCTAGATCAGAGCAGCAAACACCTTGTTAAGCAGCTCAACTTCAACTTCACCCCCAGCTTTCAATGCTCCCACCTCCTATTTCTGCCAGCACCTACCAGGGAACAAGGGAAACATGGCATTAACCACTGCTGCCATTCAATTACCACAAGTGGAGCTACAAGACTGCCAAGGAAAGGAGAGATGTGGAGGAAGCCTTTGAAAAGACATTTTCCTAGGGAAAAACCCCAAACACACACAAACACACCCCCCACAAACCCAACCCCTCCTCAGTTCCTGTCATAATTAACACACTTAGACAACTGAAGTCAAAGTTGAGTGTTGTGTCTGCTGGCATCCTGTTCAGCAAGGTGTTTCCCCCTTCTGCTGACAGCAAACAATTAATCATCGCCCCAGAAAACATCTTGGAGGTTTTCTCCTCACACCCACCTGCTCTCCAAGCAGAAGCAAAGCTGCCAGGCAACCTCTGCAGCAATCCATTCCTGCCACTGGGGGTTGGTGGCCAGGGAGCCACACTCCCCAGCTTAAGCAAACTTGTGGAGTTGAAAGTCAGGAAGAGCTTTCCCTGCCACAGTGCTGAAGCTATGGCTTTCTACACTCAGATCATCTTCCCATCAAGTTATACCAGCAAACTTCACCAGGAAGTTGGGGTTTTTTCAGGAGTGTTTAAAATAGTCACAACTGAAAGAACTACACCAGCAGAAGCCTTCTTGATGAACTTGAGCTCAGCTGACTCTGGAAAAAGGTATAGACTAGATTTACTTACAAAGAACATGTTCTAAAGTGGTGCCCTTCCCCATCCCAACCTGCTAACAGAGGTTGTAAGCCTGGAGGTGTTCAAAGGCCAGCTTGGATGAGGCCTTGAGCAACCTGGGCTGGTGGGAGGTGTTCCTGCCCATAGCAAGGGGGGTTGGAGCTAGATGATCTTCAAGGTCCCTTTCCAACTCAAACCATTGATGCATCTGTGAAATTAACACAAGTTAAAAGCCCATCCCTTAATTATGAACAAGTTCCACAGAACAGTTCTCCTGGGCTGCAGCAAGAGAAGTGTGGCCAGCAGGGCAAGAGAGGTGATCCTCCCCCTCTGCTCAGCTCTGCTGAGACCCCACCTGCAGTACTGCCTCCAGTTCTGGAGCCCCTGTTACAAGAGGGATGTGGAGGTGCTGGAAGGTGTCCAGAGAAGGGCCACAAGGATGAGCAGAGGGCTGGAGCACCTCTCCTGTGAGGACAGACTGAAGGAGTTGGGGCTGTTCAGTCTGGAGAAGAGAAGGCTCCCAGGTGACCTAATTGTGGCCTTCCAGTATCTGAAGGGGGCTACAGCAAGGCTGGGGAGGGACTGCTCAGGATCTCAGGGAGTGATAGGACTAGGGGGAATGGAATGAAGCTGGAGGTGGGGAGATTCAGGCTGGAGGTGAGGAGGGAGGAAGTTCTTCCCCATGAGAGTGGTGAAGCCCTGGAATGGGTTGTCCAGGGAGGTGGTTGAGGCCCCGTCCCTGGAGGTGTTTAAGCCCAGGCTGGCTGAGGCTCTGGCCAGGCTGATCTAGTGTGGGGTGTCCCTGCCCATGGCAGGGGGGTTGGAGCTAGATGATCCTTGCGGTCCCTTCCAACCCTGACTGATACTATGATTCTATGAAAGGTCTTAAAGGGAAAAGGGACAGCACCCAAAGTGCAGCTGGAGGAAGATCACCTCTAACCCAGCAGGGGGGTTGGAACTAGATGATCCTTGTGGTCCCTTCCAACCCTGACTGATTCTATGAGACTATGAACATAAGTTGCTCTACAACTTATGAACAAGTTCCCTCTTTCCCCCATTCCAGGGCTTCACAACTCTCATGGTGAAGAGCCTCCTGCTCACATCCAGCCTGAATCTCCCCACCTCCAGCTTCATTCCACTCCCCCTAGTCCTATCACTCCCTGAGATCCTGAGCAGTCCCTCCCCAGCCTTCTTGTAAGCTCCCTTCAGATACTGGAAGGCCACAATGAGGTCACCTCAGAACCTTCTCTTCTCCAGACTGAATAGCCCCAACTCTTTCAGTCTGTCCTCCATACATTCACAACAAAATGAACACCAGCCAGCAAGACCAAAGTGTGATAGGCATTTAAAGGCTACTCTTTGGCACTCAAAGGTTAAGAGCATCCAATTAGTCAGCATTTGTATGAAAAACTTGGGGATGTGATAGACCAAACCTTAATAACCTAAAAGGATTAAAGAAGAACCACCAAAACAACATGAAGTCTTCTTTTCAAAGAAGCCCAAGCAACTTAGGGTGCAATTGTGCTTCTGAAGATAAAAATCCCCCACAGAAACCAACCCACAATATCACAAACATTGCCAGAGCCTCTTCTCAAATCCCACTTCATTTCACAGTAAGCTCCCAGTTCAGATTAACAGGGGACTGCCCCCAAAAGGCCAGGGAGGTGAAATGAACAGGATGCAGGCTCAGGGCTGGCAAATGATGATAAAAAGATGAAGAGATGGGAATTCTAAATGGATGTCAGCATTGGCTGTGGGCAAACAGTGGCATGGAGCTGGGTGGATTCTTCACCTCCCTGTCAAACCAAAGAAAAAGAAGTGAGAAGCAATCATGAGCCATGGGCAGCCTGATTAACTGGGAACTGTCTCTCAAGATCAGACGTCAAAGCAAGGCTTACACAGCTAATAGTAAAAGATAAGATAAAAGGTTATCCATGATGCAGTTCTGAGGATTCCCTGATTCCTTGGCAAGAGCTGCCACAGAGCAGTAAGGCTTCAGAGCCGTTAACTGGGTTGTTCAAGGGAACAGCCTTCTGGCATTGTCTGATAGGCAGACCAAGCAGAGCAGAGAGAAGAATGCAACAGCATCAGATTCACAGAGGTACTGAAGAATCCCCAAGGCCCAGGTCACTAGGATCCCTGAAAGGCAGTCTCAACATGCTTGCTGGAACCACAGAAACCTAGCAATTGAACTCTTCATGAAGTAGTTGATATCATGGCACAGAAACCCCACAAGAAGCTCCTCATGAAGGGTGACCAACTCAAAAAGCAGCCTCCTGAAGAGCTGCAACCTAGCCACAACAAATGGCTTTGTTTTGAAGGCATTTCTAAGTTCCTCACCACCACAAGACCCACAGAATCATTTTCCTGTGCTGCAAGACAGACCTGTCCCTTGTGAACTTCAAAGTCTTCCTTCTCTCACTGATACAGAAGGGAAAACAGGCCTCAGGAAGAGAGTGTGGAGACAAAAGTCAGCAATTCCTTACCTTAAAAAAACCAGAGAATTAAATTAAACTAACAAAATAAAACCCTTTATCCCTTTTGGTACTGGGGAGGAAACACAAATGTGTAGCTCCAAGAGCAGCAGCAGCTACACTTTTTACAGTACACTTGAAATTAGAGGACAGCAGGAGTGGCTGAGAGGCACTAGAGTGCTGCTAGTCACATTAATTGAATATATATTGATTGAATCCTGAATGCCTTTTCAGTTTGCCTGACAAATTGGAGTGGCTTGGGTAACCCCTGGATAAATGCATGCTCTGTCTCATTCTCTTTTGCATCATTCATTCCATCTCCTGGGAATACACAAAGGCTCTCTTCTCCTGGCTGGCCTCACAGATTTCTTTGCCTGCCAAGTGCTCAGGTGCTTTCTCTCATCCTCCCATTAACACCTTACTGATCTCACAGCAAGAACCTGCAGTGCATTTAAAGAGCCCTTTCCATAAGGCTGTAAGATAATCCTCCTCTGCTGTTTTTGCTGCTGTGCTTCCTGGGAGCTGTCTTACATGTCCTGTGAGAGCAGAAGTCACAGCAAATGTCACAGGAGATACTGTAGTCCCTCATCAAGTTTAACCTTAGGTACACCTATGTAGCTCTGACATGCAGGAGATACTGATCCATACTGAGTCCAGGTGGTGAGTGGTAGCCTCTCTGAAAATAGCTACATGGAGTCTCTAAAAGCAGAAGAGGAGGCTCAGGGGAGACCTTATTGCTCTCTACAACTCCCTGAAAGGAGGCTGTAAACAGGAGGGGGTTGGTCTCTTCTCCCAGGCAACCAGCATCAGAACAAGAGGACACAGCCTCAAGCTGTGCCAGGGGAGGTTTAGGCTGGAGGTGAGGAGAAAGTTCTTCCCAGAAAGAGAGATTGGCCATTGGGATGTGCTGCCCAGGGAGGTGGTGGAGTCACCACCCCTGGAGGTGTTCAAAAAAGGCTTGGCTGTGGCACTTGGAGCCATGGTCTAGCTGTCAAGAGGTGTTAGGTAATAGGTTGGACTTAATGATCCTTGAGGTCTTTTCCAACCTGATTGATTCTATGATTCCTGTGGTCCCCACTGCTCTCAGTCACATCCTGTTTGCCCACTGGACAGAAACAAAACTGCAAGTGCTACAGAGTCATGCAGACATCAAAAGGAAGGTGAGCTGCATTTGCTGCCTGAGTGACATCAACTCTAACAGCTTTTGGATTGAAATCTGGTTACTGTGCAATTTGGCAGCATAAGATCACAGCTCAGGCTTCTCAAAACACACTGAGAGAAACCATTTGCATTGAGCCTTTCAGGTATTTTTAGACTAGGCAGTAAAACAAACACTGGAAGATTATTTCCTTGCAGTTCACATCCTGAATCTGGTTTGTACTTCACTTGTACTCAGACAATGCTTCCATCACAGATCATGAGGAAGATTTCCTTCAACTCAAATGACTTCTTTGGAAAGTCCTTTTGGAAAGTCTCCTCCTCTAGGACAAGAGGAAATTACCTGAACCTTTGCCAGAGGAGGTTTAGATTGACTATTAGGAAGAAATCTCTTTAAGGAAAGAGTGGTCTGGGATTATAAAAGGTTATCCAGGGAGGTGGTGGAGTCACTGCCCCTGGAGGTGTTCGAGAAGCCTGTGGCCATGGTTTAATGGCAACGATGGTGTCAGGTGGCCAGTTGGACTCAATGATCTTAGAGGTCTTTTCCAACCAAAGCAATTCTATGAAATCTGTGAGGGAAGTCATGTCTTGTGGTCCTTCATATAGCACTCCCCCAAGAGAGCTCCAGCAGCCATCCCAACAGTTCAATCCTGAGATGCTGAACCAACGGGCTGTTTTCAACCACCAGTACTTCACAGGCACCAGGATATCTCATCCTTAATTCCTTAAGTTCTCCTAAAACCTTTCCTGTCACACCACAGCTTCATTCCCTTTCTTCAGAAAAACCAACCAAACAAAAAGCAAACAAAAAACCCCACCCCAAAAAAGTCACCAACCAACCACCCCACCCAACCCCCTTGCATCTGATCAAATGCAAGCACATGAAGCAGGAGCTGGTGGGGGGACAGGATCAGACAGCAACACTCCCCACAGAAATACTTCTACAGATCCAATTGTTGAAAAAAGCCAATGACCTGCATTGATTTCTGCTGTGCAGACACACTCTGGGATATAATGCACCTGATAAAAATATCACTCATGCCATACCAGAGTTGAAGTGTTTGCAGAATGAGAATATAGGAAAAATAATTTAAGGGAGAGGAGGAGGAAAAAAAAGAAAGAAAGAAAGAAACTAATTCTGTAGTGCCTGGTGGAGTGGAATTAGGCAATTACATTCTGAAAGGTACATCTCAGAACAGAACTGTTCAATACTCACATCTCTGCATTTCCTTCCACTTCTAATAGCACAGTTCTAAGAACATGCACACCAAGCTCACTTGATTAAAGCAAGGGGGGAGGATGGGGGTGGGGGGAACAAAAAAGCCTTTCCAATGTGGCTGTTTTCCCTCTCACACTTCACACTGTTAGGCTGATGGTGATTTAGTAGTAGCTTCCTCCATCTTAACCTCTGCTGCAACTTGGACTTTCCACCACCTCTCCCATTCCTTCACAGTAAGTGTTTTTGCCTCACACAGGACCAGGCACAGGGGCTGGATCAGATGCTGCTGTAGTCGGAGCCACGGGCAGCCAGAGCCGCTGCTGCTTCCCACTCCACTACGAAGAAGGTAATGGTTCCAAAGAAGCCCACAACCACCATGATCAGGAGCTGCCATTGCAGAAGGAAGTAGTTGCTGTAGAAATATGCAACTGCAGCACAGATGGACTGAGAGAAAACAGATAAAAAGATTATTAGTGGAGATTTCCATGAATATTACTGCCCAAGGATTATCAGGCTGACATAGACAGCTCGATACGCAACCCTCAGCAGCGTGCTCCCAGGAGATAAAGCGTCTTAAAACCTCAACATATGCTTTGATTTGCAACAGATGCAGTTTTTACTTCTTGTTTAAGTAGTGTTCACTGCTTAAAGAGAACACAGAAGTGTTTGCAGCATCCCAAGTGCAGTTTCTCAGCTGTTTGAAAACGGTTTGTCTGGAAACAACGCTGCCAGGGAAGACTTCGAGACAAAACCCAGGAAGCTGCTTGCAGTTTCACAGCATCACAAACTATAGCCTGGAGAAGGCTTAGGGGAGACCTTATTGCTGTCTGCAGCTTCCTGAAAGGAGGTGGTAGCCAGGTAGGGGTTGGTCTTTTCTCCCAGGCAACCAGCACCAGAACAAGAGGACAGTCTCAAGCTGCCCCAGGGGAAGTTTAGGCTGGAGGTGAGGAGAAAGTTCTTCCCAGAGAGAGTAACTGGCCCTTGGAATGTGCTGCTCAGGGAGGTGATGGAGTAGTTGTCCCTGGAGGTGTTCAAAAAAGGCTTGGCTGTGGCACTTGGAGCCATGGTATAGTCATCAGGAGGTGTTAGGTAGTAAGTTGGACTTGATGATCTCTGAGGTCTTTTCCAACCTGGTTGATTCTATGATTGTGTTGTACAGCAAGCAGCTGGAGGCTCTGACAAGCAGAGAGTCTTACTTGCAATCTATTCTTTTCCAAATGAAAACTGTCATTAGAGCTCATTTAAAGGCTCTCTGTATCCCATGTCTATCTCTGATTCTGACTTATGATGGAATCATCATAGAATGGCTTAGGTTGGAAGGGACCTCAGAGATCATCTACCCCAACCTTCCCCACCGTGGGCAGGGACACCTCTCAACTAGATTTGGCTGCTCAAGGCCTCATCCACCCTGGCCTTGAACACCCCCAGGGAGGAAGCATCCACAGCTTCCCTGGGTAGCCTGTTCCAGAGTCTCACCAGCTTCATACTGAAGAACTTCTTCCTAAGATCCAGTCTAACCCTACTCTCCCTCAACTTAAAACCATTCCCTCTTGTTCTGTCTCCAGACACCCTTATGAAAATCCCTCACCAGCCTTCCTGTAGGATCCCTTCAAGTAGCAGCTTGACCAGAGGCTTCTCCAGGCTGAACAAGCCCAGCTCCCTCAGCCTATCCTCATAATGTCACCAGATTTGTGCACAAGGGAAAAGAAAAGAGCTTTCTGAAGCAAGTAGTTGTCATCTTTTCAACTAGACCTAGGCTGAACTCTGCTCCCAGCACCAGCTTGCTGCTGGTGTTACCATGCACACACAGTACTTTGCACCACCATTTCTCTGCCCATCTCTCTGATCACAGAGTTTGACCTGGAAAGTTCAGTCAGCAAACAAGATTAGTGCCAGGCAGTGAAGTGACCTATCCAAAACACAGCAGCTGTATTCATCTTGTAGGAGGAGTTTTCATTAAGCTACCATAGATGCTTTTTATTTGGCATTCAGACAACTGAAGGACAGGATTTGATTCTTCTAGGGTCTGCAGACCCACCTGGAAACTCCCAGTGATAAGAAACAGCAGCCACAAACACTTGAACCACTGGTTGCACAACTCATCTCCTGTTAATTCACAGCCCTCTGGCAAAGACTTGAGCAAATAAATTCAGCCAATGATGATTTAAATAAAATCAATCTAGTGAACTGGACCAGGCTTTTGACTCTAAACTACAATTCCCACCACTAAGCTCCCTCCAAACCTTTAAGTAAGAGCAGCTTCATTATATAATCACACCAGGCTCTACATTCAAGCTACTCCTCCTCCCTAAAAACCTTGTGGAAGATAAAAACAAGCTGAAATCCTTTGCAGAGACACAGTTGCTCTGAGCTGCTTAATAAAGCAAGATCAGCACTTCAATACCAATACCAAACCAACAGCCAAGACTTGCAAAAGGCTGTGTCCTGTAATACCTGAACAAACTTGAAGATGGCAAAGGCAGGAGCACTGTCTTCTGAATACAGGAATCCTAAGATACTGAGGAGCTGGGTGTTGAAGCAGCTGTCCCCCAGGCCCAGCAGGAAGCTGCAGAATATGGCTACCTCTTTGCTGGAGGAGAAAAGCGAATCCAGTTTAGCAGGTGCATGGTCAAACAGCTTACACATCCAGAAACTATTTTGGGCAGGCTTCTTTGCAAAGTGACAATGGAACCACAGAATGGCTGAGGCTGGAAGGGGCCTTAGAGATCAGCTATTCCAACCTCCCTGCCATGGACAGGGATGCCTCTCAACTAGACTCAGCTGCTCAAGGCCTCATCCAGCCTGGCCTTGAACACCCCCAAGAAAGAGGCATCCACAGAATCACCAAGGTTGGAAGAGACCTCAAAGATCATCAAGTCCAACCTGTCACCACAAACCTCATGACTAGACCATGGCACCAAGTGCCACTTCCAATCCCCTCTTGAACCCCTCCAGGGACGGTGACTCCACCACCTCCCTGGGAAGCCTCCTTAGGCAGCCTATTCCAGCAGCCTATTCCAGCAGCCTATTCCAGACTCTCACCACCCTTATACTGGAGAAATTTTTCCTCAGACCCAGTCTAACCCTGCTCTCCCCCTCAGCTTAAAACCTTTCCCCCTTGACCTACTGTTATACATCCTTATGAAATGTCCCTTTGCAACCTTCCTGTAGGATCCCTTCAGGTACTGGAAGGCAGCAAGGAGGGATGAAAGTTACCCAAGTCTTACATTTCACTGGGAAAGAGCTGGGAACACTTGGCTTGGCAAAAGGCACAGTTACATCACATTTTAATTCCTTGAATGACAAGACTTCTGTTAACTGTGACCTGCAGTCAGTTCCACAGTGAGTTAGAACCACTGGAAGAGTTCCTTCTGGTGCCTGGAGCCACAAAACCCCCAAGGCAGTGATTAAGCACACTGTGAGTTCATAGAAACGGCAGCAACATCACAGAAACGCCAACTGACTCTGCAGCAAACCACTCCAGATAAAGAAGTGTCACCAGCACAGGCACAAACCTGGTTCATTCTGCATTCTGCAAATGCTTAGAGCTGCACGGCAGCAGCTGGCTGCACAAACTGACAGAAGTGCAATTGCACACAAAACTGGACAAGCACACCCCCAAAAGGAAGTGGCAGCGATGAGATAAAGCTCCCTACAGTCTTCCCCTGAGGGAGACAAGCACAGCATGGCTCCAGGTAGACTTGGGACAACCAGACTTTGGAAAGCAGTACAACAGTGCAAGGGGCTCCCAGCTGGAGTAAAACTGAGCCCAGTGATGGTTTAAAGCAAACTGAGCCCCTGCCAGCCAGTACACAACAGTTGCTGCTCTCAATGTTGTACTAGACATCAAGAATGTCAGTTCCCAGAGACAGAATTGCTACCAATTTATCCTGGGGTGCATCAAGGAGTGTCCAGAAGGTCTAGGGAGGTTCTCCTTCCCCTCTACCCCACCCTGGTGAAACCACACCTGCAATGTTGTGTCCAGTGTGGGGTCCCACTTCAAGAGAGAGAGACCTGCAGGGGAGAGTCCAACAGGAAGCTACAAGGATGATAAAAGGACTTGAACATCTCTCCTACAAAGAAAGACTGAGAGAACTGGGGCTGCTTAGTCTGGAGAGAGAAGGATGAGAGGGGATCACCTTAATATCTGAGGGGTGGGTGTCAAGATGAAGGTGCCAGGCTCTTTTTGGTGGTGCCCAGTGATAGGACAAGGAACTATGGGTACAAGCTGGAACACAGGAGGTTCAACCTGGCTGGATGTGAGGAGGAGGTTCTTCACCATGAGAGTGGTGAAGCCCTGGAATGGGTTGTCCAGGGAGGTGGTTGAGGCCCTGCCCCTGGAGGTGTTTAAGCCCAGGCTGGATGAGGCTCTGGCCAGCCTGATCTAATGTGGGGTGTCCCTGCCCATGGCAGGGGGGTTGGAACTAGATGATCCTTGTGGTCCCTTTCAACCCTGACTGATACTATGAGGAGAAACTTTACTGTGAGTATGACAGAGCAGCAGAGCAGGCTGCCCAGAGAGGTTGGGGAGTCTCCTTCTCTGGAGGGTCTCAAAGCCTGCCTGGATGCATTCTTGTGCAGCCTGCCTGCCCTTGGTGATCCTGCTTTGGCAGGGGGGTGGACTCGATCTCCAGCAGTCCCTTCTAACCCCTAACATTTTATGGGTCTATGAGTCATGCTTTTTACTCTTCTGCCAAATTTGAACTCCTAATTGGGGTGCACACTGGTAGAACATCTACCTTCAGCAAAGAGGACTCCTGAAAGCCTTTGCTGTGGCATTAGTCACCACATGGAAAAGCAGCTCCCAGGAGTTTCGAAGGTGCTCTTCATATGCCTCTTTGGCTGCTGCAGCTGAGGGAAAGCATTCACATACCTTGGAATCATGTAAGCCACATCATCTGTTCCTGCCATAGGAGCAATGGGGGCATCATTGGGCATGTTGAAGAAAATTAAATAGAAGGCTATGAAATGGACAAGGATGCCCAGCATCACAACGGGGTTCCTGCCAAAGCGATTACTCTTGCTCAGCAAGCCAAAGACTCCTCCACCTGGGCAAGCAGACAAGATGGGAGAATGACATCAGAACTGAAGATGCCAACAGTAGAACCAAACTCAAAACACTGCAATCAAAAAGGATGAAAGATTACAAACTTATAATCTAAGCCCCATGGCAGCCAACTGCAAGACTTGGGAGGAAAACAGCCCTGAGGAGTCTGCCTGACCTACCAGCCCCAGCTGCCACAACCTTTGGGCCAGAGACACCTGGGAAATGTGGGCAAGAGGTTTATCAGATGATTGCAGGTGAAGACACTTAACCTTTCTGCAACATTCTCCCAGCAGCCACTGTTTCCTCCAGCACTGCAACAGCACTCAGTGAAAATGGATGGCCTGGTGCTTAGCTCTTAACTGTTAACAGCAAAACATGGATCCAAGCTGCCAGTGAGCAGAGGCAGGGGGCTTGGGGGGTGCCCTTCAAGGCAGTGGGCTTGGGGGGTGCCCTTCAAGGCAGCAGTGCTTGAGTTTAAGCACAAAATTAGAATCATTTACTTAATGACCATTCCTTGCATTCAATTGTATCCAACTCTCAGCTCTCATTTAACATGAGCTAACTGTGTTTAAAGAACTCTTTTAGTGTAACACTTCACAAGTGTGTGTTACACCACTGAAGAGCTAATAAAAATCAAAGCAGGTGAGATTTAAAACCAGGGTACCCAAATGCTGGAAGCTCCCCAACAACACTGGGCCCTAAATGTTATTTATGTCTCTGTACTAACCCCAAAAGCACACAGGAATCTGAGGATTCATGCTCCCCACTATTTCACTTGCCAGGGTGTAACATAACTCCCAGTGCAGCAAGGAACCACACTGGCAATTTGATTTCATGGGGTTTTGTTGTTGGTCACATAATCATGGCTGGAAGCTTGAAAGCCACTAGAGAGTGAAATAAAACCAAACATTTGGGGTAACTACATCATCTTAACCCCTTTGGGGTGGTTTTTTTTTTTGACTAGAAGGTAGTAAATTTAAAAGACTCACCTAAAATTTCTCCAACACCAGTAAAAATGCCAGAGAGCCCAATGAGGCTTTTCTCCTCACTACCAAACCTATTCACAGCACCAATGCATGTTCCATAGACTCCAGAAAAGAAGGTTAATTCCAAACCTTGGAAGAAATCAAACACAATGGGTAGATGAGATCAAAGGTGTTAGAAAGTTAGGTTTAAAGGCTGGGGTTTCCCCCACCACCACCACCACAGTACCTTTCCAAAGCATACATTGAAATCAGGTATGTGTAATAGGAGCAGTGAAGGGATTTTAAGCTCTGTAGTTATGACCATTCTCATCTCATTCTACATTAAAGTGCCACTGAACAGAGTCACATGCACTTGGGTTCAGTCCTGCTTCTCTTGACAATCCCTACATGCAGTTTATATTCCTGCTTTCCAGGAACTTAGTTCTTTTGTTCTCCTCAACTTATGAGGTTGTTGAGCCCAGAGAAGGCTCCAGAGAGGCTTTATTGCAGCCTTTCAGTATCTAAGAGGGCTTCAGGAGAGCTGGAGAGGGACTGTTCACAAAGGCAAGGAGCGACAGGCCAAAGGGTAACGGCTTCAAACTGGAAGAAATCGGATTCAGATCAGACATTAGGAAGAAATCCTTACCCATGAAGGTGGTGAGGCACTGAAATGGGCTGCTCAGAGAAGATGTGGAGGCTCCCAAGCCTGACAGTGCTGAAGGCCAGGTTGGAATAGGGCTTGAACAACCTGGGCTACTGGAAGGTGTCCCTGTCTAAGACAGGTGGGTTGGAACTAGATTATCTTTAGGGCCCTTTCCAACCCAAACCATTCTATGGCATTCTTAGGAGAGCCTCCCTGCCTCCCCAAATACCAGAAGAGCAAAGATTCCTGCAGTTTTGGTATAGATAGTGAACTAAAAGAGAGAAAGAGCAACTACTGTTAGTTTAAAACTCTCCTTTCAACTGCCATTACCATGTGCAAACAGAGTCAGCTGTGTCAACCAGAGTGATGATAACCAGCCACCAGTGTAAAACTGCCAGCTCTTTAACAGAAAGTGCATTTAAACCCATGCCAAGTGGCATGCTCAAAGCAAAACCTCTTAGAAAAATACCATTTTTGGTCCAATTTACCTTCCTTGCCTTTTGCTGCTGCCAAAATACAGCACACCATACCCCTGGTCTACACAGAGGAGGTTACCTGACATGGCAACTGCAGAGCCTCACAAAAGGGATGAGCTTGGAGCAGTCTTAATAATTCCACCACCAGTTTTGGGAAGAAAAGCTTTTGCTGGCCTCAGGGGATTTTTCTTCTCTTGCATCGAGCAGCAATATTGACCAAAAGCCACCAGATGGCAGCAATTTTTTCCAAGCTGGATTGATTATTTTCTTTCCCCCCTGCTACCTACAAGGCCAAATTCCAGCTGAATCAGGCAAAACTTGACTGACTCCCTTCCCTTCTTACCTTGCTGCATGTTCTGCTTGACACTAAACATCCAGGAGGCATTGCAGTGAGTTAGTTTGTGTTAACTCAACACTGTGAAGTAATTTGTAACTCAGATTAGTGGCTGGCACAAACTGGCTTCACAGCTACTGTTGTTATTTCTCTACCAGAAGCTGACTGCAAGCCACAGCAGGTGTTACAGCACCATTCCTAGTCTGCTCACATCTGAGACTGCTGTTAGCTCTTGTAGGTGAGAAGACAATTTTTCCCAACAGTTACTCAGAGCTGAGGGTCTTAAAAATCACAGAAACATCCATGTTGGAAAAGACCCTCAGGATCACCAAGTCCAACCCACAACCCTACTCTACAGGGTTCACCACTAGACCATATCCCCAAGCACCACATCTAAATGACCTTTAGACACATCCAGGGTTGGTGACTCAAGCACCTCCCTGGGCAGCACATTCCAATCCCTGACCACTCTTGCTGTGAGAATTTTTTTCCTAGTGTCCAGTCTAAACCTACCCAGTCACAGCTTGAGGCCCTTCCCATTTGTTCTGATCACCTGTGAGAAGAGACCAGCACCAGCCTCTCTACATCTTTTCAGGTAGCTGTAGAGAGCAATGAGGTCTCCTCTCAGCCTCCTCTTCTCCAAACTGCCCCAGCTCCTTCAGTCACTCCTCATAAGATTTATTCTCCAATGCATCTGTTCTTCCTAAAGCTTCTTTTGACCATGAACAGATCCACAGCTGAAGTCAATTAAGGAGCAAGAAACCAGCCCCCCACAAAAAAATCCTTAAAGGATCCCAGTAACATTTTGAACATTTGATATTTTGGGGGAAGAATCTCTGTAGTGTATAGCAAAAATCAATGGATTTATTGTATGCATTGTTAGACCAAGGTCCAGCAATGGCAGACCAAGGTCCATTACAATTGCTAAAGAGAACTCTTGCCACAGCAAATACTAATGACAAAAATAGCTGAAAATGGTTAAACTTTTCCCCACCAGAACCAAGACTAAAATGAACACCAGGCCTCAGTGAAGAGCACACTGGAAGGAGTACCCTTCAAACCCACTTTTGATTCAAATGCAGTGCAATTGCACCAAACAATCTGGAACCTAATGATAGTGCAACCACACAGAAAGCAGCTGAGTAAATCCTGCCTAACTCTCAGTCTGGGTGACTCAACTGACCAAGCATTACTACCTCTGCTAGCACTGGCAGATTTAGGCATACCCTGCTTCCACACAGAAACCACTTCCCAGAACACAAGTGTCAGAAGTAACTCATTCCAAGTTAAATGAGATATTCAAGTCCTGTTTGCAGAGAGGTGGGATTGCAGTCTTGCTCTGGGGTTGAAATTCCAGGCTATGCCCTGACACTGCTTACACACTCTGCTTGCTTCATACCTGTGTAGGCTGTTGTAACACTGAGGAGCAGGATCTCTTTGGTGAAGCTCAGCTCTATAGATTTCTCTGTGAAGACATGAGAGTGAAAATTAACAACTGAGAAGACTATTAAGACAATTTACACTTTATTTTGCTCTTTCCCCAAAGAGGTGAACAGTCTGCAAACTGGGAGTTTATTGCAGTGCTGAACAAACCAACCCTGACTTGCCCTTGAAGGCAATGTTATCTGCAAGCCTTTGCTGTGAGAAATGCAAAGGGGGAAATATTAAAGAGGAGATACACAGCTTTCAATTAGCAGGCAATTTTCTGCTCCTTGTATTTTCCTTTTGTCCTCCCTTTCAGCTCATGCTGATTGTCTCCTAAAAAGATAAGTAAACTCTCAGGAACAGTTTTAACAGTCACAGGCAGACCACATCAAACTTGAGTGGAAACTGCAGATACTCCAGGTCAAAACTGTTGGTCTTCACTGGTATCACTTGGTGACAAAACCCACCACATCAACACTTTGTTATCTTGTGTTAGTGAACTGGGTTTGGGTTTTTTTAAACATTCATGCACTAACTCTCCCAAGTGGTGACCTGTTTGTTTTGAGCTCATCCACATAAAGAAGCTGTTGTAAAAGAGCTTGGCTCTGAAACTACACAAAGGAAGCACCCCTCCAGTTCTCTCCTGGGCCACACCAGTGTGTAATTGAAGTGAAGCCTGCTTCGCTTTCTTTGCTTGCAGTCAGTTTGCCTGGTACTGCCAAATGAAGGGAGCACTTCTGCAGTGCAGCCAGCCAGCTCACATCAATTACACAGCAACAGTAACTTGCCCACATGTGAGTTCAGTGGTTCCCAAGCTTTTCCAGTTGCAAACTCCATTTTGGTTAGGCTAAAGAAATAAAATGCCCAAACAACTGAATCCCTAGCAGGGTCAACATTTACTCACTTGTCATCTCTGATTATACAATCAGAGAATGGTCTGGGCTGGAAGGGACTTCCAAAGCTCATCCAGTCCAACCCCCTCTGCAGTCACCAGGGACATCCTCAACTAGATCAGGTTGCCCAGAGCCCTGTCGAGCATCACCTTGAGTATCTCCAGGGATGGGGCCCCAACCAGCTCCCTGGGCAATCTGTTCCAGTGTTGCACTGTCCTCATGGAGCTTTGACTGCCATCTGGGAGTCACTTTTCCAAGCAGGCCACCTCTGAAGGTCTACACTCCAAGTGGAATAACTGAAATGCATTCTTAAAACCTTATTTGTTCACATATGGTTGGTTTACATGGTTTGCACATGCTCATAGCATCAGCAGAATCATAGAGAGATGGGAAGGAGACAGCAGTACTTCTGAAGCAACTTATTCCATAGAACTACTTACTGAAGGCAGCCACTGCTTTTGTCAGCCTGTTTTGTGCAGACCTGGGTAAATAAACAACTTGGTCAAAAGGGAAAAAGAATAATCACAGCACATCACTGAGCTGGAAGGCAGCTTCATTTTTCAAGCTTTCTGTATAATTTCCAGCCCAGCATTCACTGCAATATGCTAATACATTATTAAAAGCTTTGAGAATCTAAACTACTAACCACAACATTTGCTTTCTGCACTTAAGGGCAACAAAGCTGGTGTGGGGTTTGGAGCACAATCCCTATGAGGAGAGGCTGAGGGAGCTGGGGATGCTTAGCCTGGAGAAGAGGAGGCTCAGGGGAGACCTTATTGCTGTCTACAACTACCTGAAGGGAGGTTGTAGCCAGGTGGGGGTTGGTCTCTTCTCCCAGGCAAGCAGCACCAGAACAAGAGGACACAGTCTCAAGCTGTGCCAAAGTAGGTTTAGGCTGGATGTTACAAAGAAGTTCTTCCCAGAAAGAGAGATTGGCCATTGGAATGTGCTGCCCAGAGAGGTGGTGGAGTCACCATCCCTGGAGGTGTTTAGGAGGAGACTGGATGGGGTGCTTGGTGCCATGGTTTAGTTGATTAGATGGTGTTGGATGATGGATTGGACTCAATCTCAAAGGTCTTTTCCAACCTGGTTAATTCTGGTTCTGGTGAGTGCCATTCAAATGTTAACCTGGTTATCAGAAGCTTTCTCCTGAGCAACTTGATCCTTGGTCTTTATTTTTTTCCCCCTGACATATTTATTGATGTTTTTTCTACTGTTTTCAGTGTTCTTTAAACAAAGCAAAAGTACTCAAACTGATGCTTGAGGCAAAAGTGTACTGAATCTGCCCATCTGTGTACCTATGCATTACTAATGCATTTATCAGGCTGGTGAATGTATATAATACACATTTACAGAAGATATGAAAAGATGATTCAGTATGTAAAAGATAAGCTATAAAAAAAGGGGAGTAATTTGTTTATTCCATACTTTAAGCTCTCTTGATGAGGGCAAGGCAGACTGTAAATGGTGAATGTCTTACATCATAATCAGCAGAGAAAAAGGAGCTGCAAGTTGTCTTTCCAAAGGCAGTTACCTACTAGTGGAAAAGCTTAATGTGGAGCACTGCATGCAGCCCTTGAAAATGTGTCATAGGAGGAGTATAAATTCTCCTTGTTATAGTAGCAACACTTCTCCATTACATCTGTAAATCCTGCAGAACAGGTTGTTCATAACTTTTATGTTGCCAGTGTAGAGAAGGGGGAAAGCAAACCCACAACAGTGCACTGAAGAGCAGGAGCACAAAGAAGTAAGCGACAACATGTTATTGCCACAAGCACTTACGGGCTGTCCCCCAGGATTTCATTAGCAGAATCTTCCTCCCCTGGAGCTTTTGTGTCCTCATGTTTCCTAATCAGAAAGAACAGAACTGTGCCCACAAGACTGATAACAGTCAGAGCAATGAAGACAGTCCTGCGATCGCTCTCTGTGGAAAAACAAAGAGGAGCCGTAACTGCATGTGCCAAAAAACAACACCACCCCAATCCAAACCAATTCAGCTACCTTCAGAAGAACTAGTACAGACACACTACATAACACTGATTTGCTAGCTTACCTTCCAGATGGATCAAAAGGTACCCAGCTGCTGGCAAATTCCTGTCTCAGTTTTATCATGCCAATAAAATATCGGCACGTTAAAGTGCCACTCGCATTTTCTGCCATGCAAAGGCTATGACCAAGGAGGAGCCAATTAACAATGGAAGCATAAATCATTAGCAGAAGAAAGGACATCTTTCAAGACTTACATAATTGAGTGGACACAGTCAAGTACCCCAAGCCCCTTCAAACTACTAAAAGCAGCTCTTAAGCAGCATCAGAAATATCAGTGGCCTAACACCACAAACTGGGAGGCTTGACAATGGCAAAGGTGACCTAACTGTGACCTTCCTAGGTCACAAACAGGTGACCTAATTGTGGCCTTCCAGTATCTGAAGGGGGCTACAGAAGGCTGGGGAGGGACTTCTCAGGATATCAGGTAGTGATAGGACTAGGGGGAATGGAACGAAGCTGGAGGTGGGGAGATTCAGACTGGATGTGAGGAAGAAGTTCTTCACCATGAGAGTGGTGAAGCCCTGGAATGGGTTGTCCAGGGAGGTGGTTGAGGCCCCATCCCTGGAGATGTTTAAGCCCAGGCTGGATGAGGCTCTGGCCAGCCTGATCTAGTGTGGGGTGTCCCTGCCCATGGCAGGGGGGTTGGAGCTAGATGATCCTTGTGGTCCCTCCCAACCCTGACTGATACTATGATTCTATGAAAGGTCTTAAAGGGAAAAGGGACAGCACCCAAAGTGCAGCTGGAGGAAGATCACCTCTACCCCAGCACCAGGGCACTGACCAACTTGTTTGGCAAGGCCAAGTCTGTACCACAAAAGTCATTCCCATTTATGGATATTAAGCAGGCAAAATGAAAAAAAGCCAAGCAGCAGCTAATGGTTGTGGTTGAACAAGTAAATGATCCTGAAGATATTGCCTACACTCAGATTTATTTCCCCTTTAGCTCAAAGGCAAATGTAAAATTGTTCCATGTCAATTAAAAAGAACCTCTTGTGTGATTAGAGATCAAAAAGAGATGATGTGCTTCACCCTGAACTGCCTCTCACATTTTTATGTAGGTAGTAAAAGGAAGGAAGGAATTGATTTTTAAATGCTGTTAAAGCTCCCAATATCAACACTTTTTAATAAAGAGGAGTCTCAAGGCATTTAGGGGGGGAGGGGTGGAAGTGTAACAACAGAACTCCCTCACAGTTAATTGCTCTATTCCATGGTGAGCAAGAGCAGTGAAGCTTAGAATGCAGAGAATTTCAGGCCCACCAGGTTCCCAGTGTCTCCAGTGCTTTTAATAACATCTAATCCTTGGTGCTCAAGGTGAAGGAATGTGGGAGCTGACCTTTAAAAGTTAACCTGTGCTGAGCTAACAAGCCTGTGTCCATGGAGAACCTGAAAGGATGGATCTAAGAGACATGGAGTGCACTGTTTATCTCAACAGGGCTGTGCTTCTGAGGCCAAATAATTACCATTTAAAAGTCAACATCTTACTCCTGCTTGACTACAGCAGAAGCAGCCTCATCTTTTAAACATTAAGAGAATTTACCATTCCAGGAGGTGTTTTACTCTAGGACTACAATAAGGACTACTCAGTCACCAGAGAACAGGAAAATCAACTCTATTTGTTTATAAAATGTTGCTTTTCAAGCAATGCCTGCTTTTTTTGTAATTAAAACCTTACCTTTTGCTCTACTCCTTAGCTGATCTCCCACCCACCTTGCCTTAAACAGCTGCCAAAACCCTCTGCTTTAAAACCACTGAGTCTCAACCACTCTCCAAGCTTCTTAAGAATATTAATGAAGCTCACTGCTCTCTACCTCCTGCTCTTTACCAGTCTAGCATGATGTCAAATGAAGGGAAAAAAAAACCCCACTGTAGCAGTAATTACAATCCCATGAGGAAGTTAGTCTTCATTAACTTTCCCAGAAAGGAAGACTGAGTTCTTTGCACACTCTTCTGGCACTGCTGCCAGTTGAAGCAGCAGCAGCTGCCCACTCTCAGCCCTGGCTAACCTGTGCCTTGCTGCTGTTTTGTGCCAGCACAATGATCAGTGCAGCCATGAAGTGAACTGGGATGCTCTTCCTTTCTTTCATAGGTTAATCAATCTCTAATCTGATTGAGGACAGTCTACACCAGGGACTGGCTTTGGAACAGAACAGCCATTCCAGAATGTCTTCTCCCCAAAGCAAGCCTACTTGGGCATAACCCTGCAAGAGGGAAAAATCCCAGAGCAGCCCTTGTGGAAAACCTTCTTCTACACTAGCTTTTGAGCCAACAGCCTAAAAGGAGGTACTCAAAATGCACTGCACACAGGAGAACAACAAACAGAGCACAAGGGCTGTGTGTGCCATGCAACACAATCAAAACACCACGCTCCAAAGGCAGAATCTAACAATCAATTGGAAAAAGAAAAGAGCTGTCTGCTATTGCACAAGATTCTTGCCACTTCCCAAGCCATCATTCTACCTGGTTTTACTCATGCTACCACACTTCAAAGGCTGGCCTTTCACACAAACAAGCAACACTCACCTGATATGTGAGTTTTTCCTTGCCAAGCAAAGTAGATGTAAAGGTTTCCAAAAAACAAGCTGTGAACAAAAAAGGACAGGACAGGTGAGCAGCACTTCTTCTGGGATAAGGTTAAGGTTGCAGCATCACAGCAGTGATGCTCTGTGCAAGCACTAGCACTGTGTAATTGTGGAGGAAATGAAGACCAGTCCCTCTCCATGCAAACTGCTTACTCAAACACAACAGAGCCCCACAATGCTTGCCAGTCATTTTCAAGGATCAAAACACAAGGTGGAAGGAAAAATGAGGAAATCTGTACCTAAGTTGCCTCTCTCTAGAGATGTAATTCTGGGAGGGTATAGGTTAGAGAGCTGACATTTATGGAGATGATTTTGTAATACACCCTTACAGGAGTCACATGTCTTGTCTGGAGCACTGCCCCAGCAACATTAAATTGCTTGTGAACTACTTAAGGGAAATTCTGTGCTCCTACCTCCAGCTTCCTACAACACAGCGATTTTGAATGAATACTGATTCAAAACAGCCTTACAGCCAGCCTTCCTCATTTGCATGCATGTGGTTCACTGTGAAACACACAATTAGGTGGGCTTGTGGAAATTGCTACTCTAATAACACACTGAGATGTTAAGGAACACAAGGATGCTACTGAGTCAGACTGATGTTCTTTCTCTTCACAGAGTGTTCTGCCCTCACAACAGCATCAGCAATGCCATCTACTGCAGGCTCACCAGTCTAAGCACCTTCAACAACTCATTCCTCTCATTATCCCCCCCTATCCAGTGCTGCTGTATTAGAGGAGCCATTTGGGAACCTGTTGCTAATTATTTGACCAATTTCTGCTCTTGCTGACATTATCCCAACTCCTGTAGCAACAAGTTCCAGAAGTTTAATCACCCACTGTATAAAGAAACACTGCATCTGGTTCAAAGCAACCCTCTTCTAGTTTCACTAAGTGACTCAAGTTCCAGCACAGCAGCATGTGGTGAACAACAGCTCTCCACTCAGCTCACCTGCTACCTTTGTGTTTTATAACCCATCAGTTTTATCTTCTCAAACACTTCCTCCAAAGGAAAGTCCCAGCCTTTTTAGTCTCTTCAAGACACCAGCTCTTGTCCTCTTGTGCACTGTTGGGTTTTCTCCCATTATCCTAGCTGTGTGACACTCTCCTGAGAGGCACAAACCACACCTGCACATAATGCTCAGTGGCAGCAACACAGCTTCCACTACCTTGTTCTCCCTTCCTTTCTTGATGCCAAGCCTCTTGCTGACAGTTTCAGTTGAGGCAACACTCAAAGCTTAAGTCAAGAGAATATTAACAATGAGACCTCTTTTCTGCCTTCTAGGTCCCAGGTCTAACTTCAGTATCTTCAGGTTGTCAGTGAGCAGCAAGGTCTGAGTGCTCCCTCAGGGAGTGAAGGCTGAGAGTCAGAGGGCAACATCCAGCAGAGAAAGTGTCTCACTGGCCAGAGTCCAGCCCCACAATACTTAGACACAGCACACAGGGCAGTCCTAAAGACTGTAGCCAGGATAAGCCAAGAGTCCAGACCATCATACAAGCTTCTGTTAATGAAGCAGATCTGAAGTCTAGCCAGGAAGTCAGTCAACAGGCCAGAGTCAGGTCTGGTAACTGCCACACATCCTCAGTGACAAGGCAGAACAGAACAGAGTTAAGAAAGGAAGCCACTCTGCAGACCACCAGGCTCCACAGCCACAGAGAGGCATAGCTGAAGCAGACCTGGAGACCATGACTCCTCCAGTGAAAGTAGAAGCCCAGAGCTGAGTTTAAATGGGACTCCTGGGTCCACAGGCAGACGGGAAGGGTGTGGTGGAGGTGTCAGGTGAAGCTGCTCAGGACCATCAGGGCTTATCAGGGCACTGGGAAGCCTGACACAAATTAGCACAGCCCTCCATGATCAACAAGATTTCTGTTACAAATGTCAAATGCTCCCCACAGAAACAGATCTCATATCCAGAGCAGAGGCTTGCAACATGCAACTTTCATTCATTGTTCTATAATAGAATAGAATAGGAGTCTAAAACAGAATTAGGCAATAGAAATGTTGCTTTCAGCTCTCCCTCTCACTTCACTAACTGCCAGGCACCAGTGGAGTACTTCTTGATGCAGTTTCCCACTCACTGACAAATGTAAAAAGCAGAATGTGTCAATAGCCAAGAAAAAAAAGATTAACAAATAAAGCTTACCTGGACTGCAGGAGTGCCCAAAATACTCCACTGTTCCTTCCTATGGTGTTTTCATCAGAATTTACAGTCAAGCAATTCCCCTGGGCTGTCCAGAGCACTGAAACATAGGCAACATATTCCTTAGGAAATAATATTTTAGAGGCATATTGAAATGCAGTAAAGATTAGGAAACAGGGCAAGAACAATTCTTACCAGCAGCTGCAATGCCAATAAAAACAGAAGCAGTGTAGAAAGCCCATGTAGCAGGCTGGATAAAAACTGCAATGTAGAGGCTAGAATAAAACAGAGCAGTTTGTTGAATGGAGACTTAAAGCAGATGATGCTCTTTACCAGACCTCTCACTTAGCATCCACCATATCTGCCACTCTCTCCTAAGTGATACTGGAAAATGGTTTAGATTGCAGGTGAAAAAAGGAGAATCTTTTTACTTCACTATGCATGTAGAAGAGAATGTCTGAGGTTGGAAACAGCCTTAGAGATCATCTCCTCCAACCTTTCCACCATGGGCAAGGACACCTCTCAGACTCAGCTCCTCAAGTCCTCATCCAGCCTGGCCTTGAACACCCCCAGGGAGGAGGCATCCACAACCTTCCTGGGCAGCCTGCTCCAGAGTCTCCCTAGCCTCACACTGAAGAACTTCTTCCTAAGATCCAGTCTAACCCTACTCTCCCTCAGCTTCAAACCATCCCCTCTTGTCCTATTGCTAGATACCCTCATGAAAAGTCCCTCTGCAGCCTTCCTGTAGGCATATATCCTGTAGGCATACTTCAGGTATTAGAAGGCAAGCAAGAAGGTCCCCTCAGGAATCTTCTTTTCTCTAGGCTGAACAATCCCAGGTCTCTCAGCCTATCCTCATAGCAGAGGTATTCCAGCCCTTGGATCATCTTTGTGGCCCTCCTCTGGACTTCAACAACTGTGTCCTTCTTATGATGGGGACACCAGAACTGGCTGCAGTATTCAAGGTGGGGTCTCACAAGAGCAGAGTAAAGGTGAGGAATCACCTCTCATGACATGCTGGCCATTATAGGAGTCCACATAGTCATTAATATAGTCATTAATAGGAGACCACAACCTGAACCCCACAGTCAGCAAAGTCTGGAGATGCTGTGGCAAAATGACACTTCCAGGGGGCTGAAATTTACTCTGCAGTTACACATCTACTGATACAGGCAAGACCTCTGCAAGATGCCTTCCTTAGCCAGCACCCTTCCATGGATCCTGTGGCAGCCTTAGGTGTGAAAAGAAAAATGAAATTAAGAATTCAAGGGGACAAAAAAAAACATCCAAATGAATACTTAAGAGGACAAAAAAAACCATCCAAATGAATACTTACCTATAAAAGACACCACTGACAACCATGGAGAGCTGAGGTCCCACTATTGCTACCACTGAAGGTGAGATAAGATTTGATGCAGAGAATACTCCATAAATAATGGACATGCTACACAAACAAACAACAGAGAGGAGATTAAGAGCTTAAAACACAGGGCATAAGTGCAACTGATTAAGCATTTAACATACAGGCTGTGGGCAAAACTAAGTAAGTATCTGAACTACAGGCTGTTAAGAGCAACTGGTTTAAGAATGCTCAGTCTATTCCAAAAGATCCAGTTAAGTACAGACACAAGTGACTGCACAACTTTCATCCTCAAACATTTCCTTCCTCTCCTCTGTTACCTTCACCCACTGGGGTGCAGGAGTGCACAGTGTTTCCTGGATTGCTGAAGAGAGTCCCAAACTACTGCAGACAAGAAGGTCTTGTAAGGTACAACATGCACTTGTCAAACTGCCTTGAAAAAGAAATAGTCTGTTCTGTGCCCAGTACTCATAGAGGAGGCTGTTGCAAACCTTCATCTATCAGGCAGGTTTGCATCTTCTGCCAAATACACTACAGAAATGCTATAGAGAGAGTTTGTGCCAGCTGTATTTTCAGTCTCAATTAAGACAGCAAACCCAGCAAAGTAGCAAGCAGGTTTTCCTACATGACAGATTCCTTTGGCACACAAAAGATCCCTGATCATGCTTGGCAAGTTTGGCTTTGCCAGTGCAATTAACCAACAGGAGGAAGGCTTTGTGTGGTTTGCTTCTCATCTTTCTGACTGCTCCTTTCACATTTCTGCTGCAGTATTTCCTGGAAGTTGATCCAGCTACCCTCCACAAACACACAGAGGTGCACAAAGGCGAGCAAGCAAGGCCTTAGTTAGCAGGTCTGTTTTAAAACTTCCACATTCTCCATCTCCTAAGACAGGAGGCAAAATGGGATGACTGGATGGTTTGGGGATGGTTTTTTTTCCCCCTCCCTCCAAAGAAAACATGCAAACCAGATAGGTAGCTCAGCTAGGAATGATTCAGAGCAGAAGCAGAGTGAATGGGAGAAGTCTGGTTTTAAACTGCTTTAACTATGTTACTAAATGGTGAAGTCAGCAGAGCACCACAATGTCTTGGGAGACAGAATTATAACCAGCTTCCCCCTGCAGGGAGCAAAGGAACAACACCTGTGGAAATTACCTCGTGTAGCCACTGCCATGGAAGTCTGTGCTGTTTAGGTTGGTGATCACAGTTTGCTGTGAGGAGAGGAGCACACATGGTGGCAGGTTAGAACACATCCCGTGGCTTGACAATGCTTGCATCAGTTTGAAGCCAGAATCAAACAGCAGAATCAATCACTGACAGGCTCCACAAAGTACTTAAAGTCGTGTAAAGTGTTAATTACAAAACTCACACCACCTCCACAATGAAGGTGAAGGAGACTGCTTCAAACAGAGACCACTGTAATTAGGACTGTAGGATAACAAAATTATTTCATCAGAGACCTTAAAATACCTCACAAAAATGTTTGTTTGACTGAACACCTCTCCTATGTATGACAATCTTAGCTTAAAAAGTGAGGGAAGAAAGGATATGTGCCAAAATACTCTTCATTTGACCTAACTTCTGCTTCCTGTTCAGTATCTTTATTGATGATCTGGATGAGGGGATTGAGTCAGTCATCAGTAAATTTGCAGATGACACCAAGTTGGGAGCAGGAGTTGATCTGTTAGAAGGTAGAAGGGCTCTGCAGAGAGACCTTCACAGGCTGGAGAGACGGGCAGAGTCCAACATGATGGCATTCAACAAGTCCAAGTGCTGCACTTTGGTCACAACAACCCCATGCAGAGCTACAGGCTGGGGTCAGAGTGGCTGGAGAGCAGCCAGGCAGAAAAGGACCTAGGGGTGCAGGTTGACAGCCAGCTGAACATAAGCCAGCAGTGTGCCCAGGTGGCCAAGAAGGCAAATGGCATCCTGGCCTGCATTAGGAATAGTGTGGCCAGCAGGAGCAGGGAAGTCATTCTGCCCCTGTACTCAGCACTGGCTAGGCCACACCTCGAGTACTGTGTCTAGTTCTGGGCCACTCAGTTTAAGGACACTGAGACACTTGAAGGTGTCCAGAGAAGGGCAACAAGGCTGGGGAGAGGCCTTGAGCACAGCCCTGTGAGGAGAGGCTGAGGGAGCTGGGGTTGCTTAGCCTGGAGAAGAGGAGGCTCAGGGGAGACCTTATTGCTCTCTACAGCTACCTGAAGGGAGGTTGTAGCCAGGTGGAGTTGGTCTCTTCTCCCAGGCAACCAGCACCAGAACAAAAGGACACAGTCTCAGACTGCAACAGGGGAGGTGAGGAGGAAGTTCTTCACTAGAATGTGCTGCCCAGGGAGGTGGTAGAGTCACCATCACTGGAGGTATTCAAGAGGGGACTGGATGTGGCACTTGTTGCCATGGTTTAGTAGTCATGAGGTGCTGGGTGACAGGTTGGACTTGATAATCTTTGAGGTCTTTTCCAACCTTACTGATTCCATGATTCTGTGCTAAGAGTTTCTGTTCTTTTCTGGTTTCCCATTATTTCTCTGTTCCTTTTTTTTTCCCCTTGAATCAGCTTTAGTGATCATGAGACCATGTAGCTAGTTGGCCTGGCAGGCAGGTCTGATGGAAAGTCACTTGTAAATGCTGTCATGACAATAAATTGCATGAGCACTGTGTCTACTTCAGTGAGGTGGTGTGAACCAAAGCAGAGCTCCAAAGATCACTGGGCTGCACTCATGGACCTGCTGCCCTGCAACCTGTGCCAAAACTACCTTAAGTAGTTATTTCTGCAGCACAGTGAGGGACATTTAGATGTCTGAACCTAGAAAGTACTCTTGCATGCAAGCTAAGAGAATCTGTAAGACCTGCAGGCTCAGGAGGTATGTTGAAATCTAACTGTCCTTCAGGCACGTAACTAATGCTGAAGCAATGTCACAAGTTAGAGGAGCTGGGCTAAGTGTGACAGTAGCAGGATTCCAGACATTTAAATAGTAAGAGACTGCAATCTGCTTCTACCAGTCAAGTTGGACTATGTTATGCTCTATTTTCCTTCAGCAGGCAAAGAGCAACACGATACTAAAGCAGGAAATTACTTATTCAGATGGAAGGTGACTTGGCAGTTCTAGCAATTGTGGAAGTCTGACTACTTGTCAGATGTTATCCTCAACACTCCCCCTCAATGGATAGTTTGTTAGAACAGAAAAATATGTTAGAGTAGGCAAGACACTCTAGGAAAAACCAGGGGCATGGTTAATGATAACAATTAGGGTAAGTATTTTGAAAGGGGCCACACTGAACAATCAGAAGGCCCAATGTCATTGTGAAATGCTGCCAGTAACACAACAGACACTGTTCTAAAGTTCAAATCTTAGGTGAGAATGATCAGCTTTCTAAGAACTCAGGCACACACATATATGCAGCTATGTTATCCCCAAGAGACAAAGTGCTGCCTTATCCAGTTAACCAAGTTAAGCTAACACTAAACCAAAAGGAGGCAAAATGTCAAGGTGCCTGGAAGATTGGAAAAAACCTCAACAAATATAGCAACTCATACATTAGAGTACACAATAAAAAAAATAAACAAAGAAAGAAAGGATGAAGTCTGCAGAAGAGAAGGCTCCAAGGAGATCTTATTGTGGCCTTCCAGTACCTGAAGGGGGCTACAAGAAAGCTGGGGAAGGACTTTTGAGGGTGTCAGGGAGTGACAGGACCAGGGGGAATGGAAAAAAAAATAGAAATGGGTAGATTCAGATTGGATGTTAGGAAGAAATTCTTCCCCAGGAGGGTGGTGAGAGCCTGGCACAGGTTGCCCAGGGAGGTGGTGGAAGCCTCACCCCTGGAGGCTTTTGCAGCCAGACTGGATGTGGCTGTGAGCAACCTGCTGTAGTGTGAGGTGTCCCTGGCCATGGCAGGGGGGTTGGAACTGGCTGAGCCTTGAGGTCCCTTCCCACCCTGACAATTGTATGATTGTATGAATAGGTGTGATAGGAACAGGGCAAACGCTGAAGTTCAGACCTACCGCCACGTTGCCACACGTCTGGAAAGCAGTGAATATAAACATAAAGGAGAGTCCCAAAATAATGACATTGAAAAGCTTTTTTGATGCAGGAGACATTGTGTGGTTTGGGTGGTTTTATTTTCCCTTCTTAAGTCCTCACTTTTGCTCTGGAAAACACTTGATTTTTCTTTTAATCTTTTGTTCTTGATCTCTGTTAAAATAGAAACAAAGAAACCAACAAGAATAAACCAAACCACCCCCAAAACCCCTCTGCAAATAAAACATCAGCCAAAAAAGCCAAACCCAATGATAAGGTCATTAGTAACCCAATGAATTAGACAGACCACATCATTATTTTGCTTTTGTATCCAGTGGTCATTTATTTTGCTTTCAGTCTTTGCACTCAGGCTGAAGTTCCCCCCCTCGAGGTGTAACACACACGTGCAAAACAAAGAACTCCCAAGCACCAATCGATAACCCTCCCCCCCCCCCCCCCCCGCCCCCCAAATAAACCTCAAAATCAAGCTTCAAAAATGATTACTTAGAGGTACTTAGCAGCAGCAGCAGCTAACTAAGCAAGAAATCTGTTCACTCTCTTAATAAATGTACAGCAAACTCAGTACCTTGGGGGACGGGGGAAGGAATAAATAGAAGGAAAACAGCAAGGTCTGGTACAGAAGGTAAAGTTCATAACGATCAAGAGTGTCTTTACCTTTCCCCATGAAGTTAACAGAGCAGGCTGCAGCATGTCACTTCTTCACGGTATCATTTTCCCTCCAAACGAAGCAGTTTCCCACATAGCGAGCTAGTCAAGCAGCTCACTTCCTCAGTTCTAAATCCGAATTCTGGCCCCCTGCCTTTCAATCACCTGACAAGGCAAAGATGAGGCACGGCTAAAGACGAACCCTTTCCTTGCATGTTGGACAGGAAATAAGGAACATTTCACAGCCTGCATCAGCTGACCCAGCCCAGGCAGCCCTTGGGCACTATGGGAAATGCAGTTTTAAGGAAATCCTCTTTTGTTTCTTGAAAGGGTGGAAATCTTAGACTCACAGCACGGTTTGAGTCGAAAGGGACCTTTAAAGGTCATCTAGTTAACCCCACTGCAGTCAGCAAGGATATCTTCAACTAGATCAGGCTGCTTGGAGATCCAAACAACCTGACCTGGAATGTTTCTAGGGATCTCCTAATCCTTACAAGATGTATGCTGGTTTGTAGGAAGTGTTATCTCTATCCACAAAGCAATGCCCAGCAAGATAAAAATTAGCTGAATTCAAACATGCAATTAGTAACTCTAAAGGAAAAATGATTTCTACCTTGGGGAAACCACACAGCTCAGTGCACTCAGCTCTGCACAGTGCTTCTGCCTTCCATTGCCTCAGGGACCCAGGAGAGGACTCTTCACAATCTTTCACAGCTTTGTCTCAGGGAGCACCATTAAGCTTTAGCAATTGCACAGCCTTAATATTTTACCTGGACATTAGTACATTTAAGATAATTTGATCTTTAAATTCATAATCATAGAATGGGTTGGGTTGGAAGGGACTTCCACAGGTCACCTCTGCAGTCACCAGGGACATCCTCAACTAGATCAGGCTGCCCAGAGCCCTGTCAAGCCTCACCTTGAGTACCTCCAGGAATGGGGCTTCCAGGTCTCAGTTAGAACACCAGCAAAATCAAAAGAGGAGCACACATGGACTAACAGCTGCTTTCCATTCTTGCTGTCTTCTCTCTGTTCTGTTGGGCCTCCAAGTCAGGACTGGAGCATTCAGCTCCAAGTAACTGCTGGCCAAAGAGGAAGGGAAGGAAATCCAGGACTGACCTGTCATTACACAGATCACTAAACTTTACCTCTTCTGTCACAGTAAAGGACACAAATAAAGTCCACACCCCAGCTATCATCCCAATTTGATGCTCTTTTAACACCCAAGTTGTAGTTTCGTTTAAAAAATGACTTTTTTTCTCAAAACAGTGTTGTGGAAGAAAGTCACTACGAGTATTCAGAGGCTGCTTTGCAAAGATCCAGTTGGAATATGAAGGTGGCTTGTTGCTTTTAACATGAGCTAAGCTCTCTTTTTACCCTATGAATTTATAGCAACAGCTTTTTTAAATCCTCTAGGCAGTGTCCCACTCATGCCTCTGTCCCCTTGTGCAGGATAAGCTTTCACCCAGCTGCAGAGCAAGCTGGACTGCTGTGTTGGACCAATTCCTTTGCCCACAGAAGCAGCTTGTATCTAAGTGAGTGAAACCAGTGAGGGACACAGCAATCTCCCTTTGACATTTTAGGGAGCTCATTTGAAAGGTAACCTAGAGAAAGGGTCTCAGCAGACCAGAAGTTATTACCTCAAAATTCTCTAGGAGAAAACAAAACACACAACAAAACCAACAAACAACACAGCACGAAGCAGTCCAAAATGTGCAGCACCTTAACACTTTTGTGGGCAGGAAACAAACCTGTTGCTTCTGGGTTTGTATGGCTGTCACTGCTTGGTTTTATGCTTCTTCAGTGCAAAAAAAACATTAAACCATTGCAGTAAGAACAGGGATTTAAATGTGAGCACGGAATTTACGTCCTCGTTTCGATATTGTAAAACAAATCAGCAGGCAGCTGCCTCTCTGGTTTGATTCTTCACGTGGCATTAGGAAAGAGATGGATAAAGAAAGAGCGCTCATCATCGTTGTAAGCCGAGTTCGTGCTTGGATCTTGGGCGATTTACTGTGCGTGAAGTGACACAGCGACAGCTCCTCCTTTGGGGAAGCAGCTGTCACCCAATTCCCTCGACAAAAGCCGGGGACTCCGCTTGTCATCGCTGCGCTTCTCTTCCCCCCCGCTCCGTTTTCACCACACAGGCTGCCAAGGCGCGAGCTTGCAGGGAGCGCTGTGTGTCAGGGAGGGTTTCCGGCGTTCCCCAGTTCGGCTCACAGCTCTCTGCCAACGGAGATCACTTCGCAGCAGTGCGCGGCCTGAGGACTACCCACACGGCTCTGCACCCCCCACCACAGCACGTTATCCATCGCGCCACGGACCGAGGCAGCGCTAACGGCAAAAGGGGAAGGAGAGCCTGCGAAAGGCCCGCGGCGGCCCCCTCGCAGCGGTGACCGGAGCACACACCCCGCCGCAGCGGGAGCAGGCAGGGTACAGAATTCCCAGAGCAGCTGCCAGGGGAGAAACGACCTCAGGGCAGCCTGAGCAGAGGGCCCGAGTTCTCCTCCCCTGACGGCGCGCTGCCTCCCGCGGCCGCCATTTTACACCGGCGCCTCCCCGCCCGCGCGGGAGGGGGCTCGCAGCGGGAACGGTCTTTGGGCTTCGGCTTAGTTTGGGTTCTTATTTCCCGTGTGGCGGGGTTTCCCCACTCCTCCTCCCGGTAGCGGAGTCAGGGCGCGCCTTATTTCCGTTTGTGTGTGTTTTTTTTTTTCCTCCACCGATTTCACCACACATTGTTCAAAATTTCCCCGCCTCCACCGAGTCCTTCCGGCTCACCGCCGCGCCGCCCTCGCGGTCGTTTTCAATAGCAAGCGATTTATTAATTTAGATTAGTATTTTCCGTCTTCCCTCCAAAGCTACTTCTGGGATCTGCGGCCGTTAAGGAGGAAAAAATAGCCGCAAAAAGAAACCACCACGGCGGGCCGGGGCTGGGGGCGGCGGCTGCAGGGCGCGGGGCGCAGCTTTCGCTTCCGGGTCGCCGTCGGCCATTTTGTGGCGTTAAGTAGGCGCGCGCGGGCGGCGCCCCGCTCATTTCCTCGCAGCGGCGGGCAGGGTTGGCTTCTGCTGGCGCTTCGCCTCCGCTCCGGCCTTAGCTGCCTCTCCTCCCGGACCCTAGAGGTGGGTGCCTGCTCATCTCTCTCCGCTGAGGACCCTGCGGCGCCTCCCTATGCCCTGTAGCTCTCCTCCTTACTGGACTCTGTTGGGCCGCCGCTCCGGCGCTCCCCCTCCGGTGTGAGGCGCTTCCCGCTTAGGGCCGCGCCGTCTCTCACCTCGTCCTCCTTCCTTCGGGCTTATTCTCTTTAGCCGCCGCCCCTCGGGGGCTCTTGCCCGCCATGAGTTACGGGCGCCCTCCGCCAGACGTGGAGGGCATGACGTCCCTCAAGGTGGACAACCTGACCTACCGTACGTCCCCGGACACGCTCCGGAGGGTCTTCGAGAAGTACGGCCGCGTAGGCGACGTCTACATCCCCCGGGACCGCTACACCAAGGAGAGCCGCGGTTTCGCTTTCGTGCGTTTCCACGACAAGCGTGATGCCGAGGACGCGATGGACGCCATGGACGGGGCCGTGCTGGATGGCCGTGAGCTCCGTGTGCAGATGGCTCGCTACGGCCGCCCGCCCGACTCGCACCACAGCCGGCGTGGGCCGCCGCCGCGCCGCTACGGGAGCAGTGGCTACGGCCGCCGCAGCCGCAGGTGAGCTCCTGGACGGGGGCAGGGGGGGAGCAACGGTGCTTCGGTCGTGAGGTGGAGAGACGGGCGTTAGGCGTGCGCCCGTTCGGGGTTGGCCGCGTGGTTTCGTTTCCTTTTCCGAGCGAGTTTCGTGCCGGGGCTGGGAGAGGGGAGTTGCGGTTTGGTAGCGAAGGCACGTGGAGTGCCCTCGGCGCGGCAGGGCTTTTCGCTCGGTAGTAGTTTTAGCCCCCGGCCACTCACTCTGAACAATGGCGCCCTCTCAGCACTCATTTTCGTGCCCACGTGGGTCCCGTTCCGCCCGCCCTGTCCCGAAGTAGTCCCTGAAGTCTGTTGCGCTGCTCGTGTTCCGACTTATAACACGCTTTCCTTTTGCTTTTTGCTGTGTTTCAGCCCTAGAAGACGCCGTCGCAGCCGATCTAGAAGCAGGAGCCGCTCTAGATCCCGCAGTCGGTCCCGCTACAGTCGGTCTAAATCCCGCTCTCGCACACGCTCTCGGTCTCGCTCCACCTCGAAGTCCAGGTCTGCCAGGAGATCCAAGTCAAAGTCCTCGTCTGTCTCCAGATCCCGGTCCAGGTCAAGATCCCGATCCAGATCTAGAAGCCCTCCCCCTGCGTCAAAGAGGGAATCCAACTCTAGATCCAGATCTAAGAGCCCTCCCAAGTCACCGGAAGAAGAAGGAGCTGTGTCTTCTTAGGCTCATGGTAATGTACCTCGGGATCAGCACATGGTGCATGTTACTTAATTGTAGCACTTAGCCGGGGTGTTGGGTAGTCCTTAGCCTGTTAAAAGCTTGAACCAAGTGAATCCTAACGGGGCACGTTGTTAGTTGTTTTGGTTTGGTTTTTCTTTTCTGGAGCAGTGCTCTTTTTTTTTGGTTACTGATACAGGGAAATTAATACCGAAGGGCTTTCTACAGAGAAACCTTTGTTTCTTTTGACAGAGCAAATGTTTTATTGAGAGATTAATGGCTTGGTTTTAATAAAAAAGCACTATTGTATGAGACGCAACCTATGATGAACAAATGACTATTTCTTACTGTATTTATCCAACATCTGCATTTTCCCCTTTAAAGCTGCGGTCTCCTGTTTGCTAAAAGAATATTGGCCAGTATTGCAGATTTTAACTGATTTGGCTGATCCTCCAGGGACCAGTTTCTGTGGGCGTGTATTGGAGCAGGTTTGTCTTTAAATGTTAAAGATACACTATCCTTTTGTAACAGAAGATCGGTTCAGTGGCCGTTATCTGGCTGGAGGTAACAACTGTTCTAGCAAAGTGGCAAATTCCTGGCAACGAGAAAACCATGGAAACTAGTTTTTCCTCAGGTCGACATCTTGGAAGAGGCATCTTAAGGATACACCGGGTGGGGAAAGGATAGTGTGTCTTTAACCCTTCAAACTGTTTGGTCCTGTTGTTTTTTTTTGAAAGGAAAGGGCCTGAGCTAGCTCTGAAGTTAGATAAACGTAGCCAATGTAGTCACTTCGGTTTGAAATGCTAACGAGAGCTTAGTTAAGTCTCGATGAAGAAGTGTTAGTTTTGTAACTTTTATATCACTTTTTAATACTCCATCGTTGAACAGGCTGAATTGAAGTTAATGCTGCCTTGCTCTACAGCCTGATGCTTGTTCCTCTTTTAACTAAATACTGTGACAGAAGCTTACATTTGGCCTCTGAAGTAAAGCAACACGTTGGGGGGGGAGGCGGAGCACGGTGGAAATGGCTAAAACTCGGAACTAAATTAGGCAAAGCCAGTTGAAAACACACCTAGCAGTATGCCTGAAGTCATCCACACGAGCCCGGGAGAGCAAGGTAGGAACCTGGCTGAATTTCTCTCTCTTCAAACCTAGATGCATCAGATAAATGCGAACCCACATAAAGGACGCCTATGGGGGGAAAAAAGATCGCTTTGAGTCTTCAGTCCCTTGGAGAGAGCCCTGGCACGAGCAACCAGCCGATGAAAAAGGTTATTTTGTAACATTTTTGTCTAACTTTTTACTTGTTTAAGTTGCGCCTCGAGTGGCAGGTTTTTACACTTTATGTGCCATTTCGTTGCTGTCATTCAAATTTCTTGTAATTTAGTGAAGTGAACGACTACCGATTTCATTATTGGCTTGGATATTTGAGGTAAAACTTCGTTTTTGTTTATCTAGTGCTGACTTATTTTGAAATTGAGAGGAAAAAAAAAACCCAAACTTAAACCAACCACCAACCAACCAAACCTATGGTAACTTGCTGCCTCCAGTTTCATACTGAAGCAAAAGTGCAGCTAACTCTGTTGGGGAGGGGGAGGGGAAATAACAAAAGTATTCTCAATTTCATCCTGGTTCCTTCAAATTGCTGCAAAAAGCTTTGATCTGAAACTCATTGTAAATGCTTTTTTTTTGTTGGGTTTGTTTTTTTTTTTTGGGGGGTGGTGTTTGTTTTTAATGATGATCATTATTTTAAAATTGAATTCAAAGTAGCATCTTTGCAGATAATTGGTAGAAATCTTTTCAAGGTGACAATTGATGTTTGAAAAAAAAAAAAAACAGGATTGCTTTTACCAGACTCAATTCTAATCTCTTCTCTTATGTATTTTTGTGCACTAGGCGCAGTTGTGTAGCAGTTGAGTAATGCTGGTTAGCTGTTAAGGTGGCGTGTTGCAGTGCAGAGTGCTTGGCTGTTTCCTGTTTTCTCCTGATTGCTCCTGTGTAACGATGCCTTGTCGTGCAGAAACACATGGCTGTCCAGTTAATTAAAATGCCTTGACAACTGCACTTCCAGTCACCCGGGCCTTGCGTAAAAATAATGGAGCATACAGTGAGCACATCTAGCTGGTGATATACACACACCCTTATTTTTTCCAGAATGGTAAAAAACAAAACCCACTTACCAACCTGCGGTAAGACGAACTTAACAGATGAGAGCAATTGTAATCTTAAGAAAGAAATGGTTCATTCCTCTGTAAGTACTCGATTGGTGTATCTTTTGCTTCAGACATTCTGTACTATACCCACATGTCTCTGTAGCTAAGATTAAACGTGTTCTTTTTTGCCTCTGTGTTTAACTTTCCTCAACTTCCAATGTCCGAGTCGGCTTATTCTTAGCTAGAAAAGGTTTCATACTGCCAGTGTTTTAACTTCTTATATGGTAACTGAATGCTTAGACATCTTACCCACTGGGGTTGCTTTTATGGGGCAAACTTAACAGGTATTGTAACTAACCCCAACGTTGTGTGGCGAGCGGTGGGAGCTGACCGTGAGCACAGAATCAGGCAGGTTGGTGCAGTAAGATGCACACTGAGCAGTACTAATCAGGTTTGCTTTGTGCTTGCCTTCACAACAGGCTGCTGCTCAGTGAGGGCTGATCTTACATTGACTTTTTTTTTTCTTCTTGGTTTGAGTACCCAACAAATTGTAACTTCATGTGTTCAAGGGTTATTGTAATGCCATGTCAACTTTAATGCATGTATGTTACATGGGAATGGAAACATCTGAATATTTGCAGTCTGGCTTGATTGAGGATTAAAAGTACTTTTCTACAAACTGAGGAGTTGGTATCTTCCAGAATTGCAGGGCTGGCAGGTCTGTTTTGAAAACAAAAGTTGGGGGGGAGGGGATGGCTTCTTTGGGAATTTGAATCTTTGGGGAAGAGCTTCAGTCCTGGGAAATGCATCTTGCAGGTATCTTACCTTGGAAGAGTGTAGTTCTCTTCAAAGCTAAGTTGTGAATTTCAGTTCTATCTTTTGGGTTGTCAGGCTGTTAAACTGCAGTGGGTTACATGATGGGATGTAGTCTTTGAACTACTCTGTGGTCTCTGGGGAGGAACACAAATTCTCAAAAGCCAGAGCTGAGCAATGAGCAGCTTTATTCACACAGTGCATGTGGTGTGAGGTGCTGCTAAGGGGAGTCACTTCCCACACAATGACAGGTGTGCTGTAAACAGAACTCTTCTGCAGGGAACAGTGAAGTCTTGTATTGGAACCAACAAGGAGAATAAAGTCAAGTACCACCTGGTTGTGCTAGTGAGATGATCATCATTTCAATTGTGTGTCTTCCTGGTAGAGAGGAGCTGGCCAAGTGCTCCTTGTCTGCACCGAAGGAGTGCAAGGGAATGGGGGTGCTTTTCAGCTTCCACTTGCAGAGCAGAGCTTCAATTGACCAGTCAGCACTGAGGGGAGAAAAAGCAGGGTGTGAAAACAGGAGCTAAGTTTATTATTTGCGTGTGCAGTAGCTACACGAGGGTGTCACCAAACTGAAATGCAACAGTTGACTAAGTTGGCAACTCTTCTACTCAACTAAATTGGTGGTGGTTGGAATTCCTGCTCTGGCTGCTACCCCTAGGATTTATTTGGTTAATACCAGCCTGATGCACAATGTCAGGAACTTCTCTGGAATTGGTGTGGCAGTTGGTGCCTGTGAGAAGGCAACACTTAGAGAGCTATGAGTGGGACAGGGATTAAAATTTGTCTTAAACACAGAAGCGTTTTACCTTCGGACTTGATAAGTAGTCCAGAACTGAGCCTGGGGATTCTTCTCCAGCAGGAAGTAAATAGTTGTTAAAATATCTTCAAAATCTGTGCAGTGTGGGGACATGAAGTGGACTTGGGTTAGTCTATGGATCCTAGACAGTTAAATATGCTTGGTTAGTTAATTGATACAAGACTAACTGCAGCTGTAGTTAAGACCATGCTTGTCTCATAGTTGTTGACTCCATTTTCTGTTCATCCCACTGCAGTGGTATTTCTGTGACAGCTTAATGCTGGAATTACCCCAGGCATAACAAGGACAGTGTCACCATAACAGCTGAAACCTGATCTTTTGAGAGTGTTCCAGTGCTACTTGGATAGTCAAGCCCCTGTAGTTTGTCACAAATCAAAGCATACCTTTGGGGTCAAAAAAGACGTCAGATCCTAAAATGATGTCTACAGGGGCAAGAGCAAGCAGCTCTGGAGACAGCTGCCCCCAGGTGAGCCCTATGACGGGTACATGGGGCAGTCGGTTCAGCAGGCAGCTCCTTCGGCAGTTCTGTAGGCACTGGGGCAGCTCCTCACTGTCGGATAGGATCACCTCAGCACCGCACTTGGCTGCCAGCACCCCGGGAAGGCTCACACCCGCACCGATCTGAAACCACAGTGTGATGATGGTGATGGGAGAGGTGATGGGCTGCCCCTGCAGTTAGGGATAGCGACGGGGTGCAGGTGGGCTGTTGGCCGTACCTCCAGCACTCGCTTGCCGGGCAGACTTCCCCGGTGCACCCAGAGGTACTGGGCCAGGACCACGGCGCAGGGCCACACGTACATGCCATATTGCGAGTCCAGCATCTGAAACACACCGTGAGGGTCGCTAGCAAGGCGGGTCCCTCTTTCTCTGCCATCCCTCCCGCTCCCTCCCGAGGTGGTACCTCGGGGATGCGCAGCACCAGCGCAGCCGAACCCTCAATGAAGCGGTACCGCCGCACGCAGCCCCGCTGTGGCTCCGCCATGTTCGCGCCAGGGCCGCCGGCCAATCGCAGGCAGCTACGTCCGCAACCAGACCACACGGACCAATCCGAGTCTTCTCCGGAGATGGCGTCATGCGGAGCGCCGCGGGCGCTGATGGTGGCGGGTGGGGTGCGGTTGGGGGCTTCTCCCCTGGGTCGCGATTAAACTGGGCCGCGCCGGTGGCCCGGCGGGGCGGGATGGGGCTCCTCCTCGTGGGTTGGTGCCGCGAGGGGCCCTGCGCTGTCCTGCACGAACCGGGTGGCACGCGGCCGGCTCGCCGCTGTCAGGGAAGCGGCGGACATGCAGCACGGCCTAGCCAAGGGAAGGGGAAACACCGGGGCGCTGGATCTCTTGGGGTGATCCCGCCGGTGAGTGGGCGAAGGGCAACGCAGCCAAGAGTGCCTGACGCTCGCCCTCCCCGTGGCCCGCAACCCCCAACATGGCGGCCCGGCTGTGCCGCTTCCCCACCTCGGCCAATCAGCGCCGGAGAGCGGGCGAGGCGTGGCGGAAGGCGACGGCAGAGGGAGCCAATGGGAAGGCGGCGGAGGCGGGGCCGCAGCGACAGCGGCGGCAAGGGGGGGGTGAAATTTCTCGAAGGTGCGGCCAGGCCGGGGCCGGGCGCGGAGCGGGGCCTGGGGCAGCGGTGAATAGTGACGGCCCCTGGCGCTGCCGCTAACGCTGCTGCCATGAATCACAAGAGTAAGAAGCGGATCCGTGAGGCGAAGCGCAGCGCCCGACCTGAGCTGAAGGACTCGTTGGACTGGACCCGCCACAACTACTGCGAGACCTTTCCCCTGAGCCCCACCGCCTGCAAGGTGCGCCCCGGCCCCGCCTCGCCTGAGGGTTATGGCGGAGGCTGAGGGGAGCGAGGGGAGCTTAGGGGACCGAGAGGGGGTGGGGAATGGGGGCCTGAAGGGGATGGAGGGGCCACTGGGGGGAGGTGTTGAGGGGGATGAAAGGGCTACTGTGTGGGGCCTGAGGGGGATGGAGGGGCCACTGGGTAAGGGGGGGCTCTGTTGGGGGCCTCAGGGGAATGGGAGAGGCAGAGGGGAATAGGGCACGACGACGACTCTAGTTGAAGGGTTACAGAGGGGAATGGGGCGAGTGGTGGGGAATGGGGGGATGAAGGGAATAGGGAAGCTCTGAGCTGAATGGTGCAGGGAAATCGGATTGGGGGGGTGGTGGGGAAAGAGGCATGTACTAAAGCGGAAGCCGCCTCAAAGCTGTGCTGCCTCAAAACGGGTGCCACCTCAAAGGTGCCGAGGTCAGGGCTGAGAGGAGGAGGTCAAACAGCATCCGCGGCTTTTTCTTCTCCACGTGGCGAGTTGTGCTCGGAGGTCAGGGCTCCGCTGGGGTGGGCGGGCACCCGCAGGGCAGGAGCGCCCACATAGTTCGCAGGTGTTTTCCCCGGGGTCCTGGAGGCTGCGAGGGGGAGGAAATGCAGCAGGGGGTTGGCAGCCAAAAGGGCAGGGATGGCCTCCTTGCCTGGGGAGTTTTCTCTGTGGGGATCAGTGCCAAACGGTTTCAGCCTGCTGGTGTTGCTGATGGGTGCAAGAAGCAGGCACACAAATTAGGACTGCAGCCTCAGGGAGCTTAAAATAACGTGTAGGCAGTCTGATAGCCTCGTGGTGTGTGGAGTAAAGGATGAGTGCGAGGCTCCTCCACGCTTAGAAAGTGTGGTTCTAGGGTGTTAGTCTGTCCTAGTATCTGTTCTGTATTTCTTGGCTCCACAGGATAACGTGGAGAGGGCAGATGCACTCCAGCTAACGGTAGAGGAGTTTGTGGAGCGTTATGAGAAGCCTTACAAGCCTGTAGTGTTGCTGAATGCCCAGGTGGGCTGGTCTGCCCAAGAGAAGTGGACTCTGGAAAGGCTGAAACGCAAGTACAGGAACCAGAAGTTCAAATGCGGGGAGGACAATGACGGTTACTCTGTCAAGATGAAGATGAAGTACTACATAGAGTATATGGAAACCACACGTGATGACAGCCCCCTCTACATCTTTGACAGCAGTTATGGAGAGCATCCCAAGCGCAGGAAACTCCTGGAGGACTACAAAGTACCCAAGTTCTTCACTGATGACCTCTTCCAGTATGCAGGGGAGAAACGAAGGCCACCTTACAGGTATAGTACACTGACAGTAAGACCCAACTACATCTCATAAGCTATTCCCAGCCAGGTGTGATTGTCCTGTATCAAACAAAGAGATGGCTTTATGTCTGGGGCCATGGTCTAGGGGTTCTGGAGGTGATGGGTAGAAGGTTGGGCTTGATCTCGGAGGTCTTTTCCAACCACGGTGATTTTTGTCAGCTGCTCTTTCAAAATGAGCATCTGTAAAGCAGAGGGAGGCGAGGGCAGATTGTCTAATGGTCTGTCACAACTTCTGTTCCTGCCAGCAGTGTTGTGACAGCTTTTGGAGGTGGTTATCCTTGTTATTGTTTTAATTTACCTCACTTTTTTTTAGATTAAAAGGAAAAAGCAGAGTTACTGAAAGCTGGGAAGATTAATTCCTTGCCATCTGCATCTCCTCACTTCCAAACTTTAAGTGCCTCAGAGCTAGCTCCTGGGTTTTGCATTAGTGCCTTGTGTATGGTGTGGAATTGAGTTTAATTATGAGTCAGTCCTTTTAAGGTAAAGATCTTAATCTCGATTACTGTGAAGTGTGGAGGCTAGTCAGCTCCCCTTCAGATGAGTTTGAGAGAGAGCAATGTTTCATTTCTAAATATTCAACTGGATTTTGTTTGCATCTGATTGGAAAAGGGTTGAAATGACACTTCCTGAAAGGTGTTTGGGCTGTTGGATACACAAGTGATGTCTCTCTGTGTTAGTGTAGTGCTTCACAGCAGTGTGAGCTTAAGATGAACCCTGCCGAGTAATTACAGGCTTGACAGCAGCATTACAATTGTGGGAGAAGGCTTTGCCCTTTGAGTGATGTGAGGCTGTGGTGTGGGATTTTTAATCACTTGGTGTTTTTTAGTCAGAGTAGGACAAGCAATGAACAATGGTACTCTGCAGCCTCTCCTGTCTCTGTAGTCCAGTTGTGCTTTTGCAGGAGTGAAACATGAAACTTAATTCTGGTGGAGACCCTTGAAGTAAGTGTTTTTTTACAGTAACAGACTGTTCATGTACCTCACTTTGAAGAGAAACACACAACTGTGTGGTCAAAAGCACACCAGGTGTTGCCTCTAGTAGAAATGGAATGCACTGAAAGAGCTGGGAATCATTTAGCCCTGTTACAGGTAAAGCAGATAGAGTGGTCATGACTCACGTTGCTGTCTCTTTTGCCCCACACCCTCTCCTCCTGCGGGCACTACGCTGAACTCTGCGCTGGTGATCTTGATAGGCACAATTCTTGTCCTTTGTTGTGGAAAAGGTGAGCTTTGTTTGAGGCTGTTAACGTTTGTTGAGGGACGAGTGATGCAAGGGGGCACATCCAGGCCTCCTGCAGTTAGGGCTTCCACCCAGTTACAGGAGCAGATGAAGAGTATCCAGCAGTCTGAGAGCACAATTAAAAATCCAACAGGAAATGAATTTTCCAGTGCTGTAATGAGGATATGAACTGTACAGCTTGACCTCGGGATTCAGCAGTGTGCTGAAGTACAGAGATCCACAGCGTCTGCATTGGAGTTGTTCCTCTTGGAGATAAAGGCAGGAGTCTTTGGAAGCTATTTTAATCGGAGGGGAAGGTGGAAGGGAGGGTGTTTGTGTTTGGTTGTGGGGTTGGTTTTGGTGCTTTTAAATGGGAAGTTCCTGGTTGTGAAGCTTTTGGCAGTAAAGGTGATGCCTTGTGGCAAACTGGGTTATGCTCATTGTAAATGGAACCCCTGGAGGAAGATGCTGATGAACGAGAGTGTCCCTAGCTAAGGGGTTTCAAACCTGCCAGGGTAGATGGAGGTTGCAGTCAGGAAAATGGCATTGAGCAGTGTGTCTGTCTGTGTGCCAAATGGACCTCTTCTGTGTTTAATTCCTTTTTGATTTCCTTGTAGAAGCTTTGACTGCTCTGTTTGTAGTTTAATTAGCTCTCCAAGGCTAATGTGAATCTGAAGAGTGACATTACAATGGAAGTGACAAGCAGCTGCTAATTCACGTTTTTATGGCTGCTTTGTGAGGCAGGAATTGCTCAGCTTGATAAACTCACACTCCTGCAGTTTGTGCTAGCAAAGGATACTTCAAAACCAGTTTAATTTACACCTGTGCTGGAAAGGGGAGCTGGAGAGCTTGCTGACTTGTGGTGTTTTCTGAGCCTCTTGCTGGGTATCACCTGCCTGTCAGCACAGGATGGAAGGTGTTTGTACCCTCCCTGTGCTCATTAAACAGTTACTGCCACGTTGCTGACTTGTGGTATTTTCTGAGCCTCTTGCTGGGTATCACCTGCCTGTCAGCACACGATGGGGGGTCTTTGTACCCTCTCTGTGCCCATTAAACAGTCATTGCCACATTAGTCCTCTTGATATTAAGTCACCTCACTCATGCTGCTGTGTCTGGTAGGGCAGAGCTCACCCTTCCTTTAGAGGGGAAATGAGCAATTGAAGGTGCTGCTGCTGTTAAATGTGTATAGTTGGCAAAGCTCTCCGTGGGGGGAAATAAACCATGTAAATGGGGAATGAGAACAGGCACACCAAGTCCTGAATGGCCACTGGAGAAAAAGCTCCATCTAGTTAAATGCTGTGAGTGAAGAGAAGGCATAAAGGGAGGCCAGGGTTGCATCACTTTCTTCCTTACTTGTGTTGCCTTTTGTTTCTTCCTCGGTTTTCTGCAGCTCTGGATCCATTTGAGTAGCAAGATATGGAAGAATGTAGGCTGAGGAGAATTCCCCTGCACAGTAGGAACCCTAATGCAGGCTGCTGGGACTTCACCCATTCATCAACCTTGAGCTCATTAGATATTTTACTACAACAATGCAGCTATGAAATGCAAACAGCCACTGTCACTTTTGGAATAGAATAGAATTAACCAGGTCAGAAGGGACCTTTGAGATTGTCAAGTCCAACCTATCACCCAACACCACCTAATCAACTAAACCATGGCACCAAGCACCCCATCCACTCTCCTCCTAAACACCTCCAATGATGGTGACTCCATCACCTCCCTGGGCAGCACATTCCAATGGCAAATAACTCTTTCTGTGAAGAACTTCTTCCTAACATCCAGCCTCAATTTGCCCTGACTCACCTTGAGACTGTGTCCTCTTGCTCTGGTGCTGGTTGCCTGGGAGAAGAGACCAACCCCCACCTGGATACCCAGAGTCCTTCCTGTCCCAGTTCACCTGGATTTGTAGGTTAAACCCATGCTGTGCTTTCCCTGTAGTGTGAGCCTGATGATCTGGAGAAGGTAAAGGAGGGAACTGTAACTACTTTGATTTCTGACTGTATGTGCAATTAACAGCTGTGATTTTCTGTCTAACAGGAAGAGAAGAGAAGGCAGGTATGTGCTTGCTCTTGGACTAAAGGATTTTCCCTCTCCCCCCCCTGCAGATGGTTTGTGATGGGCCCACCTCGCTCTGGAACAGGAATTCACATTGACCCCTTGGGAACCAGTGCATGGAATGCCTTAGTCCAAGGACATAAGCGTTGGTGCCTGTTCCCTACCAGCACTCCCAGGGAGCTGATCAAGGTGACAAGAGAGGAGGGAGGGAACCAGCAGGATGAGGCCATCACCTGGTTCAGTGTCATCTATCCCAGGACACAGCTCCCTACTTGGCCCCCAGAATTCAAACCGCTGGAAATCCTGCAGAAACCAGGAGAGACAGTCTTTGTGCCAGGTATGTGCCCATCTGTCCAGCCAGGAACTCTGAGGGACAACAGAATAGAGCTAACCAGGTTGGAAGAGACCTTTGAGATAGAGTCCAACCTATCACCCAACACCATCTAATCAACTAAACCATGGCACCAAGCACCCCATCCAGTCTCCTTCTAAACACCTCCAATGTTAGTGACTCCACCACCTCCCTGGACAGCACATTCCAATGGGCAATCTCTCTTTCTATGAAGAACTTCTTCTTAACATCCAGCCTAAACCTCCCCTGGCACAGCTTGAGACTGTGTCCTCTTGTTCTGGTGCTGGTTGCCTGGGAGAAGAGACCAACCCCCACCTGGCTACAACCTCCCTTCAGGTAGTTGTAGACAGCAATAAGGTCTCCCCTGAGCCTCTTCTTCTCCAGTCTAAGCAACCCCAGCTCCCTCAGCCTCTCCTCATAGGGCTTGTGCTCCAAACCCCTCCCCAGCTTTGTTGCCCTTCTCTGGACACCTTCCAGCAACTCAACATCTTTCCTAAACTGAGGGGCCCAGAACTGGACACAGGACTCAAGGTGTGGCATAACCAGTGCTGAGTACAGGGGGAGAATGACCTCCCTGCTCCTGCTGGCCACACTGTTCCTGATAGAGGCCAGGATGCCATTGGCCTTCTTGGCAAAACAGCTTTTTAACATCTGTGTGCAGTAGAGGTGAAGAGAATATTTCCACTGTCTTATGTGGCCCATCTCTTGGAAACAAAACTACTCTGAGCTGTTTCAAAAGGGCTGTGTAAGGCAAGATGTCTTTTGAGAGCATTCAGTCATTTAGTGAGTGTTCCTGAGACACACATAGCCTGTAGCATAGGACTGCAGGTGGCATAGATGACAAAACAAATGGGACCCAAGTTGCTGTGTGATCCAGAACTAAGCTGCAGTAATAGGAAACTGGAAAGACCTAAAATGCTAGAGGTGTTTTGAGTACAGGTAACTAGAGAAAAGTGGTTTGAGTTTCTATGCACTGTAGCAAATGCATGGCTGAATTGGGTAGTCTGACTGCAGAGGGGTTTTTCTTAGCTGGGGGAAAAACAGCTGCTTACAGGCACTGGCACCTTCCACCCACCTCACTGCTCCATCTTGCATTGGAAATGAAAAGCTAAAGAAAGATCTGGTGAAGATGCTGTTGCCTTGGAGTGACTCATCCTTTGTCCATTGTAGCTGGGAGGTGGGGTGACTAGAGGGTAAAGCAGGTGAGTTCAGGGTCGAGTTCTAACCCCTAACCCCTGCCTCGGTTTTGTGCAGCGTGGCCCGTGTTGCCCTCCTTGCCTTTCTCTGCCATACAGCTGACTTCATGTTTGAGAAGTGCCTTGTGATTGCCTTGGCACTTATTGGTGGCTCCTCAGTGTACCTTCTGTGAAGATTTTTGTAGCTGTCAAGCTCCATTAAACTGTTTCCTCAGTCTTTTTAGGAGGTTCTAAGTGGGCTGCAAGAACAGCGCTGTCTATTTTTACCCGGTGTGGGGAAACAGTTTTGTGTCTATTTTTAATTGAAAGGTTAGTCTGTAGTCATAGGAGCCTTGCAAAAATCAGCAGCATGGAGAGTGCTCTCCAGCTTAAGGTCTCTGTGCTGTCTGGGCTACAGTGGCTCCTGCTGTTAAATAAGCTGTCAGCAGCCAGCGCTGTGCTGTCAGGTCAGATCTTCAGTTCTGTTTGTGAGCTGAGGAATATGGACAGAGCATTGAGAAGCTGCAAAGCATTAGGATGCAGAGATAAGCCTGAGGGAAGGTGGCATAGTGGCAAACTCACCTGGGCATGGGGGCTAAGCTGAGGTTTCCATCTCTGATAAGGGAAGAGTGTTCATGGCTGTTCTTGACTGTGCTCCCTGCCATGCAGCCAGCAGCGGTCACTGGTGTTGTATTTGTAGGTGGCTGGTGGCACGTAGTTCTCAATCTCGACACAACCATTGCCATCACACAAAACTTTGCCAGCTGTACCAACTTCCCTGTGGTGTGGCACAAGACAGTAAGAGGGAGACCCAAACTGTCAAGGAAATGGTACAGGTAAGAGGCTTAGTAGCTTTCTTTCCATCTTCTCTGTTTAAACCCCCGAAGTACCCTGTTTGGTTTAGGTGCAGCGTCCAAAGGCTAACTCTGACCTTTCAACTCTTTAGGATCCTAAAACAGGAACACCCTGACCTGGCAGCCTTGGCTGATTCAGTTGACCTGCAGGAATCCACTGGTATTGCTTCTGACAGTTCCAGTGACTCCTCCAGCTCCTCAAGTTCCAGCTCCTCAGACTCTGATTCAGAGGTAATGCCTTTTGCTCCAGCAGATGATCCATGTCCTGCAGTCAGATTGCTTTCTCCATCACGGGGGCTTGGCCGTGCTGGGTCAACTGCAGGACCTAAACTATTCTGTGCAATTAATAGAAAGAACTAAACCAGATCTAAGTGGTGGAGGAGCCTGTGGTCTTAGGCTCTGTTTGCTGCAGGCTCTTTGTGTTACTGAATGAGTTTGGTTGGTGTGACCTGTGTTTATTTTGTATAGAAATGTGTATAGAATTAGCTAAACCCTGCCTGTGGAAGGAGCTGCAAAACAAATGCTTGAAAAACAGGGAGGGGGGGAGGAGGAGGTCCAAACCAGAGGCTGTGAGTTACAATAAAGGATTTTCTAGGCACCTAACTCTGCTCTTGGAAAATTGGGTCCTTCTAGGAACCAAAAGGATCTCTGTTGTCTTGCCCCAAGCTAGCTTAGTCATTGATGATATCTAAGAACCTAACCATCCTGGTTTTGGAGCTCTTCATTTGAGGTTCCTTTCATGTGTCTGATCTACAATGGCACCTTCCTCGATTGCTGATTGTTCAGAGTTGCTGAGGCAGCTCTTGTGGTGACAGGGTTGTTTGCTCAGCTCCTCTGAATTGTGATTCCACCTCTTCACGCTTCAGTGTGACTCTGGCTCGGAGACAGAGGGGATGATGCACCGCCGGAAGAAGCGGAGGACGTGCAGCATGGTGGGCAACGGAGACACGACTTCCCAGGACGACTGCGTCAGCAAGGAGCGCAGCTCCTCCAGGTGACCTCATGGCAGCCCTCGTTTTGACACATGCCAAAAGGAGACAGTGGGAGGCAGAGCTGGCAGGCCTCAGACAGGGTGATGCCTCAGGATGGAGAGCAAAGGGTTCCTCACAGAGTATGAAGCAGTTGGCCAGTACCTTCCCTCCATGTCTAGCACAGAGCCATGAGGATGGTTAAGGGAATGGAACATCTTCCATATGAGGAGAGACTGAAGGAGCTGAGTGCTCTTTAGCTTAGAGAAGAGAAGGTATTTAGCTATTAGGGAGCAAGTTTGTGCTCGTCTGGAGGGAGGGAACAATTCTGTAGGAAGGATATGCATGCCATTAACCTCTGTGCTGTGGTCTTTTGTCCTGATAGGAGGGGAAGTGCTGTGGTTGTTGACAGGCAGTTGTACTTTTGTGTTGTGTTTCTTTTGGCAGGATTAGGGAATCTTGTGGAAGCCGCAGCTACCCCTGAGCGATGCCAACACCCACCTAGAGGCAGCTGCCAAGCCAAGCTCCGTTAGCAGCCAGCCAGCTCTGTTCTACCCCCTTCTGCTTCTATTTCTCACAGTCCTTAAAGCTTCTGTCACTCTTCCTCGACCCAGACCATCTCCATTTTGTGCTGTCAAGGGCTGGCTCCTGGATGACCTCTAGGAGAAGGCCCCAGCTCTCCATTCTCGTGCAATGCTTTGTCCCCTCCGCGCCCCCAGTGAGTGCACTAACGACCCAGCCAGGTATGGAACGGTTCACCTCGCTGGCAAGGAAGCTGATGGTCAGTTTTTAAAGAACTCTTTTTAAAACCAGCAGGTCAATGTCCAAACCTGCCTTGCTTTGACACTGTCATATGTTTACATGTTGTCCTGTACACTTGAGGAGAGGAACACCAGCCCCTTTGGCCTGTCCGAGCGTCCGGCGGATCTCCCACCACGCTTTCGGGAAAGGAAGGTGCTACAAATGCCCCAGACACTAAAGCAACTTTCATCAGAGGTGGCCACCAACCTGAAGCACCTTTTGTGGTCTTGATCTACAAGCATGCAGGTGCAGCACCTCAACCAGCAGCGGTCCATTTGTTGTGCTCTGCCTGTCACGACGCCTGGTGGCATCGGGGATGCGCTAGCACCTTGCTCGCAGTAGCTCGATGCAGCAGGAGAATCCTGGGAGTTTCTTGCACAGCTAAAACAAACCTATGGGCAGCAAGTCAGCATTTGGCAGTGGTTCCAAGCCTTTAGGTGCAGGTGTGATGCTCAGCATTAAGCAACACCTGAGGAGGTCTGACTCTTCCAGGATCACAAGGGTTGCTGGGTTTTAAACGGCAAGCAGTGACAGGGCCAGGGGCTGGTGCAGGCCAGTGCAGTTCACGTACCCTAGATAGCTTTCCTTTGAGGTTTCTTGTTCAGAAGTGTCCCTAGAACCTGCAGTGCCAATTTTAAAGGATGGGGAGGGGCACATGTTTTTGTTTCCTGCTGTTTAAAAATGCAGTGTGTTGCTTGAGTCTGTGTAGGTGCTCTTTGTATTATGCCAGCTGAAGCTCCCATCCCCAAGGGATCTGGTGGAGCTGTTGGGGGTTTTAGCAGGGGCTTGTGCTGGTAGTGTGAGAGAAGAGGTGTGTCTGTGCTGCAAGGAAGTGATCTTCCTTTTCCATCTGAACAGCACAGCTGGACTGGGGTGCTTCCTTGGGTGCTCTCCTGAGACCTAGGAGTGGGTATTTGATCTCACTTCAGCTGCTCTCCTGTGGGAGAGGAAATTGGAAAGCAGAAGTGGTGAGTGTGCAGTAAACATGCAGTAATGGCCAGACACTAAGAGCAAGGTTCAAAAGCAGATTGGCAGCCTGAACTGTGACTTCCTTGTGCATGTTGGGTTTGGTGGAAGCCAGAGCATTGCTTGTCTGGGTTTCTGATCTGTTTTTAACCTGATCTCTTCCTATTTCAACACTTTTCCTTCTTGGAGACCAGACAACATCCTCTTGTAGAAGGGAGTCCTACATATGTCTGAAACCACAGTTTCTGAATCTTCTGTGCCAGGAGGAGCAGTAAAGTGGTGGGAAAATGGAGAGAGGGAAGGATTTTGGTACAGCGGAGGCTCTGAGCTCCCTGTGATGGGCAGCCATAAGTGAGCACAGTTGCCCTGTAGCCTGCTGCAGATTCTTCCACAGGATTACTGCATTCTAAAACAACTTCTTGGACTCCTGGCATTCCTGGCCGAGGGTTGCCTTTTTCCTGGACAGCCTGGGAGCCAGCACAAGCTGTGCATCCCTTCACAGCAGGCTGCAGCTGCTGCCTTGTGAAGGAATGTGAGGGCCTGAAGAGGTGAAGACTCAGATGTCTTGGCTCTGTTCTGCTGAGGGGAGCCTTTGGAGAGCTGTCCCCTGCCCTCTTTGGTGGCCTGACAGCGTGTCAGTGAGGTGGCTTGTGCTGGCACTTGCAGTTGGTGTGCAGAGTTCAGTTTTGCAACCTTAAAATCTGCTTAAACTGTTGGTGCAAGCCTGATGGCTGTGCTGGGAGACCACACCCCTGTCACCAGCAGCACAGCAGGAGATGCAGAGTGCAGAGGATTCTTCTGTGCCTATGAACTCTCCCACAGGGTGAAGTAAAACTGCTCCAGATGAAGCCTGTGGCTGTTTGACATCCCTCACGGGAAAGCAGTGTGTGGGGAAGGAACTGCAGGCCTGTGGTACCAGTAGCACTGCACTGACTTCTCCACAAGGCACTTGAAGATAGGAGACAAAGGTCTGTCTGTCCAGACTACCTGGGAATCAGAACTCCTGGGCTCCCTGGTTCTTCCACTGGCAGGCTGCAGCCTCAGCCAATCAGTGAGCTTCTGGCTTTGTGTTAGTAGGAGGAAAATACCTACCTCACAGGGGTGTTGTGAGGCTGAGATGTAATTACTGTGTAAGATGCTTTGAAGTCATCCTCCCACAAAAGGTGTTCCAGGCATCCTGAGCAACCTGAGGCTTCCTGAGCTGCTGTTGACTTCCCGTAGCAGAAAAGGTGGAGGATGTGGTTGGAGCGCTCCTGGCCGCCTGGTGTGCTGTGGTGGCCCTTCCTTCCAGAGCTGCTGTGTGGTACATACGTGTAGCAAAACAAGGCTTTTGGTTTTCACCAGAGTTCATCTCTTGGCCTCTCATGCCCTGCTCTGAACAGGAGGTCCTGCTAGATCAGGGCTTTTTACAAACAGGACTAGATTACATCCTCTCCCATCGGGGAGTCAGCCCCGCTGGCCTTGCAGGAAGGGGGGAGCTGGTGATTCCCAGGCCCTCCTCCCAGGCTGGGTGAATGAGGAATGAAGTTAAAAGCTGTTCTCCCTTTGTGCCTAGCTCCATGCTTGTGGCAGGCTGGCTGGGGAGCGTGGGTTTTGTGCTCTCACTTCTCCAAGCTTGTGCTACTTGGGGCATCCATGTCTCTCTCGTTCCAACCCCCACTGCTTTTGTGCACCCTAGAGCCCTGGATGTAGCAGGCTGTGCTCCAGCATCCAGACCCAGTGGCCCCTTGTTTCCCTGAGTCCCAAAGCAGCAGCACTGCTCCACCTCAGCCCTGCCACGGTGCTTCCTGGGCTGCCCCATTCCCTGGGGACAGGCTGAGAGCTGTGTGCTGCCTTTGGGCTCTGCACACCAGCGTTGAGTGTCCTGCCTGCTCTGGAGAAGGGTAGAAGGATTTGTGAGCCCTGGCCATGCCTTTGAGTCTGGTAACCACTGCAGGCTTGTCTGCTGTGCCAGTTCAGGAGTAAACAAACACCCACCAGAGCTGTGGCTGTGGGCAGCAGGGGCTGATCTCAGCACCTGTTCTCTGCACAAGTGCTGTGTGAGCAGGTGACACTGTGGCAGCCCTGACAGACCTTCCTCCCTTCTCCAGCTTGGCTGTGCTGGCTCCAGTTTGTCTTCTCAGTTACATGAAGCCTCTCCAAGTGCTTAGAAGAAGGACAGCAACCTCTTTCATAATTAACAAAGTCCCCAGCCATGGCAGGGCAGGAAGCAAGGCTGTTGGCTGAGTCCAAGCTGAAATGCCTGTGGGCTCCTTGTCACAGGGAGGGTTTTGGCATCCCCCTTGCACGGGGGGGAAGGAAGGAGCTTACTGCTCCTTTGACAGTCACGCTGTCAGCTCCAGCCCTGCCACTGCCCTTAGCTGCTTTTGTCACCCCATCCAGCAGAGCTGGGATACTCTTTGTCTTGTTTGGATGATTGTGGTTTTGCCTTTTATTTTAAATAAAATCAATTATTTTGCATTATTCTCTCAGTTGGTTACTTTGTTTTCTCGTGGCCTGGGGCCCTCCAGGTGTGCACCTGCTTGCCAGAGCACCGCAGGAGGCAAAATGCTGTTCAGGTGACAGCTGGGGGAGGGCTTTGGGGGCTGTCTCATGTGTGTTGTACTCTGGTGGGGTGTGTTTTGGAAGCTGCTCTGCTGTGGTGGCTTTGAGAGAAGGTTTGTGTCTGTGGCTTTGTTACCAGGCTGCAGTGCGTGCTTTGTGCCCTGGCCTCCATGGGCTGTCGCTAGAAGCCTTCTGTTGTGTTTCCTTTGCCACCTCACACTGGTGGGAGTGTAGAGGCAGGGAGAGGCATTTGCAAATGTGTGCAAAAGGAAAGAATTATTCCATGACCCTTCTGGTTTGAGAGCTGGTGGCTCCCTGTCTGTATGTGATGCCTGTAACCCTTGTGTGTCTTCTCCCTCAACAGAAGGACCTGGAGCTGGGGAGCTGCCATCGCAGCAAGCATCTGTGCAGCCTGTTGGGAGGAGGAGCAGGAACAGAGCAGTGCAAGAGCAGCAGCTGCTCCAGCTGTGTCCCAGTTGTGCTAGCAGGGCTGGAGGAGGATTTCAGAATTGTTTTTCTGATGCAGCACTGACTTGTTTAGACCCAAAGATAGAGCTGGAATGGCTGCCGCTCTCGGGGAGCTTCTGGCTCACCATCAGCCTGCCCTCGAGGGTAAAGTCAGTGGTACAGCTGGCTCAAAACTTTGAAGACTATGAACAACTGGGAGCCTGCCTTAGATGAGGGATTAGACTGGGAAATGAGTTTAAATGTGATGGAAGAGGAGCTGTCCTGGCTGAGACCAGAGGCCTAGCTAGCAGGGTTTTAGTAATGGGAGCTCAGGGAGAAGGTAGAGAAAGATGTGTTCCCAAGAGAGCTCTTTTTTGGTAGGATCATCCTTTCAGTAGCAGCAAAGTAAGGCCAGCCTTACCCTCCTGCTGCCTCTGACCTCTTGGTGGGCTGAACTCTGCCTGTGGTGTTGAGTTTCCTGTGAATGGAAGCAGCTCTCTCTCTGAGCATCACGTTGGAGCTTGCATCCAGCCAGAGGTTGGTGACCTCCACACCTGGGTCAGCTGGAGAGCAGGGCAAAGATGGTGATGTTTCCTGGGATACCTCCTGGTTTCTGGCATTAAGGCAGAGAGGATGTTGCTGTTCTTGGCAAGGGTAAGTGCTGTTGGTGACTGAGGGCATGACTGGTCTCTTAACTGGGGATGGAAAATGGGTTCTTGGAGGAGCTGGGAACACAGAACCATCTGAGATGAGCTGCTGTGTGCATTGCTGAGCTCTGTAAACCAGCAGCTGTCACTTTCCCTGTCAGAAACCAGCATGTAGCTGCTCACCTGCCCTCACAGCAGGCTGCACACCCATTGTTGGTTACAGCTGTGGGGGAGAGCCCTGGCTTGCTGTGGTTGGGAGAGCTGCAGTGTATGAGCAGAGCAGCTCGGAGCAGCCACTGCCCAAGCAGCTGATGTGCTGTAGGAGAGGGAGGACGTGGAGTGGTGAATCGGGTCCTTTCTGTGCCTTCAGAAGGCCCTCCCAGCTGCTCAGCATGTTGTCCTGGGGAGTCTGGGCGCAGCGCCCGCTCCAGCAGCCTGGACTGTAGGGAGCCAGCCGAGCCCAGCCCCTCTTGCCGCCCAGCGTGTTTATGGCATGGGATGCTTCCCGCAGCAGTTGTCACCGCAGCTCTCCTGAATCCCCCTTTGTCGCTGAAGCTCCTCAGCTGTCACCCAGCGCTCCGCTCCCCCGTCGTGGTTGTGGAGCCGGTCAAAGCCGCTTTTGTGCGGGGCCGGGGCTGCGCCCCAGCGCGCCGCCCGCCGCCGCAGCCCTGCAGAGCGCCGCTCCTGCCGCCAGAGGGCAGCCTGCTCATGCGGCTGCCCCACCGCAAGGCTGGCACCGCCCGGCCGCGCTGGGGCACCGGGTTGCGGGACCCCGGCAGGATTGTCCTCCCCAACCCCTCCACAGCTCTCCTCTCCCGGAGCTAGCGGCCAGGAGCTGGGCACAGAGCCCTGGCTGGCAGCCGGCCTGGCTGGCCCATGGTGTGAATCCATCACCTTCTGTCCCAGGGCGTGTGGCTACGCAGCTGGAGCTGGAGACATTGGTCTGGCTGCTGGGTTGCAGTCCCCTCTCCTTAGTTTTGGAGAGACTCCATGACAACTGCCCCTTGGGACTCTAGTCCAGGAGGCTGTGACAGCAGTTTCCTTGGGACACCTGCTTTGCTGGACATCAGGTTCTCCCATCCACACTGGCAGTTCTGAGAGACAGCAGCATCTGGCCCTGTATCAGCACAGGCTGGGGGATGAGTAGATGGAGAGCAGCCCTGTGGAGAAGTGTTGCGGTGGGAAGCATTGAACAGACAATCAATATGATTGGTAATTAAGCTTCAACTTCATTGTTCGAAAGCACGGCTTATAAAGCATCTCAGCTAAATATGCACACCTGTCATTATTCCATTAGCTATTAGTCCAGGGTTACATCATAATATCCAGCCTACTTGTGGTTAGACCTACCTGCAACTTCACAACCTCCTTTCTCAGTAGCTCTTTGTTTCACATATACTTTGTATCACATACTGCTATCCTGTAAGTAACTCTTTCACATGGTGCTATCTTATGAGAAACTGCAAGCACAGTCACAGGGCTGTGGTGGCCTTGCTGCATCAGCACACCAGCTAAGCTGTGAGCAGTAAACAGCAAGATGGAGTCTGGCCTACACACTCTGAGCAAACAGCTGCTCCATAGAACCATGTCCCTGCAAGTCAAGCCATTCCTCAGCAGAGAAGGACTTGGGGATGCTGGTGAGTGAAAAGCTGGACAGGAGCCCGCACTGTGCACTCCCATCCTAGATCCTGCTGTGTCCTGGGCTGATCCCCAGCAGTGTGGACAGCAGGTGGAGGGAGGGGATTCTGCCCCTCTGCTATGCTGTGCTGAGATCCCACCTGCAGTGCTGAGGCTGTTCTGGAGTCCTCAGCACAAGAGAGACGTGGACCTGTTGGCGTGGGGGCAGAGGAGGCCACAACCATGATGTGAGGGCTGGAAGCTTTCTGCTGTGAGGACAGGCTTGAGAGAGTTGGGGTCGTTCAGCCTGGAGAAGAGAAAGCTGTAGGGTGACCTTCTGGTGATCTTTCAGTACTTAAAAGGACTGATCAGAAAGATGGGGACAGGCTTTTAGCAGGGGCTGTTGTGGCAGGAGAAAGGGTGATGGCTAGAAATTAAAAGAGGGAAATTCAGGCAAGATACTAGGAGGACCTCTTTTATAGTGAGGGTGGAGGAACACTGTCCTAGGTTGCCCAGAGGAGGTAGTAGCCCCATTCCTGGAACCATTGCAGGTCAGGTCATGTGGGGATCTGAGCAGCCTGCTTTAGTTGCAGATGTCACTGCTGACTGCAGGGTTGGACTAGATGAGCTTGAAAGGTCCCTCCCAACCCAAACTATTCTATGATTCTATGATTTTTTATTAAGAGGCTGATGAGAAAACCGTACAGGGACCTTCTGTCCCTCGCTCGCTTCATCAGGATGAGTTTATTCCATCCAGTTGCCTCCGGAGAGCCAGGGGAGAGACAAGTGGTTATCAGACGGGACCTGATCATAGGTCTGTACTCCAGACCCATTCCTACCCCTTTGTGTTCATGTGGTAGAGCAGTCCTGGTTACCACATCCTTCATCCGCCTCCACTGCTTCCACCTAAGGAGTCAAACTTTGGGAAGCTGGTGCTTTCACCTGGCTAAGGAGTGGATTTGGTCAGGAAGTGAGAAGAAGGGACCAAACACACCTCAAAATCCAATGCTGAACGAAAGAGTGCTGTGACACTGGCAATCTGTTGATGTTCTGGCTGAGCTCCAGAGCAGCTCTGGTGGTGGGGGGCCCAGGAAAGGCAGGAGCAGGGGAGATAAGCAGCGTGGCTGGTGTTACTAAGAATACAGTTTTCCATACGCTAACGATTGCTGCCTGATAGGATTACCCATAAAGACAAACCCCAGTGAGGATCATGGCTTCACTTCCTTCCTCTCACCCTGGGAATTTAATCCCTTCTTTGTTCCTGTTGTTTTTAGCCAGTCAATAAAACCCTCTGCTCCCAGAGATGCCTCCAAAGCCTTTTCCCTGGAAGAAACTCCGGGGGCGGATTCCCATGTTTGCTCCTCTCGCGTGCAGCCAGGAGAAGGCCTCGTGCTGGTTTTACCCTGGCAGGAATAGCTTAGGCCTTCTAATTTCAGCCTGCTTTGTAAAAGGTTGGCTAATCCTCCCAGCAGTCTCAAGAGGCAGGAAATCCTTGGTGGCAGAGTCTGGAAGGACCTGACAAGCCCTCGGCCGGTCTCCTTTGCCAGCTTGTGAAGACTTTTGGGCACATCCCTGGTTTTGAGCCTCCTGTTTTTCAGATCCCCTCAGCAGTGAGATGCTCAGGAGAAGGCTCTCAAAGCCCAGCACTTAACCTGGTGGGTGTGACACCAGTTTATGGCATAAATGTGCTGCTGTTACTGCCCACAGCTCCCCGGGAAGGTAGAGTGACCGTCTGGAGCCTGGCATGGGTGTGCTGCCAGATGCTCCTCACTGAGGAGAGCCAGGACAGCCCTTCTCTGGCCCTGCCAGCTCCTCTGCTGCCCAGCCAAGGGCTAACAAGGTGTAAATGCTCATTAAACAGGAGGTGGAGGCCGGTAAGAGTCTCTCTGCAGCGCTCACCAGGCTGCAGCTGCCCGCGGGGAGCACCTCGGGAGACAGGAACCCCCCCAAGACACACAGGAACGGTGCCAGTCCATGTGCTGAGCGGCTGGGGAGCCACTTTTTGGCTGCAGGGCTGTCTTTGATGAGCCCTTGCTGTCCCAACCGGCCGTGCATCAGGCAGAGCTCCGCTGCTTGCAGGACCTTTTCTCCCAAATCCCACCTGTGGGTGCGGGCAGGGGGGTTGGCTCCGGCTGGGAGCGGGGGGGGGGGGGGCCGGGGCTGTGGGCAGGGCCCAGGCAGATGACGCCGGGCAAAGCCGGCAGAGCCTGCCCAGCCCCGCCGCAGCCCCAGCGGGCTGGTCGCGCTCCCTCCGCGGCCGCGCAGTCGGGTCGAGGCGGGCTCCGGTAGCAGGGCAAGATGGACGTGGCCATGGACTTGTACCTGGCTGTCCCGCTGCTCTTCACCGTCCTGGCCATCGTCCTCGCCTCCGTCTTCGTGAGGCTGCGGAGAGGCGAAGGGGAGCGGGCGGCGGAGCGGCCCCGGGAGCCGGCAGCGGCTGAGCCGGCCCGGGAGGGAGAAGAGGCGGCCAAGGAGCCGGAGGAGGAAGGGAGCCGGGTGCCGGTGGAGGAGGTCGGGGCGGGAGAGGAGGGGAAGGAGGCAGCTGGAAAGCAGCAGGAGACAGCGGCGGCGGAGCTGGGCCCCGCGGCCGAGCCCAGCCCCGCGGCTCCCGAGAGCATCCCCCAGCAGCCGCCGGCCTCCGAGAGCGTCCCCCGCCAGCCTCCGGTCCCCGAGAGCGTCCCCCGCCAGCCTCCGGTCCCCGAGAGCGTCCCCCGGCAGCCTCCGGTCCCCGAGAGCATCCCCCAGCAGCCACCGGCCTCCGAAAGCGTCCCCCGCCAGCCTCCGGCCCCCGAGAGCATCCCCCAGCAGCCACCGGCCTCCGAGAGCGTCCCCCGCCAGCCTCCGGCCCCCGAGAGCGTCCCTCGCCAGCCTCCGATCCCCGAGAGCATCCCTCGGCAGCCGCCCACCGAGCCTCGGGAGCCCGGTCACAGGGACGATGCAGAGAGCAAGGTAAGACCGGCTCCCCACGGAGCCTTTCCCCGTCCCCCGGACTGCCCCACGGACTTGGGGGTGTGTCCCCGTCCCCCAAGCCGCAGTGTCCTTTCTCGGGTGCCTCTGTTCCCCGGGGTTTTCTTCTACAAAAGGGGGGTGTCCCAGCAGAAGCCGGGGTTTGCACTTCGCTGGGGACAAGCCCGTTGTCCCTGAGGGTGGCAGTGTGTACGTGGGGGGCGTTGCAGGCTTCCTTTCACACACACCCCCCCACACCCCCCACACCCCCCCAAGGTGCACTCTTAAAAATGATCAAGACAGAGAAGATTCAAGGAAAGAGATGTGCACGTTGGTGAGAGCCTCTCCTGCCACATATCCAGTTCCTGGGGTTCTTCTCCTCCTCCCATGAGCTAATCCAGGTGCTGGGGGGGACACATTTATTCTGCCAGTTTGCACCCTCTTTCTGTGAGCAGGCAGCAAACTGTCCCCTTGCTGGCTGGCCTGGCCTGCCCCAGGGGAAGAGGCTGCTCTCCTTCTCCCTTCTACCCCCAGCAGAACACTGACCCCAATCTCTGACCCTTGGCTGAACTGGGGGGGGGGGGGGGGGGGGCTAAGGGGGACAGTGGTGCCTATAAGCACCCAGTAAATCCTTCTCCAGCACTGGATCCTGTTTAAAAATAAAAGGGTGACCCAGCACCCGTGGAAGGAGCCTGCTCCATTCTTGTCCAGCTTGCCTGGGACTCAGTGGCAACCTGAGGTGCCTCAGCTCCGTGTGTGGGTGCCTTTGCCTTGGGGTGACCTCCCGTCCCAGAGCAGGGGAGGCTCAGGACCTGGGGAGCGCTGCGTGGTCTGTGTGTGGGCAGTGTGTTAGGTGGGGAGCTCAGCCCCAGGGCCTGCTGGCTATTCTTAGCAGCATTTGTAAACCTCAGGGACTGCATCCATGCTTGTGGGCAGCCTGCAGACAGCCCCTGCCTTGGGGAGCATCCCCACTGACTCACTGGATGGCCCTGGGCAGGTCTCTGGGGTTGTGCACTCCCCTCTGTACTGTGATGCTCTGCAAGGCCTAGAGTGAGCCCTGAGCTGCTCTTGGGACTGGGACAGGGATCTGCCTCCCTGTGCTCCTCCTCACTTCCCTGGCTTGTTTCCAAGCCCCGAAGCTCTCCCTCTCTCCTTCCCAAGGCTCCTTGGCTGTGGGTATGACTCTTGAGCAGTCCCCTCCTTTGTCCCAGCATCCTGGAAGGCACATCTGTCTCTCTGTCTCTCTGTCCCCGTGATTTATTTGGTGCCTTTGAGTACCAGGATCTCCGTCAAGCTAGAGAGTCCCTGGGCCTCTGTTAGCCAGCTGGGTCCCAGCAAGGCTAGCTCAGCAGCTAAGCTGGCCACCCAGCTGGAGCTGCTCTGGAGCCTGGGGAGCACCCAGGGATCTCTGGTGAAGGGACCTCTGGGGAGCTCTCTGATGAAGTGCAGCACCCCATTGGGACAGCTGACTGTTTCCAGTGTGCCAGAGCTCTGCTGTCTTGCTAGCTTGAGTCTTGGCAATGTTTCTCCTCCCTGCTGGCTGCTCTTCAGTCATGATTTTGAACAGGCACTACTGCAATGTTTGTCACCTTCAGAGATGGGCTCAGAAACTTTATCCCCACTCAGGCACAGGATTTTGCATTCTTGGAGGCACAGGGAGTGTTGTGTGCCCTGGGAGCCTGGCTGGGCTCTGCTGGACTGGGGTGTCTGCTGGACTGGGGTCTCTGCTGCACTATCCTCAGCCCCTTACAGCAGAGCAGAAGCAACACCAGAGCTGTGAAAGGTGCTGGCTAGTTCTTCCTCCTGTATGGGCAAGGCAGGATGAGTTGCCCTGGCCCTGAGCAGCATCTCTTTGGGAAGGGCAGGAACCAGGTGGTGGCTGTGATCTGGGTGGTGGTAAGCAGTGGGAAGGGGGAGGGATGCTTCTTACTGCTGAGTAAGTGCCGGGGAGCGCTGGCCTGCGCGTGATCCCAGCGCTGCCAGGGCTGCTGGGCACAGGCTGGCAGTGCCGCGGGGCTGGGTGGCACGGCGGAGGCAGTACGTGCGGCTCCGGCAGCACCGCACACGTGTGCGCTGAGAGCAGCTCCCAGCCTGCTGCTCCAGGGCCTGACCCTGCAGGCAGAGCCGGGGAGGCCATCCACAGCTCTGCGGGGGCTCGCCTGGATTCCCTGCTTTTGCTCCCTGCAGATATCCTCCAAGTTGCTGCCTCCTCCTCCTCCTCCAGCACTGCTGAGGCCGAAGCCCGGCAGATGTGGCAGGCAGGGACGGGGCTGGCCTTGGGCAGTGCTCTGCAGGCAGCCGCTGATGGAAGCGTGCCCGACCAGCCCCAGCTTGGCTCGGCCGAGGGCTGCGGTCCCCTGATGTGACTCAGCAGCTGAGGCTCCCAGACACCATCCTCCCGCAGGCTCGGGGCGCCTTGGTGCACCAGCAAGCAAAGCACAGTCCCTGAGCTTTCTCTCCTTGTTCTCTCCCCCCTCCTCCCTGCTCAGCTCGCACTGCACCAGGCTGGGTCAGGCTCTCCGCAGCCATTAACCACTCGACCAAAATGCTGACGGATGAACCCTCTCAGGGACGGCATCCTTGCCGTGTTTAATGGCTGGCTGGAGCTGTGTGCCCTGCTGCCTCCTTCCTTCCTCCCTTCCCCTTGCCTCTGCGAGCCAGTGTCTGCTGGGGCAGACACCTCTTGCCAGGGCAGGGTGTGGTGTGAAACCAGATGGTAAAATCCCTGTGGATTCCCTGCCCCTCTCTGGGAGGAACAGGGCTGTTGGGTGCCCATGGCCATACAACGAAGCAGTGACAGAGCAGGGAAAGGAGCCCAGGAGTCCTTGTTTCTGTTAGCTGCTGGTAGTGGTTCCCCTTGTCTCTGCTGGCTCCCATCAAGGAAAAAAAGTTAATTAGTGTGTCACTGCCTGTTCTCATCCCCGTCCCCAGCTCGTTAATGGGGAAGGCAGCGCTGTCAAAGCGATCTGCTGCTGAAAAGCTGTCGGGTGGGAACGGCAGCGTCGCTGGAGCTGCCGAGCCCGGGACTTGGGAGGAACAGCCAGGAAACTTCAGTTCTGTAGTGAGTGTCTGTGTCCTGGAAATGGCAGGGACGGGGCAGGGCTCTCAGTGCTGGTCCAGAGCTGCTGCTGGGATGCCATTCCAGCCAGGATGTTCTGGAGATGGGAAGGGTGAGTGGGCAGTGCCAGGCTCTCAGCCCTGCACAGCAGCCTGGCTGGTTTGCCAAGGGTTAACTGCAGCTGGTGGCCTCAAACAGTGAAGGGTCAAGTGGGTGACTGTGGGGGAGAGGACAGCTCTGGAGAGGTTCTGGTAAGGGGGTGTTAGCACTGGGATGCCCAGCTCAGCCCAGCCTTTGTGAGGATGTCACCTGGATGGTAAGGGCAGGAAAGGAATGTCACCTGCCTCTTCTGCAAAGCTCCTGATGCCTTTCCCCTACGCCTCCCACCCTTGTCTGCGTCTTCCTGGGGGCTCTCCGTGCCTCTGGACACACCAGGCAGCACAAACCAGGCAGCTCCCAGCTGGGACCCTCTTTAAATGTGAGAAGTTAGCATCTCCCTCCCGGATACCTCCAGCCTGCCTTCCCTGTGCCTGAGGGGAGAGCGTGTCTAATTAGTCTGGCTTTAATTAGAGGCTATGCAGTCTGTCTCTGGGCTGGCACAGGAGCTCCAGTGTCCTACAGTGTGGTGGGAAGGGACAAGGAAGATGTTCTTCCCCTCATGGGCCCCTGCCAGTGGGATGCAGGGCTCCAGCTGGACCTGCAAGGGCGTGGGTGTGCCCCAAGCCTCCCCCAGTGCAGCCAGGGGCAGTACCAGATGCATCATATGCTACAGTGGCTGACGTGGGGCACCTCCCCAGGGAGCCTGTGCACTGTGGTGCCCCTCCTCTGCATCCCAGCCGCGGGGCTGAAGCACAGGGCCGGCGCTGGGATGTGCTGCTGGGCACGGTCGTGTTGGGGCTTTATTTTGTGTCCTCTACAGCAGGTCTGGGAGGTCAGGCTGCTGCCCGCTCCCTTCTGAGATGGTTACAGCCCCGGGAGCCTGCCCAGAGCTGGTGCACTGTTGGAGCAGAGCCTGTGAGCACTCTGCCTGCTGAAATGTCCACCCGTGTGGAGGCTGCTGGGTGAGCCTCCGACGTGAGGGCAGGCAAAGCCCTCTGGCCCATGTGTGGCAGCAGGACATGTCCTGGTGCCTGTGGCATTCATTTCCCAGAGGCTGGAGCTAAAAGGGGAGGGCAGAGGATGGCTGAGCTGGCTGGGTGCAATGCCTGGGGTACTGCACCACCATGGATGGTGCCCACAGGGGTGGGTGCTGCTGAGCTGGGGCTCCTCACCCCGCCATGGGGCTCCTCACCCCACCATGAGGCTCCTCACCCCACCATGGGACGTGCTGGTGTTCTCCTCAGCAGACCTGCTGCTCTCTGAGCCCTCACCAAGGGCTGGGTGGCCACAGGGCTTCAGCAGGGCTCTGGCCACTCTGTGGCTTGTCCTTGCCTGCAGCAGTGACAAGGGGACAGATGGGAGCACATGCTCCCCACGCTTTGGTGGGGGTCAGACCTGCACAGTGCTGCCTCCACACAAGGTATGTCCCTGCCAGGCACCCCAAGGTTGGCAGGACCACTGCCCAGGACAGGAAACTGCTCTGCTTCTGTAGCAGCTGGTGGGAGGATGGAGAGCCACAGCAGTGGGGTGAAAGGGATCTGCTGGTGTAGGAGATGATTTGCTTTGCTACATTCTGCCCAATATTCATTCCTTCTCTTGCCCCTTTCCTTCTCTTGCCCCCTTTCCTTCTCTTGCCCCTTTCCTTCTCTTGCCCCCTTTCCTTCTCTTGCCCCCTTTCCTTCTCTTGCCCCCTTCCTTCTCTTTCACTTTCCTTTTTCAAGGCTTCTTCCTTCTCTTTTCCCTCTTGGCTTTTCCCTTTCTGGCTGGCTCTCTCCTGTCTGCTTTCTTTCCCTCTTGCAACCTCTTGCATCAGGCTTTGGAGCAGAAAGTGCAGCCATAAATGGCAACACACAGGGCCTGGGAGTTTAATCCAAGATAATTTTCTCCCCTTGCTTTGCAGCCTGGGATCTTCCCCTTTCCTGGAGCTGGAGTGGAGCACTCATTTGTCTCCATCCTGCCAGGGTTGTTCCTTCAGCTAAGGACAGGGAGAGGGACACACCAGCCCCCATTGTGTCCCTCCTGAGAAGGGGAAATCCATTGCTCAGAGAGGTTTGTGCTGGGGATGGAGGAAACGGGAAGGAACTGGCCAGAAGTGAGCTGAAAAGCAGAGGAGGAGGTGCTGGGGAGCCCGGCCTCCATCTCCCACAGGGCTGGGAGAGGGCTCCTGTGCCGGCAGAGCCATGAGAGGGGAATCTGGGGGGACAGCACCAAGTTCCTGCATCTGAACTGTCTGCCCCTGGGTGACACAGGACTGTCCATGTGTCCATGTCACTGCTCCCCATGCCTGAAGTGTCCCTGGAGGGCTTGTCCTTGCTCCTGCTTTGGTCCAAATCCTCCACTGCTGGAGTCAGCTTCGTGCATGGACTTCTTGTTTGTTGGCTGTGGAAGCTGAAGGACAAAAGCCTGCCTCTGATGATCCCACAAATGCTTCAGCTCTAAAGCCAAGAGCTGCCAAAAGCCAAGGCTATATGTAAGGTGACTGACTTGCTGGGGTTTAACCCTGTGGTGCTGGGTTCTGGGCTCTCCAGGACTCTTGGCAGGCTGTGCAGAGCAGTGATTCAGACCTGAGATGTGCTGTGGAGCAGGCTGGGTCCATCCTGCCCACCAACAGGAGCAGGCAGGGGGCTCAGGGCACATTCCTGGTCCTGTGTGGCCTCGGGGCCAGGCAGCTGCCCCTGAACGTGTCCCCATGCAGCAGTGTGATCTTTGTTTGCTGCAGCAGCTGGCCTGGGCAGCCTGTGTCAAGTCTCCTCCAGATGCTCTGGGATAATGACGTGCGTGGGCTCCCTGCAGAGCTCCTTGCTGCCTTTTTTGTCATGCAGGGAAGCTTTCCTCCTCGGCTCGCAGCCATGGAGAGATGCTGGCTTGCAGGCTGAAGGTCAGAGCACTCCAGTCCCTGCTTCTCCAGCAGCTCCTGCTGCCTTCTAGCCCTGGCCCCACACTTGCCTTGCCCCCCACTACTCAAAATAGTCTCCTTGCATTGTCCTGGGCTCTGCTGCTTCTAGAAGAGCAGTGCCTGGGATGCCATTGTGTCCTCTTTGGTTGTTAAGTCTCCCAGGTGTGGTCCTCATGCCTTCCTCCTCCATTTTTGGGCTGCAGGATGCTGCCCTCTTGCAGAGCATCCCGTGGCTCTTGCCCCATGGCTGCAAGGGGAACTGCCACAGCAGCAGCCACAGCCATGGCCGGGCTGAGGAGCCCTGGCGTCTGGGGACAGGCTCCCTGGGGGACGTGGGATGCTGTCCTGTCTGCCCCAGCTGCCAGGGGCTGTGGGCACAGCCAGGCTCAGGGTGGGGGGTGTACCCCTGCTGATGGCTTCTCAAGGCAGCCCAGAGGCTGCTCCCAGCCTGGCACTGGCACCTCACTGCAAGGCCAAGGGACGCAATGTCCCTGCTCCCTGCCCACGCACATCCTCCTCCACGGCTGCCCTCCTGGCACAGCCAGCAAAGGTTCAGCTCAGAAGGGTTTGGGCTGGGAAGGGGCAGGGGAAGGAAAGCTTTGTACTGGGGGTGAGGCTGATGTGGGGCTGAGAGGTCAGGGAGGTCCCAGTTCTGGGACTGCAGCTGAGGGACAGAAGAGTCTCAAGGGGGTTGTTACCCTGCAACGGAGAAAGCAGCTGGCAGTGCACCCTGCAAGTGCTACAGAGCTGAGCACACTGTGCTGTGCTTCTCCCCTGCCTTCCTGCCAGCCCTCATCTGCTGCATCAGCATCCTGGGGAGCTGCCTCCAGCCTTGCCAGGACACTCAGACATCTGTGCCCAGTGCTGGCCGAGCTGCTCCTTCTCACTCGTGGCTCCTCATGTCCCAGTCCCATGGGCTGGGGCTCCTGCAGGACCTGGAAGAGGGGAGACTGAGAGTGGAGATTAGGAAGAAACTCTTTCCAGTGAGGGTGGTGAGACACTGGAACAGGTATTCCAGGGAGATTATGGATACCCTCTCCCTGGAGGTGTTCAAGGCCAGGTTGGATGTGGCTGTGAACAGCCTGGGCTGGTGGAAGCTGTCCCTGCCCATGGCAGGGGGGTTGGAACTGGATGATCTTTAAGGTCCCTTCCAACCCAAACCATTCTATGATTCTATGATTTGTGCTCAAAGGTTTTTTTCCCTCTTTCCAGATACCACCTTTGGGTGCCTCACCTGGGTCCAGCCATGGGCACACAGGACAAGTGGAGGATGGATGTGACCATGCAGCACTTTCCAGCAAGGAGAAGGAGGAGGTGTGTGGGACAGAGAACCAGGGGGTGGCACAAGGGACAGTGCAGCTGGTGTCCCTGCAGGGCTGGCTCATCATCTGCTGGTAGCAGTGGCTGTGGAGAGGACAAAGGTTGCCTGCTGCACTCCCCAGGGTTGGACTGGGTGGGCTCTTAATGTCTTGGTCCATTTAAAGCAGAGAGAAGCAGTGGCAAGGCTGCAGATGTGCTCTGGGGTGTGCAGAGAATCAGTGGGGCCATGCCAAGGGAGCCTGGGGGCTGTGGCAGTGTGGCAGCAGCGGCTGCAAGCAGCCCTGGCGAGGCAGATGGAGGGGAGGTCGAGACTGGGGCTGCAGCATGGGGGGAAGGGAGGTGCTGGCATCTGCCTCTAAGCCATCCAAGCAGAAGTATGTTGAGCTGCAGTGAGCTGGCTGCCACGAGGAGGGGCTTTCCAGCACAGCCATGGCATGTGGCTGTGGCCTGCCAGCCTGGCATCCCCGGCATCTCTGCTCCCATCAGATGGTTCTTCCTCTGGGCTGCAGAAGAGATGCCTGCCTTCCTCAGAGGTTTGGCACCCAGGTTTTCTACTTCTTTCCACTGGTAAATGCTCAGTTTCTAATGCCTAGGCAGAGAACAGGTTAAAATATCCCTTCCTGTGCCTGGTGTCAGGTGTCCCTGGGGGCATCCTGGCTCCCAGGGAGATGTGATGGGAAACTGCTGCCCAGGCCTTGGGGCTGAGTCACCAGGGCTGAGCATCCTCTCCCTGCTCCCTCCCTGAGGCTGCTCCTGTGGGTGCTCTCCCCACTGCCAGCCACCCCCAGAGGAGAGCTGGGTGTCGGGTGGGAAGTGCCCAAGTTTGGAAGCGGTGCCCAAAATAGCGGTGGCTGTGGAGGGCGGGGGTCTGGGTGCCAGCTCCTTCTGGGGAGCTGCAGAACAGGGTGGCAAGAAGAAGCCAAAGGGCTGTGAATAATGCACATTCCTCACTGATGACAAACTAACCTACTTCTGGGCTGCAGGCTGTGCTCCAGCAGTTTATCTCCTGTGCATTGCAGAGCCAGCGCCCAGCTCTGCACAGCCTCCTGCTCAGACCATCTTCATTCCATGGAATCATAGAATGGGCAGGGCTGGAAGGGGCCTCAAGCATCAGCCAGCTCCAAACCCCCTGCCATGGGCAGGGACACCTCACACTACAGCAGGCTGCCCACAGCCACATCCAGCCTGGCTGCAAAACCTCCAGGGCTGAGGCTCCCACCACCTCCCTGGGCAACCTGTGCCAGGCTCTCACCACCCTCATGGGAAGAATTTCTTCCTAGCATCCAATCTGAATCTACCCAGTTCTAGTGTTGCTCCATTCTCCCAGTCCTATCACTCCCTGACACCCTCAAAAGTCCCTCCCCTGCTTTCCTGTAGCCCCCTTCAGAGACTGGAAGGCCACAATAAGGTCCCTGCCACTGACCAGGGGAAGGGAACCAGACTAGTGAATCTCACTCAGTAACCAGGATCCTTTTGGCCTGTTCTGTGAAGGAGGCAGGGAAGGGGTACCCAGCCCTCACCCCAGTCTCTGCCTCCCTGTCCTGTGGGCTCTGGTGTCCCAGCCAAATGTGGGTTCTTTAGCACAGTACCTTCTCCTCATGGCTGCTCTGGTTTTGGCTCCTCCAGGAGGAAGACCTGGACTCAGAAAATGAGAAGCTGGAGGTGAGAGAGGCGGAGGATGAGGATGGTGAGTACCAAGCAAGCCAGCACTCTGCAAGGAGGGCACAGGCAGGTCTGAGGGGCTGAATCCCAAAGTGCTTGGGGGTGGTCTCCTTCCTCCAGGACGTTCCTACCCTGGCAGCTGTCCCTCTTTTGTTCCCCAGGTGCCCTTGGGCTGTTTGCTGCGGGGTAGCTGTGTGATGAAGCTGCCCCAAAAGCTCCTTGCTCACATCCAGGAGGATCTCCGGGGGCTTTAGTCAGAGCCATGTTTAACTGATTAGCCAATTAGTTGATTGGAAAATGATTAATTGACTAATTGGAGTGACAACTGCCGTGCTTGTAAGCAAATGAAGCAGATGGTGCCATGAAGAGTGTGTGTCTGGAGGGGCCTCTGCCCTCCTCAGTGGGCCTGGAGAAGCTGGGATGTCCCCAGGAGCCTCTGCCTGGGGGTGGCTGGGGGCAGGAGGAGAGCTCAGGGTGTTCCCCCTGCCCTGCCCCACTTCCCTGCTTGCTCTTTGTAAGGTGCTGTGTGGCAATCCCCAGCTCAGGAGGATTACTCCTAATGCCACAGAATCAAATTGTAATCCTGGTGCTGTGCCCACGAGGTGGGGGAAGAGCCTCTGGGGTGGGGGCTCCCGAGAGACACTCAGCCCACCCTGCTGGGCTTCCTCACAGCACTGGTGGTCAGGGGGGTACCAGGTGGGACTGCAGCAGAGCTGCTTTGAGGAGGGATGGATGTATCCTGCCCAGTGGGTGCTCAGTAATGCTGCTCTGCCAGGGTCTGTCTCCTTCAGCCCTGCTTGAGAGCTGCTCCAGCACTGTTATGCACACCCTGAGGTGGCTGTGTCTTGGCATCTGAAAGAGAAAGCTTCTGGCCATGAGTCACAGCTAGCCCAGCACCCTCCCTGAGCATCTCCTGCAGACAGCCACCAACTCCCCTTCTGAATCACTTGCACCATTTCTGAAATGCTTTGTAACAGGACTGGACACAGTGATGACTCATCCTGAGGAGGAGGCAAATGGTGTGCCGCTGGGAATAGCAGCAGTGCCCTGGCTTTGCTGGGGAGCAGCCTCACTCCCTCCCTCATGGCCCTGCTGAGCACACAATCATAGAACCAACCAGGTTGGAAAAGACCTCAGAGATCATCAAGTCCAACCTATTACCTAATCCCTCCTGACAACTACACCATGGCTCCAAGTGCCACAGCCAAGCCTTTTTTGAACACCTCCAGGGATGGTGACTCCACCACCTCCCTGGGCAGCACATTCCAGTGGCCAATTTCTCTTCCTGGCAAGAACTTTCTCCTCACCTCAGCCTATACTTCCCCTGGCACAGCTTGAGACTGTGTCCTCTTGTTCTGGTGGTGGTTGTCTGGGAGAAGAGACCAACCCCCACCTGGCTACAACCTCCCTTCAGGGAGTTGTAGAGAGCAAGAAGGTCTCCCCTGAGCCTCCTCTTCTCCAGGCTAAGCAACCCCAGCTCCCTCAGCCTCTCCTCACAGGGCTGTGCTCCAGACCCCTCCCCAGCCTTGTTGCCCTTCTCTGGACACCTTCAAGTCTCTCAATGTCCTTCTGAAATTGAGGAGCCCAGAACTTGCTGAGGTCCTGGCTCAGCTCAAGCCGCTGAGCTCTGCCCGGTGAGCCCACAAGGAGAGAGGGATCACAGAGGCTCTGTCACCAGCCTGGGAAGCTGCTGGAGTGGCCAAAACCACCAAAGCAACTTTCTCCCACTTTCAGACACATTGGCTTGCAGGGAGCTGGCAGGGAGCATGCTGGAGTGAGCACATTGAGGGGAGAGGTTGGGCTCTTGGGGCTGCTCTTGCCCTGCCAGCCCCAGGTCACAGTGCTGGCAACGTGAGGGCAGAGCCATCAGACACAAATGTTTTCTTTAATGGGAACCCAGGGAGGCTCTAAGTAGGTCACCTGGTGTTTCTGTGGTGGCTCTGCTGGCCATGTGAAATCTCAGCCTCCCCTTTTCTGTGCCTTCCTTGGAGTTGGTTTTCAGCCTGCAGAAGAAAGTTCCTGAGCTCTGAGAGCAGCCAGAGGGTTCCAAAGCCACAGCCTGGCTCCACTTGGAGCCACAGCACGTGGGCAGGGAGATGGGTAGGTTCCTGTCCTCCCCCTCCCCTTATTCTTTTCGGCTGGGGTGACAATTAAACTGCCCTTGTGGGGCCAGGCAAACCCCCAAATCTCCACTGACTTGGCAGAAAAAAAGCCACGGGGGGGAAATGATCTCCATTGTCCTTGCAAGCAGGCGAGGCAGGCAGAGGTGAGCAAACAGCTCCTGCTCTGCAGCAGGGTAAGAAACAGGATGTTACACCCTCTGCTTTTATTCTTTGCCTGAATATCTCCCAGGGCAGCAGGCAGCTGAATTCTCTTTCCATGCACTCTTCTGGCCACCCAGGGGGCTGATAAGCCACAGCATTCCTGCTCCTTTCCAGCTGGCCAGGCTTCTTTGGCTGCCCCTTCAGAGGGTTTTTCCCACCAAGGGAAGTGGGACACGGCCAAGCTGAACCTCCAGGGCTGTGGGACTGGAGTGCTGGCGTTTGGACACTCGTGAAGGTGCTAGCAAAGGGCTTGCCTCATTGCTCCCCCGGGAGCTCCCATGGCATTTGGGGATTAGAAGGCGGCTCCGGCTCGGGAGCTAAGCAGTAATCCAACAGGAATCCACCAGGATGCCTCAGGCAAGCTCCCCAAGTTTAGGGACGTGGAGAAGGACACAGAACTCTTGGAGTGAGTCCAGAGGAGGGCCACAAATATGGTCCAAGGGCTGCAGCACCTCTGCTGTGAGGATAGCCTGAGGGAGCTGGGGGTGTTCAGCCCAGAGAAGACTCCAGAGGGACCCTCTAGCTGCCTGCCAAAACCTGGAGGGATCCTACAGGAAGGCTGCAGAGAGACTTTTCCTGAGGGTGTCTAGAGACAGGACAAGGGGGAATGGTTTGAAGCTGAGTGAGAATAGGGTTAACCTCAATCTTAGGAAGAAGTTCTTCAGTACAAGGATGGTGAGACTCTGGAACAGGCTGCCCAGGGAGGCTGTGGATGACTCCTCCCTGAAGATGTTCAAGGCCAGGCTGGATGAGGCCTTGAGCAGCCAAGTCTAGTTGAGAGGTGTCCCTGCTCATGGTGGGGAGGTTGGAGTAGATGAGCTCTGAGGTTCCTTCCAACCTGAGCCATTCTGTGACATAGAGAGGCAGGGGGCACAGTGGGTATGAGCAGGGAGGACAGTGGGTATGAGCAGGGAGGGCAGTGGGTATGAGCAGGGAGGACAGTGGGTATGAGCAGGGAGGGCAGTGGGTATGAGCAGGAGGGACAGTGGGTATGAGCAGGGGGCACAGAGGGTATGAGCAGGGGGCACAGAGGGTATGAGCAGGGGGCACAGAGGGTTCATGCAGGGGGCACAGTGGGTACATGCAGGGAGGAGGGTTGTGTTGAGTCCCCAGCCTGCTGCCATGGCTGCAGGCATGCTCCATGTGCTGGCAGCAGTGACCTTGCAGTGGGTGGCACACTCAGTTCTGAGCAGACCTTGTTTTGCAGCTCTCACATTTCCCCACCCACAACAGGAGGCCCTGAGCAGCCCTTTGCACGAAGGTCCCCGAGGCCTGGGAGAGCTCTGGCAGCAGCTGAGGGTGTGGAGGAGCTTGGGGTTGGGCAAATCACTAAATCAAGCAGCTGACCTTGGGCACAAGGAGAAAATCCTTGGGAGCGGTATTGAGTGGGAAAGAGAGGGAAGCTGCTGCTGCTGCTGAAGCCTTTGGGTGTGGGGAGGGGAGGAGAGGGGCTGGGGGGGTTCATTTTGGCAGGTAGAGGAGGAGAGGATCACAGGAGCACAGAATTGCCTGGACTGGAAAAGACTTAAGATGACAGAGTGCAACCAGCAGCCTAACACTGACAAGTCCTTGACTAAACCACATCCCTCAGCACCACAACTACACAGCTCTTAAATGCCTCCAGGGATGGGGACTCCACCACTTTCCTGGGCAGCTTATTCCAATGCCTGAGAACCCTTTCAGTGAAGAGTAACATCCAGCCTGAGCTTCCCTTGGTGCAACTGAAGGCCATTTCCCCTTGTCCTATCTCTTGTTACCTGGGAGAAGAGACTGACCCCCACCTTTCCACCACCTCCTTGCAGGGGGTTGTAGGGAACCTCCTTGTCTCCAGACAAAATGAATCACATCTAATGAAGGTGGTGCCTGTAATAGCAGTGGGGAGGGTTGGAAGGGGCTTCCCAGGTGGCTGGGGAAAGAGGCTGGGTCCATGGCAAATGCACAAGGTGAGGCTTTTCCTCCTGCCACACGATCTGGGGGAGTTTCACCACTTTGGGGGGCTTGCTGCTGCTGCTGCTGGGAGGTATCACCTTGGGTGCAACTGGTCAGGGCCATGCAGATAGCACAGGCACATCATCCTTTTGTGGAGCCCCCAGAGGAATGCCCAGGGCTCTGAGGCTCGGGGGGAGCAGCAGATGTTTCTGGGTGGATGTGGAAACAGCGATGCTGGAGGGCTCGACGTGAAGCAGCTGAGTCCTGCAGTCCTTGGGAGATAGAAGCTGCCAGATAAGCAGCCCACAGATAACCACTGAAGGCAGCTACTCAAAGCAGCCTCTCTTCCTGGGCTGACCTCCCCTGCTGTTGTTTCCTCCCCTCTGCAGGGAGATAAAGCAGGGGAGAGGTTTTTAAAAGCAAACAGTGCTCGGACAAAATCCGATTGGAGAAGGATCAGCTTTGGCTCAGGGTCCATGAGCTTTGGTGCTCTAATTAGCACAGGGCTGAGGCTGGGGAGCTGGGCATGAGAGCACCCCAAGGCCTGGAGAAGCAGACCTCAGCTTCCTCTTCAGATCCATTGGTTGGTGAGAGAGGGACTTGGCCTCAGCTGTGTTGGTGCTCCTGGGGCTCCCTTGGCCCAGCATCATTTGGACTGGCAATGTGGTACCTCCTTTTTGCACACCCTTTGTCCAGGGCTGAAGGAAGGCTGCTGGGCTGCATGGCCTGGGACAGCTTTGCTCATGGCACCATCTGTGAGCCCCAGGCAAGGGAAAGGGCCCCTGGATGAAGAGAGGGAGGGAGGAGGAATGCAAGTCCGGGGAGGAGAAGCAGAAAATGCTGTGAGCTAATCAGGAGAGGATTAGCATATCTTGATAAGCCAAGATGGGCCTGCAGGGCTCTGAATCCAGGAAGAGCAAGAGGTCCCATGCTGCAGGATTCACCTCCATCTGCTTCCAGGCAGGGCTGCTCGCTCACAGCGCTCCCTGCTCCTTCCGGACACAGCTGCAGCCTGGACTCCTGCTGGCCTCTGGCCACCAGCTCCTTGGCTCTCCACTGCACCCCACACAGCCTCCCTGACCCTGCCCAGGCCTTCTGGAGAGGGCAGCTGGATGAGGAGAGGTGTTCTGGGGTGGCACAGAGTTTGGGGTGGGTGTGCAGGAGCAGGGACCAACATGCAGCTCGGGGGACCGAGCCCGCTGCTGTTGATGGTTGCTCTCCAAAGGTCTCTGGCTGATGTGATCTCTTGCTCTTCTTTCTCTCTCTCTCTCTCCCTTCTCCAGCTTCAGATGAGACCTTCTCTTTTAAATACAGTCCTGGAAAGCTGAGGGGAAACCAGTATAAGTCAATGATGACCAAAGAAGAGCTCGAGGAAGAGCAAAGGTAAGCGGAGTTTCCTTTCTCTCCTTGCCCCAGGCCGTCTGGCTGGTGGCCAGCAAGCTGGGTGTGTTCAGACCTCTCTTGCCTCTCCCCGTACTACTCTGGCAACCTAGGGCTCAACATCTTACAGTGCAGACCTCTTCCACCCAGGAAGCTGAGAACAAATAAAGGCACATTGATTTAGGAAATGGAGACACTGTCTCCCTGCATACCTCTGGAGCTGTCCCAGCTCCCTTCTCTGAAGCCTTAGACCAAAACGTCCAGCTGATGCAAGCTGGTGTGGTTCCCCTGGTCCCATGAGCACCACACTGACCTGCTCTATTCCCCCTTTACCTGTGGATGGCCTCCAGACTGAGGACATGGGCATAGCCCAGAAATTCTGGAGCAGGCTGAGTGAATGTGGAGCTTTAGAGTTCACTGTGGTGGGGCTGAGCCTGGGAAGGTCTGTCCCCAGGGCTGGCTCCTCAGCAACAAGTGGTGGGGCCTGCTGGAGATGGAGAAGTGTCCATCTCACACCTCCTCCTAAAGTTTCCTCCTGAGCCTGAGCCCTGCATGAAGAAAGGAAGAGCCTGTCCTGTTCTAGCTCACACTTCCCAGCCTACCCACGGGGAACCAACCCAAGCCTGGCACCTCCAGCTGTGCAGCCCTGCCCAAGCCAGTCTGTGCTGTCAGAGTGAAGTTCCTGCCCACGTGTAGGAGGAGTCCTTCAGCCCACACTAAAGCAGAGACATTAAACCCCCAGCCGAGGGCTTAGCTGTGGTTTTTTTTCCTTCCTCTTTGTGGGGGAGGGGAGGCTGGGCCTTCTCTCTCAAAGCCACCACACCTTCCAAGCAGGCTGCTCCCCAGCAGATGTGTGCAGCTCACACCCCTTCCCTCTTGGGATCTCCCAGTGGTGGCTCAACAGGCCTGGGAGATGTTGCTCTCTCCACTGCTGTCCCAAGGGCTGTGAGACCAAACTGCCTGCCCAGTGGTGTGCACCCCTAGGAGCTTGCCAGCCCTTGCCCATGATGCCATGGTCTAAGCACCACCACAACTTCCATGGTGTAAAGGCCTTATGTGGACCAAGTGGCAAGCTGAGCACAGCAGGGAAGGCAAAGGCTGCAGGGATCACACCTTGCCCCTGAGCCAGGCATGCTCCTGCTGGCAAACCTTGCCCTGAGGCCCCTGGGCAACATCTCTGCATTGCCAGGGGCTGGGCAGGGCTGTTCTCCATGGCATCAGCAGGGCATTGCAGGGCAGTGACAGTCCAGAGAGCTGACCCTGACACACTGTGGTCCTGGGGAAGACTCAGGTGGTGCAGAGGGCTCAGTGCAGGCTGCCTTCACTGGCAGAGCCTGCAGGCATTCTTTCCACACCAAACCCAAGGAAACCTGTCTTCCCCTTCTCCCCTGGCTTCTTGGCTCCCAGCTGTCTTCAGAGCTTGGGCTTCACCAGCCTTACAGCACTGCCAGGAGCAAAGATCTACAAGGGCTGTATGCTCTGGGGTCAGCAATAGGAATGAGCTGTGGTTTCCTCTGGCACAGGGTGGATTCTGCATTAATGGCATCAGGAGAAATGTTTGCTTGCTTTCTTTTGTGATGTCTTTATTGTGCCTGAAAGCCCCCAGCCCCTCAACTGCTGGGCAGGTGCCACTGTGTGTTTCACCTGGGGAGGGTGGTGGTGGTGGAATGAGCTGGGTGAATGTGAGAGGAAACCCATGGGGCTCAATGGAAGTGGCTTTTCAGGATCCTGCTAAGCACCAACACCCGAAAATCTACCTGCAAGAGGCAAACTCAAACTCTCTGCACCCAGAGAGCTCCATCCAAAGCAGCTGAGCAATTGCTGCTTGGGTTCCCAGGGCCAGAAGTCCTGTAGGGCTGGGGCTGGTTCCTCTGTGGCACCACATGCTCCTGCTGTCACCTGGGGACACTGAGGGGAGGTGGGGGTGTTGTGCTGAGCAGTGTAGCACAGGCTGTGGGGGTGATGGAGCTTTGCTGGGCACGAGGGACCTCTCAGGCATCGCTGCTCACGGCTGGAGCGGTGCCAGGGTAGGGCAGTGCTCCTGGAGCTGATGGGACAGTGGCTGGGCAACAGGTCCCATGCAGGCTCTCAGCAGTCTTCCATGCTGAGGGCCACTGGCAGCTGTGTTTCTCCTCCTGCTCCTTTGTTTTCTTCTCTTCCATATTTGTGTTGTTCATTTCTCTAAGGCAGCTTTGTGATTTTTCATTTTCTTCCTGTGTGTCTTGCTTTGTTGCTGGCTTAATTTTTTTCCTCCCCAAACCTTCACTGCAGCATCAGCAGCTTCTCATTTCAGGCCTGGCAGGTGGTGCAAGGGGGCAGGGCTGCTGCCAGGTAAGCTCCCAGGCGAGCTGAGCGCAGCAGCTCAGCCCACTCCTGCATCCTTCTCCCTCATCAGTCCCAATCCCTCCTCCCAACTCCATGCACCCCTCCCCCCCCCAACCATGCTGCTGATCTGCTGTGACCCAGGTTTGCCACCTTTATGTTGCAGGATTGAGCTGACCTCTGATCTCACATCTCTGTAGCAAGTACCTTAGGTCCTGGGCCACAAACATTCTTGCAAATCCTTTTGGTAAGGACACTCTTTGCTAGCGGTAGTGGTACCCCTGCTAACATCTGCTCATGTGGTTTGGGGGGGTGGGGGAAGCTGGGCTTCATTTTTCTGGGGTGGGGAGGCTTTGTTTCTGAGCTGTAGATGACTGCCTGCCCCACCTTCCCCCCCACCTCCTTTCCCTCTCCCTCCTCATGACAGATGAACGAGTCCATTCCCCTCTGCCTCCATCTCACTTGCCACGAGTGCTCCGAGGGCAGCAGGCACTCTTGGTTCAGATGCTCAGCTCTTCCATCTGAGGTGCCTGAAGGGGGGCATCCCATGCCCTCTTATGTTCATGGAGTTGGAGAAGCAGGGCTGCTGAGTGAGGGGGTTGTTAGTCCTAAACTGAGCCAGGCTTAGCCTTGGCTTTTGGGCTGTCACTCCTCTGCTTTTCCAAAGGAGCAGCAGGTCCCCAGGTGAAGCAGCTTGGAGACCTCCTTGTGGCCTTCCAGGATCTGAAGGGGGCTCCAGGAAAACTGGTCCTTTTAGGGTGTCAGGGAGGGATAGGACTGGGAGCAAAACTAGAAATGGGGAGATTCAGATTAGATGTTGGGAAGAAGTTCTTCCCCATGAGGGTGGTGAGAGACTGGCACAGGTTGCCCAGGGAGGTGGTGGAAGCCTCAGCCCTGGAGGTTTTGAAGGCCAGGCTGGATGTGGCTGTGAGCAACCTGCTGTAGTGTGAGGTGTCCCTGCCCATGGCAGGGGGGTTGGAACTGGCTGAGCCTTGAGGTCCCTTCCAGCCCTGCCCATTCTATGATTCTGTGTAAGCAACATCCCAGAAGTGCAAAAGGGTCCCCAAGGCTCCCTTGGGGCAGCTTGTGTTGATGAGTAATCCATGAGTGCCAGGGCAGGGACTCCTGATGTTTGGAGGTGCCATTCACTGAAGGAATTCCCTGCCTCTCCCAGGGCTTCAGGCAGGAGAGGACAGGCATGCAGCAGACTGAGTTATTTAACCACCACCCCACTTCTGCTCTAACCTGCATCACTCCAGAAGCTGTGCTTGTCTTGCCAAGTATTCAGTTGAATCTTGTGGCTTCAAACTGGAGCTAAATCTGGACTGAAAGGGGAAAGAATGTGACCTTTACTGAGTGATGCAACTTCCTGCTTCTGGTTATATCAGTCTTAAAAAAATAGAGGGACTGTTCAGGGAGGGAGGAGAGCAGCCAATCTAGCTGGCAAATGCATCTGCTCAGGTGGTGGCTGTGCTGGAGCACACCTGGTGGCTCACCAGTACTGCTGGAACAGAAGCACGTAGCATTTGCTCCCCTGGGGGAGAAGAAAAGGCTGGGCAGGAAGGGGAAGGGTGCAAGGGAAGGATGCAGCCCTTCCCCAAGCCAGCACAGTGTCTTTCCCAAATCCTTCTCTTCTGCACCTGAGGCTTTTGGCCACTTGTTGCCAGCTGCAGCTGCCACACAGCAAAGTCCCAGAGAAGTGACTCAGCAGTGCATCTCATCCCAGTTCAGACAGGGCTGAGCTGTGCAGGCGTGAGACACAGCCCACAAGGGCTGACTGTGAGGTGTTGCTGACCTGGCTGGGTGCCTTGTGCAGATGAGGGAGGAAGAGGAAGGGCTCCCCGGTGTGCCTTCAGGGCCTATCCTACATGGATGGATCAAAGTGGTCTCTGCCAGTTGCTCTTCCAACCTCCCTTGATGGTTAAAGAGGGCAGTGGGGTTTTTTATTGAGTTAGGAAGGAGGATGACCAGGACTCTGTTGAGCACTGGCAGCTGCAGCTGGGCTCCACTCATAGGAGGAGAGAAAACAGTCATGGGAAAGGACTCCCTCGAGTCTCTCTTTCCATGAGGCAGAGCAGGTCCCAGCCAAGTCTTGGCTGGCCTCAGTGATGCCAAGGGGTTGAGCTCCCTGTGCTCTGCACTTGCCACTCTTCACTAGGTGTGTTGGCTGGAGAAAGGAGAGCAGACCCCATCTGACAGTCTCTGGAAAGGGCTCTCCTCTCTGTCCTTTCTCTTGTTTCTGGCATTTAGGAAGAGGTGAGGGTGGAGAGTCAGAAGCTGCCCCATGGGGCCTCAGCTAGAACATCCAAGTGAATGGCACCAAACTGTTCAGACATGCTCTGCAGCTTGCAGGTGCACTCATGCTGATCCCCCAGAGCACAGCTCAGTCTCTGTAAGGCTAAGGAGAAGCTTGGGATTGATTGCCCAGATTCCCTGGCTAATGGGCTCAGTTCCAACAGCCATTTGTCCCATTCTAGGAGCAAATTCTCCTGCCTCTCAATCCTCTCATCCCCTGGCCAGCCACGGGTGGGCTGAGGAGACACTGCTTGAATCCAGACTTAGATTTAAGCCCCAGGCTGAACTGCAAGCTGGGCTATTTTGCCAGGAGAATTGGATGGCTGTAAATCTCATGCTCAGTCCTTCTCTTGGTGGCAATTTAGCAATGGGAACTGGGTTCAGAGTGCCTCTTGGTGATGAGGCGCTGAACAAAGCTGGGCTTGGATCCTGGAGATTCAGCAAGGCAGGGTGCCCTGGACAGACTGGCTCTAAGGAGTGGCAGGGAGGAGAGACCTTTCCCTGCTCTGACAGCCATTCTGGAACAAAGTGGGGATGCAGCTGTGGCTCGAGGGAGGACCATGCTGAAGCTTGGGTTTGAATGAGACAATGCTGGTGCTGACAGCCGTGGAGCATGCAGGGCAGGAAGCAGCTGCAGGGCTTCAATCATTGTGCTCATAGACTTGGACCTGGTTTGAACATCTCCACTGCTGCTCCTTGAAAAAAGAAGTGGGTGGACTGGACTGGGGGAGGCTGCATTTCAGGAGAGCTCTCCATCAGCATCTGTCCCTGTCCACCCCCTGCATTGCCATCACATAGCCCTGGCTCGCTTGCTCTCTCCCTCCTCCGTGTAGCATGGGGGCTGGGCCTCTTTCTCCTCCCTTTCCTTCACCCCCACCCAGCAGCTTTGCTGTCCTGTCCTGTCCTCCCTGCCCTGTCCTGTCCAGCATGGTGCTTCTTTTTGACTGTGGGAAACTGGTAAGTTTGGGCTTTCTATGGGGTTTTATTGTTTGTTTGCTTCTCATCTTCTGCAGCACAATAGTCACCCTGGGCTGAGGGAGGAGTTAGCAGCAAGGGGCTGCAAAGCCGAGGGCTATGGGGACTCTTCAGGTCAGCTTGGCCACTGCTTCACTGCAGCCACCAGCCATGGGGATGGCACTGACTGCTGTCAGCCACAAAGCATGAGGCAGGACTCTTTCCCACCTGCCTCTTGTGGGACAGGGGCACTGTGTGTCTGGGGGTCCCTACTGAGCTCCCTCAGCTCTGCTGCTCCCTCCCTAGGAGCCAGACTCTGCTTGTATGAGGAGGGAGGCTCCTGAGGCTCCTGTGGCACAGTGCTGTGCCCTGACTCCACCACATCCCCAGGGAAAAACTCCTCTGACCTAGGAGATGTCTATGAACTTGAGCTCTGGCCCTATTTATAGAGCATCTGATTGAGTCCCCATCTGAGTCCCCATGATGCCTCCCTTGGAAACCTGAGCAAAGGGAGTCCAGGAGGGCTCCTTTCCCATCTCCTCCTCTCCTATCCCACAGAGGAAGCTTTGGCAGACTCCACAGTAGCCTTTGCAGGGTGTGTCTCTGCCCCTACCCTGGCATGAGATTTCAGACCAGGCAGCAGCTCTGCTTGAGCTCCTTTTATTTTGGCTCAGGGCCTGAATTGTCCTAGCTTGTGGCTGCTTCTCCATGTCTCCCTCACCCAACACTCACAACTTGTCTTCATCTGCTTCTGCTTAATGCCCTGCAGCATGGGCAGCTTGCTGCTCTCTATCTGCTAACCCTCTGGGTGCCTGGCTCTGCCTCTCCTGCAGCTCCTCTGTGGCTGGGGGACACCAAGGGCTGCAGGGAGCTGGAGCATCACACTAGGCTGGGTACAAACTGGTAGCCAGGGAGCTGGAGCACTCTCACTGAGTGCTGGAGGGAAAAGCAGGCTGGAACATCCATGGCTTCCCCCACTGCTGCAGTGTGGGGCTGGGGAGGTCAAGAGTGTTACAAGGAGATGAACATAGCCCTGAAGGAGGTCATGGTGGCCTCTCAGCTGAGCTAGCTGGGAGCTTGAACCACCTTCCTGGCTGTGGCTGGGATATATGAGAGGCTTGAAACCACGGTGGGCAGTGCCCGCTGTGGGGTGACACAGTCCCCAGCCTCAGTGGCTTCTCACCAGGCCCTATCCTAAAGGCAATGGCACTTGTGCTCCCTGGCCATGCAGGTTCCAGCAGCCTTGACTGCTCTCCTGGTGTTCCTGAGGAGCAGGAGGTACTCCCTGAGGAGCAGGAGGTACTCCCTGAGGCTGAGTGCACCTTTCAACTTCTCTGTCCCACTGGAAGAGCTTCAGATTTGTGTTGCTAGAAGCTGCCTTTGGTACCTCTCACCCTTCTGCTCTTCTCTAAGCACTGGCTCTCTCCCCCTGTTCTGCATTTAAGTCTTCTCTGTGGTTTATGTATTGGTGGAAGCAACTGGCCCATGCCTTTGGGACTGCCAGGAAAGCTTAGATTCAGCATTCCTCATATTCTTCCTGCATTACCCCAGTCTTGGACAAGACTGGCTCGTGGTCACTACCTGAAATGAGATGGTAGCTGTCTGCATGGTAAGGCAGTGGGAAGCAGTGGTGATAGGAGCATCCCCAGCAGTGAGATGGGAGGCAACTGCCTGGGGAGAGCATGACCACCCACTGCCAGGGCTGCCCAGCATCCAGGGCCTTTCTTCATTGCTCTTGATCCTCAAGGGTCAATCCTGGCCTGTCTGCATTGGGTGAGAAGAGTCTGGAGCCAGGTTGCTACCTGCCCTCCTTGCCAGGATTTCAGACCAGAGGTCCCAAGCTGAAGTCCTTCTGCCTCTGCCAAGGGAAGGAGCTGGGAATGCTCCATGCTTCTGAAAATCAGCTGAGTGCAACTGGTCCTGAAAAGGGCTCAAGCAATTACCAGGAGAAAGATGCTCTGGAACCTCCTTAGAGTGGGTCAGGACTCCTTTGGAAAGCTGTAAGTGTATGGATGGGCTACAGGATTTCCTGGCCTGCTGCAGATCTTGCCCAAGAGATCATTGCATATGGAATGCTGCCAGCCCACTCCCTTGGGCAGTGCTGGGATGCTGCTCTTGCTCTCAAAGGCAAGAAGTTTTGTGCCAACTCCAAGGCTGAGTTGGAGTGAAGTGAAGGCTTCTGAGGCTGCCAGAAGGACCTCCCCCCTCCCTTCCATGCTTCAAGGCAAAGCATGATCTTTTGAGATCTTCAGCACTGAGCCTCCCTCATAATCCAGGATCTGCTCTTGTCTGAGCTCCTTGTTCTGCATCTGTTCCTCACCCAGAGCCATGCCCAGCTCAGGTCATACTGTTCACCCACCTGGCCCTCAGCTTGGGCCAGGGCAGAGAGACTTGGACAGTCTGTATCTGAAGAAAGGATACAAACTCCCAGCAAAAGACCCTAACCTGCTTTGATTGATGTGCTGCTGGGTGATCAGGTCGACTTTGTCATCCAGGGTGAATGGGAAGGAGGGAAGAACCAAGGATAAGCAGTGGCTCAATGCTCTCAGCCTCCATCCCAAGCTAATTAAGTCTTTCAGCAGCAATGCCAGAGCTTCTCAGCCTGGAGGGTTTTATGGCCTTGATATCCCCAGTGATAGACTGCTTCATGCTCTTTAGTCTAATCCCCTTCACAGCTTGCTCCAGGAGCAGAAAGGGGTTTTTCTGTTGTGCAGATGGGGAATTTATGGCTCTGACGAACATCCTCCATTAAGTTCATGCTTGGTTTAAGATCTTCTCACCCCAGCTGTCAGCCTGGCCCTGTCCTGGAGGTGAGTATCCCTTCGAGGGGCCTCAGGCTGGAACTGAGCCTTGTCCACCCTCCCTCACATCTTCCCTTGCTCCTACTGCGTCATGCTGGAGGGGACCTCTCCTTCTGGGCCTCTGTGGCAGCAAGCCTGTGCCCTCAGGCACCAAATGTGATTCTGCTTGTGTGACTTGACAGGGTGATGGGGCCCACAGTGCCATGAACCACCCTGTGCAGTTCCCTGTCTTTGTCCTAAGGAGCAGGCCACGGAGCTTCCACAGCGCTGCTTGTGTGACCCCCATCCCATGGGAAGCTTCACCTGCATCTCCCACCCAGGACCCTGGTCGTTGGCTGCACTTGTGAGGCTTCTGGAGGTGGACAAGGGAGGCAGCAATGAGGCTGTAACTTGCCTTCATGCTGTGGTTGGCAGGAGCAGGGGGACTTTCAAACAGGGTTCAGGTGTCAGGGACAGTAACCCGACTGAGTTCAGGAGGAATCAGGCTGGGGTGCACCTGGCTGTGTCTGTAAGTGCCCAAGCAATGTGTGTTGTAGCTTCCTTCTGCCTCATGCAGGTCTCTGTGTCCATGGGCAGCTGCCCAACCTGCTGTCACCTGGTTCCTATGTGGATGGTTGGGCCATGAGAGGGCAGAGTGTCTCAAAGGTCCAAGCTGAGAACGAGGCCCACACCTTTTAGTCCTGGCGCCGCTAACAACATGCTGCAAGACCTCAGGGAGTGCTCAGATATCCATCAAACATAGCTAATCAGCTCACCCTCCTTGCCTAGGACACTGGGAGAGCTTCCCATCAAAAGCAAGCCTTGTGACCTGCAGAGAGTCTGGGGTTTTTTGCCTCTTCACTTGAACAGCCACATCTGTAGGAGGACTGAGAAAGGCTGACCTGTTCAGGCACACTGCCCTGTGAAACCAGTACTCGCTCCCAGCTCTTCAGTGTGCAGCTGGGAAGAGGAAACTGGGCTGGAGAAGGGTGCCAACAGCCCAGGGAGGCTCTGCACAGGGCAGCTGAGGCTTCCAATTAGTTGGGCTTCTCCAGCTCTCACCAGTAGGTCAGGAGGGCTGTAGCAGATTGGGGCAGGATGAGAGGCTTTACACTTCTGATGGGGTACTATCCTGCTGCAGTTGATGAAGCAAAGTGTCTCCTTCTTAGAGGCCTGAGGTTTGCCAACAGACTTGTTCTGCCCTGAGGTGGGAAGCTGTCTTCTCTTCCCCCCACCACACACACTGAGTTTTCCCCCTTCTGGTTTATGTGAATACTAATGAGCCAACTTGAGGGGTGAAATGACTGAAATGATTTCTCTTCTCTCCCTGTTTCTCTTTGCAGAACTGAAGACTATATGAAGTTGTCCCTAGCCTCCTCCTAAAGGCATCCCTTGGCATCCTTAAAGGCTTGAGAGAAATACCAAAACCAACCAAACACACCCATAAGAGAAATCCATAAACCCTCAAAACTTGGGATCCCCTCTTGGTCTGAAGTTGAGTTCTTCAAAACCTCCTGTGGTGTCAAGTTTGAGGAGAACCTGTTGTGTGGTTCCATGGGCTGGGGCTGGGCCCAAGCAGGGACTTGAGTTGTGTTTGGGGGGCTGGGATGAACCTTCCCTCCCTCTCCCCTAAACAGAACCCAAACTGGACACTAACAGTGCACAGCCAGTCTGTTAGTTGTGTTCATTACCATGCATTAGGTTTGCCATGAAACCTGGGTTGTTCCTTTCTTGGGGTGGGCCAACAACAGATCTTCTCCCAGACCAGCCTGGACCTTATACCAGACTAGCAAGTTAGTTCTCCCTGGGGCCAAACTCCTCTTTACTGTTGGGGGTGGGAACTGCCTGTGATCTCAAGTGTTGTACAATGCTGCTTTACTCTGAGGGGTGGAGGACAAAGTGGGGTCCAAGTGAGGGATGGCAGATGGACTGACTCAGATACTGCTTCTGTAGTTATTTTAGCAGAGAGCTGATTCTGTAGGTAGAGAGAAGACTTGGGAAGTGATGAAGATTGATAAGTTAACTGTTTTGCTTCTGGTGGTGGGGGCTTAGGAGACCACACTTTGGCTGCTGTTAATATCTGGATTCTCACTATTCCCTACTCCTGTTCCCAAGAGGAGAGACCCAAGGAGACAGCTATAGCATTAGTGGTTCCTTCTGGCTCAGGATGAGAAAGGTGGGGCCCTGGAGGAGACCACCTCCCCATTCCTCTGCCTGCTTGCTGTTCCAGTGCCCTTTTCTCTTGCTACCCTGTGGCTTGTCCACCGGAGCCAGAGCTCAGCGTTGCTTCCTCATCTCTCACATCCAGATGAATTTGGCTGGGTGTGTATCCCTGCTTCAGACACAGCAGGTGTCCCATCAAACCCAGCCAGTCTCTGAGAGTGAGAAGAGGGTCCAAGTCCTCTGGCAATGCTGTAGAAACACCAGGCTGGGTGAGGATGTGTCCTTCAAAGTTTCTCTTTCACTGCCGGACAGCTGCCTCTCAGCTAACGCTGCAAACATATCAGAAACCCCCAACAGGCTGCTTTTGGTTTCCCCTTTCTAATGGCTATGCAGACAATACTTGAAACCTTGCACACAGGTGTCCCTTCCAGCGCCTGGGGTTGGCAAACTCTTCATCTAAAGGGCTCATTTAAAGAACAGCAGGAGGCTTCAGCTTTAGAAGAGGCTGGGGGCTGCCCCTTCCCAGCCGACAACCGCGAGTGTGCGCAGCGGTACCTCGAGTGGATTCGGGCACCTCCGAACCCTCTGCTTCGACACCCCCACCCCGGGTACAGCCACTGTCTGCCCTCGGTGCTGGCTGGCTGACTGTGTCCCAAGCACCCAACTATGCAAAGAATGCCTTATATATGTTGTGTTTAAGTTACCTGGCAATGTGTACATCGAGCAAAGCCTGTAGTTGAGCCCAGATTGTTCTGCTTAGCGGCAGCGAGTCAAACTCTTCCTTCAACTCCAAAGGCTGGCTGGGTCTGGGGGGGGGTGGTGGTGTGTTTTTTTGTTACTTTTGTTTGTTCTGTTTGTTTTGGTTTGTACCTGATGGTGGCTCTTCTGCAGAGGACTGTAATTCTAGTGGCTTGAATCTGTAAAAAATTGCCTTTGTTTGGTCCAATAAACCTTTGAATAGTTGATGCGGTCTGCGGCTCCTGGTCCCTGCCTCCAGCTGCTTTCTCAAGGGGGGTGTGTTGGAAGCTCTGGGCTTTAGGTGAGAGGTGCCTTTCCCTCTCTAAATGATTCCACTGACTTCCTTCACAAGAGAGTCAGGACACTGATGAAAGTCAGGGATTTTTTTTCCCCCCTGTATTTGTGCAGGAGCAATGCAGCAGGCTCCTGGTCATGCCTGGCTGCAGGCAGAGCAGTTAGGAACACTCCCGCTGCAGAGCTCTTCTCAGGGTTTGTGAACCTGGATCTCTAGGAGCTCCTGAGCCAGAGATCTGCTCTCACACACCTATGCTTTGCTGCCCCAAACCTCTACTTGATTGTAAACTGTCTTACAAAGGCCTAAGGGAGTTAAGTGTGCAAATTCAATTGCCTATCAAGAAGAATTAGGCTGCTTGGAAAATCCTTAATGAATCTGTTTTGTTCAGCAATAAGTAAAATCCTGTTTGCCCTCCTGAATCCAAATGGGTTTGAGGACTGCACTTGGGGGAGGGGAGAATGATTGTGAATGGAGTGGGTTTGGGCTGAAATGATTAAGCAAAAATAAAACCCCCAACAAACCAACCTGGAGCACTAACAAGTGGCTTTGCAAGGTCACCTTTGATAGGAGAAGCTGCTTCTTTGGAGCAGTTTCATGGGTTTGATTCCTTACTCTTCCTTCCCAGGCTCTTTTCTCTCTCTTTATCTTTGTTTTGCTCTCCCTTTGTTGTTGCTGTTGTAGGTTATGCAGCACAGAGCAGGAACAGCTTTTTTCTTTCTGGTTTTGTTTTGTTTCCCCCAAATGCAGAGTCAGGATTTTCAAAGCTGAGGGGAGGGGGGGAGCCAAATTGCATCGATGTCGTGCTTAGAAAACCAGGGTGAATGTTGCCTGTGATCTTGATTTTGGGGCTTTGGAGGCCTTTAGGGAGGTTTCAGCAGCTTTAATGTCTGTGAAATAATGAGCAAGGGATGCAGACCTGCATGGAGCACTCCCAGCTGGCAGGCATTTCAGGCAAAGCTGCGTATTGAATTTCTCCAGAGCAGCCTGGAAATGTGCCCACTGGTGCCCAGCGGTGATCTGAAATGAAATATTGATCACTAAGGACCATGCTTCCCCTCCTCTTGTCTGGAAAGGGCAGTGGCATGCCATTGATGTGAGCACACACACACACACACAAAGTACAGAAGAGCCAGACAAACCCTGGTGTTTGACAGCCTGTGGCCACAGCTTTTGTAACCGAAAGATCCCACCTCATTATCAGGATATGTCTGGCCTTAGGACAACTGCCTTTTAATTGCAATAGGAAAGAACTCGCAAATGAGCTTGCTTTTGCCAGCATCTGCTTTGGGTTTTTTCCCTACCCTGCCTGCTGCAGTGGTGATGAGAGGACAGCCTGCTGTTCCTGCTTCTCCTGGGGCTTAGTCCCGGAAAAGGGAAAACGCAGAACTCTCCGGCAGGAGCTCTACATGTGAAGGGTCCTCCCCCTTGTTCCTGTCTCCTTCCACTGATCTTGTTTGTAGTGGTGCTGCTTCTGATGCGTTGATGCTGTCCTCTCCTCTTTCCAAGCAAAGACTGTGCCCTGGTTGTGCCTAGCAATGAGCATTTCTAGCCCTCCCGTTGCTGGAACAGCCAAGGGCTTGTCCACACAGGACGAGCAGGAAGCATACCCCAGGGTAACTGATGGCCTGCATTTAAATGGATTAATTACAGTGGATTAAAGTCCTGTGTGGAAAGCTGTGGCAGGGACAGAGGACTCTTGACAGGGTGAGCATGAGGAAGTAAAAGTCAGTGTCTTTCTAGCCCAGGAGAGGTCTAAAGATGCTAAACTAGCAGGAGGAGCTGGGACTGCAGCAGACCTGTGCTCTGAGCTGCTGAGCTATGGCTGACTTCTGTTCTGTCATTCCATGAATTCTGGCCCCACAGTCAAGTAGGGGCCAAGTGAGCCTTGAAGTACTAGAAACTGCTCCTCCCTTGTTACAGCCATAAAGCACCACACCCTCATTAGTCCTTCTAATCTCACACAGGAGAGTTGGGCATGAGGTGTGCTAGGCCATACTGCAGTCTGAGCTCAGTCAGGTAAGGGACCTGGCAATGGGAACGTAGCAGCCCATGGCCACCACTGACTAGGGCCAAGCTGCACATTTGTTTTGCCCTGAAACATGAGAAAGCTGCATCAGTTCATGAGCTACCTGCAAACAACTGACCCTCCTGTGCTGCCCACATTTCTGTGTCTGAGTGATGCTCCCTAGCTGGATGACCAACATAAGCCCTCCCATAAAGCTTCCTCAAATCAAGCCCTGTGACAGATGTCAATCTTTGTGCTGCATGCAGGACATACAATGGTGAACTGCTGCAGGGTAGGGAAAACATCAGGGTATCATCTGTGATGGGGAGAAGGGAGTTAATCATTTACTGGGGAGCTTTCTAGGGATGGAAATCTGAGCTGGGTGGTCCACTGGTCAAGCTCTGCCCACACAGACATCATCTTGTTGCTGGCCTGGCTACATGAGGCTATCTGTGGCAGATGAACTCTTGAATCAAAACAAATTTCTGCCTGTGGTCCTAGGTTCCAGTGGCTGATCAAAGTCATGTCCACACTAGGAAGTAGTCTGGTCTCTAACCTGTATCTCCAGAATGAAAGGACACTGCTTGCTGATGAAGATTAATCCAGTTTGATGATGGAGTCTGCTAAAGTGGGACATGTTGGTCCTGTGAAATTCCACACGTCAAGTTATCTCTGAAACTTGGAGCATAGATAAGCCCTAAGGAGCTCCAAAGCTAGTGTTAAAGCTGTCTGGTTTATCTCCACACTTAAAGAACTGCACAGAGTCATGCAGGATGATGGGGTAGATGGGAAGGTGGAGGAAGAACCAGAGGCTCTCTCTCTCTTATCTCACATGGGCAGATTTCCTGCAGCCAGCAAGGGTTGTAAAATGACCTCCATTTGGCTTCGTGTTTCATTTGACCATGATGTTCTTGCTCAATGTGCCTTCTGGGGACTGGCTATTCCTACTTCTCCTTTTCTTCTTGACAGGGTTCAGAGAGAGCAGCTGGCTGCCATCTTCAGGCTGATGAAGGAAAAAAGTGACACATTTGGAGAGATGTCTGAAGGAGACATGAAGGAGCAGCTCAGACTGTATGATATATGACCATGCAGCCAGTGCTGTGCCCAAGCCATCCTGGCCCTTATTATGCAGGACACTGGAGGCTGTAGTGCTATAAACATGTTTCAGTAGCTGTGTTGCAGTTCCAGTTTGTTTTGCAGGAAACTATAGGCCTGAGATATTTCAAAACACTTATTTCTCACCTTTTTTTGTTGCTTTACCTTGAAGAGCTATCATGATACTTTCATCTCCTACAGTGTTTTCTTTTACCTCTTTCTGGCTGGGTCCTAGGTCTCAGTTACACAAAGCAGTTAAACTCACAACTTCTTTTTCCTGGCCATGCTTTGTAAACATGAACTTTTAAACCTAGTCTTTAGTAGTCTGACATCTAAAGGAAACCAAAGATGATAGATGTAAAATGAATGTAAATCATAGGATCATAGAGTAACATGGGTTGGAAGGGATTTAAGGAGGTCTGTAAGCTCAACCTCCTGCTCAAAGCAGCATCAGTGGTGAGACCGAGCCAGGTTACTCAGAGCTTTATCCTGCTGGGTCTTGAAAGCCTCCAAGGATGGAGACTGCACAATCTCTCTCCTGGCAGAGAGAATTCTGAACCTACAGATAGAAAACAAATAGCCAAAGGCAAGGCATTAATGCTCCTCACCATGCCATTCTCATCTCCTTGGAAGGAAAGCTTCATCCTCCTTCACGCTGACTCTTTGAAAGAAACCCAAGCTGGTTCCGGCTGACCTCGCTGAGCTCATCTTCACGCCTGAGAAGACAGCAGCTAACACCAACCTGGAAAGAGAAACATCTCTTCACCTCTTGACACTGGTAACAGTAGTACAGAAAGGGTTTTGAGCTGGATTTTTCACAGGGATGATTGTGCCCAGCTCAGATCCTGCTCTAATATAAAAGTGACGTAGGAAACGACACACTGAGGAAAGCTCTTGTGAGTTTATCAAGCATTTGGAACAGTCTTGAAGCATCCTTGGATAAGAGCAGATCAATGAGCATTCCTAGTTTTAAGTGAATATCTTCTGGTGTACTTCCCTCTCCTGTGAAATCCTGTTAAATACTTTATGAGCAGGAAGGATTTTTCTCAGTTTTAGTCACTGCTGATAAAGAGAGGCAACATTTTCTGACCCAGTTTTAGGGAACGATCTTAGGTTTGCTTAAGCCTAAAGATTGGGTTTGCTTTATATTGTGTAATCCTTTCAAGTCTGGGAAGCCAAACATCTCACTATCTGGTCACTGTTTCGTACTACAATACATTCTATAACCCCATACTATTTGGCTCTTAAGAATAATTTTATCTCCTAACTGTTCTCACTTAGACTCATAAAATCATTTTGGTTGGAAGAGACCTTTAAGATCACCAAGTCCAACAGCTACCTGTGTGAAAATTACCTCTTCTTATCCAGCATAAAGGGATTAAGTGGCATAAGGACTCTCATGATATGAAAGCATCATGCTTCCCACAGCCCTAAGCCACAAATTCCTTTGTCAAGCTGTGCAAAGAGAGAGAAATGTAGAAATTCTGTGCATGGAATTTCTCCCTAGCTCAAACCCCAGAGCAGGCTCTTTCCCAAAGCTCTTCCTGAAAGCAAGCACAGAGGAGTTAAGGTTGAGTTGATTTTGAGTCTTTGCCTTGTAGAATTTACAGTTTATTTCCAAAATATTTTTTATATCTCTTCTTTTGCCTTTGGGCCTTCCCCAAGCAGGAACATTTCAGGCTGGGAGTGGGGAGAGACTTTCCTCCAACCCCTCAGCTTCACGTGATGCCAGCAATGCCAACACTGAATAAGGCAGAGCAGCTGGCACCAATCCTGTCCTGCTCATACCAACTCTGAGCAGTGTCACCAAACTGTTAAGATGCTGTTGAGGAGAAGAGAGTGGTGAAAGACCTGTCAAATGAAGCTCAGCAGAAAACCCTCTGCCCAAGGCACGAAATGAAGAGATGTTTGGATGTAAACCCCATGGGGTGCAGCTGGTGCATCCTCTCTGCGTGTAGTTACAAGGCTGAGATGTTTGGCTGTAAGCCCCATGGGGCACAGTTGGTGCATTCTCCCTGCATGTAGTTACAAGGCTGAGATGTTTGGCTGTAAACCCCATGGGGTACAGTTGGTGCATCCTCCCTGTGTGTAGTCACAAGGCTGAGACGTTTGGATGTAAGCCCCATGGGGTGTGGTTGGTGCATTTTCTCTGTGTGTGGTCACAAGGCTGAGATGTTTGGCTGTAAGCCCCATGGGGTACAGTTGGTGCATCCTCCCTGTGTGTGGTCACAAGGCTGAGATGCTTGAATGTAAACCCCATGGGGTGTGGTTGGTGCATCCTCCCTGTGTGTAGTTACCAGGCTGCAATAAAGAGGAGCCCACTGGACACGTCTGTGTGAGTCTGTGGATGGCGGCGGGGAGGGACCTGCAGCCGACTCAAGCGGCCAGCTTCTCATTTCCTTTTCCCTCTGGACTCATCAATATTTACACAGGAAATGTTGCCAGTTGCTGTGGCTGCATCTCCTCTTCTGGGTATTGCCCTTTCAATAACACTGCCTGCTTTTCCTCGGCCTCATGCAGAGCCGCAGGGCACAGCCGCATGAACGCACCTGGGAAGTTGGAGAGCGGGGGTCAGTGTGGGGCCACTGGGGGAAACCCTTCTCCCCACGACAAGCTCTGGGACTGCAGGCATGAGCGGGAGGATCCCGAAACAGTCCCGGCGCTGAGGAAGCTCTCACGGCTTTTCATACCACGGAGGGCTGGTCTCCCGTGAGCACCAGTTCCAGCGCTACCCGGCCCCCGCGGGAAGCAGCGGAGCACGAACGCTGCTACAGCCAGCAGCCCAGGGCCGGTTGCCATTGGATACACGTGTCCCCATTTGGCACCCGTACGGCAACCCTGAACGGGACGGAGTTGTCCCTGGCCGGCCCCCGTAGGGAGACGCTGTGTCAGGGGAGGGGCTGATAGCTACGCTGTCGAGACGCTACGTCATGACGTCACCCCGCCCGGGGCCTCCCAGTGATATGGCGGCGGGTGGGCTGTGCTCGGCTGCGGCGCAGCGGCGGGGAGGCCCTCGGGAGCCTCCTGGCAATGTCTGGGCAGCGGGTGTGCGGCAGCGCTCCTGGCCGCTCGGAAACTGCCGTTGCAGTCCCTGTGAGGGGGCTGAGGCAGCGGGGTCAGCCCTCACCTGCCAGCCCTCCGACAGGCGGCGGGCCGGCCTCCAGCTCTCTGAGGCATCAGAAATTAACCCTTGTATGCACCGATAGTTCTCTGCGGGTGTTTAGCCTGACACAGAGCCCACTGAAGTCGTCGGGACGTTAGTTTCGGTGGGTTTGTGAGAGTAGGGGAGCTGTGAAATAAGGTGATTGTGGCTTTAGCTGTTTTTTAGTAAATCCGTGTTTGGTGATGGGCTTGGGATCTGCCTGTGCCGGCCCCTTAGGACATGGATCTTCTGTTCCTCTACCCAAACCGTTATGAAGGGTGTGCTGCTGTCCTCACTGGCATCCGTGGCAAGAGTGGTTCATCCCTCATAACAGGGACTGAGCTGCTGGAGTGAGTGCAGAGGAGGGCCACAAAGGTGATCCAAGGGCTGGAGCACCTCTGCTATGAGGATAGGGTGGGTGAGCCTAGAGAAGACTCTAGGGGGAACCTTATAGCTGCCTTTCCAATACCTGAAGGGATCCTACAGGAAGGCTGGAGAGGGACTTCTTGTAAGGCTGTCTAGCAGTAGGACAAGGGGGAATGGTTTGAAGCTGAGAGAGAGTAGGTTTAGACTGGATCTTAGGAAGAGGCTTTTCAGTATGAGGGTGATGAGACACTGGAACAGGTTGCTGAGTGAGGTTATGGATAACCTCCTCCCTAGGGGTGCTCAGGGCCAGGTTGGATGAGGCCTTGCACAACCAGGCCTAGTTGAGAGATGTTCCTGCCCATGGCGGTGGGGTTGGAGTAGTTGATCTCTAAGGTCCTTTCCAGCCTCAGCCATTCTGTCATTGTGTGATCCTAGATCTTTGCCAAGATATGTTGTAGCCAGATTTTTTCCCTGATGGTCTTACTCATGCTTCTTCCTGACATCCCACTGGGCATGGTTGGGGTGTTGGAACTCTTGATCTTGCAGATAAGGAGTAGATTGCGTTGTCCTGATCAAATCTTGGGTAGATCCATGAGCATTTTGTTCTGGATCCTCAGTGTTCTTGGATGTGAAGCTCAGGCAGTCTTTGAGCACCAAGCAAATCTGAAATTGTTTGGCTGGGGAGGTGAAGACAGGAGAAAGAGGGCAGAATTCCCCTGCTTTGGCTCTGTAGGTAGATTTGATAGGGATCACAAGTTGGAAGCTTTATTTACAGGTAATTTAAATGAGCTCTTCCCCCATAGACTACCTCTGGAATTAGTAAAGGTTTATCTCCAGTGCATTAGCAGTGCAGCAAAGTGAAGGCCAGCAGCAAGAGGGATTGTGCCAGTGAACCTGTTAAATGTGTTCCAGCATGAAGAAGTGGATTTTCACTGCCCTTTCCTTGGAGGGAGGTGAAAATGATTGTGGCCCCATATACCCACTGTAAAGCATTTGCTTGTTGCATCTACAGGGTCATTTTCCATGGTGTTTTGCCCTCTGTGCTGCTGAGGGGAGTTGTGGCATCTTTTGCAAACTATGCCAACTATTTTGCATGAATTCCTCAGGGGCATTGCTCAGAATGAACCAAAGGCAACAGGCCTCATTAATACCACCAGAGGAGGACAAGTAGGAGTTTCCAGGCCAGCTTTGGAGTTAGCACAGCACTAAATAATTCCACTCCTTCCCACCACTCCCCAGTCCCTTGTGTCTCTTAATTGCTGTGACCAGGCTGCATGCATTTGACAGGGAATTCAATCCACAGTCCCTGAATTTATGACAGCCTGGGCTTGTTCCCCTAGGAGTGGTGGGAGCAAAGTTCAAGCATCATGTTGTAGATAACCAATCCATTTTAGGACTGTAATTTCCTCTGGGGAGTGGAATAATCAGTTCTGGAACTTGCAGTGGCTGATGGCTGCAGGGAGTTGGTGCAGTCATCAAGCAGCTCCTGGTTTGAGCTTCATCTTTGTTACCACCCCACTTGTGTTGGTGAGTCACATTCTCATACAAGGACTGTAAAGATCACAGAGCTGTAGCTCCATAAACCCCTTGATGTTGTAGCCTTTCCCACCTGCATTTCTCTGGAGGTGGTCTGACCTACCTAACCTCTGGGGAAGTTTAGGCTGGAGGTGAGGAGAAAGTTCTTCACAGTGAGAGTTGTTAGCCATTGGAATGTGCTGCCCAGGGAGGTGGTGGAGTCACCAGCCCTGGAGGGGTTCAAGAGGGGATTGGAGGTGGCACTTGGTGCCATGGTCTAGTCATGAGGTCTGTGGTGACAGGTTGGACTCGATGATCTTTGAGCTCTCTTCCAGCCTTGGTGATTCTGTGGGGTGGTGGAAAGCAGACTCTGGTGTCTGCTCCCTTCTGCTTGTGGCAGGTGAGTGGCCTGGTCTTTTGTTATCCCCATCATATGACTAAAGCTTTTCTCCCAGAGGTGGGGGTTGGTAGGGACTTGGACATACTCCAGGAGTTTGACCTTTCTGGATGTCAAAGGAAGCAGCAGAGAGTCTCACCTCTTGAGTGCATGTGCAGACTGAGTTGTGGAAGCAGCACGAGGTGGTCAGAGCTCCCAAAGATGAGCTCAGGAGGTGGATGTGCAGTGCTGGCACTCTGGAATTGGGCCTGGCTTTCTGCTAGGATGGGAACAGAGCAAAACATGGAAGACCTTGTGATACTTTTTTATTAAGCTTTGAGTAGAATCACAGAATGTTAGGGAGGTTGGAAGGGACCTCTGAGGATCATCATGCCCAGCCCCACTGCCAAAGCAGGATGACCTAGGGCAGCTCACACAGGAACGCTTACAGGCAGGTTTTGAAAGTCGCCAGTGATGGAGATTCCACAACCTCTCTGGGCAGCCTGCCCCAGGGCTCTGGGCACCCTTAAAGAAGTTTTTCCTCATCTTGAGGTGGAGCCTCCTGCGTTCCAGTTGGTGTCCATTGCCCCTCGTCCTATCACAGGGCAGGACTGAAGAGAGAGTGTCTCCTCCTTGGCTCCCACCCTTTAGATATTGATCAGATCCCCTCTCAGCTTTCTCTTCTCCAGACTAAACAGCCCCAGGGCTCTCAGCCTTTCCTCATTAGACTGATACTGCTTTTCCTTAATCATCCTGGTAGCCCTCTGGTGGACACTGGTGAATCCCCCTGTCCCTCTTGAAGTGGGGATAGAATGATAGAATAAACCAGGTTGGAAGAGACCTTCAAGATCATCGCATCCAACCCTTCAACCAATCCAACCCACCTAAACAACTAACCCATGGCACCAAGCACCCCATCAAGTCTCAAGTCTCTGAACTAGGTGTTCATAGAAGGTGCACAGTCATGTCCTCTGTAGATACTCATAGAATCAACCAGGTTGGAAAAGACCTCAGAGATCATCAAGTCCAACCTCCTACCTAACACCTCCTGACAACTAAACCATGGCTCCAAGTGCCATATCCAAGCTTTCTTTGAACACCTCCAGGGATGATGACTCCACCACCTCCCTGGGCAGCACATTCCAATGGCCAATTACTCTTTCTGTGAAGAACTTTCTCCTCACCTCCAGCCTAAACTTCCCCTGGGGCAGCTTGAGACTGTGTCCTCTTGTTCTGGTTGCCTGGGGGAAGAGACCAACCCCATCCTGTCTACAGTCTCCTTTCAGGAAGCTGTAGAGAGCAATAATATCTCCCCAGCTAGTAGCTGGTCTTCCTGCACAAGGCACATTCCTCTTTGGTCACATATAATAGGAAGGAGTTGCACAGAGACCCCATAAATACAGTCCTTAAAGGAGGACAGATGATGTAAGCAACATCCCAGTGACACATAGATCTATTTAGACATCAAATCCATCCAATTGCTGGCTCCCAGCCAACAGCTCTGGAACAGCTTTTCCCTCTCTCTGAAGGGGAAGCTCTCTGAAATGCTTTCTTAATTCCCAAAGTAGGTCAGGAAGGCAGTGACTGAGATAGGGCTGGGTAGGGGCTGAGTCACGGTGTGAGCAGCTGCTGGGAATGCTGCTTGCCTTTGTTAGCTGCCAGATCCCATTGGGAACAATAAACTGACAAAGAGGAGGCTTTGCACCCTTGGTTTCATCTTCATTTGTCCTAGGTGACAGGGATAATTGATTGGGTTTTTCCATGAGAGGGTGGTGGCAGAGCTACTGTGGGCACTGGGACTGCTGTCAAGCTCAAAGCCAAGACTTGCTAGGGATGCTGCTATAGAAGGAGATGAAACAGCCACCTGACCTCAGCCTGGGCAATCAAAGCAGGCTGAACACATCTCCAAAAGTGGCAGTGTGAGCTGGGCCAGACGTGGCAGGGGAGGTTCTGTGCCTTCTCCGGTGGTCACACTTGGCCTCGCTGCAGCTTGGCTCCCTGTGAAGTTGTCCCCAGTAGTAAAATCCAAGCGAGAGGTACAGTGGGGAGCCTCTAGAGGAGCCTGTAAGAAAGGTGGGGACACAGTTTTTAGCAGGGCCTACTGGAACAGGGCAAGGGGTGGTGGTTTGAAACTGAAAGGCAGATTGAGGTTAGGCACAAGGAAGGCACCTTTACCACGGGGGTGGGGAGACACGGGCCCAGCTTGCCCAGGGAGCTGGTAGATGCCCCAGTCCTGGAATCATTCTAGGTGAGACTGTTGCTCTGAGCAATCTGCTCTAGCTGCAGCTGCCCCTGCTGACTGCAGGGGCGTTGGACTGGATGACCTTTAGAGGTCCCTTCCAACCCAAACCATTCTAGGAGTCTGCCTCCCCTGGGTTCCAGATTTCCTCTTCTCCAGGGGTGAGAAGATGGCAGCCCCAGTGCAAGGCAAGGTAACACTGGGAGAGAGACAGTGCAGGGTAACTTGCTGCTGGCAGAGCAGTGCTCAGTGAGGTTCTCTGGAAGCTGTTTTTGACCTGAACCTGCTCACATTTTCTTACCCAAGGCTGCTGTAAATGCAGCCCTGAAGAGCTCACAGCAGGTCTGAAGTTTCTATCCTGCGTGTCTGGGAGGTAGTGGGAGAGGGGAGGAGAGGCGAGTCCGATTCACCCACTGGGTGGTGCTGTTGCTTCACACAGGCAGCAGAGGGGTGCTGCATGGCTGCTGCTGCAGACTTTGAGCACTCTCTTGCTCCAGAGGCAATTAGGAAAGCTGTGCAGAGGCGTTTGCTCCTCAGCAGATCTCTCGCGGGTCCTGCCTCATGGATCTGCCTGGCTGGCTGCACCGGAGTGACTGTACGGGGTCAGAGTGGCTGAGAGCTGCCAAACAGAGAGGGACCTGGGGGTACTGCCTGAATATGAGCCAGCAGTGTGCCCATGTGGCCAAGAGGGCCAATGGCATCCTGGCCTGCATTAGGAATAGTGTGGCCAGCAGGAGCAGGGAACTCATTGTGCCCCTGTACTCAGCACTGGTTAGGCCACACCTTGAGTCCTGTGCCCAGTTCTGGGCCCCTCAGTTTAAGAAGGACATTGAGACACTTGAATGTGTCCAGAGAAGGGCAATGAGGCTGGGGAGAGGCCTTGAGCACAGCCCTGTGAGGAGAGGCTGAGGGAGCTGGGGTTGCTTAGCCTGGAGAAGAGGAGGCTCAGGGCAGACCTTATTGCTCTCTACAGCTACCTGAAGGGAGGTTGTAGCCAGGTGGGGGTTGGTCTCTTTTCCCAGGCAGCCAGCACCCGAACAAGAGGACACATTCTCAAGCTGTGCCAAGGGAGGTTGAGGCTGGATGTTAGGAAGAAATTCTTCCCAGAAAGAGAGATTGGCCATTGGGATGTGCTGCCCAGGGAGGTGGTGGAGTCACCATCACTAGAGGTGTTTAGGAAGAGACTGGATGGGGTGCTTGGTGCCATGGTTGAGTTGATTAGGTGGTGTTGCGTGATAGGTTGGACTCGGTGATCTCAGAGGTCTCTTCCAACCTGGTCCATTCCATTCCATTCCATTCCATTCCATTCCATTCCATTCCATTCCATCCCATCCCATCCCATTCCATTCCTCCTAATCAGGACCAGAATTAGTCCCCTCCATTCCCCAGCCCCCAAGACTGAAGCTTTGTTTCACCTGTGGGAGGAGTATCTATGAGCTCAGTCAGGTGCAGTGAGCTGTCTGGGAGCTGCTGGAGGCAAAGCTGGTTTCCAGAGCCTGTGGTTACTCTTCTTGTGGAGGAAAACACATTCCTCTGACCAGACCACCTTCCCAGAGGCCAGACTTGAGCCTGAATTTTGTTTGCCTGCCATAGCATTAGCTAGCTCAGCATCAGATAAGAGCTGCAGTAGTTCTTTGTGACATACAGATCATTCTTCTAGTGTCCTTGTAACATTTTTTGGTCCTTATAACTCTCTCTCAAAGACAGAACTGCAATCCTCACCAGGGAGAGGACTTTGTGGATCGTTGCCTCTGCAATTTGTCTTCCCTGTCAACACCCTTTCATTGGAATGGAAACCTTTGAATAGTAGCCTGTGTGGTGTCCAGGCTCTGCCTGTGGCTCAGTTGTTGGAATTCTGCTCTTGGTAGTTGATGGAAGTAGAAATTAAGAGGCTGGGTTTAAGGAAAGGGGGGGAGTGGGATGTGAAGGGGGGGGTGTTGGGTCAGTAACTCCTCTGCAAGGTGATGCTTCGACTTTTTTAGTGTCTTCCAGCATCAGAGGCCTGGCTGTCAGCTGCTTTCAGTTCCCAGACACCCCAAATCCCAGTGGCAGAGGAGAGCTTGGCAGAGAACACAGCAACCTGCTGGCAGAATCTGACAGCCATTGCCTGTGGAGCACAAAGCCCCACCCCAGTGTGATGGTTCAGTGCAGGGCAGTGTCCTGTGGCACTGCCAGGGCTCTCATCCATTCTGTGTGCCTGCAGCAGTCAGGCCTGAGCTAATCCAGAGCTGTCCTGCAAGCATGGGTGATGCAAAAGAGGGTCTGGAGGCTGGAAGATGTGGTAGCTCGTCTTGAGGATGCCAGTGATTGGCCTGTGAAGCAAGTCCTGACTTCAGCTGAATGACAGCATCACATTCAAGCCTTAATCTCATCTTGCAAAGATGTTTGCACTCTGGGTAGTGGCTCCCTGTTGAATCACAGCATCTTCCTAATCCCTTCTGTCATCCTGCAGTCCCTTTAGCTGCCACTCTGTGTGTGTGGCACAGAGTGTCCTTGCATGTCAGCAAGGGTGATTTAAAAGTGCAGCTATTGCCTTTCTGGGGGGAGAATCACAGCCCAGCAGCCCATGAAGATCACTGTGACCTGTGGAGGGACTAGGGACTTACTGAAAGTGTCCCTGGGTGGATAAACCAGGGCTGCCTGGGGCAACAGGTTTGAAGGGAGGTGGAATGACTGAGTCATAGAATCATAGAATCAATAAGGTTTGAAAAGACCTCAAGGATCAGCAAGTCCAACCTGTCACCCAACACCTCATGACTACTAGACCATGGCACCAAGTGCCACATCCAATCCCCTCTTGAACACCTCCAGGGATGGTGACTCCACCACCTCCCTTGGCAGCACATTCCAATGACTAACAACTCTCTCTGGGAAGAACTTTCTCCTCACCTTGAGCCTAAACTTCCCCTGGTGCAGCTTGAGACTGTGTCCTCTTGTTCTGGTGCTGGTTGCCTGGGAGAAAAGACCAACCCCTTCCTGGCTACCACCTCCTTTCAGGTAGCTGTAGAGAGCAATAAGGTCTTCCCTGAGCCTCCTCTTCTCACAGTATCACAGTATAACTTAGGTTGGAAAGGACCTTGAGGATCATCGAGTCCAACCTATCAACACAGACCCCATGACTAGACCATGGCACCAACTGCCACGTCCAATCTCCTCTTGAACACCTCCAGGGACGGTGACTCCACCACCTCCCTGGGCAGCACATTCCAATGACGAACGACTCGGTCAAGAACTTCCTCCTCACCTCGAGTCTAAACCTCCCCTGGCACAGCTTGAGACTGTGTCCTCTTGTTCTGGTGCTGGTTGCCTGGGAGAAGAGACCAACCCCCACCTGGCTACAACCTCCCTTCAGGTAGCTGTAGAGAGCCATAAGGTCTCCCCTGAGCCTCCTCCAGGCTAAACAACCCCAGCTCCCTCAGCCTCTCCTCACAGGGCTGTGCTCAAGGCCTCTCCCCAACCTCGTTGCCCTTCTCTGGACACATTCAGGAGTCTCAATGTCCTTCTTAAACTGAGAGGCCCAGATCTGGGCACAGGACTCAAGGTGTGGCCTAACCAGTGCTGAGTACAGGGGCACAATGACTTCCCTGCTCCTGCTGGCCACACTATTCCTGATGCAGGCCAGGATGCCATTGGCCTTCTTGGCCACCTGGGCACACTGCTGGCTCGTGTTCAGCCAGCTGTCAATCCTCATGGAATGACAAGACCTAGGCCTTGTCCTAGGCCTGATGTTTGTACTGAAAGTGAGAGCTGTGTCTTTGGCAGAATGGAGGAGTTAAAAGTTTCTGGATGCTTCTCAGATGTGACCTGTGTGTGGTCAGAGTGGCTGGGGGGGAAACTCACACCTGTTGATCTGGGAACGTGCTATTTGCTTTGGGCTTTAGTTAAAAGCTCTCCTGGGTGTGTGTTTGTGCTGTTCAGTTTTGGTAGCCCAGGTGGATGTTGGCTGCTCCTCTTCCATGGGCTCTGTGGTGTTTGTTTTCCCCTGACAATGTGAAGCTACTGGATGAGTTCCACAGGGTGGTGCCTGCAGGCTGTCAGTAGAGAGATCAGTGGAAGCCGGATGGGGAAAACAGAAAGCCAGCTTCTCTCTGCACAGACCAGGCTGAAATCCTCACACCCACACGCTTAAATCAACTTTGTAGTGCTGAAACTTGACTTCTGGCATGAGCAAAGAGGCTTCTATTTCAGGCAGTGCTGCAAGAAAGCTGTAGGTTGGGTTTCGCTGCTTCTTCCTCTGGTGTGGGCTGCTGCTTTGTCCTGTGCCTCACCTGCTGGCCTTGGGGCAGGATGGAGCTGGGTGACCTTGGTGAGGAAGGGGAGTACAGCTGTGTGTGAACCCAGCAAGCCTGATACAGGAGCAGAAGCATGCCAAACCCTTGTGTTTAGGGGAGGATTTTATCTTGCAGCTATCTTCAAGAGGCTCCTGAACACCAAGGAGTGTTGGGGTGACCTCATTGTGGCCTTCCAGTATCTGAAGGGGGCTACAGGAAGGCTGGGGAGGGACTTCTCAGGATATCAGGCAGTGATAGGACTAGGGGGAAGGGAATGAAGCTGGAGGTGGGGAGATTCAGACTAGATGTGAGGAGGAGGTTCTTCCCCATGAGAGTGGTGAAGCCCTGGAATGGGTTGTCCAGGGAGGTGGTTGAGGCCCCGTCCCTGGAGGTGTTTAAGCCCAGGCTGGATGAGGCTCTGGCCAGGCTGATCTAGTGTGGGATGTCCCTGCCCATGGCAGGGGGGTTGGAACTAGATGATCCTTGTGGTCCCTTCCAACCCTGACTGATTCTGTGGGTCTGGTTTTGTGTGCAGACCAGGGGTGCACTGTTAAATGGGGGTGGTGTGCAGACCAGGGGTGCACTGTTAAATTGGCAGGGCTGTGAGATAGTTCCCTAAAATGTCCTGAGGAAGCTGCACACTCTCCTGTACACCTCCCTTCAAAAACTGCTGGCAGCCAGCTGAGGTAGGAAATGTCTCTTTGGCTGTTGGATTCCACACAGCATTCAGGAAGCTGGAAGCTCCATCAGTCCTCTGTGCTGCCCCTGGGATCTGTGAGGGACTCTGGTCCCAGGTTTTCCTTTCCCCTTGTATCTGTTCTCACAGATGAAACCTTCACAGCAGAGAGCAGAACTGGGGGAGAAAAATCTGATGTTGATGTACCTGGGGATACAACTTCCACAGAATGCCAGGATGCCAGGTTGGAAAGGCCCCCTCCAAGCTTCATCTGCTCCAACCTTTCTAGGTGATAATGCAGTTGAAATGAGCTGGCTCAGCACCCTGTCAACCTCAGTCTTAAAAGTGACCAGTGTAGAGCAATCCACTGCTTCCCTTGGGAGATGATTCCAATGTCTGAGTGCTCTCTCTGTCTGACTTAGTGCAGCAGAGGGGAATTCCTGAGTGCTGCACAGCCACAAGAAGAAAACCCTGCACCAGTGGCTCTTGGACCTGTGCACTGCTGGAATGTTCTGCCTGGGACACAGTGCAGTCACAGCTCTGAGGATCCTGCTTGCTGTGGTGTGAGCAAGTCACTGACTGTTCTGAGGGCTGAGAACCTGTGCAGAGAAACTTCTTCTGTTGCACTTAGTTGTCTCACCTGCAGCTCAGCAGAGATGCTGCAGGTTTATGAGGAGCCCTTTCCTCAGTGTGAGGCTGCTGATGGAGCTGCTCCACTGCAGGTCCTGCTGGGCAGTGGCATCTTCATCACTGCACACCCTGGGGTGCACAGACAGAGCAGATGGTGGACCTGCATCCAGTAACTTTATACTGGTCTCCAGCAGAAGTGCTGCCTTGGGGGACTCCCCTGTCCCCAGGCTCCTTCATGCCCAAGGTCTCTTTTGCAGCCAAGCAGCACTGCCTGCCTGGATGGGACCCCACAAAGCTGTGGGGCCATCACCCACTCTCTCTGGCTTTCACCATCCTTTCTGCCAACTCCTTCTATAGCCTCTTGTGACAAATGGTAAAGGGTTGAGTGATCCTTGTTTGCACATGGATGTTCTGCACCCAGGAATGATCTGCATCCTGCGTGGCAGTTTGGTGGCATTGGTACTGACAAGCCTGTGACAATGATGTTGAGGTCTCTGCTCACCTGCCTGCAGCAAGAGGGGAGGCAGAAACCTTCTCACTAATTGTGTCACAACCTGGTGGGGTTGGTCCTGCCCTCTGCAGTCACAGAGACTGACTTGGCTGGGAAAAAATGTCTGTGTCAGTATCTGGGGGCACACACATGCAGACACTCAGGGCCAGGATGTGGGAGCCCCAGACTGATCCACTACATTGTGCCAGGGTAGGAGAGCCCATGGTGATGGTAAAGGCAGGGTTCTGTCCCCTCAGCCAAGGGGACTTCAGCACATAGTGGGATGGCAGAGCTGTGATCTGAGGCCCTCTTGTACAAACCTTCTTTCTGCCTCTAAACAAACCTAGCAGAGGTCAGGACACTGCATTAGCTTGTGCCTTGAGTTCTTGATCTTTCTTCCTTCTTTGTGAGCACAAAATGCCACATGTGCAGCAGGGGGAGGTTGCTGGGGGACTGAGAGCTGCTCCTGGGGTCTCTTGGCTCATGGTATTGACAGGGATGTTAACTACAGCTCTGGAGAGGGAGGTTGCTGGGGGACTGAGAGCTGCTCCTTGGGTCTCTTGGCTCATGGTATTGACAGGGATGTTAACTACAGCTCTGGAGAGGGAGGTTGCTGGGGGACTGAGAGCTGCTCCTGGGGTCACTTGGCTCATGGTATTGACAGGGATGTTAACTACAGCTCTGGAGAGGGAGGTTGCTGGGGGACTGAGAGCTGCTCCTGGGGTCACTTGGCTCATGGTATTGATAGGGATGTTAACTAACATTGTGTTTTGGTGCCTCAGGAAGGGGTGGTGTAAGGATGGGCTGTTGTTGTTGTTCTCCTCTCTTCTCCCTGCATCAATTCCACTTGCCAGTTGGAGTGTTGAAACAGAATTTGATCACCTGGCCTCTGCTCTGAGCCAGACCAGCTCAACCTGGTGACCAAGGGGCATGAGGGTGACTCGCTTTAGCCTGCGGCAAACTCCTGCTGATGTTGGTGACCACCAAGCCTGTCTCCATTTCAGCATGTTGGGTGCAGTTAGCTGAGCAGGTACCTGTGACTGGGCATATCTAGCCCAGAGCCCCCCAGCACAAGATCAGGCAACCTGGAGATAGCATTTTTGTTGACTTCCAGCCCAGTGGTGCCCTTGAAAGTCTGTAGCAGATAAACTTGTGCCTGGGGTGTGTGCAGTGAGTGGCTGTTCACTGAGGCCTGCACTCTTCATTTAGGCCTGAATGGAACTGCAGCTTCTGGATTCCTTGAGGCTGTAAAACCAGACCTCATCAGCTGCTGGCATTAGAAGTGAGAGGCTGGCTGAATGGAGCCCACAAAAAGGCCTTGTGGAAAAGCTGTTTTCCAGTGCCTAGGCAATAAATTGGTTTGCAGGATAGCAGAGAACCCCAAGGCAAGCCACATGAGAAGATGGGAAATGTTTTTCTTGCTGGCCAGATCAGAGGGCAAACCCTGTGGCATTCCTCCAGTGAAATGCCACCCATCTGTTCTCAAAGAGAAGCAGCCCATGCCTGCTTTGGAGAGTTGGGAGTGAGGTAAAAGCTAATTCTCAACTCAAGTTGTATTTTAGGGAGAACCTGAGCTTCCATCCATGCCACAGTGCTGTCAGCTGAATGTGTTTGTGGGGCACTTAGCCTATCCAAATGGTTTTAAGAGTCCAGCCTCCTGAGCACCAGGGAAATCCTTTGGCAGTGGCAAAACAAATAGGCCACCTTAGCCTTGTGAGCTGCTGGAGCAGTGTGGCTTCAGCCCTCAGGACACTCTGATGGAGCCACCAGTGCCTAGATGAAGCTGAAAATGGAAAGATACCCAGCTAGCTCTGGACAGAAGCTAGACTGTTGGCACCATCCTGGTGACTAATTGCCTTTTACAGCTCTGTCTCCTTTCTGTTTATTCCAGAGCCCTCCTGGCAGCCAAGCCTGTGCTGCTGCGGCCTGACTCCTCACCTGCCTCTCAGCAGTGGCTGCCTCTCAGTGTCAGCTGAAGGAAACCCAGCAAGGTAACTTGCACATGCTTTAGGGTAAATGACAGCAAGTTTATAAACCCAGGACCTGTTATTTGCTCTGGGATTGCCACCTGGGCTCCCAGACCAGCACAAGCAGCGGAAGAGTCATTTCCACAGCCCTTAATCTCCTGCAGAGCACTCAGTGTCCTCTGGCTCTTGATTATTTTGTGCATTTACTCTGCAGATATTAATTACTTCAGTTCACTGAGCTCCTGTTTACTTACAGCTCCAGTATCAGGGAGTAAACATGAGCTCAAACATTGCCCAAGCTGGAAGGTGAGGTGGAGCAAAGGGGGAGCCCCAGCTGATGGTCAGCGGGGTGTGACGCAGTGGTGTAGATTACTTAGGAAGAGGGAGGGAAACCTCAGTATCTTTGAGATAGACAAAGCCCAACCAACCTCTGCTTGGTTTAGATAGCACTGAAGCTTGGTGCTCCATGAGGTGGCCTTTGAAGATGTCTCTTCCAGCCTGTGTTGCTGTGGCCTGCCTACAGAGGAGAGAGCTGTGAGGGCAAGCTAGTGGAGATCAGCTGGCATCATAGAATCAATGAGGTTGGAAAAGACCTCAAAGATCAGCAAGTCCAACCTGTCACCCAACAGACCTCATGACTACCAAGCCATGGCACCAAGTGCCATGTCCAATCCCCTCTTGAATACCTCCAGGGATGGTGACTCCACCCCCTCCCTGGGCAGCACATTCCAATGGCTAACAACTCTCTCTGGGAAGAACTTTCTCCTCACCTCCAGCCTAAACTTCCCCTGGCACAGCTTGAGACTGTGTCCTCTTGTTCTGGTACTGATTGCCTGGGAGAAGAGACCAAACCCCTCCTAGCTACAACCTCCCTTCAGGTAGCTGTAGAGAGCCATAAGGTTTCCCCTGAGCCTCCTCTTCTCCAGGCTAAGCTCCCTCAGCCTCTCCTCACAGGGCTGTGCTCCAGACTTCTCCCCAGCCTCATTGCCCTTCTCTGGACACCTTCCAGCAAGTCATCATCTTTCCTAAACTGAGAGGCCCAGAACTGGACACAGTACTTGAGGTGTGGCCTAACCAGTGCTGAGTACAGGGCAGAATGACCTCCCTGCTCCTGCTGGCCACACTGTTCCTGATATAGGCCAGGATGCCATTGGCCTTCCTGGCCACCTGGGCCCCTTAGCCTGCCTGCAACTGTGTGACAGGAGTGTCCTTCTCAGAGATCTAAGGCCTGTGAGACAAAGCCTGATTGAACAGATGCTAAGCTGCTCTCAGAGAACCAGGAGAGAGTGGCTTCCTGAGCACAAGGATCTACAATAGCATCATGTGTGCTGCTCTTCTGCCCAGCAATTGCTTTGCCTGGGGTTTTCCCAGTGTGAGGTTGATAGGTGGTGTGCAGCTGGGCTGGCAGAGAACTATCTTCTTTCCATGGCTGGCAAAAGCCTCTGTTGAGTTAGGAGGAGGAGGCTGGAGATAAGCAGCACAGGATCCTCTGGGTATGTAAATAGAGCAGGAGAAGAAGTGTTAAACAGAAGACAATAGACGAAAGAGGGAGAAGGGAAGAATGTGATTTCCAGCAGCAAATTCATCCTGCCTCTCACAGGACCTTGGGGCTGTGCTAAAAATGTGGCTGCACTTCTCTGATGCATCTACCAGCCAGGGACAGGGAGAAAGGCACTGGGAGGCCACATTCCTTCCAAGTGGCAAGTCAGGGACAAAGTGATTTACACCACTCAAGGAGCAGGCTTCCTTCTGGCAGTCCTGTAGCACTTTTTACCCCAGAGGATGCCACCTGGCACATCTGTGCCCTGCCAGGCCACAAGGGGGGTGCTTGCAGGTGTCAAGTCAGTGGGAAGAGTATGGGAAAGACCTTGAGCAGACATGATCTTGTTTCTGGTTCTAAAATTAGTAGGTCCCCACACAGCTGTGAGTCTGTAACTCATAGGTGTGCAGGACCTGATTTCTGCAGCCAGACAACATGCCTGCATTTTCTGCCAGGCCTGGGGAGAGGGATCTGGGCTTTGTGATTGTTTTGTTTCTCTCTCTGGAGCAGTGGAGTCTTGGAATGCTCCTGCTCCTGGCAGCTCTCAGGGACAGGAGCTGGAGAGGCTGCTTTTCTGACAGGAGGCCAGCTAGCCATGTGTTTCCTAAATTGCCACCTCACCTGTCTGCAGTACTGGCCTGCTGCCTGGGGCAAGAGCTTCCTGAGAGATTCCTGGGCAAGGAGCAGAGTATTTTCTTTCTTTCCATCAAGTACATTTTAAAAGGGGGGAAAAAAACAAACCCAAACCCAAACAACCCATACCATCCCTGAAGTGGTGTCAGTTGCCTCTCTGTCTGTCAGCCCTGGCATGCTGCACTGGGCTTCCTGCTGCGGTGGCACAGACAAAAGGCTGGTGAGGGAGGCATTTGGATAATGGAGCTCTGGTTCTTTCCAGCTTGTGTAACTCCAGTTGCCATTTCCAGCCATTGTTGCTGGGAGTGGGTTTTTCCTTAATTCTCTGAAAGGAAGTGGCTCCTCAGGCTCCTCAGCTTGGTGTATCTGAGAGAAGAATGCTGAGACCCAGAGCCATTTCAGTGTGGCAGCTTCAGCAGGAGAGGAGGGAGTGAGTGGTGAAGAGCTCAGGAAGCAAAAGAGCAGTGTGATGGCAGTGCTGGGCTGCTGCACTCAGTACAGAGGGGGTGGCACCTGCAGCTGTGGCCACAGGGGATATCCTCAATAGCTGAGTAGTCACTGTGCTTACAGAGAGACTACAGCAAGTTCCAGTGCCCAGAGGCTGTAATGGGACCAAAGGCAGAGCACATCCTGCTGCAGGCAGGGATTTGCCCTGGCAGGTGGGAGCTGGCTGGAGGAGCTTGCCTATGGTCCTGTTATTGTGTGGGAGAAGGAGAAATATTCCAGCTTGGACCCACATCAGCTGCTGGCACAACATAGATCCAAGGCAGTTTCTTTACTGTGGTGGGACTGGACACCAAGCAGAGAAACCAGCACTACATAAAAACCAACCAGTTCTGCACTCTGTGCAGCTCTGCTGTGTGGACACCGAGGAGAAACTTCCTAGTGTTGCCCCATAGCAGCCACTGCCTCCTCCTTCCTCTGCTGGCACATTTCAGCCCATGGAGAGCACAGGCCAATATGGTCTGGCTCACTAAGCTGTTCCTCACCTCCTGCTGCAGTTCTCTGAGGCTTTGCTCTGTGACAAAGCTGTGGGATATTCCTGCAAGGGCAGCAGCAGCTGAAGTAGTTGCTTTGCCTCAATAAATGCTGCTGTCTCTGGGTGATCAGCACTGGGGATTGAAGCTTTGATGCAGAAGTGACTGGCTTGTAAATGACCACAGAGTGTGGAATTGAGGCAAGCTTGGCAGCTTGGGGGCCAGCAGTTTTGTTTGGTGAAAGGCAAGCAAATAGCTGTGCAGAGTTTGCTCTTGTCATTTCTTTCCCCCCTGCATTCCCAGCCTGGAAGGATGTGCTGCTGAAGATGTCAGCTGAGCTGGCAGGGGAAGGAGGAGCCAAGCATTTCCTAGCCAAGCCTGTGCTGGCTTAGCCTTTGCTAACCCACAGGGATGACCACTGAGCAGTTGACTGCTGCAGGCAGTGCCATTGTTTTTCTCTCTCAGTTCTCAGATCATCCAAGCAGTGCTGTGGACAGGTCCAAACACCCCCAGCTTCTTCAGCAGCTCCTTATTCCCACAGGCTTCCAGCTCTGCTGTGGTGTGGACATCACTGGAAGCTATGTTTGTCCTACAGTGAAACTTCATCAATTTGTTCTTGTGGTACCCTGTTCCATAGCCTAGAGCCATGGGAAAGTGGAAAGCACAAAGGGGACTGGCAGATAAACGAGATTTGATGCACAGCCCTCTGGACAACATGCTCACAGGTAAATGTTTGGTGTAGTTGGAGCTCTAGCCAACACACAGCTAAAGATCTAATGGAGATGGAGCTAGTTGATGGAAAAAAAGCAAACTAGAAAGGCAAAGCTGCCTTTTATCTGCCCAGGATGTAACTAAGGGTGTGCTTCAGTGGCATTAAATAGGCTATAGGAGATGGAACTGGCCTAACAGATAACCATCTGTGCTTGATGAGCCACGTGGAGTTTGCTTAACAAAAGAAAGTTGTGTTTTCACAGCACTGAAGAACAGAAGAGCTTCTGGTGTGGGCACTCCTGTTGGTAGCTGCAAGCAGTGGGCATGGAGCAGCAGTGCTGGGCTCAGAGCCTCTGCACCATGAGAAAGGCAGCAGCATCCTGGCCTGCATCAGGAATAGTGTGGCCAGCAGGAGCAGGGAAGTCATTGTGCCCCTGTACTCAGCACTGGTCAGGCCACACCTTGAGTCCTGTGTCCAGTTCTGGGCTCCTCAATTCAAGAAGGACATTGAGACTCTTGAAGGTGTCCAGAGAAGGGCAACAAGGCTGGGGAGGGGTCTGGAGCACAGCCCTGTGAGGAGAGGCTGAGGGAGCTGGGGTTGCTTAGCCTGGATAAGAGGAGGCTCAGGGGAGACCTTCTTGCTGTCTACAACTACCTGAAGGGAGGTTGTAGCCAGGAGGGGCTTGGTCTTTTCTTCCAGGCTACCAGCACCAGAACAAGAGGACACAGTCTCAAGCTGTGCCAGGGGAGGTTTAGGCTGGAGGTGAGAAGAAAGTTCTTCCCAGAAAGAGTAATTGGCCACTGGAATGTGCTGCCCAGGGAGGTGGTGGAGTCACTGTCCCTGGAGGTTTGGCTGTGGCACTTGGAGCCATGGTTTAGTTGTCAGGAGGTGTTAGGTGTTAGGTAAGAGGTTGGACTTGATGGTCTCTGAGGTCTTTTCCACCCTGGCTGGTTCTATGATTTCCTGGGCTTGCTGGTAGGAGTGCCAGGGGAACATGCAGAATGCTCATCTGGAAAGGAGGCTGGCACCCAGCCTGTGGCCCTTGAGAGGATGCCAACCCTTGTGCTAGGTGCAGTCTTTGCTGGTTATCTTCCTGTCTTTGGGCTGGGAGCCCTTTGATTCCTGAGAACCAGACTTCTTGTAGAGCTTCCTAAGAGAGCAGCTCTGCTCTTGGCCTCAGTTTTTACCAGGCCATCCCTGCAGAGTTGCAGTACATCCCCATTTCCCAGTCTGCCCTCAGCTTTGAGGTAAGCAGCCTGGCTGCCTGGGCTCTGACAGGCTGATTTCTGCAGTGGGAGTGGAGGATGATGAAATACTACTCCAAGGAAGTGAAAGCCAGCACTCTGGTTTAGGTTTCCTTACACCAAGGAGGTGAGAAGCTACATGTGTGTTTTACATAGCCAAGCCTGCCTGTGGCTAATGTGATTGCCAGAGAGCTGGCTACTCCCCCAAGCACAGCCTCTCCTGAGCAGGAATAATGTCCTCCACCTCTGCCAGCCCAGTTCCTTACAAGCAGAGAGAGCTTTCCTTCTCTTGCTATCCCTTGTGCCTCTTGGTTTCACAGTCATGTGCCCTGGAGGAGGCTGAAGGACAATGTTTGCTGCCTCCAGAATTCACATTTGGAACTCCATTCAATCCCAGCCTTGTGGTCTACAGACAGCTTCTTCCAAGCAGGGTGCCTGGAGGCGCTCAGGGCCTGAAAGAGGAAGGCTGAAGCAAAGCTGTTGCTGTGTGCTGCCTGCCAGTGCTTCAGGATTGGTGCTTGTTCCTGTGGCTCAGTGCTGGACTGTTTCAAGCAGTTCTCTGAGGCCATTCTTGAACTGAGTGGCCTAGACCTGGACACAACATTTCAGAGGTGGCCTCAGCAGGGCAGAGGAGAGGGGCAGGAGAACTTCTCATGACCTACTAACCACAGCCCTTCTAATCCACCCCAGGATGCCATTGGCCTTCTTGGCCACAGGAGCACATTGCTGCCTCATGGCCATCCTTCTGTCCATCAGGACCCCCAGGTACCTTTCCCCTGTGCTGCTCACCAGCAGGTCACTCCCCAGCCTATAGTGGTCCATGGAGTTGTTCTTTCCCAGATGCAGGGCTTGTTCTTGTTGGATTTCATTTGGCTTCAGCCTGCCCAACTCTCCAGCCTGCCCAGGTGTAGCTGGATGGCAGCACAGCCTTCAGGTGTGTCAGCCATTCCTCCCAGCTTTGTGTCACCAGCAAACTTGTGACAGTGCCCTCTGTGCCCTCCTGTGGGTCACTGATGAATACATTGACTGCTTGGGAGATCTTGTGGGCCCAGAGCTGCTGCCTGCCCTCTGCACAGCCCAATCTGCAGCCCACCCCTGGAGAACTGCCCAGAGCTGATGAGAGCTGCAGTACCCTGGCTGATCCCTTCCTCAGTGTCCATGATTGCTCAGCAGGTCTCCTCTGATTCTAGGCCCTGGCTGAGCAATGGTGAAATGTTCTGCTGTGGGCTGAGGCAGGGTTGCACCCTCAGCTGATAACCTCCCTTCTGTTTCTTCAATGGCTTTTCAAACCTGTCTTTTGGTTGCATTTTTAGCTCCTGGCTCCTCTGATAACCCATGTCTTGCACTGAAATCCAGAGAGAGAAGCTTGCCAGGAAGTGTGGATGATAAAGAAATGCAGCTACTGCTGAGCCTTGTCCAGGGAGTCCTTGCAGCTTCTTGCTGTGATGTGTGGAAGGGTAGAGGGCAGGTGTGAAACCTGTCAACTGGCTTTCCTGTGACTTAAGGCAAACACCTTTGGTTTCTCTGTGTGTTCAGGAACTGTGTGAGTGCTGGCTCCTGAGATTTGTGATAGTGGCAACAAAAGCTTTCTTATATCTCAGCTAAATTGTTGATAAGAGCTCCACAAAGGCAGCCTAGGTAGTGAGAGGCAGTGTGGCCATCTCCCCTTGAGCTGGCAGGGTTAATCTTTAACAGCTCCCCATGGCTTCAAGTAGCCCTTTGCATGTAGCACTGCAGCAGGTAAGCATTTCTCTGGCTGTGCTGTGGTGCTCATCTCTGCTGATGAGGAGGTGCAGCCTGGACTGCCAAAGGTAGTATCATAGTATCAGTCAGGGTTGGAAGGGACCACAAGGATCAGCTAGTTCCAACCCCCCTGCCATGGGCAGGGACACCCCACACTAGATCAGCCTGGCCAGAGCCTCATCCAGCCTGGGCTTAAACACCTCCAGGGATGGGGCCTCAACCACCTCCCTGGACAACCCATTCCAGGGCTTCACCACTCTCATGGGGAAGAACTTCCTCACATCAGAGTGCTGATTCTCATGGAGAGGGTGCTATCCATCCTGTGGAGCATGGGGTGGGGAGAGAGCTTGTCAGCTGCTAGCTGCTGCTGAGAAGCAACATATCCTGAATGGGTCATGGCTCAGATCAAGTGCAGGGCCACCCCCTGGGGTTGTGGCAGGGATTCATTACCCTGGAGCCTTCTCTCTGTGTGTGGCAGTAGTGAAGCTTTGTTTTGACTGCCCCTCTGGGTGAGCAAAGCCTGGCTGTCCTTTCCAAAACCAAAGAGACCAGGCTCCCACTAAGGAGAGAAGTGAAGAGGGCAGCTGTCTGTCTGTCTGTCCATGGTATGAGAAACTTGAAGTGTGTTTTGCTCTTGTGTGGAATGAGAATGCAGCTGTGCCACATGGTCCCTGGAAACCAACTGAATGTCAAGGGGCTGTGCTCTGGAGGCTTCCAGGCTGATCTAGTTTGTTTGAATTCTAAATCTACCCACAGGCTCAAATCCACCCAGGTCCTGTTGTGGTGGGGAACTGACAGAGCTTCCATTGCCTGGCCATCCAGTGAAACCATGGGATGGTTCAAAAGCCAAACCTGAAAGACCAATCCTAGCTTTGGTACCAGAGGCAGCTTGACTGAGTTCTCAAAAAGCAGAGCAGAGTGGGTGCTGTTGCTGTCTGTACCAGCAGCTCAGAGATATGTGGCACACTCTTGAGGCAGCTCAGAGGTGGGGGCACACTCTTGAGGCAGCTCAGAGGTGGGGGCACACTCTTGAGGCAGCTCAGAGATGGGGGGCACACTCTTGAGGCAGCTCAGAGGTGAGGGGCACACTCTTGATGCAGCTCAGAGGTGGGGGCACACTCTTGATGCAGCTGAGAGATGGGGGGCACGCTCTTGAGGCAGCTGAGAGGTGGGGGGCAGACTCTTGAGGCAGCTCAGAGGTGGGGGGCAGACTCTTGAGGCAGCTCAGAGGTGGGGGGCACACTCTTGAGGCAGCTGAGAGGTGGGGGGCAGACTCTTGAGGCAGCTCAGAGGTGGGGGGCACACTCTTGAGGCAGCTCAGAGGTGGGGGGCACACTCTTGAGGCAGCTCAGAGGTGGGGGGCAGACTCTTGAGGCAGCTCAGAGATATGTGGCACACTCTTGATGCAGCTTAGGAGCCTGAGCAGCAGGCAGGCCTGTGTAACAAGTTTGTCAGCAGCAGCAGAGTTAGGTTGTGGTGGGGCTGGCACCTACCAGACAAGTGAAATGCTGAAGTTTCCCCAGTTGGCCTGGGGCTGGTCTGCCTTAGCAGAGAGGGAGGGGTCTGTCTGCCTCTAAGCCCTGTCCCCTGAGGCCTGACCCCAGCACTAATCTGCCTTTGGACACAAGCCCCTCTGTTCTGTGGTGGATCTGCAAGGAGCCTTCCTTTCACCTGTTTCAAAGCAACCACAGAGGGAAATGACTGCTTTTAGCCATCAGCTTTGGGGGGCAGAAGTCACTTCTGGATCTGAGCTACAAGCAGGTACTGCATGAGGAAGAAAATAAGAGATCTCTTGATGGTCCTAGCTAGAATCTTGCCTGAGCCCTTGGGCAGCTGGAGGTCTGAGAGATAATTTCTTTGATTGGAGCTATGGCTGCTTCCACAATTCACTCAAATGTTCCCAGTGACCCTTCCAGCAGACCAGAGGTGGGGTGGTTTACACTGGACTAACCTCATTAGGGGAAATGCAGGAACCTTCCTCTGCTTTGCAGTGAAAGGTCTCTCTTCCCCCACTCTGTGTTGCAGTAAGCTTAGGGTGATCAAGGGGAACAGGGCAAAGCTGTTGTCTTGCCTGAGGAGTTGGATCTGAGTGCAGGGTGCCTGGGACTGTTGGGAGAGAGGGTGTGCACCTCCTGGTAGGGAACTCCAGAGAGAAGACCAGCCCACTCAGCCAGCACACCTTTGGAAAGCACTGCCCAGCCAGCAGCTCTGGGCAGCAGCAGCAGCACAAGCCTCTGCTGCCCTCAGCCATCTCACCATGTGGGTTTGGAGGAGAAGGCTTCCCAAAATCCCCAGAGCTTTCCTCTGGTTCATTGTTATGGTAAACCTTTGTGTCTTCGTGGCTTATTTCAGCTCCTACTTGGGCTTGGCCAGGATGAGGATTTTCAGGTAAGAGACCTTTTGGCAGGCACTGCCTGGACAGAGTGCCTCTGCTCACTCCCTTTCTCTGTGTCTTCTTCCCCTGGCACTCACACTTCTGCTCTGAGTTAGGTGAGCACTTTGCTTCAGCAGCCCACGTGGTGTGCAGTCAGAGCATGGTGCTCGGAGGAGCACAGTCAGACACTCGCTGCTGCTGGTTCCCTGCTCTCTGCTTCCTCATGGAGCTGGATGAGAAAGCAACTTCTGCTCTGCTGCTGCTGCCTGCTTTCATCCTTTGGCACTACAGAGGAGTTGCTTTTCCTGGTGCCTGCCTTCTGGACCTCACTCAGCCCGAGTGCAGATTGCACTGCTGGGGGGCAGAATTTGGTGGGATGCCTTTGAGTTTGTAGCATCTTCAGGATCAGATTCCTAATGTGCATATGCCTCCAGCTGTGCTGCATGCTGAGAGAACAATGGCATGCAGGCATGATCAAACAAGTCCATTGTTTCTAGAGGGATGGTTGAGTAGAGCTCTACAAGAATGGATGTGGAGGTGCAGTAAAATGTCTCCAGCCCTGCTGGCAGGAACCACTGTTCCTTGGGTGAGCACAGCAGATACCTGAGCCTCCCATCCCAGGAGCACAGCTCACAGAGGGCTTGGTGCCCTGTGCTGTGTGGAGGAAGCTCCACTCCTCAGCATCCTCCCCAGTCTTCTTGTGGTCCCAGTGAGCTCATCTGGCTCATCTTGGTGTGTGGGGGCAGGCAGGAGGGACAAGGCTGGGCACAGCTACACTTCTGGAGGTGGAAGGAGTTTAGCTTAGCTCCGGTGACTTGAGAGCAGAGGTTAAGGACAGCGATCAGTCTGGGAGGGGCCAGGATCTGCACAGGGGAGGCAGGGGGAAGGAGAGAAGGAGGAGGGGAAAACAAGTGCACTGTCCTTGAACACAGAGCTCATCAGTGGCAGAGAGCTGGGACAAGCCCTGGCTCTCCATGCCCAGCTGCTTGAAGCCATTTCACCCTGCTGGACATCTCTGGGACTTCTGCAGCTTCAGTGGAACACAACCAGGCAGGAGCTGTGTGTGGGGAGCTGTGTGTCAGTTCTGGCTCCCTGCTTTTATGTGCAACATAAAATACACAAAGCAGCATTTTTGTGGCTTTATCCTCTATTTGTCCTGGGGCTTTGTAAATGGAGAGGAAAATGACAGTAAACGTCGTTGAGCTGCTGCAGTTCTTTGCCAGCTGGCCTCTAGAGCCTGAAACTTGATGAGCTGCTTCCACCCTTTGGGTTTAAAATGCTGGGCAGGAGAGGAGGGTCCTTTGTAGCCACGAGGGCTTGGCCAGGTGGGTCTGGCTGCAGGGAGCAAGGCTTGGGATGCAAAGGGCCCTGGGGTTTACATTTTGATCTCCCTTTGGCACAGGATTTGAAATGAAAGCGTAACAGAGCCGGGGTGGAATCCAGGCCCTGCCAGGCAGCACATGCAGGGAGCCTGGGCTGGGGAGGGGGGAGGGGGTGGGAGTTTGTCAGCCTGTCCCCTTCCATTTGTTCCCTGCTCTTTGATTGCAACATTTCAATCAGCTTTAAAAATAGGACAGAAAATCACCCAGGGGCTGCAGATCTCTTTCCTGAGAGCGTGTATAAAAAGCTTCCCCCTCCTGAGGCAGCAAACGGCCACGCAAGATCCTACACGAAGCACTGCAGCAGAAAGCTGCTGCTGCACACCTGCCTGACGCTGGTCCTGAGGAGAAGTAGAGGAAGGGCTGATAAAAGCATTTGCCACAAGCTGCTGTCCTCAGAAACGACGTTGGCGAGGTGCAAATATTTGTCTGACCCAAAGCGGTTTTTCAGAGCCTCCTTAGCCGATCGTTTCCCAATCACTTCGGTGAGTGCCACAGCGCCCTGAAGCGCCAGCCGCACCTCCGCTCTTATCTCCAGCCTGCTACGTGCAGAGCTGCTCTCGTTTTCCCCCGTGTCTCACCCGGGAAGCCGTGCACAGCTCTTAAACAAGTGCCTCACGCCGAGAGTGACCACGAGTGGGGAATCAGCCCCGCGGCCGCCCTGCTCTGCCCTGAAAAGCTTCTGCTGAACAGAAAAGCTCAGCTGCAGAAGATGTGGCACCTTCCTTTTGCCTCTCCCACCCTCCAGCCAGGTGCAGGTGGGAATGAACGGCTGGTACAAACCCCCACCGCTTCTGCCTTGGTTTGGGGGTTTGGCTGTTGGTTTGGAGGTTGGTTTTTTTGCTGGGTTTTAGCCCAGTCCTGCTGCAGGTGGCTCTGCTGCCCGTGACAGCTGTATCCTCCCCTGATATCCTTGTACCTGCTCCTCTCAATCAGGCAATCAGAGGTGATTGCAGATGCAGAGGTTTTACATTTTTAAGCCTCAGAGTGCATTTTCACAGCTCCAAAGTGCTTGTCTCTAGCTGTGTACCTGGCAAGCGCTGCTTGGTGCCCTGGCATTAGCTGGCTGAGGGGGAGGAGGAGAGGAGAGAGTGCTTTGTGGCCCCAGGTGCTCAGGAAGTGATGTATGGTAACAAACTGAATTTCACTTCTTATTAGACCTCCCTTACTGAATTTGGTTCATCTCCATGCTCTGCTGCTGAAGCACTTGGCTCTGCTGGCAGAGGAGAGAGCCAGATGGCTGACTTCATGGTGTGTGCCATGTCCTCAACTCAGGAGCTCCAAACCACTCCTGCAGTGCTCTGGGGACGCTGCCAGGGGTCCTGCCCGGTGCTGGGCAAAGCTGTTCTCTGCTGGTTTGCAGTTACTGCCAGTGTGGATGTTCCAGGAGCCAAGTGCTGAAGAGGAGTGTGTGGCCTCTGGGGTTTGCTTAGTGGGCAGATAAGCTGCACTCAAGGCAGGATGCTGTGGGAAGTTGGATGATGCCTTGGTGGCAGCGTTGAAATGGGATTCACACAGCATCCTGCAGAAGCTCGGTGGCAGTTGCCAAGTGTGTGGTGGTTGTGTGCAGTGGCTGCTCTGAAGCACAGAGAGGAGGGGCTCAGAGTCAAGAGCACTAGAAATGGGCTGGAAGGTGCCCAGGGTTAAGTGGGAAGTGTTTGTGATGTGTCTGCTTTTCCTTTGATCACATCCAGGCAATGGAGCATTTTCCAACGTGCCCAAGGTCTGCTCCAAGTGGACACCCAAGAGCAGCAGGGTTTAAACTACTCTGATACTGAGAACTCAAGGAGCTTTGTAATGGTGACTCTGTGGCGAGGCATCACAAGGCTTGAACAAGATATGGCTGAGAAGACACCAAGATGGGAAGGAAAGGAGGAGCAGAAGCAAATGATGAAAGAAGTTGCCAGGATGGAGGAAGCCAAGCAGAACGTGACTCTGAAACCACCTTTTGAGTTGGCAGGAATCAGAAAGACAACAGTGAAAACAGCCCTTAGGGTACTGGGAAATGAGGAGAAAACAAGAGTGAGGCCAGCCCAGGAGGTGGAAGAAGCCAAAGAAAAGACAACAGTGAAACCACTTCCTAGGGTGGAGGGAGCCAAGGACAAGGCAACAGTGAAACCATTCTCTGCCCCGAAGGGAGCTGGTGGAAACAATCCATCCATGGACCAAACAAAGCCAACAGAGCCTCTTGCAGCAGTGAAAACTGCAAGACCTGTTCCTCAGCCTACTGCAGTGACAGAACAGAAGAAACTGAGGGCTGCTGACTTCAAGGCTGAGCCACAGTGGGATTTTGAGGACGAGTACGTGCTGGACACCTCATCTGCACCACCGGTATGTGTGACGGCCACCTGTGCTCACCAGCAATGATGCCTCCCTCTGACCTCCTTTGCTGCTGTCCCCTGGGCAGGTCTGTGCCCTTTGCAGCCAAGGATGATCTCCAAGCTGGCAGGTCAGCTCATGGTTAGCTGCAGATGCTGCTGGGCCCCAGAGAGGGAAGCCTGTGAGTGTGACTCAGTAGCCTGGCCGGTCCTCCACCACGCTGCAGTATGGGACCCAACTGCAGCTGCACACATTTCCATGGCTGCCTTTGAAAGTCAGCCTCAGCAGCCCTTTCTGGAGCTCAGGTGCATGAGAAGCTGGGGAAGATACCTCTCCTAGATGTGCTACAAGGTTGTTCCCCCAAGGCTGATGTATTGCATGGGGCACTTGGGCACACAGTGCAGCGTAGGTCCTCCCTGTGCTGTGGCAGCCTCGGTTGGGTCACAGCCAGCCTTGCGGTGCCTGTGGGCAGGCATTAGGGGCTTGGCACTACGTGGCAGCTATCATACAGGTGTTCCCATTTCTCACCTGATCTGCTGAAAACCTCCATTCCTGTGAAGATTCAGGTTTACAGCCCCCAGTTTTGCCTTGATCTCTGTTTTATGCAGCCCAGTTAAAGAGAAGGAGCAGGGTCACGGGGAGGGAGCAGGACCAGGAGGGTCTCCATGGGCTTGTTGCCCAAGCACCCGTGCACCAAAGTCTAAAGCCTTAGCAGCAGTGACAGCTCTGCTGTGCCAGGCTGTGAAGGATGCCCCTGGCAGTGATGGTGAGGGGGGTCTGAGTGCACAGGAACACAGAAGGTGGAAGGAAAGAGGTCAGGTGAGGACTGGTAAGCATGTAGCTGCCTGCTCCGGAGACAGCAGGGTGGGGACCTGTCTCATTTCGAAGGTTTTCTCTCAGTGTTGGCAAACCTTCAACTATGTGGACCTGTGAACCCCAGTGGGAAAACCCTGGTTAAAAAGTAACATTTTAACTGCTCTGCTGGGCTCTTATCAACCAGAGGAGAGTCTTTCTCAGCTCTTGCCAGCTGACCTTTTCCACCCTGTGTACAGACACCTGTAGCGAGAGCTTTACCTGCTCCGAGCTGCGGGGCTGGGATGGTCCCACCGTGTCAGGGTGCTTTTCCTGCTGTGCATTGAGCCACCAGCAGAGCAGAGCAAGCACTCCACGACTGAGCTGGCCTTCAGCAAGTCTTGCCTTGTTCCCCTTCACTAGGAGCAGCTGTAGGCCTGGTCAGCCCAGGTGAAGTGTTTTGGTAGAGGTGGAGGTGAGAATCTCACTTGCACCTGTCCAGCACTCGCACAGCTACAGCATCAGAGTTCTCTTGCAGATCCTGTCTGTTGGGAATGTTGCTGTGTAGGTCAGTTCTTGTGATCCCCTCTGCCTGTGTAGGTCATGGTACTGATGTGATCTTCCAAAACCATTCAGTCTGACCATATTTTTGACTTTTCCTTTTCAGCTCTGAGGGTTTGGAAGTGGTTTGAAATGAGATTCGAGCATCTCATGGTTGCTCAGGTCCAAAACCATGTCAGGCTGGATATTAGGAAGAAGTTCTTCACAGAGGAAGTGATTGGCCATTGGAAGTATCCACAGTATCACTAAGGTTGGAAAAGACCTCAAAGATCACCCAGTCCAACCTATCATCCAACACCTCATGACTACTAAACCATGGCACCAAGTGCCACATCCAATCCCCTCTTGAACACTTCCAGGGATGGTGACTCCACCACCTCCCTGGGCAGCACATCCCAATGGCCAATCACTCTCTCTGGGAAGAACTTTCTCCTCACCTTGAGCCTAAACTTCCCCTGGCACAGCTTGAGACTGTGTCCTCTTGTTCTGGTGCTGGTTGCCTGGGAGAAGAGACCAACCCCTTCCTGGCTACAACCTCCCTTCAGGTAGTTGTAGACAATGAGGTCACCCCTGAGCCTCCTCTTCTCCAGGCTAAACAACCCCAGCTCCCTCAGCCTCTCCTCACAGGGCTGTGCTCAAGGCCTCTCCCCAGCCTTGTTGCCCTTCTCTGGACACCTTCAAGTGTCTCAATGTCCTTCTTAAACTGAGGGGCCCAGAACTGGACACAGGACTCAAGGTGTGGCCTAACCAGTGCAGAGTACAGGGGCACAATGACCTCCCTGCTCCTGCTGGCCACACTATTCCTAATGGAATGGGCTGCCCAGGGAGGCAGTGGAGTTGCCATCCCTGGAGATCTTCAAGAAGAGACTGGATGAGACACTTAGTGCCATGGTCTAGTTGATTGGATAGGGCTGGGTGATAGGTTGGACTGGATGGTCTTGGAGGTCTCTTCCAACCTGATTGATTCTATGATTCTGGTGCCCATCATCAGATTGTCTTAACAGCCAAGAAACTGAAAGCCTGTCTCTCTATTTCCTTTCATGCACTGAACTCTTCTTCTGACCATATTTCTGGCTCTTCCTTTTTAGCTCTGAGGGTTTGGAAGTAGTTTGAAATGAAATTTGAGCATCTCATGGTTACTCAGGTCCAAGAACAGGGCCTTTAGGCAAAGTTCTCAGGAAGCAGATGGGGCAGGTGGTGGTGCACAGAATCATAGAATCATAACATTGTTAGGGTTGGAAGGGACCTCAAGGATCAGCCAGCTCCAACCCCCTGCCATGAGCAGGGACACCTCACAACAGAGCAGGTTGCTCACAGCCACATCCAGCCTGGCCTTAAAACCCTCCAGGGATGAGGTTTCCACCACCTCCCTGGGCAACCTGTGCCAGTGTCTCACCACCCTCATGGGGAAGAACTTCTTCCTGACATCCAGTCTGAATCTACCCATTTCTAGTTTATTCCACCCCCTCCTCATCAGCAGTGTCTCTGTCCTTTATCTGCTGGTAGCTCTTTGTAAAACTCACCTGGAGCAGCTTACCCTGACAGCCCTGTTGCTTGGACAGGTGGGTGACCCTCTCTAGAGTCTTTCTTCATGGATGTAAGTGGCCTGCCACATGCTGTCCCCTCTTCTCATCTGATGAGCCACAGAGCACCTGCAGCCAGCTCAGAAGTGCAGAGCAGGAGCTGGCAGAGAAATGTGAGACAACAGTTTGCAGCAGGAAGCTGAGAACATCTCTGACTGTAGCTGAGGCTGCAGAGCAGCTGGTGTGCAGAACAGCTGAGACAGAGGGGAAAACCCTTCCTCAGCAGAGGAAAGAGGAGCAAATGCACACAGAAAGGTCCTTAGTGAAGATGTGGATCCAGACATGACATGTTGAGTCTCACTCCCAGACCTGAGCTCTAATTCTGCAGAGAGAGGGAGTGAAGAGAAGCATTCCCACCTCCTTTATGTCCTCCATGATCAGACTTCTCCCCAGTTCCTCTGGTACTGGTCCAGTCTAGCTGTGGTGGCAGAAGTACCAAGCCTTGGGCAGCCTGAGCAGGAAGGGAATGTCTCTGTCTCTGGACACGAAGTGTACTGCAGCTGAGATTATGCCAGCCTGAAACCCTCTGCAGTGCTCTTCTGGTTGCACTCATGCTGTGAGAGGCAGGATGAGGGCTGTGTCCTCAGGCTGTTGTCCTCACCCATAGGAGAGAGCCCAGCTCAGCTGTGGAGCTCACAGCAAGGCTTTGGCAAAGGCTGGGGGTCCACTTGATGTCCTGTTTTGTCTCTCAGTAGGTCTTGCAGTAGGTGTTTAGAGAAGATGTGTAACAAAGTAGAGCCCAGGTTGACTCAGTGGAAAATCCAGCCCAGTGGAGTTGTTTGCTCTCCATCTACACACCCAGCCCAGCTCCTGCCAGCTGCAGTGATACCTCTTGAGTTACAGGACAAGCTGGCTTGGGTTCCCTTCTCAGCCCCCTGCAGCTCTGTGAGTCATTTATGACGTTAAAGATGCTTCAAAGGACTGATAACAGTGAGCTGATCCCATGTGCTCCTCAGGCTGTTTCTGATCACAGAGTCACAGAATGGCAGGGGTTGGAAGGGACCTCCAGAGATCATTGAGTCCAACCCCCCTGCCAAGGCAGGATCACCTGGGGCAGGCCACACAGGAGCCCATCCAGGTGGGCCTTGAAAGTCCCTAGAGGAGACTCCACAACCTCTCTGGGCAGCCTGTTCCAGGGCTCTGTCACCTTCACACCAAAGAAGCTTTTCCTCCTGTTGAGGTGGAACCTCCTGGGTTCCAGTTGGTGTCCATTGCCCCTCATCCTATCACAGGACACCACTGGAAAGAGATTGGCCCCTTCTTGCTACCCACCCTTCCCATCTTTATAGGCACCTGTGCTCTCTGAAGGCCAGGACCTTGCAAGGTGTGCTGCCAGCAGGGCTGAAGCCTTGTTTGGCAGGTTTAGGTTAGAACTCCTGCAAACATCAATTTGTGTCAGTTAACAAAGCCCAAGGCCAGTAAAACCTGTGAGCATCACAGGCCTGTTCTCATCAGGAGAGTCTCAGAGACATGGAGTCACTCTGGCTTCCTTGTGGGGGACTTTCCACCAGCCACTTACTGGGGTAGTGCTGAAATGATGATGGTGAGGGAGGGAAGTGGATGCTGTAACACTGGAGTTTCTCTGCTTCTTTCTGGCACTCCAGCACAGGCACTGGCACTCACCCAGGCCCATCAGCTCCCTGCTCATCAGGCCTTCCTGCTGTCTTTCTGTGTTTTCCAAGACCTGCTCCGAATCAGTGAAGGCCAAGGCTGCCAGGTCAGAGTGGCTGCGAGACCTCTTCCTGCCCAACATCAGGCTCTTCACCGACAGGAGGTACTTCAGTGACCAGGAGTGGCAGCGCCTGCAGCACTTTGTGCCTCCCTATGGCTTCATGGAGCTGAATTACTCACGTGAGTCCCTCAGGGTGTGCCAGGATGGGACCATCAAATGCCCAACAGGAACTTCATGCCAAGCAGCTGGAGGTTTGCTGCATCTCAGATTAAGAAGGACATTGAGAGACTTGAAGGTGTCCAGAGAAGGGCAACGAGGCTGGGGAGAGGTCTGGAGCACAGCCCTGTGAGGAGAGGCTGAGGGAGCTGGGGTTGCTTAGCCTGGAGAAGAGGAGGCTCAGGGGAGACCTTCTTGCTCTCTGCAGCTACTTGAAAGGAGGCTGTGGCCATGTGGGGGTTGGTCTCTTCTCCCAGGCAACCAGCGCCAGAACAAGAGGACACAGTCTCAAGCTGCGCCAGGGGAGGTTTAGGCTGGAGGTGAGGAGAAAGTTCTTCCCAGAGAGAGTAATTGGCCATTGGAATGTGCTGCCCAGGGAGGTGGTGGAGTCCCCATCCCTGGAGGTGTTCAAGAGGGGATTGGCTGTGGCACTTGGAGCCATGGTTTAGTTGTCAGGAGGTGTTAGGTGTTAGGTAAGAGGTTGGACTTGATGATCTGTGAGGTCTGTTCCAGCCTGGTTGGTTCTGTGATCCCAGAGGCATCAGGCTAGGTGGGTGTCGTGTGCAAACTGTGCTGGTTTCACTGTCCGTCCTGAAGGCTCTTGGTGCTGACTCTCCACCATGTGTGCTTCTCAGTGGTGAAGGAGGTCATGTCCCTGCTGCCCCCAGTCCCCCAGCAGCAGCTGCTCCTGAGCTCCAGCAACAGCAGCAGGGCGAGGTGCGTCAGCTGCGCCGTGGTGGGGAACGGAGGCATCCTGAACAACTCCGGCATGGGCCAGGAGATCGACTCCCACCACTACGTGTTCCGGTAAGGCAGGCTTCCTGCTGGGCAGGTGCACAGCTTCTGCACAGCTGGACTGCAGCTCCACAGCTTCCCCTCTGCTGGTACTGCTCTGACTCCCAGGTGCCAACATGACTGAAGGCAGGAGGAGATGACACGCCGAAGGGGAACTGGCGAGTTCGAAACGCGCAGGAAGGAGCCAGGGTTGCCCTGGCTGAGCCATAAGGAGCCCTCTCCAAAGCAGTGGCTCTCTTGCAGATCAAGAGGTGTAGCTCAAAGTGGGCCTGATCCTGCCTTCCTCCAGGCTAATGCTGTCTTTATAAACAGGGCTGTGGGGATTTTCAAGGCTTGCCTGCTGACTCTGCTCCCCTTTCCTTCCCTTGGCCAGGGTGAGTGGAGCTGTAATCAAAGGTTACGAGAAGGATGTGGGCACAAAAACCTCCTTTTATGGATTCACAGCCTACTCCCTGGTGTCCTCTCTCCAGATCCTGGGACACAGAGGGTTCAGCAAAATCCCAGGAGGAAAAGTAAGTTGAGTCCCTGCTGTGTGCAGGCAGAGCTTTGATGGGATGCTGTCAGTCTGTGGCCTTCAGTTCTAACCTTGCCATGCATGAGGAGCTGGGCTGGGTTGAAAATTGCCCCCCAGCATTGAATTTGCCAGAGCAGCTCAGTTGGAAGCAAATGAAAGCTGTATTTACAGGCAAAGCTCCAACAGAATGCCATGAACATGTACAAAATATACAGGCTGTGGATGTAGTCTACCTGGACTTCAGCAAGGCCTTTGACACCCTCCCCCACAGCAAACTCCTGGCCAAGCTGTCAGGCCCTGGCTTGGACAGCAGCTCTGAGCTGGGTTAGGAACTGGCTGGAGGCTGAGCCCAGAGAGTGGTGGTGAATGGTGCCACATCCAGCTGGCAGCCAGGCACTAGAGGTGTGCCCCAAGGATCAGTGCTGGGCCCCATACTGTTCAATATCTTTATTGATGATCTGGATGAGGGGGTTGAGTCAGTCATCAGCAAATTTGCAGATGACACCAAGCTAGGAGCAGAGGTTGGTCAGTTAGAGGGTAGAAAGGCTCTGCAGAGGGACCTTGACAGACTGGACAGATGGGCAGAGTCCAACAGGATGGCATTCAACAAGTCCAAGTGCTGGGTGCTGCACTTTGGCCACAACAACCCCATGCAGAGCTACAGGCTGGGGTCAGAGTGGCTGAGAGCTGCCAGGCAGAAAAGGACCTGGGGGTGCTGATTGACAGCTGCCTGAACATGAGCCAGCAGTGTGCCCAGGTGGCCAAGAAGGCCAAGGGCATCCTGGCCTGCATCAGGAATAGTGTGGCCAGAAGGAAAGTCATTGTGCCCCTGTTCTCTGCATTGGGTAGGCCACACCTTGAGTCCTGTGCCCAGTTCTGGGCCCCTCAGTTTAGGAAGGACATTGAGACACTTGAAGGTGTCCAGAGAAGGGCAACAAGGCTGGGGAGAGGCCTTGAGCACAGCCCTGTGAGGAGAGGCTGAGGGAGCTGGGGTTGTTTAGCCTGGAGAAGAGGAGGCTCAGGGGAGACCTTTTTGCCCTCTACAACTACCTGAAGGGAGGTTGTAGCCAGGAGGGGGCTGGTCTCTTCTCCCAGGCCACCAGCACCAGAACAAGAGGACACAGTCTCAAGCTGTGCCAGGGGTAGTTTAGGCTGGAGGTGAGGAGAAACAACTGAGAGAGTTGTTAGCCATTGGAATGTGTTGCCCAGGGAGGTGGTGGAGTCCCCATCTCTGGAGGCGTTCAAGAGGGGATTGGATGTGGCACTTGGTGCCATGGTCTAGTAGTCATGAGGTGCTGGGTGACAGGTTGGACTTGATGATCTTTGAGATCTCTTCCAACCTTGTTGATTCTATGATTCTATTCTATGATTCACAAGGGTTTCCAATTAACAAGCAGCACAAGAACTCCCCTGTCAGAGACTAGAGGAGGCTACTAGCTTCTGCTTTTCTGCCCCCCCTGAACAAAAGGGAGCAGAGACAGAAGCAGGGAAGTCACTACCAAAACAATGCAGGCAAGGTCAACCAGAAGCAAGTTAGTTTCTCTCCTAAAGTGAAGAAGCAAGAAGAGAAGAGAAGTTGTTTTGGTACCACCAGTTTAAGTTCCTTAGCTCTCCAGTGGGATGGGTTAGAAGCAGCTTTATTCTCCTTTTTACACCCTACAGTGATTTATTGACATTTCACTCCTTTCTGCTCAAGATCTGTGAGCAGTTTTTCAAGGCAGAGCCTAAAACTGCCCCAGGAGCAAAGGGGCTGAGCTAATGCTTTGGCATTACCCTCTGAGGGAGTACACATGGGTAGATGCAGACTGGATGTTGGGACTAAGTTCCTCCCCATGAGGGTGGTGAGAGACTGGCACAGGTTGCCCAGGGAGGTGGTGGAAGCCTCACCCCTGGAGGTTTTGAAGGCCCAGGTGGATGTGGGTCTGAGCAACCTGCTGCAGTGTGAGGTGTCCCTGGCCATGGCAGGGGGGTTGGAACTGGCTGAGCCTTGAGGTCCCTTCCAGCCCTAACAATTCTGTGATTTGCAGTGGCAAGCTGCAGGCCAGCCCCAGGCTTTTGGCCTGGAGAAGTAGCTGCATGCCAGGTGTTAGTCTGCATTCTACTCCTCTGGGGTAGTTGGAAGCTGCAGGGCCAAGCTGTGTGTGTGAGGAGCTCAGTGAGCCTGGCTGCCTGCTTGCTTTTTGCTGTCAGAGGTTGTCTCTCTCCTGTGCCACTCACTGATGCTCCCTTGTTTCCTTAGCATGTCAGGTACATTCACTTCCTGGAGGGAGCTAGAGACTATGAGTGGCTGAAGGCTCTTCTGCTGAACAAGAACATCAGGAAAGGATTCTTGAACCACAGGTAAAGCAAACTGGCCTCACCTCTGCACCCTGCAGTGTGAAGCTCTTTGTTGGGCTCTCTTCCTCTCCAAGGTGTTCAGCCCCACTGAGGAGCAAAGCCAGGCAAAAGCCTCCCTCCCTGGCAGATTTGTCTGGGGAAGTACCTTGGTTCTTCACAGCTCTGAGGAGCTGTAACCAGTACACCTCCTTCCCTGGGGAGCTGGTTTCAATGAGGTGTGCCAGAGCTTGGAGGTAGCTTTGTGGTGCTCTGGGGTCAACAGGTACTGTTATTTGGTCTGGTATCTGTACCTGGTGGATGAAGGCCTGGTTCTACCAATTCTAGTCTGAATCCCAGTGTGGTGGGGGTTGGAAGGGACCTCTGGAAATCATCTAGTCCAATACTAAAGCAGGATCAGGCAGAGCAGATTGCCCAAGATCACATCCAGGCAGGTTTGGAATCTCTCCAGAGGAGGAGACTCCACAACCTCTCTGGGCAGCCTGCTCCAGGGCTCCAGCACCCTCACAGCAAAGAAGTTTCCCCTCATGCTCAGGAGGAACTTCCTGTGTTGTAGCTTGTGCCCATTGCCCCTTGAGATGTGCACACTTGCTTTTGATGTTCCTGTCCCCTGTCTTTCCTCCCTGATCTCTTCCTCTGCTGTGCACACAGCTTCTGAAGGCTTTGTCCTCATCTGAACAATAGCAGTGCTTGTGGTGGTTCTCTTGTCAGCAGGTGTGTCAGGGCTGCTGCTCTGTGGCTGTGGTGAGAAGCAGGAGCCTGTCCTGACCCTTCCCATTCCTGTCCTTAGGCAGAAGCCTCGGGAGAGATTTGATGAAGATTTCACCATGGACAGATACCTGGTGACTCACCCTGATTTCCTCAGATACATGAAAAACAGGTGAGCTGGGGGCTCTGTGCTCTGAGGGGCTTATTTTCTCTCACCAGCACCATCTCTCTGTCCCTGGGCTCCCTCCTCCCAGCTCACTCCCTTCTAACTGCAGCTTAGCTCCACCAGCAGACTGGGGCTGAGCTTCACCAGTGGGCAGCCAGTGCAAATTCTCTGTGGTGCTGCAGGGGGATGTAGGTGTCCAGCAGCCCTGAGCTGGAGAGGCAACAGCTGTTGGACAGTTTGGCTTTCTGCAGCCAAAAGAGGTCCTGGTCCACAGCTTGAGCTGTGTGAAGAGTGTTGCTGAAGTGCCAGAAGAGTTGCTCTAGTTCAGGACCAGCCTTCTTTTCCTGCAGCCCATTGCTTAGCACCTTGGAGGCTGGCTCTGTAACAGCCCTTCTCTCCCAAGATCCCTCCTTGCTTTGGGAGGTTGCTTGTGCCCTCAAACCTGCTAGCAGGCACTTCTTCAGGATGCCATGTGCCAGGCCTGCCTGCTCTTCTGTGCCTTTCCAATCCTTTTCACAAGCCTGCTGGACGGTTACTGTAGGATCTGCCAGTCATGTGCCACACATGGCCAAGAGGTGTAGGAAGAAGAGCTCCTGTTGTGCCCTGCTTTGGCTGTTTACCCTTCAGCCTTCTTCAGAGCCAAGTTGTGGCTTCTCTGAGAGAAGGCAAAAGCAGTGCCAGATGGCTTGCATCTCCCTGCTCATTCTGCTGCCTCCCCTCTGACTTGGATCCTTTCCAAGGCCAAGAGGACTCAAATGGTCTTTTCTTCCTCTTCTGGACTCCTACCTTCCTAACAACCACTGGTATAAACCACTACAGCTCCTTTTGTGTCCTTCCCCTGTACCCTTTCCTGTGTCTCATTTCACTCCTAAATTTGGATGGGGAGCAGGATGTATTCCAGGGAGCTTCAAAGCCCTTTCTGCACTGCAAGGGGAAGGACAGATTTAAGAGTAGGCTTTGACCTACCAGACCCTTTCATCCACCTCCTCTTTATTCCCACTGCCTCAAACCTATCACTTCCATAAATCATAGAATCACAGAACTGTCAGGGTTGGAAAGGGACCTCAAGGATCAGCCAGTTCCAGCCCCCCTTCCATGGGCAGGGACCCCTCACACTAGATCAGGCTGCTCAGTTGCAGTGCAGGTGCTAGAGCATTCTGGGCTGGCCTTGTGCTTTTCTGAGCATGCAGCAGTGCCCACAGCTGTGGGCCAGCTCCTGGCTGCTCTGAAATAGCCACAAACTGCTAAGAAGGAGGGCAGGTAGCCCAGGGATCAGAGCTGTGCCCAGCTTGCAGCAGCACACCCAGCAAACTGCACTGGGCATTTTTTTTTTCCTCTTCTGCTGCAGGTTTTTAAAGTCTGAAAGTCTGAGGAAGTCCTACTGGAGGCTGTACAGACCCACAACAGGAGCATTCCTGCTGCTCACTGCCCTCCACCTCTGTGACCAGGTAAGGCACCCAGCCCTGGCCGGAAAGGCGGGGGGTGAAAATGGGGCAGAGCAGGGGTGGCTCCAACCCTGCCTTGAGGCTGTTTGGGCTCTTCTCAGCTGTGAAGGAGCTGATTGAAGAGAGCCCCAAAATAGTTCCCATAGGGGTTGTGAAGCTGCTGTGGCCTGGGAGCTGTCCTGCCTCCAAGAGAGGCAGAGAGAGGACAGCAGAGCTTGTCAGAGAGCAGTGTCCAGAGAAGGGCTGGAGCACCTCTGCTGTGAGGACAGGCTGAGGGAGTTGGGGTTGTTCAGTCTGGAGAAGAGAAGGCTCCAAGGAGACCTAATTGTGGCCTTCCAGTGTCTGAAGGAGGCTCCAAGAATGCTGGGGAGGGACTCTTTAGGGTGTCAGGGAGTGATAGGACTGGGGGGAATGGAGCAACACTAGAAATGGGTAGATTCAGATTGGATGTTAGGAAGAAGTTGTTCCCCATGAGGGTGGTGAGAGACTGGCACAGGTTGCCCAAGGAGGTGGTGGAAGCCTCATCCCTGGAGGTTTTTGCAGCCAGGCTGGATGTGGCTGTGAGCAACCTGCTGTAGTGTGAGGTGTCCCTGCCCATGGCAGGGGGTTGGAACTGGCTGAGCCTTGAGGTCCCTTCCAACCCTGACAGCTCTGTGATTCTCTGGGGCCAGTCTTCATAGTCTGGTCCTTCTGGAGGCAGGAGGCCTGCCTGGCATCCTGTACTCCCTCCTGCTTGGGAGCTGTGCCTTGCATTTCTCTTGGGTGCCCCCATGCTTGGTGCCTCCCCCCAGGTGAGTGCCTATGGCTACATCACGGAGGGCCACCAGAGGTACTCGGACCACTACTACGACCGGACCTGGAAACGGCTCATCTTCTACTCCAACCATGACTTCAACCTGGAGAAACAGGTGTGGAAGAGGCTTCATGATGAGAGCATCATCAAGCTCTACCAGAGATCCTGAGTGTGTGGCAAGGGCCACTGCCTGGGAAATCTCCACACCACCTCACTGGGAGTGGAAGAGGACTGCCAGAGGCTTGGTTGGCTCCAGCCTTGCAGGCACACCTCATCCCTCCTTCAGCCACCTCTGCTCTCTCACAATCTTTCTGCCAACGTGCAAGTGCTACAGATCAGAAGAAACAGCAAGAAAATGCAGCACAGCAACCAAAAAAGCCCCACCTGGCTGCGCTGCAGGAGTGCTGGTGATGGTTGTAGGCACTGATGCTGAGAGAGGAGAGCCCAGGATGAATCTGGGTGGCAGGTCTGGTGTCCTGCATCTTCATCCAGGTTTTCTCTCTTTGCTAGGAGGTGCTCCTCAGGCTGGAGCTGCTCCTGTTCTGGGTGGATCCTCTCCACTAGTGGTGCCCTCCATAGAGTTGGGTGTACTGGCTAAGGAAGCTCCCTCTGCAGCCAGTGGATGGAAGGGGGGACACAGATCCTGTCTCAGGTTGGCTTAATTCCTGGAGGTGCTGCTCTCATTCTGCTCCCTGCAGATGTGAAAGGGATGGACTGGACACTTCTGGGTGAGAGAGGATGAGTCTCAATTCTCCTTCACAGCATGGCCTCATCATGACCCCTCCAGAGGAGCTCAAGGGCAGATAAAAGCTCTCTGTGATGCAGCAGGCACACAGGACTCAGTGCCTGTTGCTCAGGCCCTCCCCTGTCTGCAGGACATGAGAACATTGTTGTGATCCTGGGGTGCCAAGTCCTTGTCTAATTGGGTTTTGGCAGGGTTGGCTCCCAGCTGTGCCTGGAGCACTGTGTTTGTCCTCCTGTTGGGGGGAGGGAGGAGCTTTCCAAGCCCTGAGATGGATGCTCTCCATCCTTGCTGCTGGCTGGAGTGCCTGTCCCCCACCATACTGAGAGGAGCCCAGTTGCAGCCATTCTGAAGGGGGGATAGCAGGCAAAATAAATGGCACTGCTTTGGCCAAGCTGATTTGTCTCTTTCTTTAGTCAGTGTTGAGTCCAAAGCTGCTGCTTAATGGCTGAGGGGTTGGCCAGGGAGGCTGGGCCAGGGCAGGACTGGGTGTCAATGACAATACCTCCCTCTGCCGGGAGTGTTCCCGCAGCTTGTCTGGCCACACCTGAGCACCCTCCACTTGTTCACCTTGCTGTTGCAGGATGGGGATCAGAGCTGGCCAAACCCTTCCCTGAGGAAGTGGCCAAACACCTGGTGAGTTTGTCCTTGCCCCAGCAACTGCTGTCCAGGTAGATGCTGGAGACAAAAGCATGAAGGGCTGGCTCATCCCGTCAGTACACCATGCAGGCAAACAGTGCTCCAGGCAGGTCCAGTGGATCCCCCTGGGCTGCTGGGGCTCAGGGTTGGAGCCCAGCTGCACCCTGACTGGCCCCAATGGACCTGCTCTGGCTGTGAGAGGTTTTCCTGTTGTGCAGCTTTCCTTCTGGGGGGGAACAGCACCTGCAGGGACTCCCCCAGGCCCCAAGGGAGGCATTCCAGTGTGGATTGTCAGCAGGGCTGCTCAGGCCTGATTTCCTTTGTCCCTTTTCCCTTGTGCTGGTGAGAGGACAGGTAGGTTCTCGTGTCTCACTGGCCTTGCTTGCCAGGGACAAGCCCCTCACTGATAAGAGAAGAATTCAGCTTGCCTGAGAGAGGGAGGAGCCTGCATTAGCTGCTCTGCCCCTACAAGCCCTGCAGAGCCCCTGGGAGCAGGGAGTTCTCTGGCCACAACTGTGGGGAAGGATGTGCACAGCCCTGTGTGAGCAGACCAGAAACCCTCCTTGAAGAGGAGCCTGATGGAAGCTTGTCCCCCTCTGAAGCTGACTGGGGACAAACTCTAGCAGTACCCAGGAGCTCTGGAGCCTGCTAGGTGTCTCAGCCTGTGGGGGTGGCTGTGTGTGGCTGCTGTCCCCAGGCCCTGCAGCCCTCCCTCCGCTGGGCTCCTGGTGGCAGGGAAGCAGCTTTGTCCCCCGCCGTGCGCCAGGCCGTACCGAATGGCTGTGGGTTGCTTAGTGACCAGCTCCACACAGCCATTCTTCCTGCCTGAATGGGGCTTTTCTCTTCCCAAGAAGTTGGAAGAAGTTTTTTTCTTCCACCCTTTCCCTTCCCCCTCCTCCCCCTTTGTTTCCATCTCCTCTGGGAAGTGGGATGGTGCCGAGTCCTGCCGAGCAACAGCATCACGGTGGGCAAAGAGGCTTTGGGGATGGACTGGCAGCCCCCAGCACCCAGCTCCTCCCTGTGGCTGAGGTGTCCCAGAGTCAAGGGAAGGAAACTTCTCAGGAGGCTTTTCCCACCAGCAGAGCCTGTTCCCTTCAGGCTTTCCCCTCAGCTCAGCTGCTGTAGTTTGATGTTACCAGGGGTGACCTTGGCTGCAGAAGGGCCATGGCTGTGGTCTGCAATTTGCCCACAAACTCAAACCCTCATCCTCTCTGGCCTCAGAGAAGTGGCTCTGACCTACTGATCACCTCCTCACTTTGCTCCAAGGCATCCATCCCACCGTGGGCTGGCCAGGGTGTGACACACCAGAGACACAGCCCCTACAGCATCTCACCAGAGCCACCTGCAGCATCAGGTCTGGAGCAGCTATGGGAAGTGGAGAGGGTTTGAAGCTGGCATTTCCCAGCCAGCTTCTAGCCTGGCACCAGCTAGTGTGGCAAAGCCCACAGAAGGAACCTACAGCTGGAGCACCCTTGGTGAGAACCAGCACTTGGTGAGTCCTGCAGGCAGTGCCACGGTGCTGGGCCACCCCAAATGTCCCCATCCAGGTGCTTGCAGCTGGCAGGCCAGCAGGGTTGTCCCAGTGCCAGCAGGTGGCAGCTCCTGTTCAGGGACCTGGCAGCACGGTGCTGTGTCTGGCAGGCTGTGCCAGGTTTGGCACAGGCCGAGTGCCACCCAGCCCTGCAGCTGCAGCAGAGCTGTCCCCAGTGTCCTTAGCTTTGGAACACTCCCCAGCACCCCTGCCCGAGGTTTGGTGGCCCAGCAGCTCCTCAGGGTCTGTAGGGGCAGGCACAGGAAAGGTTTGGTACCTGCAAGTGCCACTCTTGCAGCTGCAGAGCATGTGCCAAGGTGCAGCCTCAGCTTCTGCTATGTGGCATGGTGCTGAGGGCAGCAGGGGCACAGGCCTGAGGGTGGCATCGGGCCTGACATCCTGAGGGATGCCTCAAACAGTGACTGCCCCTCCTGTGGGGACACAATGCCCACTGCCAGCCAGGAGCTCCAGCATCTGCCCCATGGAAGCAGAGAGCTCTGGTTTGGTGAGGAACTGCACAGAAGCTGCTGCTGCATCAGCCCCGGGGCTGGGGGAAGCTGCTGGTGAGCACCACAGGGCTGGAGCACAGCTGTGCCCAGATCTTCCTGATGTTCCCCAGGAGTTAATAACTTTTAGATGACCCCTGCCAGGTTGTGGGAAACAAATCCACTTGTGAACCAGCAGCTCTGGTGGTGCCAGCTTCCTGGCATAGCTTCAGACCTTTTGTTTGGTTTCCATCCCTTCCCTCTTTGTGGTGAGCACTCTTCTGTCCAGCAGGAACTGTCTTGCTCCATCTCCACAGGCACCAACCCCTCAGCCAGGGCTGGGGCAAAGCAGGAGGAAGCAGATGGGGACTTGATGTGCTGGGGGATGGGGATGCATCTCCTGAATGAATGAGAGGTGCAGAGCTCACCTCCTCCCTGCTCCTGCTCAGCCCAACCTGCTCTCCAGAGCCTGGGCTGAGCGGGGACAGGGGTGAGATGGACTCCACACCATGAGCTGGGCTTTGGGACATGTGCTGGCAGCCCAGGCCAACCCAGCCAGGGTCTGGAGAGAGCCAATCTTCTTCCCAGGCAAGAAGCCAAGACACAGAGCAGCCAGAGCTGGATGCCAGTGGCTGGCTGGGCTCTGTGGGAGCATGGCAGAGGCTTGTGCCCACTGCAGGTCGGCACAAACTTCCTGTGCTGGTCACTGATGTAAACAGCAATTTGTGTCCCCATCTGCAGAGGTTTGGGGCTGTTGCTGCTCAGGGGTGGAGGGGTTCACCCTCCTCACCTCCAGTGTGGACCTTTTCCTTTCGTCGGGGATGTGGCAGCAGGGAAATCCAGTCGGACCAGAAAAGCTATTGATCATGGGGGAGGGAGAACAAGATAAAGGAGCAGGCCGTGGCTTTGTTGTGCAAAAAGCAGCAGATGACCTCCCCTGCAGCGAGCCTTTGATCTCCAGGCGCTGGGGCAGGGCCCTGCAGGCAAACAGCTCCTGGGGGTGCAGCAGCTCCTGCTTCCCACGCCGAGGTGCTGTGGTGGTCTGGATTCCTCTGCCGGGCCGAGCAGCAGGACCCTGGGTGCTGTAGGGCTTTCCCAGCTTGGCCTGATCCAGCCCTGGAAAGACATTTGCAGGGTCCTGAGGACATCCCAAGGCTGCACATCCCAAGGTGGGATTGCACAGGTGAACAAGGGGCTGGTGCCCACCCCACTCAGGGACAGTGTCCCCTGTCCTCAGCTGTGTGCTTCAGGGACAGACCCTGGCCCAATCCCGGCGAGACACTGAGGTGCTGGAGGGTGTCCAAGGAAAAGCAGCAAAGCTGGTGAAGGGTGTAGAGCACAGGTCCTGAGAGGAGCAACTGAGGGAACTGGGGCAGTTCAGCCTGGAGGAAAGGAGGCTGAGAGGAGGCCTGATTGTTCCTTTAACCTCCCTGAAAGGAAGCTGGAGCCAGGTGGGTGTCAGTCTCCTCTCAAGTGACAAGCAATAGGAGGAGGAAATGACTTCAAGTTGCACCAGAGGAGGTTTAGGTTGGACATGAAGAACAATTTCTTCCCCCAAAGGGTTGTCAAATCCTGGAACAAGCTGCCCAGGGCAGTGATGGAGACCCCATCCCTGGAGATGTTCTAAAGCTGTGGAGATGTGGTGCTGGGAGACATGGCTTAGTGGAGACCTGGCAGTGCTCAGGTAACAGTTGCATTTGATGATCCTAAAGGTCTTTTCCAGCCAAAACGATTCTGTGACCCCTGCAGGGCTCATGTGGCTTCGAGCAGACCCTTCCTGTGTTTCAGCAGGCCTCAGGGGCTGTTTGTGCTGCTGGGAACAGGGCAGGATCAGTCCACATCTGCTCACCCTGGTTCAAAGCCAGCAGGAAAAAGGGACAGCACAGTTTGTGCCATCACTGTCACTTCTCCCAGGTGTTTCCCAGCTCTGCATTCCTCCATGGCATACCTTGGGACTCATGGGCTGCCTGGCAGCGAGGGGATGGCCTTCAGACTGTGTGTTCAGCTTATCTCACCTGGCCAACGGTCCAAGGTTGACCAACAGCTCTGCCTTGCACAGACGTGTCTGCGATAAGAGCCGGGCTGGGCCCCAGCAGCGCCGAGGGGAGCGACCCAGCACAAACCACCTCCTGCCCCCCCAGCCCATGGCTCATCCCCAAGCCCTTCCTGCCATGGCAGGGAGCAGGTGGGGGGTGCTAAAGAGTGTGCTTCCTTGATGGGCCACCTCCTGCCAGACTGTCACAAAGACAGGGCTCGGTTTCCCCACATCCAAGCATCCATCGCCCGACTTTGGCTGCAGTACCACCTAAAAACCCAAGTGAAGCCCAGCGGGAAGCACCCCTGGCACCACCCAGGCAGCAGAGCATGGGCAGGAGCTTTTGCTGACCCCATTTCTGCAGGGAACCTGGGGAGGAGTTTGGCAGTGGCCAGCTCTCGCTGCTCTCCCCACCCCGTCGGGAAGGGGCTGTGCGTCAGCCTCCCGAGGCATCCGCTGATGGCTTTTGCAGGACGGGGTGGCCCTGCCTCTCCGCAGGCAGCTGATGGGGGTTGCAGGATGGGGGGATGCAGGATGGGGTTTGCAGGAGGGGGGTTGCAGGAGGGGGGTTGCAGGAGGGGGGTTGCAGGAGGGGGTGGCCCTGCCTCTCCGCAGGCAGCTGATGGGGGTTGCAGGATGGGGTTTGCAGGATGGGGTTTGCAGGAGGGGGGTTGCAGGATGGGGTTTGCAGGAGGGGGTGGCCCTGCCTCTCCGCAGGCAGCTGATGGGGGTTGCAGGATGGGGTTTGCAGGATGGGGTTTGCAGGAGGGGGGTTGCAGGATGGGGTTTGCAGGAGGGGGTGGCCCTGCCTCTCCGCAGGCAGCTGATGGGGGTTGCAGGATGGGGGGATGCAGGATGGGGTTTGCAGGATGGGGGTTGCAGGAGGGGGGGTTGCAGGAGGGGGTGGCCCTGCCTCTCCGCAGGCAGCTGATGGGGGTTGCAGGATGGGGGGATGCAGGATGGGGTTTGCAGGAGGGGGTGGCCCTGCCTCTCTGCAGGCAGCTGATGGGGTTTGCAGGATGGGGTTTGCAGGATGGGGTTTGCAGGAGGGGGGTTGCAGGATGGGGTTTGCAGGAGGGGGTGGCCCTGCCTCTCCGCAGGCAGCTGATGGGGGTTGCAGGATGGGGGGATGCAGGATGGGGTTTGCAGGATGGGGGTTGCAGGAGGGGGGGTTGCAGGAGGGGGTGGCCCTGCCTCTCCGCAGGCAGCTGATGGGGGTTGCAGGATGGGTTTGCAGAAGGGGGTTTGCAGGAGGGGGGGTTGCAGGAGGGGTTTGCAGGAGGGGTTTGCAGGAGGGGGTGGCCCTGCCTCTCCGCAGGCAGCTGATGGGGGTTGCAGGATGGGTTTGCAGAAGGGGGTTTGCAGGAGGGGCGGTTGCAGAAGGGGTTTGCAGGAGGGATTTGCAGGAGGGGGTGGCCCTGCCTCTCCGCAGGCAGCCAGATGGCCCCGCGCTCCCCAGCAGGGCTGCCACAGCCGCACGTTCCCGGGGCCAGGCTTTGCGTTTCAGGGAAATTTCCTGCGAGCAGATTTTTGGCACTTTCCCGAACGCGTCTCTGACCTGTGCTGAGCAAACTGGGATGGCTCGAAAAATCCCCCCAGGACATTTTGGGAGAGCTTCTCCTCCCAGCTGGCCACTTCACCACGGCAGAGACCACAAGCTTTTCCTCCACCAACCCTTGGCCAGCAGCCAGCCGATGCCAAATGTGCTTTCTTTCCTCTTGCTTCCTCTAGCCTTGTGGATAGCTTGGGTTTTGTTTCCAAGAAGTAATCGCTGGAGCAAAAAAGCCCAAGCTAAAAATGCTACTTGCCGGGTTTCATCGTAATTTCTTCTCTGTTCTTTTCCTGATCTTTATTTGGCAACTGTCATCCCAAAGGGTTTTCACACTTCTCTAACTCCTAAATAAGCACCACTTAATTTCGGGGCATGGGCCAAAATGCATTGTAGCACAGAACAAGCGGAGCAGATGAAGAACTGTGCATCTCATTTTCACCCCTTTGAAAAACACCCCGCAGAAGAAAGCCATCCATCAAGGCAACAGAGAGAGGAGCGGGGAGTGAAGGAGCCAGCTCCTCCCTCCCTCCCCCTGGCCAAATGCACCAGAGCTGCCTCTCAGCAGCCTTTGCATAACCGGGCCGTAAATGTCTCTGGGTGGCGAATTCCTGGCTTCCCCCAGGTCATTTGCTCCGGACCATCAGTTGCCCACCTCCGGGACTGAGCCTTGCTATGCCCCCCTTCCCCCAAGCCGCCACCACCACCTGGTAATAATTAGCTGTGATTAACGAAGGGCCAGAGCTGAGAGCACATGAGGCTCGGTGGTTGGGTCGCAGGGAGCGAATCCATTGTGCCAGAGCCAGCAAGGGTGATCCACCAGTCACACCAGCTCCGGGACCTTTGAGCCACCTCTGCTGGCCCTGAGTCTTCTCGATGATGCTGGTACCCCGGGGCTGGGAGCCGGCTGTACTGATAGAGGCAACAGACATTAAATTCTTCCATCAGTGCACCCATATTCTCTGAGCTGCCCTTTCCTACCGGGGTGACTCTTCCTGCCCCTCCTTCTGTAGTTTTAGTTCCAGCTGAGCTTTAGACTTGATTTCATCATCCCTGGGTGCCCACGCGGTGATGGTTTGTCCTCTCCTGCCCTTCCTGCCGGTTGTCTGTTGTCTGCTTCTCTGAGACACCCTGTGCCCAGCCCGCCTGCCACAGCCCCCCGCTCCCTTGTTCCCTCCAAGTTTTCTTTAAGGTCAGCCCAGTTGCCATCTTGTCATGGTGACTCAGGTCCCTTGTCCACTTATTCCCGTGGGACAGGGCCAACGCTGCCACCACTGCCGGCCCCAGCTGCCCTGTTCACACCAGGACACCACCACCAGCGCACCCCGGGCACTTTGCGGCTGTACCATTGCCACCCAGCCAAGATTCCTGCGGAATCAGGGCTGGCAGCGGAGGGGTTTGCAGTAGCACAAGGAAATGGGGACTGGAATAAACTCACATGAAATTATTGTGCCATTTGTCTTCCTTTGAAGGAGCAGCGCCGTTGGAAACGTGCCTCTGAGGGTGGCTGGGGGGAAGTGCAGCCATGAGCACACCAGCCCGGGGTGGGGAGGGGAGGAAATGGGAGCAGGGATGGGCTTTGCCCCCCGGCTTTCTGGTTCTGAATGACAACAGCAGGAATTTGAGAAGGGGCTGGGTGACTCCCTGGGGTGGTGGCTTGTGGGTCCTCGGGGAACTGCGGACACAGGGTTTGGATGGAGCAGGGCTCACCATGCTGCTGCTTCCCTGACTTTGGCGGCTGCCTAAAAATCCACCCCCCTGAAATCACTGCAGATCTCTTGAACAGGCTTCTTTGCTTTGCCCAGCCCCTTCCCGCTCTGCCCCCAGTGTTTTGAGTTGCAGGGCTGCTTACTTTGGTCAATCACTTTAGCTAAAGCAGCACAGGAATAATCTTTCAAAGGAGGATCTGAACATTCCCCTCTCACAGATGCCAAAGCAGTGCATTCGGATGTCCCCCCGAGCCCCCCGAACCTCTTTTTCCTCCCTCCCAGCCCAAACTGTTCGTCAAACTGGGCGCAAAGCCCCGAACGGGTTCGTTTGCTGCAAAACCACCTTGTTCAGACAGAAAGCGGCCAGGGCTGGGGCAGCAGCACCCCACCAGCATCCTCCACCGGGTTTGCTCCGGCAGCAGCGGCTTTGACTCGGTGCAGCTGCGTGTCACGGAGCCGCCAGCAGGTACCCGGTGCCGGTGTGTGCCTCAGAGCTGCCATCGGGCAGCCCGGCACCGGAGCTTCCCTTGGGAGCCTGGAGAGTCTAGTAAAGTCCCAACCGAGAGCGAACCCCCCCCGGGCAGGCTGGGGGGGTGGCGGTGGCGGTGGCTGGGCGATGCTGGTGGTGAAGGAGCCGAGGATGAAACACGTGTTGAGCCGAACCAGAAAGTTAAGAGCAAAGGGGAACCTCCGTTCTTTGTGCGCTCTAGGTGGGTGGGTGGGTGGCATGCAAAAGGAGGCCAAAAAAAGCACATTTCCCTGCTGGTCTGAGTAAATGTTTAATCCTCGGCTTGGAGAAAAAGCAGCTCAAAAGTGCCTGGTTTTTTTTTTTCCTCAGCAAGTCTGAACCAGTCAGCCTGGTGCCTCCTCCCTCCGGCTCACACCCTCCCTCCCACCGCTCCGGAGGAATATCCCAGCCTGCTCCAAGGTGCAGCTGGGCACCCAGAGCAGGACGGAGCCCGCCTAGAGTGGTGCCCGTGCCCACCGGACCGGACCGGACCGGGCGAGGAGAAGGGCTGGGAAGTTTGCAGGGTCCCTTGCAGGCAGTGCTGGCTCCCGCTTGCTGCGCTGCTCCGCTGGCTGAGGTGCCCGGGATGGGGTCCCCGCACTGGAAACGGCTCTGCCTTCTGCTCCTGGCTGCTCTCACATCCTCCTTGCTCCTCTACGGACACTACTACGCGACGGTGGAGTCCCCCACCAGCCAGAGGATCATAGCCAGGTGAGGGGGGCACGGGAAGGGCGGCGGGAGGCAGGGATGTGCAAACCCAGCGTGAGGTGACATGCCCCCTGATAGGGAGGGGATATTGGGGTGCCGGTGTGCAGGTTGCCCCAGCTGTGCCCCCGGTTGTTGGCTGGCTTGAGAAACGTGCCGGCAGCAGCCTCTGTCCGCCCCACAAAGTGTCCTGGGCACCGGCTCCTGGGCACGGAGCCCAGCTGAGCCCAGGGGTGCCCAGAGCAGGACCCCGGCGCCGTGGGGAGCTGCAGGGGGTCCCGCTTGAGTTCAGTCCATCACACTGCACAGAAACCATTGCAGGGTGTCGGGAGGGCTGAGGGTGCTCTGGCCCCAGCAGGATCAAACGTCTCCAGGAGGCAGCCAGCCCCTCTGACAGCCCCCTGTGTCCCTGTTGGGTTGATTTAATACCGGAGCTGGCTGATTGTCGTGAGGGGAGGCTTGGCCCCCATGGAGCTGCAGTGATCCCCCCATGACTTCCCACAGCCCGCTCAGATCCCTGGGGCTCCCCACCACCCCTTGCAAACTCTCAGGAGCCGCAGCATTTCCCAAACTCCAGCAATTTGCACCATGCCGTTGGTGTGGAGAGGACCTGGTGCCTTGCCCTCATCCTCCATGCTCCCCAAGCCCCTTCCTGAGTGCCCCGGTGCCTGGGGGTGCTGGGGTCCCCCAGGGAGCTCCGGGGAGTGTGGCTGGGTGGAGAGGGTGTGAAGAAGCCTGCACAGCCCTTGGCCAGCACCATCCCCTCTTGTGAACACCAGCAGGAAGGTGCTGCGGGTGTCCATCTCCTCCACTCTGGGTGCTCCTGGCTGCCCTCAGTGTGACAGAGGCCAGCTGCCTGGGTGCTGCCCAGGAGTGCAGGATGCTGTGGGGACCAGAGCTGGCTCTGCACTGGGAGCTGAGTGCAGCAAGATTTGCACTGGGAGCTGCTGGGCTGCAGCTGGCTGGGCTGCCCTGGGCTCCAGCCACTCTCTCTTCTTCAGCTGGGAGCTGGAGGCTCTTGCCCACTCCTGTCCTGCCCATGGCAGAGATGCCCTCTCCTGCTGGGCTTGTGGAGCAGAATTGTCCCCAGCAGCCTGAACAGAGGTGGCTGTTTGTACCCAGGCTGCACTGGGTGGTCAGTGGTGCCAGCAGCAGCCCATTCCACTTGGTAATCAAGACAGGTCATAGCTGGGGTGTGGAGCAGCTCTTCACAGAGTTTGATGCCATGAGAAGGGAAACTGGGGCCCATGAGGGCAGCAGGACATGCTCAAGGGCCACACTGGAGCTGGGTATGGGAACCAGATGTACTGTGGCACAGGGTTCATGGTCCACCCCGGGAGCAGGGTGCAGAGGAGACCTGTGTGATGGGAGCTGGGAGCCAGGAGCAGGTTCCTCCCAACACATGACAGGCTGCAGGTAGCTCAGCCACTGCCTGGCCCTGCCCTAGTGCCAGTTCCCTACTGCAGAACCAGCCCAGGCTCCTGCACTGTGACAGATGGGCCCAAGAGTCAGCTCATCCAGCCCCAGATTGGAGCCCAGGGCCAGGTGACCAGATCCCAGAGCTCTTCTGGACTTTTCCTCTTGGCTTTATTCCAATCACTAAAGCTTGACCCCAGGCAGGGCAAGTCATGGTTTCTCCAGCTCCCTGTGTTTACACTCTGCCCTATGGTTGCTGCTTCTCCTGCCTGAACCTTGCACCCAGAGGAACTGCTGCTGCCTGGCCAAAGGACACAGGGATGGGTCCAAGAGTGAATCTGGGACACTGCTGTCTCTCAGGGCTGAAGAGCCCTCACAGAGAGCAGGTTTCCTGCTCTGCCTGCACTGGTGCAGAAAGGGAGGCCAGGGATGCTCACACTGGTGTAGGAGGCCGTGTTTCAGTAGGGAGGTTTGTATGAGCAGTGTCTCCATGCTGACATATTGGGGGGATGAAGTGGGCTAGGAGAAAGCTGACCCCCCAAGATGATGCTGGCTGCTGCTGCCAACACCAGCTCACCTGAGGGCAATGTCAATTCCCTCTCCAGTCCAGCACAAAGCTGGTGGCAGTGGTGAGTGCCCTACGGAGAAAACTGAAATGCCCCGTGCCCACGGAACTGTGGTGACCCCAGAGGCCCTGGCGTTCTTCTGGGCACAGCCCCATCCCACTCCTTGCCCAGGCATCTCTCTGAAGCCCTGGCACCGCTCGTGGCTTCATTATTAGGGCAGATGGGACCATGGAGCTCAGCCCCTGGAGCTCAGCCCAGCCTCGCCGTGCCGCTCTGGCTCTGCGCCGGGGGAAGAAGCTTTCTGGAGCTCGGCCCTTCAGGGTGGGATGGAGCAAACACCTTCCCAGAGGGACTTCATGATGCTTCTTCAGCTCCATCAAATGGCTGTGCGGGGCCCTGGGAGTGTTTGCTGAAGATAAGGAGGAGTGTGTGCTCACAACCCTGGCACACAGTTATCTTCCGGAAGCGGAGGACCAGGGACGTCACATTTGTGACTGCCATGCACCAGGCTGGGCTGGCTCGGCTGCCATGGCCAGTGCCCAGGGCAGCCACCAGCCACTCCTTCCCCAGAGCCCCATTGTGAATTGGCTGGTCCTGGGGAGGGTTGTCATCTTCTGAGTCAACCAAGCATCACGAGGTGCTTCGCCACATCCTGGCGGGTGACGTCAAAGTGTTTGGCTTCCCAACAGGCCGCTGAGCTGCTGCTTGGTGGAGGGACTTGGCTGCCCCACACCCTCCCCGGCAGGGCTTGGGCAGCAGCCACAGCCAGGATGTCTGCTGGGATGCTGGGGAGCTGACTCCAGTACCTGCAGCTGGGAAGGGTGCAGGGAGGTGCTGACTCTGGGGTTGAGTTTGTCAGGTCAGCACAAGTCCTGCAAGAAGCCACGAGCAGGTGCCCTGCACCATGTCTGACTGCAGGTGGAAGTGGGCCCCAGCTCCAGTTCAACATAAGCAGGAACCAACCTGCTGGGCTGCTTGTGCCCACCTCCCTGCAGCCCCCCCCCCCCCCCCCAGCAAACTGGGTCTGACCCCCACCACGCTGCCCTGGGTGCTCCCACAGCAGCCCTGGCAGTTCAGAAAGTGGCACAGCACCTCCCACTGCCAATGCCTGGATCTCTGCCTTGTCCTGCAGGCATTGGGATGAGCCAGGAAAGGGGAAGGGAAGGCTTTGTACCAAGGTATTAGGAACAACTCCTTCCCCAAAAGGGGTGTCAAGTCCTGGAACAGGCTGCCTAGGGTAGTGGTGGAGTCCCAGTCCCTGCGGGGACTGAAAAGACATTGAGATGTGGTGCTGAGGGACACAGTTTAGTCTTAGCCATGCTGGGTTAACAGTAAAACTTGATGATCTCAGAGGTCTCTTCCAACCAGAACCATCCTATGAAGAAGCAGGAGTGGAACAGCTTGGGTGGCTGGGGAGGGGCTGGGTGGGCAGGGATTTGTAGGGACGTGCAGCTGGGGCTCATGAGCCTGATGGGGAAAGGCTGTGGAGGCAGCAGGGCTCAGAGAGGCTGTTTGTATGTGGGTCCTGGGCAGCATGGACCTGTGTGAGGGTGATGACTTCTGGGGTTTGGCCAGACAAAAGGTGAGTGCCCAATGTGGAGGCTTTGTGTGCAGGATGGGTTGCTGCTGCAGGAAGCTCAGTGCTTTGCAGGAGTTGGGTCTGGGTTGGGAGCAGGAAGGTTTCTTGGGATCATAGAATCATTGAGGTTGGAAAAGACCTCTAAGATCACCAAGTCCAACTGCCAAGACTCCAGCAGTGCCTGGGCTGTGATTTGGGTACTGGTAGCATTGATAATCTCCTGCTGCTGAGGCTTGTGGGCTGTGGATCTCCTGCATTGTGAGAGGGAGGAAGCACACAGGGCTGGGGCAGCTCTCTGAGGTGAGCTCTGTGGAGATCCCAAGGCAGTTCCCTGCAGCTAAGCAGGCTCAGCATGAAGAGCTCTGCTTGTAGCTCCTGCCAGATCCTGGCATGGCTAGCCCTGGCTCAGCTTTGCTCTGCCCAGGCTGTGCTGCCCGTGCCTGGCAGGGCTGGGCTGACAGGGCAGCCACCACCATAACCAGCAGGTCTCACACAGCCTTTGGGTGGCCTGTCCCAGGTACAGACCCTGCTGGGGCAGTTCTGCTCCTGGCCATGAGCTGAGGGAACAGGTCAGCTTGGTCAGGCTGGCTTCATTCAGATGTTCCCAGTGATAACAGCAGGAACATCCTGCAGAAAGCTGCAGTCCCAGCACCTCCCTAGGATCAGTTCCACCTTGGTGAAGCATCCTGGAGCTTTGTCCTCTCTCCTTTCTTCCAGCTTGGGTGCTCCTGGGGTGAGCTGAGGGATGAGCTGGTGGCTGCAGGGACAGGTGGGAGCATCTCTGCACGCAATCTCTCTCCCAGCTGTGGGGCCAGCCCTGGTGTCAGCACTTCTGTATTCAATGGGATGGCTCTTGCACGTCTTTGGAGGTCGGGCTGCGGCCATGGGGCAGGGCTAAAGTGGAGACCCTGCCCCTGGGCTGGAGTGCGGCCGGTTTGGATGGTGGGGGCTCTTCAGGACAGCAGCTCTTGCTGGAGAGCTGTTCTACTATGGGACACTGAGGCAAGATGCACTGTCTGGATTTACAGAGCCGCCTGGCAGTGCCCGCAGTGCTGACAGCCCTGGCAGGGGGGGCTTCACCCCCGGCATCTCCTGCACGACGCTGGGATGCGTGAGGAAGGAGCTGGGGCTAGAGCCTGCTTAGTCCTGAGGCTCCATCCACGCCCGGGGGAGATGTTCCAGCCCCCGGGCAAAGCGCTGGGCTGTCTCCCCGTGTCGTGCTGTACCCCGAGGTGGCACGGAGCTGGTTTCGGGTGGCAAATGGGTCTGGATTCGCTCCTGGGCAGGGCTGTGGGCAGTGCTGTTGTCGGCAGGGGCCGGGGCAGGGATGGAAACCTAATGCCGGTCGCGCCGGTGGGGGCCGGGGGGGAGGCAGAGCTCCGCTCCCCACCTGCCTCTACCTGTGCCGGGCTCCCGGGCAGAGAGGCCACAACAAGGGGGCCCTTGTCTCCTCCACAATGCCCTCCTTCTGGCCTGGGCACCTGCCGGCCGGGCTGGAGGCGGCGCCGGGGGGCTCTGAAGGGCCCTTCTGTGCGGGGATGAATGGGAGCCTGTTCCCCTCCGGTGGGCTCCCACCTCCTGCTTGCCAGGCTCCGACCCTGCCCACCCCCAGCCCCACACAGCCCCCTGGCAGGCTGGGGCTGCTCTGTCTGGCCCCGTGGGGCTCAGGGCACCCTGAGATGGGAAACCTCTACCTCTGTCCCCGGCTGCTGAACAAAGAAAGGATCAGGCCATGTCCCAGCTGGCCCCGTGGCAGAGGGGAGGTCCTGCAGACCCCGAGAGCACCCAGATCCCAGTTACCTATTCCTTCTCCAGTGTGGAAACTACCCATGTCCTGCTGACCTGCCCAGCTTGTCCCAGCCCCATTCCCCTCGGGCTTGGGAAAGGTGGGATGGTGGGAAAAGCCAAGGAGGTCACAGCAGGGTACCCCTCCAAGGCAGCAGGCTGAGCTGGGTGCAGTTTCTGGCACACAGGGGGGTCCTGCAGGTGGAAGCCAGCAGCTGCTTTCTGTACAAGCCTCCAGCTGCAGCAACACATGGAAGGGAGGTGGGTGGAGGTGACACAGTCCTGCCCCAGGGCTCTCCCAGGTGAAGGGTGTCAGAGTGTGGGGGCTCAATGTCACCTCCCCAGCTGATGTCTCCCTGGCTTCTTCTCCCAGCCTGCTGCAGCCAGAGCCGCTGGTGCTGGCTCCGTCGGGGACGTGGCGCCGAGCTGGCAGCCGCAGGTGGGCTCTTGGAGGTGGCTTAGAGAGGTAAGAGGGGAAGATGTGCAGTGGTCCTGGCATGAGCTGGACCCCACCCTGCCCAGTGCAGGGTTCAACCAGTGATGGATTTTTAGCTTTGCTATATGATTCTCCCTTTCCAGGGGGAAGTTCTTCAGGCCTTCCTCTGAGCTGGAGGAGCCCAAGCCCAGCAGACAGCAGGTAACCCTTAGCACAGTGTGGTCAGTGCCCCAGTGCCACTCCCTGCTGGCTTTTGTGGGTTGAAGATCTGTGTGGAGAAGCTGAGGAAGAGCAGAGTGGTCTGGAAGGGTTTTTTTTGTCCCTCCTCTGTCTACAGTGTGGGTCTCCCCAGGCCCCCTTGCTGTGGCTGCAGCACCTCCCTGAGCAATTCCCCAGAGTGAGGGTTGGAGCCAGCATCACCTGGTGCTCAATCTTTCATGGGGTTCATGCTCTAAGCCCTGGTGCTCCCAGCCCCAGGGAGCTGGGTACTAAAGGGTGTTCTGGAAACCAAGGCATGGGGCTGCACCCTGCCTTGGTGACCCAGCAGAACATGTGATGGGCAAGGAGCATTTCTGTCCTTGGGTTTCTCATCTCCTTGGTGCCTACTGAGGGGTAGAGATGTCAGAGGGAAGGTAGATTCTGGCTAGAGACTGAGCCAAGTCTTTCTCCCCTCCAGTCCAGCACCTGCCTCAGCTCAGTGATGGCCAGAGCAAAGGCAGACCCCAAGTTTGGGGACATTTTCCGCTTCGACACTCCTGTGCTGATGTGGGACCAGCACTTCACCCCAGAGACCTGGGACAGGTTGAAGACACGACACGTCCCCTATGGCTGGCAGGGCTTGTCCCACACAGGTATGGACCTAACCAGGATGGGGGTGGCAGCAGATGGGGCAAGAAGAGGCAATGGGAGGGAGCAGGGCAGCTGGAGGGGCCTGGGGAGCCCAGCAGAAGGCATTGAAGACATGGGGCAGGCAGAGGAGCTCAGCAGAGCTGCCTGCAGGGACCATGATCTCTTCCCACTCAGCCTCCCAGGGTGAAAGGGATGGATTTGCAAATGTCACTTGCTGCATCTTGTGACATTTCCCCTGAATAAAAGCTCCAGTGTGTGTGTGATCATGAACTGGGGCTGCAGGAGCTCGGACAACCCAGGCCATTGTTACAGACTGTTTCCTTTCCTACCCCAAACCCACTCCCTGCTCTGCCCAGCAGCTGCCTGCTTCAGGCCCTGGGCTGGGAGGTGCTGGGAGCAGCAGGGTCGAGCCAACCAGTGGCAGCTGCAAAGGGACATTGTCAGGAGGGGCCACGGCCAGCAGGGGCAGTAGCATCTACAGATCCATAGAACGGTTTGGGTTGGAAGGGACCTTCGAGATCCTCTTATTCCAACCCCCTGCCATGCCTCCCAGCAGCCCAGGTTGCTCAAGGCCTCATCCAACCTGGCCTTAAACATCTCCAGGGAGGGGGCATCCAGGACATCCCTTAAGAAGAGCTGAAGTTTAATGACTCCAAAGAGAATCCCCGCCAGAGTTGTTTAGGAGAGGGTAATTTTGTCTGCCCTGTGGATTAAACACCCAGAATCTACTGCAAGGCTGGAGCTGTCTGGATGTGTCTCCATGCCTTGCACAGCCTCAGGTGGCCTCAGTTTGGAGGCTTAGGAAGATGAAGGGCTGCATAGGGTTGCCCAGGGAGGTGGTTGAGGCTCCTTCCCAGGTGAGGCTTGATGAGGTCCTGGGCAGCCTGATCTAGTTGGGGATGTCTCTGCTGACTGCAGGGAGGTTGGACTGGATGACCTTTGGAGGTCCCTTCTGGCCTGGACCATTCAAATGTGGGGGAGCAGGGACTGGCTGTGGAGCCACCTGTAGAGCCTCTCCTGGAGGGTGAGGAGGGCGTGAGCCTTCCCCTGGGCTGCTGCTGGCTGCGCTGCCGCACCCTCGAGCCCGGGAGGCGAGGCGGGCGGCTGCGCGCCTTCCCACTGACCCGTCCCATCCTGCTCTCTTCCAGCGGTGGGCAGCACCCTGCGGCTCCTCAACGCCTCTGCCAACAGGCAGCTCTTCGACAGGGGCAGCTTCCCCGGGGGCTGCGTGCGCTGCGCCGTGGTGGGCAACGGCGGCATCCTGAACGGCTCGCGGCAGGGCCGGGCCATCGATGCGCACGACCTGGTCTTCAGGTGGGGCAGGTCTCCCGGGCAGGATGGGGCCCTGGGTGCTGGGAAGAGGCAGGCCAAGGTGTGGTGGGTTGAAATTTCCCTCCCCCCCCCCCCCAACATCAACTTTGCCAGAAGCAAAATGAAAGCTGTTATTTACAGGCAAAACTACCGCCTACAAGGAGTGCCACGAGCACCTACCAAACATCCAGCAGTTACAGAAGTTACAGGGATTTACAACTGACACACAGCACAAGGATCCCCCTGGTCAAAGACCCGGGGAAGCTACTAGCTCCTCCTCCCCTGCCTCCCCCCTACCCTCCTGTACCAAAGGGAGAAGAGAAAGGAGCAGAGAAAAGTTGCTGTTAGGCTGAACCAAACCAATGCAGCCAAGGCTCAAGCAGAAGCAAGTTAGTATCTCTCCAGAGCAGAGAAGGGAGAAGAGAGAATTGTTTAGGTACAACCAACCTCTCCCCAACGGGGTGGTTTAGAATTCTCTCTGTTTTCCTTTTCACACCCAGCAGTGATTTATTTACAGTTTTACTGCTTTTCTGCTCAAGGTCTGTGAAAGTTTTTAAAGGCACAGCCTAGAGCTCCCAGGCTCAGGCATGCATCCTCTGCTGTCTCTGCAGGCTCAATGGTGCTGTGATCAAGGGCTTCGAGGAGGACGTGGGGACCAAGATCTCCTTCTATGGCTTCACAGTGAACACCATGAAGAACTCCCTCATCGCCTACAAGGAGTATGGCTTCACCCAGGTGCCACAGGGCAAGGTGAGACACCCAGGGCTTGCTGAGCAGGTGACCCCAGGCTGTCCCTTGAGGCTAGGTTTGCCCTCCAAACCTTCTCACTGTCTCAAGGACCCTCAGTGCTGGCCCTGCTGGCACGGGTGGTGCCCCAAAGCCCCCCAAGTGCCATGCCTGTGTCCCTGCTGCAGGACCTGAGGTACATCTTCATCCCCTCGGACATCCGTGACTACCTCATGCTGAAGTCAGCCATCCAGGGCAGAGCGGTCCCCGAGGGCTCGGACAAGGGTGACAAGTGAGTACCCCCCAGGATGCTTCCAGCACCTTCAGTGATGCTCCAGAGGGAGCATGACTTGCCTGGCCTCACCCCACAGCTGTCCCTGGTGGGACAAAGCCCAGGTGGGACTTTCTTGATGCAAATCCTGCCCTTCTCCTCACCCCGCTGCAGGCCACAGAAGTATTTTGGACCAGAGGCATCTGCAGAGAAGTTCAAGCTGCTGCATCCAGATTTCTTGCAGTACCTGACAACAAGGTGAGGATGATGAGGATCACAGCTCCTGCTCTGCTCCAGGCTGGGCTCACACCACCTGCTTCCCATCGCTGGTCTCTCCAATAGGGAGAGAGTGGCTCCAGTGGCTGCCTAGCACCAGTCCCAGTCCTTCCCCAGGCACTGCTGTACCCTGCTCTCTGCAGAGGAGGCAAGGCAGAGGCACCTGTCCTCTGCCACTCCTGTTCACTGCAGCATAGCTCATGTCCCCTCCCACACCTCATGGTGCTCACCTTGCCTCCCATTCCCCAAATCCCTTCCATTGTGACATGGTGGTGGCTAGGGCCCGAAGGGCTTAGCTTTTCCTCCTGGTGACAGGAGCAGACACCTGGGGCGGGATGACTTCAAACAGCAGAGAGCTGCCTTTTGGCAGCCTGCAGCAAATGAGCTGAGCCTTGAGGCCCTGAGCAAGCTGTCTGGTGGAAGGTGCCCCTGTCCACGGCAAGAGGGTTGGAACTAGATGATCTTTAAGGTCCTTCTAACCCAAACCATTCCATGACTCCATGAACCTTCATGGCAGTCATCAGAGAATCCACAAGCTCTGGGCACTGGCAGCACCGGTGGGAGCAGGCTGGATGCTGGGTGTGGTGGTGGGTGTGGCACTGGGGGCTAGGGTTCCCTTGCCAGCTGTGAGCCCACCCCAAGCAGCTGTGTCTGCTGGCAGGTTCCTGCGGTCAGAGCTGCTGAACATGCAGTATGGCTCTCTCTACATGCCCAGCACCGGCGCACTCATGCTGCTCACCGCCCTCCACACCTGCGACCAGGTGAGAGCCCACAGGGCCACCTCCCTCCTGGGGACAGGGACATCCCCCTGCTTTGGCTGCTTGGGACTTGTGACTAGCTGCTGTAAGGCTGCCTGGGAGGACTGGCGTGTCCTGGTGGCTGTCCTGCATGTACCACCCCCGTGCCTGGAGGGTGGTGCATGGAGCCCCCGGGGTGGAGCCCTGACCCTGTCCTTTGCCTTCTGTCCCACCTCCCTCTCCACAGGTCAGTGCCTATGGGTTCATTACCTCCAACTATGAGGAGTTCTCAGACCACTACTATGAGACAGAGAAGAAGCCACTGGTGTTTTATGCCAACCATGACATGATGCTGGAGGCAGCGCTGTGGAGGAGCCTGCACCAGGCAGGGATCATGACCCTCTACCAGCGGTGAGGCCAGGCAGCCACCCATGGAGGCAAAGCCAAGGACTCCTCTGGCTCTTTCCTGAAGGCCACTTTCCTCCTGAGGGCCCTCCTCATCCACCCAGCTAGCCCAAGGAGCAGAACCCCGCTGCAGCCAGTGGTGGGGTGATGGCAAGGGGCAAGCTGAAGCTGGCAGAGAAGCACTGCATTTCCTCAGGGAGCTCCGGTGATGTTTCGTGGCTCAGTGTGACTGAACATGACCTTTGGGGCACCAAGAAGCAACCAAGGCACGTGGCTGTGACCTCCCAGCTCCATGAATGAGCTGTGGGGCAGCTCCTGTGAAGCACAGGAGGGGCAAGGTGATGGCTGCAAGAGGATGTTGGAGACGTGTGGGTGCCTCTCTCTGGGCAATGACTTCACCTTGCCGGCACACTCCAGCTCCAGTGCTCATCTCCGTGGTGGGATGACAACAGGCATGATGGTCTTGGACTGCAGACTAGATCAGCTAAGAGGAAGGTGGTGTGTTTGGAGAACACCTCCCTCCCAGACTGCAGAAAGGCTGAACTCCAGCCAGCTCTGGGTTCACTGCTCTCCAGAACACCTCTCTCCATCATCAAGAGCAGACAGTGGTGTGGCTGTGGCAGACAGTGTCCTCTCCTATTCCCATTCTAAGGAAGGAGGAAAGCTTTTGAAAGCCACCAGTAGGGCTAGAAGTAGGGTTACTGCAGCTCAGCTGGGACATCAGAAATGCAGCTGGCCCTGGAGCACACCAGATGAGAGCTGGCCTGCAGCCCAGGTGTCTGGTCATGGGTTTGTGAAGTTTCTCTTGCCCAGGGACCATGGGGTGGCCCCCAAGTGATTTGAGAGGACAGCAAGGGGGGGACCTGCTTGCTTGTTGTGTAAGTCTAAGTAACAATCACTAAAAAATACAAGGGAGGTGAAGGTCCTGAACCTTTCAACTGTCCCACATAAGCCAGTGCTGCCAAGGACAACCCCCTGGGGAGGCTCCTCCAGCTGGTGATGGTGTGAGGGGTGGTACAGCACAGGAGAGCAAGCAGTGCGATAGGAGACCCCTTCCCACTTTGTGTCATACCATAAATGTTGAAGGCTTGGTTGCTCTTATGCCCGTTTGTTGTTTTCATTAACTGGGTGGTGGGTGAGAACCTTCAGTGGCCCACAGCAGAGGAGCTGTGGACTGGGGAACAGCCCCAGAGGCTGGGATGGCAGTGGGGTAGAACCATAGAGACCATGCTGGATCCCTGGGAGCAGCTCAAGCACAGCCTTTTCCCCCTTGGGGTGCCAGCTGGGGAGGGAACAATTTACTGCAGATGGCAAGAGAGATCCTGGCCAGGAGCCAGGCAGCCTCCAAACCCCCTCCAGCTCCCACCAGGCTGCTTTCACTCAGTTCACAGACGCACTCCAGGTTAGGCTGTAAACCTGTTCAGATGTAATCTCTAGCTTGAAGCCCATCTTATGTTCCCAGGTCTCAAATTAACTTTTGTTCACATCAGAGCCACCTCACAATGGCACCAAGGCAGCCTGTCAGGCCTGTTTTTTATTCACAGGCATTCAGCAAAAGGCTCTTTCATGACAAAAACAAGCTTGGTCCTCACGTCACCTGACCAAGAGAGCACCAAAACCTCCTCAAACCAGCTCTGGCCAAGCCTCACCACAGCTCCTGCAGGTGACCTTGACCACAGCAATCAGGGCTGCAGAGGTTTCAGTGCCACATCCTGCCAGGAATCCCACCCAGCCCATGGGCAGAGCTGTTTGTGCACACCAGGAGCCACTCACCCACCCTCTTTTCCCATCTTAAAAGGGAAGTTTTGCAGTGAAGGGTGTAGCCTGGCCCTGGAATTCATCACACAATACTTCAAGGGCCTTACCAGACAAGGAACCTGGTGGCTGGGCAGCTGCTGCTGCCTCTCCCTCCTTCTCCCTTATCTCTGAGCTTTCCAGCAGACCGCAAGAAACATTTCTGTCCCCAGCCTGAGCTTAGCCACCAGCAGCTTTGTCACAGTTGCCAGGAATTCCTTCTCCTCACCTTTCAGCACCTGCTGGAGTTTCTGGGTATCAGGAAGGAGCAGGTTTTGCTGTGCAGGGCAAACTAACATCTGCTGCCATTTCAGAAGGAGTTCTAACCCCAAGCTCTTCCTGCTGCTCAAACCCATTTCTGTTTAAACACATCATCTTTACAAAGAAACCCACCCCAAAACCCAGCTTCAACTCTGAGGAGGTTCCACAGCTGATTTTATTCTGTTACAAGACAGCAGGGACGCCCTCTTTCCTCCAGCCAGCTGTAGATCAGGTCCTAGTGGAAAAAAAAGAGCAAAGCAACTGTCAGCTGCAACACTCCTGAGAAGCACTGAGTACAGGTCTCAGGGGACAGAAACTTGCCACTAGCAGCCAAATTCTCCTTGGCTTCCCTGGGAACTCACCCATGATGTGGTTGCAGGAGGCCTTGAGCATGGTGGAGCCAGCAGTGCAGTGCAGGTGCCCTTACACAGGGCTTCCAGTGGCAACACCCACTGCAGAACAGCCTTTCCTCTGCTGCATCTAGGGCTGGGAGACAGCACAGAGCACTGCTGTAATCCTAGAAACGTTTGCTCTGGAGGATGGAGTAGGGGACTGGAGCACTGCCTTCTGAGGATGAGGGACCTGGGGCTTTTTAGTCTGGAAAAGACTGAGAGGGCATTTAATAAATGTTTATAACTACCTGAGGGCTGGGGGTCAGGAGGTCAGGCTCTGCTCACTTGCTCCCTGTGATGGGACAAGGAGCCATGGATGCAAGCTGCAGCACAGGAGGTTCCACCTCAACACAAGGGGGAACTTCTTTACTGTAAGGGTCACAGAGCACTGGAACAGGCTGCCCAGAGGGGTTGTGGAGTCTCCTTCTCTGGAGACTTCCAAGGCCTGTCTGGATGTGTTCCTGTGTGACCTGACCTAGGTTGTATGGTCCTGCTCTGACAGGGGGGTTGGACTCAATGGTCTCTTTGGGTCCCCTCCAACCCCTGAGATCCCGTGGAACTGTTCCTGTCCCTCTCCATTTTCAAAGCACTCAGTATCTTTACTTTTCCTACTGTCAAGCTGCCTCTTCACTTTCCCCCTCCCAGCCCCTCCCTAACTCCTTGGAAGCCAGAAGCCCCAGGTGCTCTTCCCAGGGGCTGGTCCCACTTGACCACAGCTGCATTGCCAGAGCCACCAGCCCACTGGCTCCAGTGCCCTTCCTTCCCCTTTCACATACTAACCTTGACTTCTGAAGTCCACTGCTGTCAGGCCTGCCAGGTCAGCCTGTCAGGGAACATTATTGATCTTCTGCAAACAAACAGAAATGCTGTTAAATAAAGCATGAAATCATTTAGCAGAATGCAGCTGTCAGCTCCCTCCAGACAAAGTGCTTTTCCACCCTGTGTGCTCAGTGACTGTACAGCCAGCCAGATAAAGCTGCATTTCTGAACTGCCCTTCACTGTTTGGATAGGAGACTTCAAGGCTCTTCCAGATCTAAACTCTGCTATGACAACAGCCAGCAGGGTTTACAGTCCCTGCACTGAGCCTGGCCAGAGCTGGCTGCTGCACAGCCTGTGTGCAGGGGACAGTGCCTACGCTGCAGGCATATGTTGTGAGGGCAGCAAGACAGGGGAGGGATGTGGTGGCTTTTGGCCAGCTGGTGCCATTTGAGTCACCTGAGGGTAGGAGACATGCTCAGGGGACCTAGAGGAGCCTCAGCAGACATTGTTTCTCCCTCACAGTAGAGGTGTCAGACAGGGATAACAGCACATCACAGGCTCAGCTTCCCTCCTGCCCTTGGCTACAGAAGTCCCCAGGTTCTACACACTCACACACAGCACCCACATGCTGGTAGCATGTTCCTCCTACCACTAGGATTTTTCCTGGTGAGCACTGCCAGACCAGGCATTCTGCTCAGCAGAGGAGTCCTGCTGCCTACAGAGCTGACACATAATTGATACATTACCAGGCAGCAGCATGTAGTGCTGAGGCATTCCCTTACCAGCTTGAAGCCCAACTCAGCAGCTGCTCTCTGGCTAAAGCTGCCTCTGAGCTGCCCAGGAGGCTGCAGGACCACTTCCTCCTGGATCAAGTTGCATTGAACACTGTTAGCAACAGCACTTTGAATAAAGATTCTCCTTCCCTCCTGAAAAGAACAACACCACACAGAGCAAGGGTTAAAGACAGGAGGTTTTCTGTTCAGGGGCTGTCAATTTTTGCCTCATGCTGGGCACAGCAGAAACCTGCCCCTTGGAGACAAAGGAATATGTCAGAGGCAAGAAACTCTGGGAGGTGGATGCTATCTAAATCCTTGCTCAGAATCCCCCCCTCCCTCAGGCTCTGAAATGTTGCTGGGTTTAGACCCTTTTTTAGTTGTTTCAAGCAGATACTCTCCTCATCATCACACAGAACAGCCTAACCCAGCTCCCTTCTTGCACACAACAATTTGTTCATCTAAGATGGAAAACTGCCTATGGGTCCACCTTGAGAAATGCATCCAAGCAGACTCAAGATAGGCACAGCCCTTCTGGGGAAGGATTCTGCAGGGTCTGTCCTTTCTAAGGTGACCTTGTGGTGCACATGAACTGCACCTCCCCACTCCCAGCAACCTGATGCAAGTTTGAAACTGTCCCAGGGCACCACCAGGTAGGCCAACAGAACAATTATTCTTTCACTAGGCCTATTCCTGTGACAAACACAGTTGTGAGATGAGCTGTGTCAAGTGTCTCCATAATGGGGTGTCATCCAATCCCTCCTGCTTCTAATCCCTTCTACTCTTGCTCATCTTTGACCAGGTGCTCTGCTGGGCAGCAACACCAGTCAAATCCCCATTGATTTAGGCTGCCTTTCAACCTCTACTCCATGGCAGCAAAGGGCTGCACACTCAGGTAGCAGCTGCAACAAAGCTGCAGCCTTGATTGCCTTAATTACATTAATCAAGCCCTTGGGCTTCTATATCTCCTCTCAGAAGCCCCAGGGCCTCAGAGGGGGATCATCTGACACAACAAAACCAGCCCAGCAAGAGGAGCCAGGGAGGCTATGCCAGAAGGGATGCTGATGTCTCTCACCGTTGTGCAGCTGGTGCAGAATAGCCACCACTCCAGCAAAGGAATCTGCTTCCCGGGCAGGTGAGTGTCCTACCCTTGCTTGGTGCCGTGCCATGCTCTGAAGTGGAGGAAGGGGACGGAGTTAGTTCGTGGAGCACACCACTCTTGCACCTTTATGCTTTTAATGCTGAGCCTCAGAGTTATGCTTCCACACTGAAAAGATCCATTTCAGCCAGGGATAACTCTTATCATCACTAGCTCAGCTCCCAGGGCAGCCAAACCTCAACCACAAAGAGCCACCCTAAAAACTCCAGCCTGTGCCTGGCCCCGTGGTTAGTGCGTGCCCCTCACCCGGGCAGCAAGGACGTGGGTCGTGGGGTACCGCTGGCTCCACTGCCCTCTCTGCCTTGGGCAGTGTGGGCTCGGCCGCTGCCCCTCGGGGTGCTCCAGGATAAACCCAAATGCCAGCAAGGCTGAGGCTCGGCTCAACCAGCTGCTGCGGTGTATCTCCCCCACACGAGCTGCTGGGGGAGAATTAGCCCCAGCGCAGGCGAAAGCTGCGAGCCGAGCGCTGCCCGCGGCGGGCCGTGATGCCAGCAGCGTGCCCCGCACCCAGAGGGCCGGCGCAGCCCGGCCATGCGCCCGTCCACCATGGCGGCAGGCACGGCTAGATCCCTGCAAGAGAGGCATCGCCCCACCTCTACAGACAGCCGCGGCAGCGCGCAAAAGTGTCCCGCTCCTCCTCCCACTACCTCTAGGCCCCCGGGGGCCGCCGTGCCGGCGGATGGAGGGCGATGGCGACCCGCCCCACTCACCGCCAGTCTCGCAGCCACCATGCCGCCCCGGAGCGCCGGCGGAAAGAGGCAGGGCAAGGGACGCTGGTCCCGGCAAGCACCGCGGGGGCTGATGGGAGGCGCAGTTCCGGCGGCAGCCGCTGGTGTCGCTGCTCCGGGCAGGCAGAGCTAGGCGCTGGGAGCTGTTCCTCCGGGGCGGCGCTGAGCGGTGTCAGGCTGCTGGGTGGGGAAATAAAAGACATGGGAGTGTGGAATGTAGCGCTAGGGTGAGGAGTGACCCCCTCCGCTACAGCTCTCACCTCAGCTGCTGATGGCGAGGAGCATGCAGGCGAATGGCATCATGAGCTCAGAGCTGGGCTTGGGCTGTGTGCGATTACAGCAGCGTTTAGTTTGGAAAAGACCTTCTAGGATCACTACAAGAAAGGCATTTTGGTGCTGGAATGGGTCCAGAGAAGGGCAACAGAGCTGGTCAGGGGTATGGAGAACAGGTGTGGTGAAACTGGGGTGGTTTAGCCTGGAGAAGAGGAGGCTGAGGGGGGACCTTCTGGCTCTATAGGTTGGAGCCAGGTGGGTGTTGGTCTCATCTCCCAAGAGACAAGCAATAGGAAAAGAGCAAAGAGCCTCAAGTTGCACGAGGGGAAGTTTAAACTGGATGATAGAGGGAACTTCTTCACCGAAAAGAGTCATCAAACACTGGAACAGGCTGCCTGGGGAGGTGGTTGAATCCTTATCCCTAGAGGTGTTTAAAAGACACAGAGATGTGGTGCTGAGGATCATGATTTAGCACCAGGCGTTCTTCATCTGCCTGGTCTTACCAGGGAGACACTCATGGTTGTACTGCTTCAGAGGGCTGAAGAAGCAGTAGCTCATGTAGGAAGGGACACTCTTCAAAAAGACTAATTAGCAGGAGAGTGGGGATTAGTCAGAGATTGGTTACTAAATGTATTATGTGTTCTGCATATGTGATGCTTCCAGTGTGTACTGTGATGGTCCTTTGCTGTTCAAAACTGCCATGAGATCTATAGGATCCTGTTGAGCTTATGAACAATAACAAAGCAAACCAAGCCACCAATGGAAGGAAAAGTAGCTAATATCCAGTATCCACTGTCTTGCCCCAGAGCTTTATCCACCCTGGTGATGGAAAGCTACAGTGGCTGGAAATGGAATGGAGACAAACCTGAGTCTGAAAGTAGAGAGGTGCAGGTGAAAGCTGGTGTCACCCTTGAAGTGGCTGAGAGGAGTGGAGAATTTGCAGTCCCTTGGGGTGTTTGAAGTGGATGTGCTCATGGGAAGTTTCCTGGCTCCCTGTGGTGACAGTAGGAGTAATATTTCTGTGCTGGTGGCTGCTGGGTCTGTGCAAACGACACCTTGTGTTGTCCCAAGGAGCTGGAGAGAAGCACTCCCGAGGAGCTGAGTGCTAGGAGCTGGAGGGAGGCACTGCCAAGGAGCTCGGTGCTTCTCTGCTCCTGGATTCCCTCTGACTGGCTCAGCACTGCTGCCTGCACCAGCCAGCCCCAGGGGCCCCTCTCCAGGCAAGGCAGTTGAGTTCCCAGGGAAAGGCAGCATGACTTCATGTTTATTTTTAGTGCCTGGATCCTCCTGGACTTGTTCCTATTTTAGAACCTGATTTTTTTCCCCCCCTTCTCCAGAGCATAGATTTAAACTGACTGGTGAGTCCTTCACTCTCCAGAAAGGCCTGTGTTGGTTCTTCAAAGTCTCTCTTAAACAGCCAGCAGTCTGCAAGAGGCACTTTTATTAGTAGTGCAAGAAGGCTGTAAAGAGATGCCAACATGCTGTCAAAAAAGAAGCTGCTTCCAAGAGAAGAGGCTGACTGTGAGGTCTTCCCTGTGTGCCCTGGCCAGGGAAAGCCTAGCAAGGCTGCCCTGGGAGTTCAGGCAAGATCCTGCAGGGAGTCCCCTGCTCTGGTATGAGGACATGAAGGGCAGCAAAGCTGGAAAGGAGACACAGCTGAGTCTGAAAGTGGAGAAGCCTGGTTACAGGTGAAAGCTCTCTCAGAGAACAGGTCTCATGAGGAGCAGCTGAGGGAACTGGGCTCACACAGTCTGGAGGAGGCTGAGGAGAGACCTCATTGCTTTTTGCAACTCCCTGAAAGGAGGTTCAAGTGAGGTGGGGGTTGGTCTTTTCTCTCTAGTATCAGGTCGTAGAACAAGAGGACATAGCATGAAATTGTGCCAGGGGGGTTTAGGTTGGATATTAGGAAACATTCCTTTGCTGCAAGAGTGGTCAGGTATTGGAACAGGCTGCCCAGAGAGGTGGTGGAGTCACCATCCCTGGAGGTGTTCAAGAAACCTGTGGACATGGCACTTCAGAACATGGTTTAAGGACCATGGTGATGTTAGCTAAGGGTTGGACTTGATGATCTTAGAAGTCTTATCCACTGAAAAGATTCCATGAGAGAGCTTCAGCACCTTCCTGCCAGGCAGGAGCCTGTCACATGAGTGCTTGGGCCTGGTGGGAGGGCAGAGGAAGAGACAGAAGAGCAGTAATTAACACAGCCTTCACTGCAGTGGCCTTTGCTCTGTAGAGATGCGGCTGGCCATCTGCCTGGCTGCTTTTAGCTTTCCAGAGAAGCAAACACATAAAACCTCACAGCCAGAATTAGCCCTTCAAGTCCCCAGGGGACATAAGTTTGTAAAATAAACCAAAACAACTAAAATCCCTCCTTGTGCAGAGCTCACATCCTGGTAGGAGGCAAGACATAGGCTTGGATGTGCTGAGGGATTTGCCAGCACCCTGAATTTTGGGATGGAAGCTGCTCAGATTCTAGAGGAACTGTCTGCTTGTGCCTATAAATGGATAAGCTCTGCGAGGTACCAAGTGAGGAAGTGGTTTCAAGCTGTGCCAGAGGAGGTTCAGGCTGGATGCTGGGGAATATTTCTTCACAGAGAGGGTTCTCAACCGTTGGAATGGTCTGCCCAGGGCAGTGGTGGAGTTGCCATACCCTGGAGCAGCATGTGGACCTGGTGCTTAGGGACGTGGTTCAGTGTTTGACCTTTCAGTGCTGGGTCGAAGGTTGGACTGGGTGATCTTTGAGGTCTCTTCCAAGTGGATGTTTTCTGTGATTCTGTGAATCAACTGGCTCCAGAATGAAAAGCTCAGGAGCATGGCATGAGCTGAGAGTGCAGTGGCTCGGCTGTAACCAACCATGGCTGCAAGTGCATAGATAATGCTTCCAAGCATAGTTTAGAGGCAGGACAAAGATTCTGGGTGAAGAGAGCTGGGCATCACCATGGCCATGCTCATGCTCTCCAAAGTCCCTGCAGCTTCTGTGAGAGACTTTCCTGGCGTTGTCTCAGCTCTTCCCTTTAGAGGGCGGCCGCGTCCCACACATCTTCAGCCAGCGAGCTGCACCCGGGAGCTGCAGTACAAGGCGAAGCCTCCCAGAGGTCAGCAGAAGATGGTGGCTGTGCTGAACAGGCTGTGAACCTTCCTGGGGATGCAAAGGAATTTACAGTCTGGTCTGAACAGTTCTGGGTGAACACGTTCTCCTTCCTCGGGCAGTTGCAGAGCCGCTGCCAAAGGCAATCTGGGCACAATGTTGATAGACTTCCCGTGGCCAGTCTCCCGTCGGTTAGGGTGTTTCCTTGCTGTAGTCATTGAAAGGTTGAGCAGTAAAGGAATGCTGTTAGAAGGGAATGGAGATGTACATGTGAACGTTTTGGGGCTGCTCTCAACTTCCCAGCAGAGGGTCTGGAGGGGATTGCTTCCTCCAGCGAATGGTATGCTGCACAGAGCCCCATCTCTGCTTTCTCAAGGCCTTTGGTATCTGCCCTGCAAAGCTACAGCATTAACCTCTGAAAGCAGCCTGAGCTCTGCTGTAGGGTATTTGGTTATCTCTGGAGCAGAGATACAGGAGGATGAGTGGAATATGCGACAGAGAACAGAAAGGCAAATGGAAATCAATGACAGAACCTCTCCAACTCCAGCTGGGCTTTGATCCCAAGGTCTCTTCCCAGTCTCCCACCCATTTCCCCTCTTGGCTGCCTGTTAAGTCTCCCCAGGGAGAAACTCTCCATGCTCACTGACAGTGATTTGATTTCCTCTTACTTTCCCTCTCTGCCTGTTGTGGTCCCACCCTGCAGCCAGGGTCCCCCAAAGCCTGGAGAAACAGAGCAGCCATTCATTCAGAGATGCCCTGCTGTGGTTATCTTCCCCAATATATGTCTGGAGGATGCCAGTCCCTCGCTGCTAACTGTCTGGGAGGCACCAGGGCTTGACTACAAGGAGATGCTGAGGTGCAGGAGGGCAGAGGAATGGATGTTTGTCACTGTCATATGCTGTGTGCACAAAGAACAGTCCCTGGGGGTACAGCTGGAGAGTGTTGCTGGGATTTCAGGTGCCAAACATCTGAGAGAAAGATCTGTAGTGTTTAAAAACAAAAGAAAAGCCTGCCATGAGATCCCAGATCCTGGTGTCTGCTGCTTCAAAGCAGTCCCAAGAAATACCAGAAAGCTCTTTGGAGCTCAGCAGCAGACAAGCAACATCTTCCCACACAGGACAAGGCACGCAGCAAACAAAACGTCCTTCCCTTCTCCCAGCAGCAAAGCTCTTAAGCCTCCCTTTAATGTTAAAGACACACTTAAACCCCTTCCTCCTCAGTGTGTCCTGGGTGCTTATATCAACTTTTAGCAAGCTCAGAAACCCTCTGCTGTCACTGGGGCCTGTCTGGAGGCTGAACCTTGCCCACTGAATACCAAAAGCTTATCCTTACAGAGTATCAGTGCAATGGAGGGGGGAGCATGGTGGTATCTGCAGGCAGGGCTGTGCTCTGGGTTCCTGCAGGTGGAGAACACAAAAGGTTTCCATCTCTCTTCCCTGTGGTGCTGAGCAGCAGAAGAGATGACAACTTCAGCCACTCAGCTGTTCCTCCCCCTTCTTCCCCCTCTCCTCACCTGAGTGTTGGGCACAGTGCACCCAAACCAGCCTTAAGGCACTGCCTTCAAGTGCACCAGTGAATGGAGTTAGAGGAAAATCATGTCAGGGGGAATGGAGGCAAAACTGATTGACTGTCTAGATGGCTTCAGGTCTGATGTCCCAGCCAGACAAAGTGACCATCTTGTCAGAGCCAGCCAGATTGTGCTCACAGCTTCCTTCCTTGCAGGAGCTGATGGGAACAGAGAGCACACAACAAATTGTTCCGATGGCAGCTCCCCCATAGATAAATGCTGGGGCCAGCCATATGCACTTGTTGAACAGCAGCAGTAGGAATCCAGCTTCTTCATGCATGAGTATGTTTAATTAATCATAGAATAGAATCAACCAGGTTGGAAAAGACTTCAGACATCATCAAGTCCAACCTCTTGCCTAATATCTAACACCTCCTGACAACTAAACCACGGCTCCAAGAGCCACATCCAATCCTTCTTTGAACACCTCCAGGGATGGGGACTCCACCACCTCCCTGGGCAGCACATCCCAATGGCCAATTACTCTTTCTGTGAAGAATTGAGATACATAGCCTCAGAGCATGCCCAGAGATGGAAGATGTGTGCAGCTACACAAATGCAATCAAAGAGAGCAGGAAAGAAAAACCTCTTCACAGTAGAGAAACCAGGCATGAGATTTCCATTGTGGAAGGTCTTTCAGGCCAAGCTAGGCAAGCAGTTACCAAGAATGGAGAGCTGGTCTTGCCCTGGGGCAAGAGAGATGGGTCCTGCCTACTTTTTTTTTGTCAGCCTGAGAGATTAAAGGCATGGTGACCAGAAAGGGAATGAGCTGCTATAAAAATATCTAGGCAATATTAATGAGGCCCTCTTTATCCCAGGCAGTACTTCTGGTTGCTTGGATTACTTGTCCAAGCAACCCCTGATTCAGCCACTCCAGCCTGCACTGTCACAGCAGCAGTATTTCATCCTTCAAGCTCAGCTATGGGAGGGATGCTGGGAGCCAACAAGCATATTCATGCAAGTAATTAGCATAAGCTGCACTGAGGTCAAGCAGTTGTGTCAGAGCACTGTGCGAACTGACAACTCTTCCTCTTCCTGCAGTCTGCAAATGGAGCACTGCCAGTGCCACATCTCCAGCTCACCTCTTGCTTCCCCATCCTTCCTCCCAGAGGACGGAGGCAATCGGTTTGAGGCTCTTCTGTCAGCCTTCTCTTCAGTCTGGAGAAGAGAAGACTCTGAGGACACCTAATTGTGGCCTGCCAGTATCTTAAGGATGCCTACAAGAAAGCTGGGGAGGGACTTTTGAGGGTGTCAGGGAGTGATAGGACAGGGAGGGAATGGGGAAAAAAAACCTAGAAATGGGTAGATTCAGATTGGATTTTAGGAAGAAGCTCTTCCCCATGAGGGTGGTGAGAGGCTGGCACAGGTTGCCCAGGGAGGTGGTGGAAGCCTGATCCCTGGAGGTTTTGAAGGCCCAGATGGATGTGGCCGTGAGCAACCTGCTGTAGTGTGAGGTGTCCCTGCCTGTGGCGGGGGGATTGAAACTGGATGATCCTTGAGGTCCTTTCCAACCCTGACAAATCTATGATTCTGAGAAGAGCATCTCTGCTGCTTTCATGTTTAGGTGATGAAAGGTCACGCTAGTTCAGTACCTGGGAGGTCACTCTCCTTGCGCATATGCAGGGAAAGCAGCACGAATTTGAGTCTGAAGTGGTGATCTGAGGCCACATGAGATGATAGGGGGAGATGGTTAAAGGCCTGCAGTTATTCCTCCTGCTGTCTCTAAGAAGATCTGTTGAGGATGACTGCAGGGCAGCAGCCCAAGGGCCATCCATGTGACTTTTTTTCCCAAGAGATGTCCAAACTGGGTGGCTGGGAAGGTGCAGGAGCAGGCTGATTGCATCTGGTACCTCCCCCAGTAACTTCCCAGCCACCAACCCTTTGAGGGCTGTGAACATAGAGAGCAAAATGTCAGTTCAGTGATTCCATTAATGGATTTTCCTCTGGAATGGAGATTTCAGGAACACCCTTTGTTTTTTGGTGAACTTGCCCAGTCCCTCTGTGAACCTGTCACAGCCATTCCCTCTGTGAACCTGTCACAGCCATTCCCTCCTGAGGCTGTGCTGCAAGGGGGACCAGCTCCCTTTTATTTCTTCTTCCTTATTACTTCCTTTATTTATTTGTCTCTTCTTATTTTTGTTTGGTGGCCCCAAACTCCTGTACAGGAAGAGACCCTGAATGGTGGTTCTTGCCCAACTGCTTGTGCAAGCAGAGCTTATGGATCTACTTACCCTTCCCTTCTCTTCGGGCTCCCACGTCTCATCTCTTCAGAATAGATCAAAGGGCGAGGGTAGCATTGTTTCAAACCACTGTTTTCCTACAGAATGGGATCCATCCACTTGCAGATGGCTTTTATGGTCTCTAAAGCCTCCCATGGATTAGCCCACAGCTGACTGTATAAACATTTTTTTCTCTCCCACATCCTGCTTCCACAGCATGTCTCGAATTCACTTCTCTGTCCTTTTCCCTCAGTCCAAACATCCTGCAAAAAGCCTCCAGCTCTCCTTGACAGCCTTCCTCTCTCCCCTTCCCCCCCCTACCCCCAGCCAGCTTGCAATTAAAACTCCATCAGCCCGACAAACCCCCAAAATCCTGGGAGACCTGCCCGTGAGGGAGGGACTCCAGCACCTTGCTTTCTGATTTAAGCACCAGCACAATGCCCTGCTGCTTTGCTGTTGACCTGCGGTTGGACTCAATGATCTTAAAGGTCTTTTCTAGTCGAAACAATTTGATGCTTCTATGATGCTAATGCTTCTGCTGCTGCATAAAGGTCGACCTTGTCTTCAGCCATCTCTCCTTCTGCACATTTCAAGTGCTCTCCTTTCTCCCTTCAGCTGTCATCTCGACCAGCCTTGCTGCTGAAGGAGGTGGGAGGGGGGACCATGCACAGCAGGAGATGGATGATCTTCCGTAGCACTTGTGCTCAGGGGTGGAAGAACTCAGCTGCCTGTGACATCCTCCTGTTCCTCTCCTTACCACATCAGGCTGAAAGCCCCACAGCTCCCCAGCACATCTGTGTGCACGAGTGTGTGAGCCCTGTGGCAAGGAGGGCTATGGGGGGGACAGACAGACACCCCTTTATCTAGCAAACCAGGGGCTGCACTTGCTGGCACTCCTCCCACCCAGGCACACAGCAGAGCCCACAGAGGAGAGGGAGAAGCCCCCCAGTCTCATGGTAACCCCCTTCCTCAGCACTGCTGAGGGCATGATTGAGGCTTGGAGGGGATCATGGGGGCTCCCTTTTGCCAGACCAGGTGTGGGGCAGGCAAACTGAAGCATGGGTAATCAGGACCTGATTTACCAGAAGGTGTGTGTGAAGTGCTGCTGAGTTGGAGCAGCTGGCAAAACAGTGACAACAACCTCCCCCCCTCCAAAAAAAATCATTCTTTAAACAGTATAAAGGTTTCTGTAAATGTTTAAAGCAACTTGGTTGGGAGGGGAAGGAGGAAAGACAAACAAGTTTGCTGTTTCAGCTTTGTAGAAACAGATCTTAATTTTTGGCAGGGTTTTAATCATCCAGAGGATCCAGCTGCTAACAGGCTTTGGGAGGCTCCAAATTCATAATCACTTCCCTAACATCCTCCTCCAAGAGGCTGCAGTTTGGCACTGGCACCACCTTTGATGTCTGCATTTGGCCAGCACCTCATGCAGTAGGATCCCAAGTCATGGCCAGGTCATCTATGCCAGGAGTCAGTGGTCATGAGGGCTCCTGATGTTGTTTTTCTTTCCCAGGCCTAAAGTTCACGGTGGTCAAAGCTCAGCAGGAGTCAAGGACCTCAAAGGAGCAAGGTGCTGCAGGCTGGCTGGCTGCTGGGAACCTGCATGTGATCAGGGAAGAAATCAGGAGACCCTCTTTCCCCTGAGCACCCCATCAGAAGATGGAGGGGCTTCCAGTTCCCAGCCCACTGCCTCTCCTTCTTCATCTGCCTGTGTGGCACTGCCAGCACCTGGTGCATCAGCACAGCAGAAACCTTGTGTAATCCCTCTTTCAATAGGCAGCTGGCACCAACTAATTCAGCTTTTTGCTGCTGAAGAGCTGGAGCTGGAGCCTGGTTTGGCTTCAGGCTGAGAAGGACTCGATCTGAAGCACTGGGTACTGCAGGCTGCTGGAGTTGGGTGGCTGCTCTCCAGCCTCCGTGTGGATCTTGATGCTCTGGGTCCCAGGTCCCAAGCAGTGCTGCAGAAATGTGCTCTGATCTGCTCTGTTTGTTCTACAGGCTCTAGGATGTTGTTTCTGCTTCAGCTGTTCAGTCTGACAGTGGTACTGAGCTGTGATCTGAAGATGCTGTTTCCAGAGAAGCTTAAATACCTGTTGGGTGGCTTCAGAAGCTGCCCCTGCCCATGGCTGTGCCTCTGTGCAGATACTGGAGGAAGGTGCCTGCAGTGGTTCCTCATAGAGCCAGGCCCTGCCTGGCTGGTGCTGGTGTGACCTGATTCAAAGCAGGAGGACTGAGCTCAGCTGGGCTGGGTTAACTCTTGAGCAGGGCTGCTTCTGCAGCCTGGGGCTTCATGCTGTTTGGTGGAGGGAGGAAACCTTGATCCCACCTTCAGCCAGGGCCTGCAGGGCGATGTGGGGGACTGGGCTTGCTTTGTGCTGTCCTGCTCTCTGAAGCCTCTCTCCTAGCCAAATCAACCACTGCCTGTGGACAGCACCAGGAAAAGCTGCTGCTGGGGTCTCCTTGGCTTTTCTAACTCCAGCCAGCTCCTGTGTGGAACCTACAGTGAGATGAAAGAGACTGACCCAGTGTGACACCTTCCTCCTCTTCAGCAGATGGTGTTTGCGACGGTGGACTTCGCTTCTGTTGTTCTAACAGAACGGCCTGGGCTAGCCAAGAAAGGGAGGGAGAAGCTGCAGTCTAGCCCTGCTGAGACTGGCTTGCTGTGTAAACCTGGCCTGGAAGCTCAGATCACAAACAAGCTCTGGCTTTTTCAAGGGCCAGCCTTTTCTGCCACCTCCAGTTCAGAAGCTGAAGGGCTGTCAGGACTCGCCTGCAGCGCTCGCCGCAGCCTCCTGGGACTCTCTGACCGAGGATGTGATGCATGTTGCAACGTGAACTTCCTGCTACCTCCACGGCAAACCTAGATGCATCTTAGCTGGGGTTAACCTGGTGCCACTGCCTTCAGGCTTTAGCAGGTCAGTGCTACATCTGTCCCAGCTGTGAACTCTGTGTGCTTCATGCCTAAAAATCCTCGTGGCTGGTGAAACAGTGCCCTAGCTAGAGTGAGCCACTGAGATGCTGACTGAGCCTGTTGCAGCAGCAGCTCCAGCTGAAATAGTCACGGAGAAAATGAAGCTGAACATCCATCAGGGCCATTTGATCTCAGGCTGAGACTGATGAGTGCTAACTGCAGTGAGTGCTTCCAAGATAAGCTTCAGTCTCAATCAGGGTGGACAGGAAAAGGCATATTGCCTTGATGTTGTCTGAAGGCTGCCTTCTGCATCTTGGCTGAAGGTGGAACCTGGTTACCAGCAAAAGCCAGGTGTCAGCTGGTACAAGCCCTCCAAGAAACTGGGTTACCAATATGCCTGACCTTATTCTGTCGATCACACTCAAGACTTATGAGCAAACACAGAGCAAGCCTTGCTCCTTCAGCTGACAGGGCCAAGAACCCATCTGTTCTGAGGCTGATGGTGTGCCTCAGCTCATCCCAGGCCTCCAGAAAGTCTTTCCTCAATTCCCTTCTGACCATCTCCCTCTTCCCAATTGATGCTGCTCCTCCTGAAGCACTGCTGGAGCTCTGCTTGACTGCATCAGCTACCTGAGCTGGTCTGCTCCTCAATCCTCCCAGTAACCAAAGACTCTGTACATCAGTCTTCAGCCTCCCCTGAAAACCCTGCTGAGCCACAGAAACTGATGAGCAGGCTCTGCCCCACATTTGGTTACTACCTGGGGAGATACCAACCTCTGTGGGGAAAGGGGTTGTGTACATCTGTCATCTCTGCTAGCCAAGCACCCAGCAACCCCACGGACATAGACACCTCTAGCTGAAATGTGAGAGCCAGCCCAGTCCATGCAGCCCCTGTGTGCATCACTCCTCCTTTGCCTGCCTCTGACAGAGCCAGGCTTTCCCACAGCTCTTAGGGACCAACCTCACTTAGCCCTGACAAGCTTCAAGAGCTCTTTCACAGCAACCCATGTGTGAACTCAACGTGTCCCATGTCAGCACCTTCTACCTGCCTCTGTCCTGCCTATCTACAACAGGCCTGGACAGGTAGAAGGACCCTGGGCACAGTTGGATTTGGATGCTGGGGCTGGGGGGGGGGTTCAGCCAGAGTGCACTCTACAGCTCTCTGCTTTCAGCTGAAGAAATCTCCTTCAGCTCCCTTTTTCACTCCAAGCTTTTACCATATGGATGCTATCATGATGTTCATTAGTCTCTGTCTTAGCCCTCTCATGCTGCAAAACTCCCTGGAGGGGATGGGCTGGAGGGGGATGAGGTTTGCTGCAGCTGAGCTCTAGTGTTTTCCCCCTGGGGCTTCAAGAAGTTTTGTTCCACCCATGAGAAGTGCCAGGCATCGGGGGAAGATTTGTTTCTTGGCAGCTGTTCCCGTTTTGCTCCAGAAACCCGATGCTGTGCTAGGAATGCACCGTGACTAAAATTCCTCTGGACTGCTCAGGTCAAATAGCAAACAGCAGCAGTAGGGGAAACGGGGAGCAGGAGAGCAGTCTCGCTCAGCAGAGAGCAAACCGGAGGGCCCAGCCTTTTCCTTTGCCTTTGATCATCCCCGGAGGCAAAAAGCAGGAGCTGAGCGGTTTGAAGGAGAGGAAGAAGCTGGGGGTTAGCAGGCTGCCTGCCTCCCACCTCTGGCAGCCACATGGTGCAGGCTTGTGCATGGCTGTGCCTGCACCTGCTCTGGAGAGCTCTGGTTTTGGCAGCCTCCTTGCTTTGAGGTGCTGTCTGATCCCCTTGGAGAGCAGACCACGCTCTCTCCATTTGTTTTGCAGAGGGCTCCGGGAAGCTTTCAGGATCAGAGGCTAAAACGAGGGGGGGTGATGAGCAGTGACAGTTTGGGAAAAACACAAGCAAAAGGTTCTGCTACTGTCAGAGAACACGACAGGCAAGTTCACAGCCCCCACGGGCCTTTGGCATCTTGTTTGCTTCTGCCAAACAGGGAAAGCAATCCTGTGCGGTGACAGAGTCACAGGCAGGGACCCTGGGGCAGGAAGGGCAGAGCCAGGGATGCTGAGAGCAAAGCACAAAGCTTTAGCAGGGGCTGGGAGGGGAGTGATGGGCACCTCCTTTTTTGGGGGGGGAGAGGGGGAAGGATGCTGTGAGGCATCTGGAAACTCTGCTCCTCCCATGTGCTCAGCTCTATCCACTGCAGCCTGGATGCTGAGGTTTCTCTCAGGGCATCTCTTGCTGATGCTCAGGGACTTCTGGGGCTGGAAAGTGGGGAGTTGGAGGAGCAGGCAGCCTAAATCCTGCCTCTTTGCCCTTCACCAGCTGAAGGTGCCAGTGCTGAGGGTGAGGCAATGCTTGCCCAGTTAGGCCTGGATGGGTGGCAAGCACAGTCTGGACACAGCACTAATGCTCCAGCCCCTTGACGCCACTGCAGAATGGATCTCCCCATCCAAACAGACCTTGCCTTGTTCCCATGCTTAAAGAAAGGGTTGTGTGATAAAAATCTGCAGCTGGTCTCTCTTATCTCCCACCAGTCTCTGCATTAAATGTCAAGACAGTGACTTCCTTGATGCTGAGCAATTTTTTTCTGTGCACGCATCTAGCTAATCAATTAAGTTTCTCAGCAGCTTCCTCCAGCATTCAGGTTTGGAGGGTGGAAGGAATTTGTTATTCTGGGCACTGCTGGAGAGGCATGAACTGTACTAAAAGCAAATTGGTTGTGCTTTCCAAGCACTGACACTCTTCACTCACAGCTTGGCTTGCTTCTCCTCCCTCAACCTCCTCCCTGCTCTCCTGAGCACCCCTGGGAACAGCCCTGGTCTGAGCAGCTCACGCAGAGCTGGCCTCAGGCACATCTGCTCTGCCCTTTGCTGCACCCTGCTGTGGTGGGGCTGGGTGCTGGGGATGCTCTGGGTCCCAGGAAGAGGCATAGATGTTCTCTGTGAGGCAGGGTCTTCATGCATCAGGTCAGTTCTGCACAAGGGCATAACATTGCTGGAGAACCTCTCCCTTGTTTTCCCTGCTGTAGCCGGTACCAGCTGGCAAGGTACCATGCTGCAGGCATGGGGACACACTGGGGCAGGCTGGTTTGTCCCTTAGCTTAGCTCTCTACTGCAGCCTCTCTTGGTGCATTTAGTTTGTTGGTTAGTTTTGTTTGTTTGGGTTGGGTTTTTGTCTTTTCCCATCGTGTTTTCCTCCTCCTTCACTGTTGCTCTTTGCACTGCCCAGGCGTGGTCCCCCTCACACTGTGATGTCTTCCCATCCCTCCCAGTAACCTTGGGCTTCCTGGAGCTGAGTGCTGAGCTGAGAAACAGACGTGGAAGGATCCAGCAGGGTGGGTGGAAAACACCAAGGAATATGGGGTGTTTGGGGTGATCCTTGGAAGGTTTGTGGATAGCTGAGTGGAGCTGTGTCTCCTGCCAGCTGGGCTACGCCCTGGCTCTCTGCTGGAGGGGCTGTTCTGGAGGTATTTAGCAATGCAATGGCTTAAGCATGAGAGCAGCAGGATTGCTGGGGTCAGGAGGGCCAGAGAGGTTTGTCAGGACCTCAGCCAGCTGTGCACAACTCCTTACTCCTCCTGCTTTGACCTGTCAGGATGTATACAGACATCCTCCCAGGCCAAGGAAAACATGGACCAAGCAGAGCTGAGCTGCTGGGTGACTGGTGGGTAGGGATGGCCGTAGTTTGGCCATCCAGTTTGGGTCCAGCCTGGCCTGGAACAAGGGGAATGAGGTCTTTTCCATGAGGTGCTGTCTGGCAGCTTCCAGTGGTGCCTGCTCAAAGACTTTCCTGCAGGCTTGTTGCCCTCACATTGAATGTCTCAGCAGGGAGGATAAGAAGGAAGTGGGTGGAGGAAATGGCTCATGCTCTCAGAGCGTTATCTTCATCAGCAAGACGACTTCAACCACTTCTAGCCCTGTTCTCTATAGCAAGATAACCTGGTGCTGATAGCATTTCTCTGGTAGAATAAATCCCACAGATGTCCTACTTAGGAAGTAATTTGGTGACCCAGGAAAGAGAACCCAGGATGCCTGCTACCAGCCTTCTTTCCAAGCCGTTACACAATACTACTGTGGGGTTAATGAACTAAAAACATCTGGGAGTAATCAAAGCTATTTAGGCTCTGGGAAAGCATGGCTGGAGAAAGTCTGAAGGAAGCAACTTGAAAGCTCAGCACTGTTAAAAACAGGCTGGATGTCTTGGAAATTAAAACTAGGGTAACATCTACAAAGAGTGAAGAAATATCAGGAGAAGAATCTAATATCCTCTGAGGAGCAGAGAGGAGCCAGAATGAATTGTAATGCTTGAGCCTCTGCTAAGCTAGAGGGCATTAAAAATTGCTTTGGAACAAACAAGCCTGCCTTTCCTGCAGCTCCACTGGCAAGGGAGCAGAGGGAAAGGCCAGAGGTCTGCCTTAAAAACAGCCTGGGGAGTGGAAGTGTGGTTTAGTGACAGATCATCACAATCCTCCCGAAGCCCGGTCACGCCGATGCAGAGCCTGCGGCAAGCGGTACCTGCCAGGGCTGGCTCGGGGGGGATGCAGGGCACACAGTGGAGCTTCAGGGCCAAATGGCATCCCTGGCACAGTGCCACCAGCCAGAGTACAGCTGTGGCAGGGAGGATGCAACCTGCAGTCTTTGCTTTCCAAGCAGCAGGATGTGTGCTATTGCTGGCTGATGGCATTGCCACGGGAAGGGGAATGGGATGGAGGCTGTCACCCGGGGAGGGTGACGATGCCTTGCTGCTTCCTACCACAGGGAATGTGCTCAGGCCTCCTCTGGGATGCAGCTCAAATGGCTGTGGGATCATCCTGGATAGACAATCTGGGGCTGGCAGCTGGAAACCCTGCCTGAGGGGGTGTCTGGCTGGCATCAGGGACTGTGGTGCTCCATGCTGAGCTACCTGCAGTGCTGATCCTGTGCCTTTTGCAGGAGCCTGGGGGCTGCTTTTCTGGAGCGACTTGGAGAAAGTCCATGGAGCCAGCCCTCATCGATGGAAATCCCTTCTTAGCATCACTGGGCAGGCAAGTCTGCTACTGGGAAATCTCACTTCTGATTCACAGCAGCTTTAGCCTTGAAAAGCCCCCCTCAGTGCTTTCTGTTCTCTCTTTTACCACTTTACGTCTCCTCCTACTTCTGCCCCTATCTGGCTCTGGGCTACAAGCGCAGCCTGGGTGTGGGGAGGGAGGGTGGGCACACTGAAAGAAGGACAATGGGACAACCAGCCCTGGAAATGGTTAAAGATTTGGGGAGTCCAGGTCTGCAGCATCCTCAGCATCCCTGTAAATGAGAAAGCAGCTCAGCCTCACACTCTATTATTGCTACGGAGCATTAGAGTCTCTCATTTAGGATAAACATTCTCATCTCCAGCAGAGCATGAATAACATTAAATGAGATAGTTAAAATGTTTCAGGCCAATTATAGCCCTGGTGTAACTTCGGCAAGAGTTCCACCAGGGATTAATTTGATCCGGAGAGCTCTGCCTCCTGTTCTGCACTGGGATTCCAGCACGGGTAATTACATCCTGCTTCTCTGCACTTCCTCTGGAGTTTTAATTGGGTTGAATGGACCAAATCCTCAGCAAGTGTAAATCAGTGTAATTGAGCTCTCTCTGGAGAGGAACCCTGCTGATTTGCACCCTAAAACTGGGCCAGCCTTCTCCCTTTCCTCTCCTCCAAGCTCCAGCTGAAGCCCGCCCAGCAAAAGGCAGCGTGGGCTGAGGCTGGTGAGAAGAAAACTGCCCTGACCCATCACCAGCCTCCCTAAAAAGGACTCAGCTTCTGCTCTCTTCTTCAGAAAGCCACCAAACTGCCCAACTGCTGCTAAGAGTTGAGAGAGCTCTGTCCTGCCTCTGCCCCGTTGGTGCAGGTAGGTTCTGTGCTAGGGTGCAGGGCAGCTCTGCTCTAGGGTGCAGGCAGCTCAGGGTGGGTGCACAGCAGCCTTCACCCCACTGTTCCTTCTGCTGGCAAACCCACCACCACCCCTCTCTCATGCTGTGGGGCCAGCCTTCACCTCCCAGCCTGAATCCCAGCCTGGGCTCCATGTGCTCTGAGAAAGGCAGCTGGACTCTCTCCCTCTTCCTCTTCCCAGCCCTCTCAGTAAATCAGCATTAATGAGGGACATTTGACCCTCTCTTTCCCTCAGCAGCCTCAAGAAGCATTTTTGTTCCATGAGATAGTTAAGAAACTTGCAGCAATTTCCTCCCCTCACTTCTACTGAAGTTTTTGGTAGATTTTTTTGGAGTTCTTTTGAGCAAAGAAAGAGCCCAAACAGCCTTTAGAATGCCTCAGAAGTGGGAGTAGAGAAGAGACAGCAGCATCTGATATGGAGGGGATGGAGCAGACAGGCCAGTCAAGGTGGAGTGGCTCCAGCCTTGGTCCACTTGGTCCATCAGAACAGCCACATGTACTGCTGAGACAGGAGGGTCAGAGCTGGGAATGTGCCCTGGCTGGCTGTAATTAGGGACTGAATTGTGAGGCATTATCTCACCGAGCTGGAGCCTGTGCAGAGCCATATGTCCTCCACAGCCAATTGTCTACAGAGGTGATGGTGCAGGGAAGGGTGCTGGGAACTGTCTCCCTCTCAGATTTCCAGGGCGTTCTGCTGCTGTGTGGTCCCCTTCCCTTCTCACAGCAGCATGATGAAAACAGACAGTCAGATAAACCCTGGAGAGCCAGGCCCAGCTTTGCCCCCTCCTCCAAGCTGCGTGGGACTGCTGGTCCCACACCACCTCGACCCTCCCACCCACCATTTCATTTCCTTTTTGGCTTTTCCCAAAGGGTACTTTAGTGGGAACTGAGCTGGAAAGAAGAGCAGAGATGTCACAATCCTTCCTTCCTCCTCCAGCAACTGTCAGTGGGACCATGACAGCAGGATCAGAATGGTAGGACCATGTTTTAGCATCCTTTCCAGTACTTAAAGGGGACCCACAAGAAAGTTGGAGAGAGGCTGTTTACAAAAGCCTGCAGTGACAGGACAAGGGACAATGGCTTCAAACTAGGGAAGAGTAGATTTAGATTGGATGTTAGGAACAGGTTCTTTACTATGAGGGTGGTGGAACGCTGGAGCAGGTTGCCCAGGGAGGTGACTGGAGATACTCAAGGTGAGGCTTGACAGGGCAGCCTGATCTAGTTGAGGATGTCCCTGGTTGCTGCAGAGGGGGTTGGACTGGCTGACTTTTGGAGATCCCTTCCAAGCCAGACCATTCTGTGATGATTCTATGTCCTTCCACCTCCTGGCCTCGAGGAGGACTCCAGCAATCCCATCCCTCAGGATGCGAGTGGCTCCAGCAATCCCGTCCCTCGCCAGCGAGTGACTCCACGCCTGGCCCGTGAGGGCTGTCACCACCAATTCTCTGTTTCCCATAAAGCAGAGGGTGGTTTTGGCCAGCAGCAGACACGATTAACAAGGCTAAGTCAATTCCCACTCCCACCCACCAAGGGCCTTCGGGGAACCGTCAGAGCTCTGGGCGCCGACAGCAAACACCTCGGCACGGCCAGCAACCCTCGCGTGGCTACAGGCAGCCTCTTAGCTCAGCTGCTGGCTGCAGCTGATCGAGTAAATAAAGAACATTTCTCATGAAATCCACCCTCTTGGAGGTCCCCAGGCGCAGAGCTGCCCTTTGCAGGGCTCAGGAAACCTTTATCTCCCGCATCTAGTCTCCCCCCCTTCCGCCGTGCAGGCAGTTCAGCAGGCGGTGTTTGCGGAGCAGGGCCCCCGCTCCCGGCAGCACCCTGACATTTGCAGGCATCCTTTTGCCATTTCCAGCTGCCCCCCACCTTGTCCTTTCTGGGCTTTGTTTGGTGTGTGCTGGGCCAGATGGTGAGAAAGGTCAGAGATGCTGATGACAAGGGCCAGGCTGAGATCTGGATTTTTCCCTAAGGCCAGGATGACCGCGCCTGGGCTAAGCCTGCAAGTCTGGGCTCCAGTTGGCTGCCCTCAGAGGGTCACACTGGGCTCTGTTCCTAGGCTTTGGGGCTATTGCAGCTCCAGCATGCAGGCATTTGTGTCCAGCCTGTTGTGAGGGGGCTGAGCAAGCAGCAGCAGAGGCAAATCAACATAATGGAATGAAGCTGGAGGTAGGGAGAATCAGACTGGATGTGAGGAAGGAGTTGTTCACCATGAGAGTGGTGAAGCCCTGGAATGGGTTGTCCAGGGAGGTGGTTGAGGCCCCATCCCTGGAGGTGTTTAAGACCAGGCTGGATGAGGCTCTGGCCAGCCTGCTCTAGTGTGGGGTGTCCCTGCCCATGGCAGGGGGGTTGGAACTAGATGATCCTTGTGGTCCCTTCCAACCCTGACTGATACTATGATATCACTTCCCCAAAGCACCTCCTTTGCTTTGCCATAACCAAGCCCTGCCCCTGCAGCTGGGGGAATTGGGACTGTGTAATCTGGAGAAGAGGAGGCTGAGGGGAGACCTTATTGCTCTCTACAACTCCCTGAAAGGGGGTTGCAGTGCAGTGGGGGTTGGTTCCTTCTCCTTAGTATCAGGTGATAGGATGAGAGTTGCACCAGGGGAGATTTAGGTTGGATATCAGGAAAAATTTCTGTCCTGCAAGAGTGGTCAGGCATTGGAAGAGGCTGCCCAGGGAGGTGGTGGAGTCCCCATCCCTGGAGGTGTTCAAGAAATCTGTGGACATGGCACTTGAGGCCATGGTTTAGTGGCCATGGTGGTCTTAGGTTGGTGGTTGGACTTGCTCTTAGAGGTCTTTTCCAATCAAAGCAATTCTATGATTCTGTCTTTCCTGGGGCTCCTCTCCATCCTGTTTCTGAGCTCCAGGTCCTCCTTGTTGCTCATCACAGCCCATCCAGAGCTGAACAGCCTCAGCCCTGATGCCTCCTCCGCAGCTAAGCTCCTGACCTTTATTTTCTCCTAAATCAATACTTAAAAGCCATCCTCCAGCAATACCAGCATGTCAGGGGAGTCCAGCTGATTTATATCACCTGAGGAGCTGATTCTGCTTTTCAGCCTTCAATCCTGATAAGCTTTTGTCTTTCCAATCTCTTGGGTGCTGCCCTCAGCACCTGTACATTGTATTCATTCCCTGCCTCCCCCCTTCCTGCCCTGACTCTCCATCCTGCCTTTAATCTGCTATAAAATGAAGGCAGCTCAAGGTAAAGCAGTAAGTTTATTCTTCCTGATCAGAACATTTCCTTTACTAAAAAGAAGGGGGGGTGGGGGGGGTGGTTTAAAGCAAGTTGAGGTTGTAAAGGCTTTATTAAAATGCTTTGGGAGGGGGTTGGGGGAGGAGGAGTGGAATCTACTAGGAATACTCTAAAGGCATTTGTGAAAACCTCACAAGCTGCTGGGAGCTCTTGGCCATGTGTCTGATCTGATCTCAGTGGCAGGGAGATGACCCTGCAGCCCCAGGATGGGGAGAAAGAAGGTGCTGCCATCAGCCAGGAGCATCCCAGCCCGGAGCCGCATCCCTGGTTTCTTCCCCTCTGTTGCTGATCAGCTGCTGTCCTTCCCCCACTGCTGTGTCCTGCTGGTGGCTGCCAGCGGGTGGTGGGCTCTCCAGAGGGGGAAAGCAGCCTGCTCTGGGTGCAAAGCAGGTGGATTTGGCATGGAAGCTTCCTGCCAGCTGTGGTGAGTCTAGCACAACTGTGCCTGCAGAGAGGATTCTGCTGCGTGACCGCTTCGCTCCCCAGCAAAGCAGAGCCCTGTTTCCTTCTGCCTTGTGTGCATCAGCAAAGGCTTTGGGAAGTGCTCTTCCAGTCGGGTTGCAGCTGATGTTTGCAGGTCTGCTGGTCCCAGAGAAGGATCAATGCACACTGATAGACTTTTCCCATCAGCACATTTATTCTTCCAACAGGACTCCGAGTTCTCAAACGGCTGAAGGCTTGCACAAGAAACTGGCTGCCTCGCCTTGGCAGCAAACAGCAATATTTGTCCTCACTCTAAAACCAAATTTTTGTGGCTAAATAGAGCCAAAAATATATCTTACCCCCTCCCACTCCCCCCCCCCCCCCACCACCTTCTTCCAGACACAAGACAGCTCTGAATGCTGGAAGCAGCCCTTCCCCGCCACAAAGGGAGCAGATAAACCCAGCACAAGACTGGTGCTTAGCAGAACCAGATGTGCCTCTGCTGCTGTCATCCACAGCAAGCTGTGTCTGCAAACTGATCTCTTATTGACTATTTACAGGGCTGGGAAAGCTGCAGAGGCTGTGCCAACCCGGTGGCCAGGAGCAGGGTGCCCCATCTCCTCCGTGGGCAGCGTTATGGCTTGCTGAGGGCATCGCCACGGGGCTGCCGGCCACCCTCTGGCAAAGTTCCTTTCTGCATCAGCCTTTAGGGTGGTGCCAGGTCCTCCCTGAGCTGTGGGAGGGAAGTGGGGTGGTGTGGGTTTGTCAGCCTGGGGGTTGGTGTCGTGTTGTTGTGTTGCATGTGTCGAGGCTGGGCTGTGCTGGGTGCCAGCTGCAGGGCGCAGGGAAGCTGCAGGGAGGAGAAGGAGTTGTGGTTAATGGTTTGGTGAGAGCTGGGATGGATGAAGTTGTGAGCCCTGGGGGATCTTGCAAAGGGAAGGGAGGGCAGGGAGAGTCCCTGAGCTGCCCAGCAGCACTGGCAGAATCACAGAATTCTTTCTGTTGGAAAAGTCCTTTAGGATCCCCGAGTCCATCCATTATCTAACTCTACCAAAGTCTGGTGCTAAACATTCAGCAGTGCCTTGCAGTCTTAGGGGAGGTTAGGACAGACAGCCCTGGCCTCAATTTTCCCCTCAAACCCTATCTATATGCTCTAGCCCAGACCAGCCTCCCCTCGCTGAAGGTCTCCTTCTGGGGCCATGACAGCAGTGAGAGTAGTCCTACCTTTGCTGAGAGCTGCAGATGGACAGCCTGGAGCCAGTCTTCATGCCCTGGGGTCACTGTGCAGGACACAAAGCCACATTAGTCCCAAATCTCCATCTTACATTCACTCCATCCTCACCCCAATGGGACCACTACCTGCTCTGCTGCCTTTTCTGTCCCTGCAAGGCACTCCTGGCATCCAGGCAGTGGGCAAGAAGCCACAGAGGAAGGGTTGGATGTGCCTTCACCTGGGAACTGAGCTGCTACTGGAAGTAATGGAAGAATGGACTTTTCCCTTCCAGTCTGGTCATTTCAGGCTCTATTTTATTTCCCTCAGAGCAAGCCACTTTTCTAGAGCCTTCAAAGTCTTGGCAGTAGTCAAAGAGACCTTTAAATCCTGTGTGAAATGGGAAGAAACCATCGTTAAGATGCCTGAGGAGTCTGTGAGCAGGACAGAAAGGCAGAGATCAGGCTTTCTACCCAAAGTCAGCACTTCCTTTCCTCTGTTTCCCCAAAGCTGCAACTACCCCAGATTACCACTGCATCCCACCTGCTTTTAATCCAAAGTGGTCTTAAGTGGTGCCAGGGTCAGAGCCAGCTTCCCTCCTGGCTTCTTCTTCTCCCTCAGGGTGCCTGGGGACAGAGGAGGTGGGGTGAGTTGTGGGCAGGGGTGCCAGATGCAGCCCTTCCTAAATGAAAGTCTTAAGTTGCTGTCTTTTTTTCTTCCTCCCCCCAACCCCCCAAGCAAATAAATAATTCATGGTAGTGCTGCATCACCAACCCTCCCCAGTCAGCTGTCCCTTTGTCACAGCCCATTCTTCCCCTGGGCTTTGGAAGTGGGTCAGTGAGTGACATCCAGCAGTGGTTGCTTCCCACTGAAGTTCATAGAAAGCAGTCATGGCTCCTAGGTGCTTTTGGGCAGCCCCAGCTTTGCCTTCTTGGCACCCATCTCAGCCAGCCTGGAAAGGGGGGGGATGGAGGAGCAGGCACAACCCTCAGAGGGACCCAGGGCTCTGCCAGCAGCACTTCCCCCTGTCTCTCAGCCATGCCAATGCTCATGGCTTTAAAGCTTTGCTACCTGGTAGGGACTGGATGTCTGTGAACCTCTATCCCCTGCCAAGCTTGGCTGAAACGAGCCAGCAGGCTCGAAAGCCATCTGGGGAGCAGCCACAGGCATGTGTGCATGTAGACACAGACACGGTGCCATCACAGAGCTTGCTGCCTGTGGAAACCAGGCTGAGGAGGGAGAAGCTTCAGACAGTCACTGAATGGATTGAGTTGGAAGGACCTTGAAAGGTCATCTAGCCCAAATTCCCCACAGCCAGCAGGAGCATCTTCAGCTAAAGCCCCAAACAACCTGACCCAGAATGGTTCCAGGGATGGGACATCTACCACCTCTCTGGGCAACCTGGGTCACTGTCTCACCACCCTCAGTGTAAACTATTTCTTCCTAGTCTGAATCCCACTTCTTTCAGTGTCAAACCATCACCCCTTGTCCTATCACTACACCCCCTGAAAGGGAATCCCTCCTTGCCTTTCCTGTGCCCCCTCTTGATGTTCTAGAAGGCTTCGTGCTGTGACTCTGCACTGCCTGGTTACACCTGATAGTAATGGGGAGTTTGTGCTCGACAGGTTGGGGACGAGGTCTTGGGACACAGCTCATCTTATCCCAGGGAAGATGAGAAACAAGTCCAGGAACCTCCTTTAGTTGCCAAAGCTGCCCTGCAGCGAGGTGGGTGAAACCCATGCCCACCTCCAGGCCCCCAGCTGGCACTGCCGCTCCTGAAGCACCGCTCCCTTCCAGCCCTAGAATGTGGGGGTCACTTTCAATAGCGTCTCAAAAAGCAGCAGAAGAAGCCAGAGCTGCTCTCTGAGTCACTGGCATGTTGTTACCAAGGACACTAAGGTTCCTGATTTTGAAGAAGAGATTAATTACATTCTGCAAATAGACGTTTTTATCTGCATGGAGGAGCAGCGAGGAGCTGGGTTTCTTTTAGAGTAGCTCATTATGGATCAGCAGGTAGTATTGTGACAGATGTAGGAATCCAGTCGCCTTGTCACTCGGGTTTAATCATCACCAGGCTGTCTTCCCCCGGGGTCAGCTCCTGGTGAGGATTTGTAATATTTACATAGCACTTGGGGCTGGCTCCTTTATTGCCAGAGTCTGTATTCACTCGTCAGCCTCTCATTATGCATGTGCCAGTATTAATTGCATTTAGAGATGAGATTCTAAAGGAGAAGTGAGAGCTATTTAGACCCCCATTCAGCTTGAAAGACAGCAGCTTTCTGTGTGACAGCTCTCGAGATGCTCTTGTGCTCAAGCTTTCTCTCCAGCTGAAAAGCAGGTGTTGGGAGAGAGAGAGGGAGAGAGAGGGAGAGTTGGTGTCGGGAGCCACTGTATCAGCACCGCCTTTTGTGCATGCCCAGACATTTATATAACCGACAGGATAATGACTCCGCAGAAGTGGCACAGAATTGACCCTTCTGCTACTGGATTCAAGCACAGCGAGGCAGAGAGTGGATCTGCTCCCTTGCTGGACAGCTAGGAGGGGGCAAGCGGTGCTAAGCCTTGCCTCCCATGGGGTATTTCCTTGCTGCTGGATTAGGGGGGAGGGGGGGGGGCTGTGTGTGTGTGTGTTATTCATCGGCTCAGCTGTGCCTGCAGCACTTTGGAGCCGTGTTTGTGGCCTTGCTAAGGTATTTAAAGCCGTGCAGAAATTCAGCTGACACTTGTCTGTGCGTGCCTGCTGCGGGCTAATGGCTCCGGCCCGGAGGTGCAGAGCCCTCTGCAGCCGCTGCCGGCTGCCAGCCCTGCCTGGCTGCTGGAAATGAGGAGGTCACGTCCTGCATCCCACAGGGGGCTAAGCTGGAAGGTTAAATCCAGATGATGCCAAGCTTTGGTTTCTCCAGCCTGAGGTGCAGAGCAGCTGACCTCACCTTGAGGCGTGGGGTGTGATGAGAGTGTCCTCTTGGGGGCACAGATTGGTGCAGGCACCAAACACTCCCTCTCTCCATGGCCCTGGCTCCAAGTCTGAGGGCAGTAACCCCTCTGGGGCCCAGAGCATTCGTGTCCAGCCTTTTGTGAGGGGGTTGAGGAAGCAGCAGCAAAGGCAAAATCCACATTTCACTTCCCCAGAGCACCTCTTTGCTTTGCCATAATCCAGCCCTGCCCCTGCAAGCCCTGATCCCTCTCCAAGAGCTCTCCATGAAGAACATCTCTCCTCACAACCTGGTTCTGCCCAGCAAGCTCCTTTGGGTGCTCCTGTACTCCCTTAGGTGCTCACTGCCGTGCGTTCCCCTGTGCTAGACCATCACCAAGGCTGAGCCCCAGGCTTGGGGGCAGCAGCGTCTCCACCTCCCCAAACCCATGTGTTTTTCAGGAGCAGAAAGGCACTGGAGGGGAAGAACATGAGAAAGGCAAACAGAGCAGGCATCTATAACCAGCCTTGGTCCCCTGCCAGGACCTTCTCATGAAATACCACACAAACCAAAGAAGAAGTTGTGGCATGTTGAGGAAAAACCAAGCCCCGAAGCCGGAGGAGTCCCCCTTGACCTTCACGTCCCTTGGCGACGAGCTTAGCCCAGGGTAGCCTTTCAGACTGAGTTTCTCCTCCAGCAAGGGAGAAAAAGCAGGCCCCACAGCCAGGCTGTTAGGAGGAAACCCTTCAATCCTCTCCTTTTGAGATGGTGGCAGCAAGCTGGAGGGGCTCAACCCTGGCCCCACAGACCCACAGTCAAGCCCCCAACCCTGCGAGTGGGGGCCAAGAACCACCTGCACTGCCTCTGGAAGCCCCAAGGCTTATAAATAGAAGACAGGACGTGAAGGAGGTCAAGTGAGCAGGGGATTTCACATAATCTGCTCCTGCCAGTGCTGCTCATTTGTGTCCCTTGCCCAGGCAGGATACAGGCTTTGCTTCACACACGGGGACGTCAGCGCCAGAGGGATGTTCCTGCACCGAGGCAGCATTATCCCATGGAACATGTGGGCTCCTTCCTGTCTTTTTGGTCACTCTGTGCTGCTTTTCAGGGATGTCTTTAGTGCAGGGGTCATCCAGATCAGTGTATGTATGGAAAATCCTGGTCTTTATTGCTGTATGAGGTCCTGGTGCCTGCCCAGCCTGAGACTGGTTCTCTAGCTCAGCAATATCCAGCTGGATCAAAACTGGACTGGGGCTTTAGTGCCTTGGGTCTGACCATGGTCTGGAGGATTCTGCCTGCCCTCCAGAGTGCTCATCCAAAGCCTCTGTCCTTCTGCCTTGGCCACCTGACCAGCTTCTTCCCAGTCCTTGGCCAGCAGCACTTCTGCCTCTTGCTTCTGCTACTTCTCTTTTCCAAAATACAAAGACTGGAGGCCAATTCTCTTCTGGAATAAAGCCTTCAGTGGAACCACACTGATTTATGCCAGCATGGAATGAAGTGAATAGATGAGAGTCCAAAACAGAGCAAGTACAGACCCTCTTAATAGCCACTGGTCTTTAATGGTGAGAGCAATTAATCACCAAAAGAAGTAATTCAGTGGTGTTCAGCTTCTCAGCCAGCTGCTGTCTTTCCATCCAGGCCAGGTGCTTGTCTGAAAGCTGCAGCAGGGCTTGGAGGAAGCTTCTCCCAGTCATCCAGCTCTGAGCCTCCCCTGTGCTCCCTGGGGCACCACACTGCACCAAGGAGCCCTCCTGATGAGTCCAGTCTTGATCTGCCTGTGTTGTGGTCAGTTACATTCCTGTGCCCATGCCATGCTGATGGCTCACTGGCCACACGTTGCCAAGGATGGTGGTGCTGATGGCACAAGGTCTGACCAGGCTGTGGGACTCCAGTTTAGCTGTGGTGGAAGGGGTGCTGAGCCTGCCATGACTGGAGGCAGCCAGGGCAGCTCCAATATCCCTCCCAACCCCAGCATTTTCAGCTCCAGGCTCCATCTTGCCTCCTCGTGCAAGGTTTTGTGCTTCACCACTGCTTTCTCCTAACAGCAAGGAGGTGGTGGCTGAGCCACAGACCAGTCCAGCAGCTCTGACGCACACACCCACCCCCCACACACATACCACATACACACCACACACATCACATGCACCACACACACACCACACACGTCCCACACACATCCTCCTGCACACTTTGCTTTCTCCTAAGAGGGAGTGGAGCCAGCCACAAAGCTGCCCCTGCATCCTGCCCTGGCCACCCTGAAAGCAGCTCCCACGGGCAGGGCTTGTGGCTCCCTGGGTGCCAGCATGCTGCCAGCACCGGTGCCATGGCTCCAGGTGACCTGTCCCCCAGCCACCTACCTGCCCTGTGTGCCAGGCAGCACTGCCCACTTGTCCTGCAGCTTCCAAAGGGACAAGGCTGCCAGCTCTGCCAGCCAAACCAGCCACCCCTGTACTCCTTTGCCTAGGGATAGCCCCACCTCTGCAGCCAGCAGGTTTGCTCAGGCACTTAATGAACCTTTAATTCAGCTGGCACTGCGGGTAGCACGGGCAGGACTGGGAGCACACAGGCCAGGAGATGCTTTCCATACTTCCAGGCTCGTTTCTCCCTCTCCTGACTTAATTGGCTCATTAAGTGCCAATTTGACCTCCCCACTTTCAGATGTCTCCAGTCTCCACTGGTAAATAGATTTGTGCGTCTCCAGCGGAAACTCCCTCGAGCTGAGCCTGGCGCTGGAGCAGGAGGCTGCAGAGCAGGGCAGGGCCATGCCCAGCCCCACCGTGAGCATGGCCCTGCTGCCACCCAGCTGGAGCCACCCCAGTGCTGAACGGCAGACGGAGAAGAGGAGCTGCAGGTAGTGGAAGGCACAGCCGCCGGCAGCGTGCCCGCGGTGCAGCAGGGAGGCAGGAGGTGACCCGGAGCTCCGGTCGCAGCTTTGTCATTGCCTCGGAGTGGGACTGCAGCAAGTCCCTTCCCATCTGCTCCCTGCCATCGCCTGGGAGCCAGGACGTGTGTGAGTGTGAGCGTGGGCACGCAGCACAGCGCGGCAGGGCCACGGCTGCAGGGTGGTGGCTGCTGGTTCTTCTGAGAGCCAACCTTCAGCTGATGCTCTCAAGCATCCTCCCCACCCAGACCCTCCTCCAACCTCTCTCCGCCTCAAGGACGGGGCAGGACCTCCCCATGGCTATTTTACACCAGATGAAGGTCTGCCGGCTGGGCACTGCTGGGTGTCATTGTCAGCCTAGCGATGTCCCCATGGCCAAGAGCACCGCTCAGCCTCCTCCCCTGCCAAGACATGGAGACAAAGAGGCAGCCAAGCTGCTTGCCTGGATGGATAGCAGGGTGCTGGGCTGTTTGGGAAACACTTTGATCAGTGCAGGTCAAAGCACCCCAGGAGTTCAGCCCTGTCGCTTTGTGCCAGGGAACCAGTCCTGCCTTTCGTCCTTGCTCACCCTGGTGCAACAGGGGGGAGGTGACAGCACGCCGTAGGAGGTTCCTTCTGTCCAGCACAGGGGGGTGGCTGCTGGTGCCGCCCGTAGGACCAAAGCTAGAAGGAAACGGAGTATCCCCAGGGGACAGGCCCTAAGCCGACTGGCGAGCTCCTCCACCCCAGGACCACCACCCCCCTCCCCAGCCCCAGGGCCCCAGGGGAGGGGCCAGGAGAGGACGTACGGTTCGACTTTGTTGAAGAAGTGGCGGCGCAGCATCATGACCAGCGTGCCCAGCAGCAGCAGGGTGGTGCACATGGCGCTTCCTCCATCACCACGCAGCGCCCCTGGCCCCTCGCATCCCTCCCGCAGGCACCGCTCAGCCCGGGGCTGTCCTCCGTGCCCAGCTGGCCCTTCACCCTGCCTGCCAGGCACCTCTCCCCAGCAGCCACCTGAAGGCTCTCCCAGGGCTGGTTTTAGGAGGGATTAGGGAAGGATCAGATGTAATTAAAAGGCAACAAATGAGGACACTCTCCTCTGACCTTTGGGCAGGAGGGAGCTGAGCGGCTGGTCTGTGATTCCTTGAGCACTTAATTGGTTTTGTCGTGTGGTGCCCCCACCCTGGCTGGCCCCCAGCCCTGCACCTTGGCCAGACAGGTGCTGGGGGTGACGTGTGATGGACCAAGCACATTCCTGCCCCGTGGCTCCCCCAGCCCATCTTACTGCCCCACCAGCCCATCTTACTGCCCCACCAGCCCATCACCACCAGGGCTGGCTGCTCCCCCTCCCCCACCATGTGCTTCCCTCCCCTCTTTGTCCAGCTTCCCCCTGCCTCTCCTTTTCCTTCCAGCTCCTGCATTCCTCCTCCTGCCAGACCTGCCTCAACCCGCTCCCCCCTTCCCGTCTCCGGTAATAATCTGACAGGCTCAGACCTGCCTGTAATTCCCTGTGGATGTGCCTCAGCCAGCTGATCCCTTGTCTGCATCCTCCCCTCACCCAGGCTGGCTTTACCTCCTCCACCTCCTCACTCTCCCATCGCTCAGCAGCATGCACACCTCTCCCTGTGGCATGGCTCTGGCCCCACAGTCCTCCCCCAGATCTCTGTGCCTGTTTCCATTGTCTTGCCAGGGAAGCCTTTCTGGCACCCTACGAGCTCCTTAGATGTCCCAGTGAAGTGTCTTCACACATCTTGTCCCAGCTCAGCCCTTTGCCATGCAAAACACGACTTCTGGAGTCCAGGGCTGTGAGGTTAGGTTGAGAGCAACCAGGAGAGAAGAGGGAAGGGAGCTGTGTGTGTGCACATGCATGCCCACGAGCACACACTTAGAGGGTTCAGCGGTGGTGGATGGAGCTCTGCAAGCTGTGGGCAGTGGCTTCCCAGGCAGCTGTGGGTCAGTGTCCCTCTGGGTTTTTTTCTCCACGTAGGTTTTTGACCTCATGTGGGGTTTTGCCATGAGGGACCTTAGGTGAAAGCTCCATGCTGCTCACATCCCCAGCACTACCTGTACCATGGCAGTGGGCTCCAAGCTGTGGAGGCCTCCAGGTGCTCACCAGAGTGGGGATGTGTCTCCCTTTGGGGTTGTGGCCAGGGGGGCTGCACACAACCCTCTGGGTTCTCTCTCTTTCACTGTGCCCTGGCTCCATTTTAACCCTGGGACACGAGAGATGGGGGCTGACACGGGATGGACATCAGCTGTGTTGGCATGGCCAAGAAAAGGCCCAGGCAGGGCATTCCCAAAACTCATCAGGAAGAAAGATTCCCTCTGCAAAAGGATTTAGGAACCAGAACTGAATCCAAGCAAACTAGGCTGGTCCAGGTTCAATGGCTGGTTGGGTCTGAAAGGGAAAACAAGGCCAAGCTTTCCAGGAAGCCTGGCTTGCCATGCTCATCCAGCCAGGCCTGGAGTTGGCCCCCAAGTCCAGCCACAGCAGGGGCCCCATGATGGTTGTGGTTAATCCCATCTTGATGGGCATGTCCTCTCAAAGTGCTCCAAACCCTATAAACAGCATTCACAAGCAGCAGCTGAAATGTCAGTAAACCCAAATCCTTCTAAGCCCCATCCAGTAAACAGTCCCCAGCCCTCCACTTGGAGGTCAGCCGAGGGCAGAGGGAACAGCTCCGGCCTCACCGCTGGCACCGGTGAGATGGAAAGCCTTTGGGAGGGAGGTGAAAGGAACATCCCAAGTGTCTCCTGCAGGCTGATGGAAACAAGAGTGAGCGATTCTGTCCTAAGAAGCAGCGAGGCCGCTGAGTGCAGAGCTGCCTTACGCAAGGCACCGTGGAGCACGTGGGGTGGCTCAGCCCTGTGTCCCGGTCAGCCGCGCCGGAGCACGCTGGGCCCCCCAGGAGCATATTTTGGTATGCTGGGAAGTCACTGAAGCCAAATAAACAGCAGCTGCTGGCTGAGCTGGAGCCCAAGAGGCTGGAAGGACCTCCTTTTCCCTGGCAATAGGCAGTGTGGCTTTCGTAATCCCTGGGAGGATGTTGCCGCTTGCAAAACCTTCTCCCCTCACCGGGACCTGGCAGGGCTGACACCAGCAAGGTCCCCAGATGCTGTCTGGGACCCTGAGAAAAAGCAGCCACAGGAGCTTGTGGGCTTGTTTATAACCTTGTGTTCCTCCATGGCCAAAGAGAGGATCATCACTGCGAGCACAAGCCATGGGTGCTCCCCAGGTGCCAGAGGGTACCTGGCACAGGGGCAGTGCCTAAGTAGTGTTCCCTCAGCTCACTTGACACTGGCACAGGTTGCCCAAAGAAGTGGTGGAAGCCCCATCCCTGGAAGTTTTTAAGGCCAGGCTGGATGGGGTTCTGGGCAATCTGATCCAGAGGAAAGTGTCCCTGCCCGTGGCAGGGAGGGGTGGAACTAAATAATCCTTGAGGTCCCTTCCAACCCTGACAGTTCTGTGATTGATTCTATGACCTTGGGTGACCTCCATGGCCAAGCGTTGCCCCACAGGGGAGCGTATCACCTCCAAACACTCTTGGCTGATGCCAGGAGATGCTTGGTTCAAAGGCAAGGAAATGTGAGCAAATTAGTTTATGCCTCTTGCCTTAGCCCTCGAGAGCCAGGCTGGAATGGCAAGGAGCCTTAATGGGTTTTGAAGGCTTTTCTTTTCGAGATATGAATCGATGGAGCCATACAGGGAGCATGGATCATGTGCTCAGAATAAGAAGCAGGGCTTGCTTTGAACCACAGCGAGGTCCCTGACGGTGTTTACTTCATGTCCTGGCACCAAATGCAAGCTGACACGAATATATTAGCTTGCTGGCCTTCCTGAGCAACCCCTGCTATGCTCAGACCAGCTTCAGGAAGCCAAAGAGCAGCAAAGAGAACCTCTTTGGAAGTGCTGAGTTGTTTCCCAACACTCCTGTCAGACTCGCTTGCTGCTGCAGGGTCAGGCTGTGACAGGGGCTGTGCCCCTGGGGGGTGGCCAGTTCCTGCCGGTGGGAGAGCTCAGGGTGGGGGCTGAAGGGGAAGCTGATGACACCGGAGGCTGTTCAGGGCGTAAGGAAGTCTATCAGCTGGCTGGTACCTTGCCTGCGCAGCTCCGTGGTGCTGGATCCGTCACCTGCTTCCTGAGCAAGCACTTCTGCTGCTGGTTGCATCGCAGAGTTTGAGTTTCCTCAAGTCCCAGGGCAGGACTGGAGTTTTTTGCAAGAGTTTCCAGGTCAAGATCAGGTTGGTCTGGGTGGGAAGTGTTCTTCAGGGCTGCCTTAGGAGCTTCTTGCCCTACGCTACCCTGCCTGTGAGCACCAAGCCCTGCTCCCAGGGCCCCTCTCTGGTTCCTTTTGCTCCTTTGGATTTCCTAACCTTTTGGTTTTCCAGATGGCAAGAGCTGGTAGGGATTTTCTGGGGAGGGAGGTTTGAGAAGATCATGGGGAGGTTGCATTGTCCCTGTCTCTCCCACCCACCTCTGCTTTGCCCCTAGGCTCCTGCTTGAGTATCTTCATCCCATGGTCCCTTCCTGGAGCAGTGCTGCTGCTGCTACCTGGTCCACAAGCCAATGTCCCTGGCATCCCGCATCATCTTGCCCCCACGTGGAGCAGGAGGTAGTGAGATGGAGGTGAGGGTGGCCTCAGGGATTGGGGTCCTCTCTGGGAGCTGAGAGCTTGGGACAGGGTCACACTGGGGGTTTTGCTCTCATGGCACCAGAGATTGTGGTCTCTGCACAAAGCCACATCTGCTGGACTTTGAGCCCTGAGCAGGGGAACTCTGTTTCCATGCATGAAGGAGAGCCTGGGCTGGCTTGGTGTAAGTGCATTCCCCAGCAGCGCCGACTTCACTGCCTGAGGTCTGGTTTCAATCAGAGGAGGAATGTCTGCTCCTGGCTTTGCCCTGTGCAAGCAGGTTTCACTTCTCCAGGGCTTCCCAGGTCTTGGAGGTGGGGGACAGCAGCTCCCCACACTGTCACCTCCCTAGCCCAGCTCTTCCCAGCCACACTGAGGATGTGGAACTGGGGGAATCCCAGTCTGTCCGTATTCCTGGTCTTTACAAGTAAATCAGTGGCCAAGAGTGCCAAGCAATGTGGACAAGGGCTGTGACATTAAACTGGGATCTCATAACATCCCACATTGTCTTGGCACCCCCTGTGAGGAAAACACAGGGAGTGCTGCAACACCAGCTGGATCTGGGAGGGGTCCTGTTGGCTGTAGCCTCTTTTAACCCCCTTGGCACACTGGCATAGAGTCATAGAATGATTTGGGTTGGAAGAGACCTTAAAGATCATTTAGTTCCAATCCCACGGCCATGGACAGGGACACCTTCCACCAGACCAGGTTGCTCAAGGCCCCATCCAACCTGGCCTCGAACACTTTGGTGGGGAGCATCCACAACTTGTCCTCCAGCCTGTTCCTGCAGTACCAACTTGCAGACCACAGGCACTGCTGGCACAGGGCTGGAGAATCAGGACTGCACACAGGGCTCCTGGGATCAGAGGAGCCAGGGAAGGAAACCTGTAGGAAGTAGAGAACATTTATCCAGGCTTTAGGCTAAATCCTTCCCTTCTCAAGCAGCAGCCACTACAAAGCTGTTTCCTAAAGTCTTGTTATTCCTTTTCAGGCCAGGACTTTGCAGTTGGCAGCAGGGCTGGATTAGGAAAGGGGAGAGAGGGTTTGTGTGCTGGGGGCAGCGCTGGGTGAGCTGGGCTGGAAACCAAGGGCTATGCTTCACCAGTGTCCAACATCTCTGGGTGAGGTAGAGCAGCAGCCTGAGTGGCTCCAAGAGGAGGACAAAGGAGGAACACCCAACCTGGCACACACATCCTGCAATAGCCTTCAGCCACCTTGCTGGGAGCAAAAGTGACAACAAGCCCTATCGGCATCTTCCACCCTCACCTTGTCCAGCTCAAGCGGAAAAGGGGCAAGGTCAGAGCTGCTCTTCTTGGGCTTCACCACACTGATGCCTTCAACCTTATTTCACTTCAAATTCCAGACCTGCTCCTGTTCTGGCCAGGCTGGTGTCTCAAGAGTGTGAAGGAGTCCTCATTGGACTCCTGGTGTCACACCAGCACCAAGGGCTCAGAGCAGTTCCTGCAGCTCCTTCCCAAAGCACTTCCCAAGGAAGATCATGAGAGACTCTTCTCAGGACCAACCCAACTATTTGTGTTTGTCAGAAGGTCCCAGGAGCTGATTTTGCAGTGGACACAAGAAGTCAGCAGCTTTTCTCCAGGAGCTGAAGAACAAGGCTGTCCCCACACACACGGCATGGTGGGCTCAGCCCTGAGGGTCTGGAGCTGGGGTCTCTGCCTTCACCCCAGTGACAATGGAGGAGTCAAGGGTGGGGATCTGCCATCATCTGCATCCCACACACTGTGGAGCTGATGTCTCAGGTTTTTTTGCCTTCACCTCCCACTCGAGGATCGGGAGCCAAGTACATTTCTCATTGCACCCAGCGCACTGGGAGGAGGAGAGGCAATGTGGGAGGGCACGGGGAGAGTGGGAGAAGCTGTGGGCAGGGGGTATGGACCCCACAGGAACATGGCTTGCTGTGAGCAGAGGCTGGGAGGGCCTGGAAACCCATCCTCACCCCCTGCAGCCCTGCAAATGGAGGACAGCTTGAGCAGGAGCTTGATCTCTCCCTGCAGTGCAGAAGCTGCAGGAGGAGCAGGCTGGGGCTCAGCAGGGATGAGGCCCTGCTGGCAGGGCTGGCACTGTGGGGACAGGCCCATGGGAAGGAGGTGGAGAGCAGGAGGGCTGTGGTGCATGACTGGGGATGGGAATGGGATCAGGACCAGGGTGCTAAAATGAACTGGGAGCTGAAGGAGATGGAGCCATTCCTCCTATAGGGATCATGCAGGCTGATCCCATCTCAGCCTGGCTGCTGCCTGTGGGGACCAAGTCATCTGTCCTGAGCCCCATGCCCCTGAGCCACCCTCCCACAGCAGCAGGCACTGTGCTGAGCTCCCCTCTGGGACAACTGGCAGCAACCACCGGCAGGGCAAGCAAATCCCAACCCAGCCCTCCACAGCACACCTTGCACCAAGGGGACTGGGGGTCACCCACATAGCTATGGGGCCACAGAGGCTGGCAGGCAGTGCCAGTGCAATCCCTAGCAGGGTTCTGCAGCAATAGTGTCCAGGCAGCATCTTTTCCCTTCTGGAAGAAGTTGCATCCTAACCCTGAGCCCTCGAGAGCAGTAGTCATGGGGAGCCATGGAAACGGGAAGCTGGCACATGCCAGCCTGTGCCTGTGCTCCTGCCCCTGAGGTATGTCCCACATCTGGGAGGAGTGGCAGAAGTTCAGGGCTGTTTGGGTTGGTTTGGCATTTTGAGGCTGCTTTCCTGGTTGTGGAGCAGGGTGGCACGTGGGAACAGGGCTGGGGCTGCACCAGATGTGATGTCCCCCCTTAAAGAGAGGGCCAGAAGCCTGGAAAAGGCTGGGGGATTTGTCAAGTACTTGCCTAATGTTTCTAACTGGAGGCTTTTGAATTAAGACTCTTTGACTTCTGGTGTTGGGGAGCAAGAGGAAGTACCCACTGCAGCCAAGCTCACCATGAAACCAGGTACCAGCCTGTGAGCCCAGTATCAAGACCCAAGGTGGGAGAGCTTTGAAGAATCCTTTCCTTTGAAGCACCAGCAAGTAATAACTTAACCAATGCTCCACCTGGATTATCACCCCAGCCTTCATATTTGTCTGAGTTGGGGGTTCCCCCTTTTTGAAAGCTCTACCACTACATTGCAGTTTTGCTCAGGTTTGGAGCTGGGTCTAAGCTCAGAACCTCTTCCCCTGTGTTTTTAAAGGAGGCTGATAAGCTTGGCCATGCCACCCAGGGACCAGAGGGTTTCTCTACTGGGTGGTGGTCACCTTGGGACATTGTAGTTAATGGCTTATGGAGGCTAACCCCAGTGGTTAATGGATGGGAGGCAAAGACAAACTTTAAGATCGCTGGTGAAAATGTGGTTTGGAAGGCAGGGGAGGGGTCACCTGGTGCGGGCTGGCCACAGTGCTGGGTTTGGCAGCTCCCAGGTGAGCCAAGCTTTGTGTCCCTCAGCAGAGGGATTCCTGAATGCATGGGGCTTCCGGTGGGGCTTCTGGTGGGGGGGACCTACACTGGGGCACCTGTGGGCAGCATCTTCTCCAGCAGCTCTCGTTCGATCTGCAAGAGCAGATTTGCTGACACCGCCGCTCTGGCTGCTGCTGTTAACGGGGAGGTGACCGAGGCTGCTTCGGGGGGGAAACCCAGCAGAAAGCCTCAACCGATCTGCAATGACAAAGCTCCAACCCCCAAAGGGGCTCAGCCTGATCCTGTGTGCCCGAGTGTCCGAGCTGCACCTTCAGCCTGTCTGTCCGTTTGTCTGTCTGCCTGCCCGGCGAGGGTGCGCAGCGGGTGCGGGAGGCGGCTGTGCACACCAGGCTGTTCTCTTGTCTCCGATCCCCCTCTGGGGGATTCTCGGTTATTACAGGGCTCGGTAGCATCTCTCTGCTCTCTGTGCGGAGGGGCTGTGCTGCGGGTTCAATATGCCGGATCGTCAGGGAGCTGGAAACGGCATTTGGGTAGAAACCAACCCAAAAGCACACACGCACGAAGGCAGTGGGAAGCCTGGCGTGGAGGTGTTCCCGTGTTCCTTGTCCCTGCCAAGATGCTGCCAGGAGTGAGGCAACCACACAACAACACTAATGTGTTCATTTCAGTGCCTTAGCTCCGGGTCCCTCTACAATCCGCCAGCCCTCCACTATTGGGGGATGCCGTGAGGAGGGAGAGCAAATACTCATCCTTAAAAAGTCCCTGTGGGACAGACCATGACCTTTCTTGGGTGGCAGAGAGATGCACCGAGTGGGGGTTCCTCATGCTCCCCTCTCTCCCTGACTCTCCACGCAGCCCAGGAACCAGAGGTGAGCAAGGGTCTGTCCTTCAAAGCCCAGCTGGCTGAAAAACAATCAGGAAAAGCAAGGAGGCGAGTGGAGGCAGAGCCCGGCGCAGCCAGCGCTTGGGATAACTTTAACTCAGCACTCTGGATCCTGAATTTCCTCGGAACCGTTTACAAGGGCTGGGGAAAAAAAAAAACAACCAAAACCAACCCAAACTTCCATCCCTACCTCCCCTCCCGCCCCAGCTACCCAGCACGGTCCTGATGTTGCTCAGAACATCTCCCTCATCCCTCCCTTTCAGGGAGAGAGGAGAAAAAAAAAAGAAAAGGGGGGAAAAAAAATAAAAAAAGGGCAGGAGGGAGGAGTGGGAGAGAGGAGGAGAGAGAGGGAGAAAGTGAGCTCACGTTCACACATTGGTAAAGAGGCTGGTCTTTGCAATGCCTTGGAATATTTCACTTTCAGGCAGTTCCCCAGCAGTCAGCCGCACGCAGCCGAGCCGAGCCGAGCTGAAGCTCACTCCAGCCATGGGCAGCCCTGGGAGCTCTGAAATCTAATCGCATGCAGCATTCCTGCGGGATATTTTTTTAAATTCCCTATCGAAGGAAGGGGCCGGCAGCAGCAGCAGCTCTCTCTCTCCTCTCGCTCGCTCTCTCTCTCTCACTCACACACACACACACACACACACAGACATCCACACGTCGGCAGAGCCGCCAGCACCCGCACGCCAAACACCTTGTCTCTCCTCCCAGGATATATTATTCCCCCCCCCGCCCCTATCCCCACACATCTCTCTCTTTTATCTCCTCCTGGCTTCCCGCAGGAGCGTGCCGGCTGTTTTTCATGGAGAAAGTCCAGGGAGAAATGGAGATTGAGAGATGGGAAAGAAGTGAAGAGATTTCAGACGCGGAAAAAAAGGTGATCCAAGAGACGTGGAGCAGAGTATATGCAAACTGCGAGGACGTTGGGGTCTCCATACTCATCAGGTATTTAAAAACAAACCCAAACCCAACAACAAGAACAACAACAAAAGCCCAAAACAAACCCCAAACAAAACAAAACAGGGAGCCAGCAAATGCACCTAAAGCTCTTTATAGCTGAGAAAGAGGCAGAACAATATATATAACCCAAGTGGAGATGAATGACAGCGAGTGGGGAGCTGGCTGGGGTGTATTCGCTGGCTGGGAGCAGGGAGGGTTTCACAGCACTCCTCTGATTTCCACACCTTGGAGCTGGGTGGCAGCGGCGAGGGGGGGGAGGGTTGGGGGGGAAGCCTTGCTGGGGACTTCGGGGGGAAGCTGCTCGGCTTGCAAAGGTCACCTTAGCCCAGGGACGGAGCTGGGGGCGGTCGGGGCGAGGAGGGGAGGGTGGCAGAGGCGAGGAGGAGAGCGGTGCCGGGCTTGGGTGGGTTGCGGGGAGCGGGGGGGATGTTATTCTAAGCCCCCCAGCTCCGTTAGCGGGTGGCATCGGTGCGTGGCAGGCTGGCGGGTGAAATAATGCAAGTTGGGAGCCAAGATAAAACCCAAGCAGGTGTGTCTCGGAGGGCACCATCTGTCCCTCCGGCGTCGGCGTCGGCGGGAAGGAGAGCGCTGGAGTTGGTGAGGGAAGGGGCTTGGGGGGCGGCGGTGCGGGGGGCAGGTGCCCCGCTGCCCTGGGAGTGGGGTGCGGAGCGTCGGCCGGCAGCGTGGGGCCGTGTGGCAGGGACAAGGGGCAGCTCACCAGCCATGGGGAGATGCTCTGCGGGTGGGGAGGCAGGTGGGGGTTGTTGTGCTGTCCGGGGCTGTGACCCTTGTCTGGGTACGCTGGGGAAGGACCAAGTGGGAATCCCGCAGGATCCCGTGGATGCTGGGGGTCGAGGGGCTCGGTGGGGTGCAGCACCAGCAGGCCATTGTCCTTACTGAAGAGGGGAGAGGAGGATGGGCACGGCAAGGAGAGGGGCAGGTGAGATGCCTGCTGTGACCTGTTAGCAAACAGCAAGGATGCTCTCTGGAGAGCCAAAGCTCCCAGCACCCATCCCAGGGAGCAGCACCACAGGGATATCCCTGCTCAGGCTCCTGCCTGGATCCAACCCAGACCGGAGACAGGAGCCTGGGCTGTGTCCCCTCCTGCAGCAGGGGCCTGGGAGTGCTCAGAGAACCCCTTGGGTGGACATGCTGTTTATTAATAATCGTCCAAAAGTTTTCCAAGCAGCTGAGAGCTGATGCCTTGAGCCCACGGGATCTGCAGAGAGCAGAGGCTCCCCAGCCATGCTGGTGAGCAGCTCCAGTTCCCCTCCAGGCTCACAGCCAGCACTGCAATGGGATTTTCCTAGCAAGACCCCTAGGCAAGAGAATCCAAAATGACATTTGAGTCACCTCACCTCCTCCTTCTCAAACATTTCCTCCTCTCAGAGCCAGCTGATGGCTGAGCTCACTCCCTCATGGCTCCGCTCCATGTAGCAGCCAGGGTGATCTGGGGGTGTGCTAGCCCCACTGCTGGGACACCCAACCCACCTGGGCTGAGTTTGAAGCCTGCACATGGCAGAGGTCTGAGGGATGCAAAATTCCCATCCCACGAGCTTCAGCACAGGGCTTGGCCAGCAGCCAGCTCCTTGCCTGGCACCCAGCTCATTCCATGACCCCATCTGCAGGTGCAGCCAGGTGCAGGGGGGCCCATGAGCACAAGAAGGGTGGCTGGGTGCCCACAGCTGGCACCAAGGGACTCAGGGCAATGCCCAGGGCAGCTCATTGTTTTCGGTGTCCCTGTGTGCAATGATGTGGCTTGGACCAGGACTGGGGACAGCCTGGCAGGGACCACATGGCTGAGCTCTAGTCCCAGCTCAGACTTTCTCAGTTGAAGTTTCTGGTCCAGTTTTGTTTTTTCCAGGGACAGTTGTGGCACCGTGGTGAGGAGCTGGCCCTCACTGTGCCAACAGGGCAGGACTGAGCTGGCTTCTAGAGTGAGCCGCAGCTCCTTGGTACCCTGGCTGCACTTGGCCTTGGCACATGCCCTGGCACATCCCAGCTAAACCCAGCACCCACTGCCTCAGCCAGAACTCCTCTGGGGTGCTTCAAGTGAGGTCTGGACTTTCAGTGCACGTCCCCAGGGTCAGTGGTCTCGTTTGGGAGAGCCACCATCCCAGCTGGAGCAGTGCTGCTGTTGGAGCCAGGTGCCATGGCTCCAGTGGCTGAGATGCCCTCCCCTGCAGCAAAGCCCCATCCCCAAAGAGCCCTCTGAGGAGCTCATCCTGAGCTCCCTGGGGATGCTGGTGCCTGGTGAAAGCAGGGCAGCCCTGGCCTGGGCTGGGAGCACCGCTGGCTGCCGCTTTCCCAGCTGCAGTTCCCAGCTGGCATCAGCCGCTGGCAGAAGTGGGTCACTGCCTGGAGGCCACCTGCAGCCTGGCCGGCGCGGGCAGCTGCAGCCCCAGACGTGATTCAGCAGCTCCAGAGGTTGGGGCTGGGGAGGGGCTGGTGAGTGGGGGCTGGTGTGGTATGAGCAGACCTGCCCAGCATGCTTCTGGTTGCAACAACCCCAGTGTGCTGGGGGCTGAGAGCTGCCCCAGCCAGCCCCTGAGCTTCACCAGTACAGCACTGGTGTTGCTCAGCGCCCTGCTGGGGAAACTGAGGCAGAAAGTGATGTGCACAAGGGTGGACAAGGAGAGGGAAGGGGGATGCACAGCTGTGGGCCCCCCTCTGGTGCAGCCCTGCTGTGCAGAGTGGTAACAGCAGGTACATCCATCACCAGCCACATTTCTCTTGTCAGGGTTGGGACCAGGGAGTTGCCTGTGTCTGGTAGCAGAGGTCTCTCCATGCTCTCCTGCTCCATCCCTCCTCTGTGCCTTCAGAGATGTTAAGGGCAGGGAATGACTTTTCCCAACTGATGGTTTGCAGCACCCCTGGAGATAGAAGGTTGCAGTGAATCTGGGGCCTGATCCTGTGCCCCAAGGCTGGGAGGCAACAATGTCTACCCAAAAGGCAGCAATGCCCACCCAAAAGGCAGCAGTGGGGAGGGCTACAGTGTCAGTGTCCGCTAGGAACTCACTCCAGCTCCCTCTGCTCTCCTTCAGCCCCTGCCCAACCTCCTCCTCCACCCTCAGCCTTCCCATGCTCTGCAGATGGAGAAACTGAGGCACATAGCTGGGCACCATGGTCCCAGCCCTTACAGCTGCTGGTGGTGCATGAAAGCATGGCAAACCCCCATGGTCCTGCCAGCAGCACAGTGGGGTCCTGGCCCTGCAGGGCCTCTGGGCTCTCAGGGGACACAAAGAGGAATAATGGGGACTTGTGGCTGAGCAGCCACCGGATCATGGGAATCTGAGCTGTGTGGTTAAAACTATGTCACTAATTGACAGTTTCCTCGGTGGGGGAGCCTCGAGCTGGAGGAAACACAGAGCTTCCTCACCATGCTCATCTGCTCATCTTCCTCCTCCTTGGGAGCTCAGGGGCCTCTGCAGGCTCCAGCTCACAGCCACTGCCTTAACCCTTGCTGGAGCTGGGACTGAAGCTGGAGCTGCGTGTTTGCAGCTGTGTGTATCAGCTGGGCCACTCCCAAGCGGGCACACTGGCCAGCAGAGCTGGAAGCCTGGGCTGCAGCTCACCCATAGGCTCCCCATGCCCTTGGGCTTGTTGCTGTGCCTCAGTTTACCCATCTGTAATTTCGGATTTGGTCTTTTTTGGGTACCCATCCCTCACTAGAGAGCTCAGAGCAGGGGAGCCCAGGCATGTGGGGAGATCTGGGCAGCCTGCAGCAGCTCTGGCATCTCCACAGCCTTCCCTGTGTGGTGCAGGAACCCTTCAAGCACACAAGCAGTGCCCCCCCAGCATCCCCCTTTCTCATCCACCTTCCCAATGGCTTATTGCCAATACCCCACACTCCAAGGGTTCACTGAGGGATGAGAGCACCCAGGGGGCTCAGCCCACTCTCCACAGCATGCTGGGGCTGTGGGCACTCAGGGGTTAGCAGCAGCAGGGGCTCAGCACCCTCGCTCCTTTGCAGACCCCAGCTAAAGCCTGGGACACCAGAGCTAAACCCACAGCCTGTCCTGACCACCATGGACATTTGCTCCCACACCCACACACACGTACCATGGCCACAGATGTGGGGCCACAAAACCACAGACTCCAGCAGGGATGAAACCCAGGGATAGCTTCTTTTAGCTCCCAGGTCCCAGGTCCACACCAAATGTTCTTGCCATGCCAAGCACAGTCAGTGCAGCCTGCCACAGCCACCCCACACTGTGCCACCCCCACGGGGGGGGTTTCTCCATCACTGTTCCCTCCTGCTCTGCTCCAAACCCATCAGCTTTCCAAATTTCCACACTTGTGACCTTCTCCATTGCTCCCAATGTGTCCTTCCCCTCCCAGGAGGTGTAGGAGGGGAAGCCAAAGGATTGCCAGCGCAGACTCAGACCCCTAGATTTCGACAGCTCCTTCCTCTGAGCTAACACACCTGTGCTCAGGCAGTTTGCAGAGAGCTTTGAAATATAAAAGCACTCCCTGGATGCCAGACATTACTGCAAGTTGTAGGTTAAAATAGCAAAGAGCCTGAGTAATGAGTCTGGCAATGAAGAAACCCCTTTTTTGCTTTCAGCTGAATCGAAAAGAAATAATTATATATATACATTTAAATTAGCTGAATCCACCCCAAAATTGCAATTAAAGCAAGGATTTTGCAGCTAACCCCAAAGCCAGCACGTGCCCTGTGGAGGTGCCCATAGGGAAGGGGTCCATGTGGAGGTGTCTGTAGGAAAGAGGGCTCTATGGAGGGGTCTATAAGGAAGGGGTCTGCATGGAGGTCTTCCTTATGGAAGGGGTCTGCATGGAGGGGTCTATAAGGAAGGGGTCTGTGTGGAGGGCTCTATAAGGAAGGGGTCTGTGTGGAGCTGTCTATAAGGAAGGGGTCTGCATGGAGGGGTCTATAAGGAAGGGGTCTGTAGGGAGCTGTCTATAAGGAAGGGGTCTGTAGGGAGCTGTCTATAAGGAAGGGGTCTGCATGGAGCTGTCTATAAGGAAAGGGTCCCTATGGAGCTGTCTATAAGGAAGGGGTCTGTGTGGAGGGGTCCATAAGGAAGGGGTCTGCATGGAGGGGTCCATAAGGAAGGAGTCTGTGTGGAGGAGTCCATAAGGAAGGGGTCTGTGTGGAGCTGTCTATAAGGAAGGGGTCTGTAGGGAGCTGTCTATAAGGAAGGGGTCTGCGTGGAGCTGTCTATGAGGAAGGGGTCTGTGTGGAGGGGTCTATGAGGAAGGGGTCTGTGTGGAGCTGTCTATAAGGAAGGGATCTGTGTGGAGGAGTCCATAAGGAAGGGGTCTGTATGGAGGGGTCTATAAGGAAGGGGTCTGCATGGAGGGGTCTATAAGGAAGGGGTCTGTATGGAGGGGTCTATAAGGAAGGGGTCTGTGTGGAGGGGTCTATGAGGAAGGGGTCCGTGTGGAGGAGTCCATAAGGAAGGGGTCTGTGTGGAGCTGTCTATAAGGAAGGGGTCTGTGTGGAGGGGTCTGTGAGGAAGTGGTCTGTATGGAGGGGTCTATAAGGAAGGGGTCTGTGTGGAGGGGTCTATGAGGAAGTGGTCTGTATGGAAGGGTCTATGAGGAAGGGGTCTGTGTGGTGGGGTCTATAAGGAAGGGGTCTGTGTGGAGGGGTCCATAAGGAAGGGATCTGTGTGGAGGGGTCCATAAGGAAGGGGTCTGTATGGAGGAGATGATAAGGAAGGGGTCTGTGTGGAGGGGTCCATAAGGAAGGGGTCTGTGTGGAGGGGTCCATAAGGAAGGGGTCTGTGTGGAGCTGTCTATAAGGAAAAGGTACCTCTGGAGGTGTCTCTAGGGAAGGTGTCAGATCCCGGTTGCTGACAGGCAAAGTTCAGAGCACGGAAGCTCACAGAGAACCTCCTGCCACAGTATCTCGCTTTGGAAAGGGCTCCTCTGAAAATTCCAACTCCTCAGTGTGGTCATGTCCCTGTCCCACAGCTTGTCACACGCCTGCTGATCACTGTGGTCTAGCTGGAGAGATGTTTTTCTGGGGAGAGCAGCAGGACTCTGCTCTGCTGAGAGGGAAACACACAGGGGACATTTCCCAAGACAGCAGCCCCCTCCACAATCCGTGAGGAGGATGAGTGTGGGTTCAGTAAGCTCTCGTTGCACAGCTGCTTTTCCCCTCTGGCTGGAGCACCTGGAGCCAGCCCTTTCAGCTGCTCCCTGGCTGAGGTGGCTGCTGCCACAGGGATCCCTGTGGTATATCCTCCACCAGGCACAGCCTCGGGGCTGCCAGCAGCGCTCAGGGTGACCCAAGAAGAGTTTTCCCCACGTCCCTTCACCCAGCACTGCCCTTGCGTCCCTTGCAAGACACACAGGGCTGGAGAGATCCCACAGGACAGCCTGTGCTTCAAGGATGTGCCTGGCCAAGGGAAGCAAAGGCACAGGGAGGCCAAACACTGCCCCTGGCTGGTTTCCCTGGCTATGGCTGAGGACATGCTGGGTGTGTTGGTACCAGCCCCAGAAATGCCTCACCAGGAGGGCCAAGTCTCTGCTCTGCTGACAGGCTCCACTGGTGAGGCTGCTGCAGCAGAGCAGGGCTGGACCTCTGGGGTGGCTCTGTCTGGGGGCTCCCAGAGCTCAGGAAAGGCAGAAAGATGTCAGGACAGCCCTGCCTGGGCTGGCAGGTACTGAGTGTGCCTGGCAATGGGGTGACTGGCAATGGGGTGACTGGCAATGGGTGGCTGGCAATGGGGTGGCTGGCAGTGGGGTGGCTGGCAGTGGGGTGGCTGGCAGTGGGTGGCTGGCAGTGGGGTGGCTGGCAGTGGGGTGACTGGCAGTGGGGGTGGCTGGCAGTGGGTGGCTGGCAGTGGGGTGGCTGGCAGTGGGGTGGCTGGCAGTGGGGTGGCTGGCAGTGAGTGGCTGGCAGTGGGGTGGCTGGCAATGGGTGGCTGGCAGTGGGGTGGCTGGCAGTGGGGTGGCTGGCAGTGGGTGGCTGGCAGTGGGATGGCTGGCAGTGGGGTGGCTGGGCAATGGGGTGGCTGGCAGTGGGGTGGCTGGCAGTGGGGTGGCTGGCAATGAGGTGGCTGGCAGTGAGTGGCTGGCAGTGGGGTGGCTGGCAGTGGGTGGCTGGCAGTGGGGTGGCTGGCAGTGGGGTGACTGGCAGTGGGGTGGCTGGCAGTGGGGTGGCTGGGCAATGGGGTGGCTGGCAGTGGGGTGGCTGGCAGTGGGGTGGCTGGCAATGAGGTGGCTGGCAGTGAGTGGCTGGCAGTGGGGTGGCTGGCAGTGGGGTGGCTGGCAGTGGGTGGCTGGCAGTGGGGTGGCTGGGCAATGGGTGGCTGGCAGTGGGGTGACTGGCAATCTCCCTGGAGCACAGCATTGGTGGAGGTGCTGGCAACACCAGGCTGGGGCTGCTGGAAAGCAGCAAGGGAGCACTGGGGAGGAGGTGAGGTGGTGGACATCAAAAACCAGGTTCCTGGGTTTGCTGCATGGATGGCAGGTCCCGGCACAGGGACTTCATCCTTGTGAATCTGGGTTACTCCTCTGCTCAGCCTCATGTTGCCTCCCACTTCCAACCTCTTCCACTGTCCCTGGGTGTTGTGGACACACATCCAGGCTCCAGCAAGCTCCATCCTCACCCTGCATCTGCCTCAGAGGCAAGAGTCACGCTTAGACATCATGTCCTACCCCTGGATGCTGCTGGGCCGTGCTGTCCCTGCCTGGCAGGGCTGCAGGAAGGGTGTCTGGTGCAGGGGGAGATGCTGGTGCTGGGGTGGAGGGGCAGATGTGGCCATCCCTGCATGCTACCTGCACCCAGTGGGCAGGGACACAGACAGGGAAAGAGGTGTGGCGGTGGAGAGGAGCAGGAACAACCATGTGAATGATGAGGATGATGCTGTGGATGGAGGCACTGAGCAAAAGGGATTGCAAGAGCCATAGAAAAGCCACTCTGATGCTGAGGAAAGCTGGCCTTATCCCTAGCCCAGAGGTCCATCTCTGCAGCCAAGAGGCTTTGGCTTGAACCCACACACGTGGTAGGGGGAAAGTAACAGCACTGAGGACCTGGAGGTGGGACTGAGCACACACGAGAGAGCAGGGCATGCCCCTGGAGGTGGTTTGCTCATGGCCAAACGTGTTTGGCTATATCTTTGCTGCTGGGTCCTCTCCCAGCTTCACCATTGTGTCCTGGTCCCTCTGCCCTGGGGCTCTGTGGTGCTTCAGCTGGAGGGGGGCCAGCTACACCTCTTCTCTCTCAGCTGTAGAAGCAATTTAGCATCAGTGTGTGGACTGAGGGCTTGGCCCCAGCCTGGAAACAAGATGATGGATTACAGGTGGCTGAGAGGAGCAGGGGGAAGGTGCAGGAGAAGCAGTGAGCCAGCCCTCTCCACAATAAATAGCAGCACCACACACCACCTGCCTCCCCCTTATCAGCTGTTTTGTAGTCACCCCAGCAGTAAAAGAGCTGGAAGGAGAGGTCTGAGAAAGGCTGGGGAGAGATTCCCACATTAGAGAGAGTTTCTTCCCACATAGAGGGATGAGGCAAGAGAAAACATGAAGGCATTGGTAGGAAAATCTTGCCAGAAAAAGAGTCTACAAGTGCTGGCTGGGGGCTCAGCTGGAGCCTCCCAGGGGCTTCAAGGCCTTGCTTCCATCTATTTCCTCCCCCAGCTTGCAAATGGTGAGTAAAGCTTCAAGGGTTTAGGGGCTCAAGAGCACCCAGCAAGCAGCACCCAGCTGTCCTCTTTCCTCTTGGGGAAGGAAGGACATGGCTGGGCTTGAGGGTTCCCATGTGGGGTTTGCTCTGCAAGGTCTGGGGAAAGGGAAGATGTTGCTATCAGATGTTGCTGTGGGAGTAACAAGTGATAGGACAGTAGGAAGTGACCTCAGGTTGTGCTAGAGGAGGTTTAGGTTGGGCATGAGGAACAGTTACTTCCCCAAAAAGGTTGTCAAGCCCTGGGACAGGCTGCCCAGGGCAGTGGTGGAGACCCCATCCCTGGATGGAGTCCAAGCTGCATAGATGTGGTGCTGAGGGCTATGGTTTAGTGGTGAGCTGGCAGTGCTAATGGTTGGACTTGGTGACCATAAAGGTCTTCTCCCACTGAACCAGTTCTATGGGGGCAGACAGGAGGAGAATAGAATAGATCAGGTTGGAAGGGACCTTCAAGATCATCGAGTCCAACCCATCATCCAACACCACCTAATCAACTAAACCATGGCACCAAGCACCCCAGCCAGTCTCCTCCTAAACACCTCCAGGGATGGTGACTGTGGTATCTCCCCTTGAGCAGAGAACAGCTTCCCAGGGACTGCAGGGGCTTTGCACTTGAATTATTAGCCTGGAGAAGAGGAGGCTCAGGGGAGACCTCAGTGCTCTCTACAACTACCAGAAGAGAGGTTGTAGCCAGGTGGGGGTTGGTCTCTTCTCCCAGGCAACCAGCACCAGAACAAGAGGACACAGTCTCAAGCTGCCCCAGGGGAAGTTTAGGCTGAGGTGAGAAGAAAGTTCTTCACAGAAGGAGTAATTGGCCCTTGGGATGTGCTGCCCAGGGAGGTGGTGGAGTCCCCATCCCAGGAGGTGTTCAAAGAAGGCTTGGCTGTGGCACTTGGAGCCATGGTTGAGGTGTTAGGTAAGAGGTTGGACTTGGTGATCACTGAGGTCTTTTCCAGGCTGGCTGATTCTGTGATTCTATTTCCTTTGGCTCTGCTGCTGGCTGTGTCCTTTAAAGTTGTTAAAAAGGGCAGGAGAGGGAGGAACAGCAAAGCTGACATCCTGTCCGTGGGGTCCAGATGCAGCTTCCAGAGTACAAATTAGCAGCTGCAGAATGGAACCGCTTAAAAAGAGAGTTAATGAGATGGGTATGCAGGCATCTGCTTTCTATCAATCATCATTCTGTGTGCTGTGCAATGGGAAATATCAGCTTTTAATGACTCTGAGGAAGGGGGGGGGGGGGGGAAGAAAAAAGAGCTCCAGGCATGCACACAGACACAGCGAGCCAACAGAATTCCAGAGCCTGAGAGGTCTGAACTCTGGAGAGATGTTCTGGAGATGGAAAAACCCCAAGTGACACCTCTTGCACTTCTCTATTGTTTGACTTATGTTAGTTCTTCCTTTTTTCCCCCACCCCTCTCTCTCCCCCCCCTTTCCTCTGGTTATATTTAACCTTTGTGTTCAATTAATCTTCTCTGTTTATTAACAACCACCCCGGGGTGAGTCTCCTCCCCTCTTCTTTTTATTTTTTTCCTCTTGGTTCCACAGCTCAAGTGTTTGCACCAGGCCAGAAGTCCTTGCTGCAGGCACCTGCCTTCCTCCAGCCCTGCAGAGAGGCACTGGCCGAGGAAAGGTGGCTGCAGCTCACTGGCAAGACGTGGAGTTGCTTTTCAGCTTGAAGCAAAGATGGTTTGGGCTCTCCTGTTTCAGCTCTCCTTTGATGAAAGCAAGCAGGGGTTAAGCTGGTTTCATATCACTCCAGCACCAGGGATGTCCTCCTTGCAGGTCCCTTAGGGAAGCTGCTGAGCTCATTTCCCATGAGGACACCACCCCGAGGGTCTGTAGAGTGAGGACAATGCTGTCTGCAGCTACCTGAAGGGTGGTTGTAGACAGGTGGGGGTTGGTCTCTTCTCCCAGGCAATCAGCACCAGAACAAGAGGACACAGTCTCAAGCTGTGTCAGGGGAAGTTTAGGCTGGAGGTGAGGAGAAAGTTCTTCCCAGAGAGAGTTGTTAGCCATTGGGATGTGCTGCCCAGGGAGGTGGTGGAGTCACCATCCCTGGAGGTGTTCCAGAGGGGATTGGATGTGGCACTTGGTGCCATGGTTTAGTAGTCATGAGGTGTGGGGGGGACAGGTTGGACTTGATGAACTTTGAGGTCTCTTCCAACCTTAGTGATTCTGTGAAAAGTTAGAAGTACAAATACAGAATTAACCAGGTTGGAAAAGACCTTCGAGAGCATCGAGTCCAACCTCTCACCCAGCACCATCTCATCGACTCAACCACAGCACCGAGTGCCATGGGTCCTTCACTGGCCTGGTCTCACCCAGGATGGGGACTTCAGGCAGTCTGATCAATTTTTGCCCCTGGAGTAGACAGCCAAATGCAGCAGAGAGGTGGAGATGGTGGTGTGGGAGAGGCATGGAGATGACTCTTCAGCTCCTGAAGGGCACAAGCTCCTTGAGGTCCTTCTCTAGGCAGGGAGAAGCTGTAATTCCTGGTAGTGCGGAGCTCAGTCCTCCCTAGCTCTATGCTTCTGCTGAAAGAGCCTGGCTCAGGCCAGGAGTCTTTTCCTCAGCTCATTGCCTGTACCTTCACAACATCAAGCCCTTAGGCTGAAAACCAAACAGGGCTTTTCAGAGAACTTCTGATGGTTTGGGATTCAGAGGCTTAGGCAGGTGTTGACAGCTGTCAGACTCCGTCACCTGCATCGGGGTAGTGTGTGGGCAGCAGGCTCCCCTTCCAGCCACATGCCCTGCTGCCAGTGCCTGAGGGAATTGCTGCCAGAGCTGGAGGGTGAGGGGAGGAAAGGATCCACTAGCAGGGATGGCAGACCCCTTAGCTCTGACCTCAGCAAGGTGTTGATAGCTGGACAGCATTGATCTCCAGGGCTGGCTGGAGCCACAGGCTTAGGGTTGCCACAGGCTGTGCAGAGATGGAGGGTGGAAGGGATGAGAAGGGTGTTGGGGCTGGATGGCAAAAAATGGTCCCATTAAACCAGAGAGAAACAGTTGTCCCTCTGTTGGGAAATGCCTGGGACAGAAGTCTTGAATCTGGTGCCATCTGTATGGTCCTGGGTGGCTCTGTCCCCTGGTCAGGGGACCAGTGTCCATTCCTGACCACCTCTGAGGTGAAGGGTAGGGACTGAGCATCTCTGTGGTGAGAGGAGCTGGGGACAGCCAGGCCTGGGAATGGTTTCTCCTGAGAGAGACCAGATGTGTGGGGAGGAGCTGTGCTGGGGGCAGGCTGCACAGTAACGAGAGGAGTTTTGCCATGGGTCCCCTCCAGGCTGTCAAAGCAGCACCTTGTCTCCCCATTCCACCTTCCTTCCTCCTCCACCCTTTCCACTGCACACTCTTCACACCTCCTAAACCTATTTTGGGCCATCTGATGAATCCCAGATGCCTCAGGGAAGCAACAGAAGTGGTGGTGAGCTCCAGGAGCTGCTTCACACCGCTTCCTTGGCAATGCCCACAAGCTTCTGCAAGCCAAGGGAGAGGGGGAAGGAGGGGAGCAGGGAAAAGAAGGATAACTGAGTGCTAAATGAGCCTGGTCCTCAGTACTGCCATCATTTGTGGAGAGGTGAGTGAAGAAAGAGGATCACACCTGGTCCTGGAGGAAGGTAGTGATGGTTGGGATGGGTTCACATGATTGGGACATGCTTGGGGAGGAGGTCATCTCTGTGGGGAGGCTGTGAGACAGACCTGGGAGCTGCCTGAGCAGCCTTCACTGGTAAAGATGGGAGTCCAGGAGAGGAGGGAGAGAGATGAGTGAAAGTGGGGAGCAAACACTGCTGTGGTTCTCTGCTGTGTAAATCATGTGGCAGGGGATGGTTAATGTGACTCCAGTGTCAACCCTGAATGCTGAGAGCAAATACCTGTGGTGCTGGCATTGGTATCCTCAGCCCTGCACCCTGTTGCCTTGTGCTCTTCAAACCCCTCCGAGCCCTACAACCTTCTGGGGACCTCAGGACATCAGCTGCAGCCCAGTTAATTTGCTTCAGCTGCACTTCAGAGGGGTCTAACCTTGCAGAAAGAGGCTCCTCAGAGCAGGGTGTCTGGGGCATCCTTGCTGGGGGGGGATCAGCTCTTGGCATAGATGTGCAGTGGCTTGAGGTCAGGGCTGAGATCTTGCTGGAGAGTCTAATGGGGATGGTCTGTGAGAGGTGGAGACACCCTGGGCAGGAAGAAGGTATTTTGGGTGGCAATGCAGGAATGCAGCCCATTGGGCTGAGAAGCTGCTGGGTGCCTGGGGAAGAGGGGCAGGGAGAGGCTTCATGCCCATCCCCAGCTCTGTAGGACAGATGTTGTGGTGTATTGTGGGCATGTCCACAGCATCTGGCACACCTGGGTGGAGTCTCTGGGTATGAAGATCTCAGTCTTGCCTCTCCTTTGTAGGTGAATATCCAGCTGTGATGTCCTTGCAGCAGATAGGGAAGGTCGAGGATGAAAGGCAGTAAGCTGCTGATTTTTTTTAGGCAGCTGAATCCCACAGCTCCTGGAGAACTCCATGAGAAAATCAGCTGGGGAGGGCTGAAAATTGCCCCCCAACATGAAACTGCCAGAGCAGCTCAGCTGGGAAGCAAAGCAAGCTGTGCTCACAAGCAAAACTACAGTCTAAAACATGGAATGCAATGAATATGTACCAAAAAACCCCCACAATATTTACACGTTTATAAACAGCACAAGAACCCCCCTGGACAAAACCAGGGGGCTGCTAAGAGCTTCCCCCTCCCTGCTCCCTTCTCTCCCCTTTACTGTGTACAGGGAAGGAGGGAAGAGCAGAGAGCTGCCTGTTAGTACTTAGCCACCACAAAGCGATGCAGCCAAGGTCAGCCAAGCCAGCAGAAGCCAGAGCTGGTGTCTGCTAGAGGCCAAAAAGAGAGGAAGTTATTAGTGTGCAAAACTAACTTTCATGTTAGGTATCTGCCCAGTGGGATTATTTAGACCTTATCATTGTTTTCCTCTTTCCATCCAACAGTAATTCATTTACATTCCACCACTTCTGCTCAAGACCTGAGGGAGCTGGGGTTGCTTAGCCTGGGGAAGAGGAGGCTCAGAGGAGACCTTATTGCTGTCTACAACTACCTGAAGGGGAGTTGTAGCCAGGTGGGGGTTGGTCTCTTCTCCCAGGCAACCAGAACAAGAGGACACAGTCTCAAGCTGCACCAGGGGAGGTTCAGGCTGGATGTTAGAAAGAAGTTCTTCATAGAAAGAGTAATTGGCCATTGGAAAGGGCTGCCCAGGGATGTGGTAGAGTCCCCATCACTGGAGGTGTTTTAGGAAGAGATTTGATGAGGCACTTGGTGCCATGGTTTAGTTGATCAGATGGTGTTGGGTGATAGGTTGGACTTGATGATCTCAAAGGTCTTTTCCAACCTGGTTAATTCTGTGTCTGTGGAAAAATTTCTAGGCACAACCTGAAACTACCACACCAGCTCTGGCTGTGCTGCACGCAAGAGGGTGGCTCCCAGCTTCTCCACCACTCCCTGCTTTGCCTTACCCTCTCAGCCTGCCCTCACTCTCCTGATGGTATTTTTCTCGTGTTTCTTGCAGGTTTTTTGTCAACTTCCCCTCGGCCAAGCAGTACTTCAGCCAGTTCAAGCACATGGAGGACCCCCTGGAGATGGAGAGGAGCTTGCAGCTGCGTAAGCACGCCCGGCGGGTCATGGGTGCCATTAACACCGTGGTGGAGAACATCAACGACTCCGAAAAGGTCTCCTCTGTGCTGGCCTTGGTGGGCAAGGCCCATGCCCTCAAGCACAAAGTGGAGCCCATTTACTTCAAGGTAAAGCATAAAAGGGATAGAATAGAATTAACCAAGTAGGAAAAGACCTATAAGGTCATCAAGTCCAACCTATCACCCAGCACCATCTAATCAACTAAACCATGGCATCAAGTGCCTCATCCAGGCTCTCTCTAAACACCTCCAGTGATGGTGACTCCACCACCTCCCTGGGCAGCACATTCCAATGGCCAATTATTCTTTCTATGAAGAACTTCTTCCTAACATCCAGCCTAAACCTCCCCTGGCACAGCTTGAGACTGTGTCCTCTTGTTCTGTGTTGCTTCAGAAGTTAGGGAGAGGGAGCTGTGGTGAGCTGGAGCTGCCTGTCCTCTCTTGAAGTTGATTAGATGGGGTTGGGTGATAGGTTAGACTTGATCCTGTAGGTCTCTTCCAACCTGGATGATTCTGTGTGAGTCTGTGTTGGCTGGTCCTGGGGGTTGCTCCCTACGTGGCTGCAGCATCCTGCTGCGATGATGTCCCACACAGATCACCATCCCCAAATGCAGCCCATGCTGGAGCACCCCTGCGAAGGGCACCCCACCTGCCTGCAGCCTCTCCAGCATGGCTGTGGCTTCTTGTGTCCCCTCTTGTAGAGCTCGAGCATGATAGAAGGGTCTGAATAATCTGAGCTGCCCAAATAGGGAGATCATAGAATCAATAAGGTTGGAAAAGACCTCAAAGATCATCAAGTCCAACCTGACACCCAAGACCTCGTGACTACTAAACCATGGCACCACGTGCCACATCCAATCCCTTCTTGAACACCTCCAGAGATGCTTGGGCCTTCAAGCAGCACCCCATCACAGTCAGGGCTCAGCCTCCCCAGGACCCAAGCAGGATGGTTACCTGCCCTGTCTGTCCCCCGGGGTGTCAGCAGACCTCCTGCACGTCTGTTTGTCCCACAGGGCACTGTCACTCCCAAACTCGGCGTCGGGATTAAAGCGTTTGGGTAGCACACAGCTGCGTTCGCTGTCAGCTGCTCCCTGGGGAGTCGTTAACCCTTTTGCTCCCTCCAGAAACTCACCGGCGTCATGCTGGAGGTGATTGCCGAAGAATATGCCAACGACTTCACCCCGGAGGCTCACGGAGCCTGGACCAAGATGAGGACCCTCATCTACACCCATGTGACGGCGGCATACAAGGAGGTGGGCTGGGCGCAGTACCCCTCCGCCACCCTGTGAGCGCCCAGCGGGGCCAGGCGAGGGGCAGGGAGGGCTCTGCTCACCCCAGGACTTCACTCTGGTCTCTTCTCAAGATCTTCGCTCAGTCTGGGGAGCCCGGCAGGGCCAGCTCCGTAAGCTGCCAAGTCACAATTAGATCTCCACGGGGTTTCCAAACAAACTAAATAAGCCAAACCAGTAGGACCGCGAAGGGTGTGGGTGGGTCGGGGTGAAGCGCTTGCAGGGGACGCTGGAAGGGGATGCAGAACGTGAGGGGTAGAGCGTTGGTTGTTGGCTCCATCTTACTGTCCTGGCCCTTCCATCACCACCACCCTCAAATCCCGCAGCTTGCTTGCACCATCCCCAAGTCCCTTGCAGAAGCTCTGCCGGCAGCAGCGCCGTGCAGCCCTGCTCGCTGTCAAACCACACGACTCTTCTGTTCCGTGCTAAACCCCTGGGGCAACGCAGCTCCTTGCTTTTGGGGACACCATGCTCATGGGGACCGCCAGCCGCAGGGCTGGCACTTTGCTTTGCACTTTGCTTTGCACTTTCTCCATTCCCCTGGCAGGGCGGCAGGGCTGGTGGCTGCCACCAGAGTCAGCCTTGGTTGTCCATTAGCCTGCACCGTGGGCTGGCAGCAGCCCTCACCGCCCCTGTCAGTCCCTCTCCTTGGCTGGCTGCTGCAAACCCTCCTGGTGCCGGAGGGAGCGAGGGGGTGGGAGAGACGTCCCCCACAGCGTGAAAGAGTGGGAAAGGAGGTGGGGGGAGGGCTTTGGGCTGCCTTCCCTGGTGGCTCAGAGCATGGTGTGTGGGTGGGTTCTCTGTGCCAGAGGCAGGATGCTGTGAGCCCACTCGCTTCCCTTCAGCTCCGTGGGCAAGAGGGATGTGCATGAGGATGGGCTCAGGTGGCACACGTTGTGCCATTGCCCTGAGAGCTGGCATGTGTCTGTCTGGCCAGCAGCCAGGGCAGTGTGGGACTGGGGTGGCTCTACCCTGGTCAGTAAGAAGGAAGTTTCAGGCTGTGATCAGGAGGGGAAAGATGAAGTGGACATAGCAGTAGGGATGCCTGGGTGTGAAGGAAGGTCCCTGCTGTGTTAAAATGAGTAAGTTACTCCTTACATAGATCATCTTCCTCCCTCTTGGTGAAACTGGGATTCTTCAAACAAAGTGCCTGGTAGAAATCAGCCCATGCAGAAGCTAGGTTCCTCCTTGGGACTGGCAGAGCTCCCACCTGTGCCTGGCAAAGGGATCTCCCCCCAGAACGAGATGTGGCTGTAGGGTTCACAGCACTCATCCTGCCTCCAAGCCCTCCTGAAGCTGTGGGTGAGTCTGTTTGCTTCCTGCCTCAGTTTCCCCTTTGGTTCCAATGGGAGGAGGAGCAGCCCCGTGGCCTCCTGCACACATGAGCCTGGATTTAGATGATGATGCTCTGGGGACTGAAACCCAGAGGACTTGAGGTACAGCATCAGGTGTGCAGGGAAGCTTTGGCACCCTTGTCACCCAGTATTTCTCCAAATGTCTGTTATTTCTAGAGCTCCAGCCTTAAGGGCAGTGTTAGCTGTTGAAGTGGGAGGGGGTCCCCTTCTGAGATTCCCCCTGGCCTCATTCCACCACTGCCCTGGAGGGCCAGCAGCTTCCCTAGTGAGCCCAGCTCCTCTCCTAGATGTTGGCTTGACAGGCACTGAGCCCATGGTCCTGGGCTGGGGTCTCCACAGCCACCTTGGGGACATCCCTCACCCTGCCATGGGGACACCACTGAAGGAGACAGCAGTAACTCCCCCTGAGGCTGACCTCCCTCCTCTGGAGCAGCCAGCCAGAAGCTCTTGCCTTGCTCACCTCCACCCAGTTCATCTGTGCTTTCAACCATCCCCAGGGCACAGGGCATTTTCCTCTTCCTGGTGTTTTGCTCCCATGCCTTGGCCCTGCTGGGTAGGGGGGTGGCCAGCACTGGGTGCCCACTCCCAGAAAAGGTCTCAGTGGGGTTTTTCCCTCTCCTCCTCCTGCTCAGAATCTGTGGGAGCCCATTAGGGGCAAACTCCCAGTCCTGCCCTTGGTATTGCTCATGCCATGGTACTGGCACAGCCCAGGTAGTGACCCCCAAAGCAGCAGGGGAGGTTAACCTGGGGGGAAATGTCTTCTCCTGCTCCTCTGGGCTCGGTTAGAAGCAGCCAGGAGTTTGTACCATTGCCCAGTGCCTTGGCCCTGGGCAAAAAGTGATTTGGGGAGGTCTCTAAGCCTCTTGGCTGTGTTCTTCAGCTCTTCCTCATCTTTCTGCAGAGCCTAGGACGAGGAGTAGTCCCAAAATAGCCCCAGGATTCCACTAATGGCGCTGCAGCTGCCTTGTAGTTCTTTCCTCCCTCTGTCCCACCACAAGACAGGTGGAGAGGGGTGATGGAGCTGGGAGCAAAGGCACGTCCCAACACAGTTTGTTGGGAGGGAACAACTGCTCAGGCACAGCTGACCTTGGCAGCGTGCAAGGTCACAGGCTCCATGGAAGGAAGGGATGGGCACAGGCTGACAAATGATGCTGGTGAGGTGTCAGAGTTGGCACCCCTGAAATCCAGCCACCAGCCTGCACGTGTGAAGGTGCCAGCAGCTGCTGCCTCCAGCCCACGACTCAGTGGCAGAGCAGCTGCTGATCCTTTGCACAGTTGGCAGAGGCAGCTGCTGGCCAGGGTCAGGATGAGAGAAGGCCTGGCTGGTCATTGACTTTGCTCCAGTGCAAGGCTGGGGAGGAACTCCTCGGGGCACAACTGTTGGATGTTTTGTGGTGTGCACGGTGGAGCTCTCCCCAGCAGTCCCTGCCAGAGCCCTGCACACTTCTGCTGGGTTCCTGTGGTCCCCATGCCCTGTGGATGCTGGGCCAGGGATGTTTCCCTCCAGGGATGCTGCACCTTCAGGAAAAATTCACACATTAACCTCTGAGGTTTATGTTCTCCAGGTGGGAATTTCATCTGTCAGTACAAATTCTTCCCCTCCCTTCCCCCAACCCAAAATCAGGCTTGGTTGAGGTCAGCAGGGAAGTCATTTGTGGGCTGGCTGGAAAGTCTCATAGCCAACCCACCCTGAGTGCCTTGGCTTTGGGGGAGCAGCAGCAAGATTCCCTCCCTGCCCCTAACTCACCTTTGCATGGGGCTTGGGGTTTGGTTTCTTTTTCCTTCTCTTTGGTGTGTTTGTGTTGGGGTTTTTTCCCCATTGTTGTTTTGGTGGGTTTCTCTTGCACCTCCAGAAAAAGCTCACCCTCCCACCCCCCAGCCTCCTGCACCCAGGCCTCCATGTGCTGGGCTTGGCAAGTTTTCCAGCAAAAAGCAAATCCAGATGTGTGCAGCTGCTGTCCCTCGAGGAGCTTCCCCCCACACACACTTCCATTTGCTGGCCAGTCAAATATATGCAAGCAAAAAAAAAGCCCCACTAATGATAAATCCCTGTTTATTTTTACCAGCTCTGTAGGATGGAAGCTGAAGCAGGGAGGGTGGCCAGGGCAGGGCTCACAGGGGGAAGAGAAGGAGCTGAAGTGAACGCCCCCTCTCTCTCTGTGGCCTGCAGCACAACAGAGCCTTGCTGAAACTGGGGGGGGAGAGGGGGGGAGGGGAATTCTCATCTGGGGAGGGATGAAAATGAACCACCCCCCCCCAAAAAAAAGGTTAAAAATACCATTCTGCAGTGACAGGGTGGAGAAATACCCTGAGGAAGAGCAGAAAGGGAAGCTGAGTCCTGGCTGTGAGCAAGGCTCTCCGGTGCATGCACGCATCTGCATTGCTGCTCTCTGTTACTGGAGCCCCTTCAGTCCCCTCCCCAAACCCACCACAGACAGATGGGGACCCCCTTAGCCCCCATTGCCTCCAGGCCCTGCTCACTGGGGCTCCACATCTCACTTCCTGGCACGCCTAGGCTGAGATAAGGGTGTTGGCCACGGGCTCAGCTTTGCTCTCCTTGGTGGTGGCAGGGAGGGACCAACTTGCAGAGTTGTTCCCCTAGAATTCATGGGTCGGAAGCTGGGAGCTCAGGTAGGTCATGGCACTGGCACATGCTGGGGACCAGCCAGTCTCTCTCCTTCCCTGGGGAACCACCCGTGTCCCCTCGCCCCCATTTGCATTCCCCAAGGATGCTGTCAGGCTGCTCCTGCTCACTCTGCTCCTCGCTGATGGCTGTGCCATTGTGGCTGCCCTGTACCTGCCAGCCCAGATCCTGGAACCAGGGCAGGATCTGGCCTCTGGCTCAGCCACTGCCTCTGTGTTCGTATCAGGGCTGGGAAGGTCTTTGTGCCCCTGCCCACAGCAGATGAATGCTGAGTGATGAGGGGTGTTTGGTGTCCCTGGGGCAAGGTTCCTCTTCAAGTACCTTGTCCTGGCTCCCCACACACAGCTTCTGTCTTCCCACCCCATGTTCAGCACTGCCTTTGGCCAGACCAAGCTCCTTGTTGGAGGGAAGGGGAAGCGGTAGGTTGGGACAGGACACAGATCCTGTTCTCCCCTCCCTGTGGCCAACACCCGTGGCAATTACAGCCACTCAGCCAGTTCAAGAGACACCCCAACAGCACCAGAGGGACAGGGAACCCTTAAGAACCTTGTGCCACCACCTTCATCTTCTCTTATGGCGAGACACACCCCTCAGGCAGCCATGCCACAGGCTGTCCTCGGGGAATCCTCTTCCATCTCTGCCAGCTTCCTCCAGTTTGCCCTAGGAAAGGAGGTCCTAGCACCTCCCCACTCTCTCTGGGGACTTCAGTGGGGACCAGACCTGGGCTGGCTGGACCAGAGCTCAGCCTCCCCTGCCCCTTGCCGCGGGGATGCTGCTGGGACCAGCACCAGCCCTGCCAGGCAGATGGGTGGAAGGGGAACCCAGGAGCTGCCCTGGTTCCAGCTCACGGCGAGGGAAGGCTAAAACTCCCTGGGGCTGACCCTATTTAACAGACTGCGACGCTGATTATCTTCCATAGCTGAAGCTGTCTCTAACCGTTGGTATGTCTCAAGCAGCCCCACCAGGACCCACAGGTGTGGCCTGGGGGGGCCTGGTGTAGCTCCATGTCTTTCCTGTTGACTGCAGATCCTGTTCCTGTTGGTGTTTCTCGGCGCTTCCGTGCTGGTTTTCCACGTGCCGTTCCGTGTACCATTGGCTGTACCTTGTTGGTTGATCATTCTCCTTTGTTTCCTTTTGTAGGTTTTTAGTATGTTTGTAACCAGACAACAATGGTGTTATTAAACCCAAACCTGTATCTTCAGTGGATAAACCAATCAAACCACAACCTGCCCCCCCCCAGCTCTTCTTGCTTTCTTTCTGGTGGGGGGGTTGGGGGTGTTGCTGCAAGGGGATCGTGAGCAGAATGGTCTGGGGGGTTCCTGTTTGCTCCCAGGGCACTGGAGAGGGAGCTTTGGAGGTGAAAAGCAGATGTGCCCTTCACTGACCTTCTCTTCCAAGGCTGGTAGAGGTGGTTGGAGGCACCTTACTAACAGGGTCAAGTGAGAAGGGGAAGGTCTGCTCCTACTCCAGGCTCTTTGCTTGGCATTCAGGTATGTTGTGCAAACCTCTGGGGGCTCTCCCTGAACCAGGAGCTGTTCCTGTGCCTTCCCCAGGTAGGATAAGCTTGGTATCAGCCAAGGGCTTTCCCTCACAGATGTCCTAAGGCTGATGTGCAGCCCCCATGGCACATGAACCCAGGCAGGCACCAAGACAAAGGCTCATCTCCGCTGTGGGAGGCAGCAAGGCAGAGCTGGGTGTGAAACCTGCAGTGGTGGTGGCCACAAGATGCAGTAGCCAGGGCCAACAAGGACTGTGAGACAGTTCCCAGCCTCTACAAACACCCAGCAGCTCCCTGAGTAGCAGAAGCCAAGTTTTCCATGGCACTATCCCTTGCTGCTCCTCCTGTGCCTCTCACTGTGGCTGGATCACATTGCAGTGGGATGAGTCCCAGTGTGGTTGGGTCATGCTGTGGTTTTCTCCCATGGGTCTCTCCAGCTCCTTCTTTAGCAAAACAGATCCATGGTGTACTTGAGACCTCTGACCCATTTGGTTGGTGCTGGCCAACCTTTCCAAAGTTACTGGCAGAGGATGGAGGAACAGACAGACCCATGTTGTGGTCCCATAAGCTCCATTTCCATGGCATGCAAGGCTTGGAAAAGAAACCTGAGCAATGCCTTTTATTGTGCTCCTCTCTACTGATGCCAAAGCAGCAGCACACATTAGCAGGGGCTTTCAGGGAAGGGATAGCTCATCCCACCAGGCTGCTGGAAACCACCAGCACCTGGCCACAAGCAATTTTAAGGTGTGCAATTCCAGTTCAGGATCCCAGTCTGAGGCTTGAGGGGAGGCTCAGTGGGGTCTGAGAAGGAGGAGTTCAGAGATCAGTGCCTTGGAGGCTGCCCAGGGTTTTTAGGAGCCTGCTGCTGGCTTGACTCCTGCTGGATTGAGAGCAACACTGATGTTTTCCAGCCCTGCACATGATTGAGTAGCTCCTGCGTGGGCAGGCTCTTGAGCTAGTCTGGAATCCCCAAGCTCCAGGGGCTGGGGTGGCTGTGCAGAGGGAGCCTGTTTCTTCCCTTACTGCTTACAGAGGTGGGAACCAAGGGTCAGTCCATGTGGGGAGGAGAATAACTGCCTGCTTCTGTCTACCTTCTGCTGCATCCTTTTTTGAGGAGGGGGGGAACCTCTTGGTGCTGTCAATGTGATCAGTAAGCCATCCTGGGAGCCTGCACCACATCCTGGATGCTCTTCCAGGCGGAAGCAAACGGTCAGCAGAGCCCACACGCTGCTGCGCTCCAGATGGGAAACATTGGCTTGGAAACCACGAGGGAAAGAGCCACCCAGCTCGGGAACAGGGAGGTTCCAAAGACGACCTGAACCTCTTAGACCTTTGCACGCTGGGCTGAGACCAGCCAGAACAAAGGGTGACCAGAGGATGCTGACACAGGGCTGGATTTTCCAATGAGTTGTTGAGAAAGAGCTGGGGACTGCAGCATTACCTTGCAGGGAGAAAATATGTACACAGCCCTTCACTTTGTACTAATATTTACCCCCAGATCCTGTTGCTTCGGGGTGGCTGTGATGATCACAGCGTGACCTGGACCCCAGGGCCAGGCCAGTGCTCTGCAAACACTGCTGGAAAAGCAGATGGGGTGGGAGGATGAGGTTCCCTGGCACATTGGCCCAGGTGCTGGGGTGATGAGCTCACACCCTCCTGCTTCCCTGTGCCCAGGGAGTCTAAATCCACCTTGTTTCCAAGTGGTGCAGCCTGGGGGTGCTGCTGCTGCTGCTTTCCAGGAGGCACCACTCAGACAAAGGAGCTGATGGTGATCCAGCTCTTAGAAACCACCTTGGTGGCCCCGGTGATGATTCATGGGTGGGGAAACAGAGGGAGGAGGGAATTTAATAGCTAAGACATGGCATGGGGTGTGCACCCAGACTGTCTTCATGCTCCAGCCCTGGGAAAGGCCACCTGGCCCTCACCATGGGATGTGGAGCTCCAGTGCTCCCTGCCCAGCACATGATGGAGAAACTGCAGCTCCATGAGCCCAGTGCAGATTTGGCTCAGAGGTGGCACATCTCTGTCATGTGTCCATCTTCCACTGGCACCTGGTGACATCCAAGTGACAGCCAGGAGGTTATTGTGAAGGACAGAAGGAAACCCACCTGCAAGGAGGAGGTTAAAGACAACAAGCAATAACCACACTGCACAAATACCTCCCCTGGTGATGAGGAGAATCCTCCCTTGTGTGGCACAGGGCAAGGAGCCTCCAGAGGTCAAGGCCAAATGTTCCCACCAGCTCAGAGGACACCTCCCTTCTGCATTATCTACACTGAGATAAGAGCCAGGGGCTCCAGGCTTTGTTGTAGGAACCACCCTCACCAGTGCAGGGTTTTTGGTGGCTCCTTGCTCAGAGCAAAGCCCCTGGAGGGAAAAAAAAAGGCAGGAAAGAATCATCCCAGGCCAGTGGGGCTGACACTGAGCAGGAGCTGGCCCTTCCTTCCGTGGCAGGCTCCTCTTCAGCTGTGCGGGCTGATATGGTTTATCTGAGCAGAGCTGAATGTAAACGCTGTCAGCGCCGTCCGGGATTAATTCCCGGGAGTTTGGCAGCCGGGAGATGAAATAACAGAGCTGGGAGGGGGGAAGTGCACACATCTCAGACTGAAAAACCCTCTCAGCTAATTTACAGCCAGGTTTCACTTCTCCCAGGCACTTTTGAGAGAGAGCAGAGCCAAGGGCAGAGGGAGGGTGAGGGAGAGGATCGGGAGGAGGAGGATGGCTCCCTGCCTCTCCTCCCCTCTGGGAGCTGGGGGAGTGGGCTTGATTGGGAAGCCACTCTTGACCCAAGGACAGGAGCTGGCCCTGTGGTGCCCCAAAGCGCTTGGCCCCACTGCCAGGGCCTTGGAGGGTGTTGTGGGCATGACCCCCAGTCCACAGCCCAGCCAAACCACCCTCTGGTTTTGCAGGACTCCCAGGGTGGAGGAAGCAGCGCTGAAGGCACCAAGGTGCTCCCAGACACCTGACAGCTGGCATCGTGCCCCAGAGAGGAGCTCCCTCTGCTTGCCCTCATTGATGTATATTACTGGGGGGGCAATTGCCATGCCCACACTGACCAGCTCCAGCTCCCTTTGCTTCGGGGAGCAAACCACACATTCCCATTGCTTGGCACATTGAACACAAGGGACAACCCAGACCAGCTTTGCTGCTGGGAAGGTTCCTGTCCCCACCCTGCCGGGATGGCTGCTGCTGTTCGTCACAAATCCTTTTGATTAACTGACAAGGGCTGCTTGCTTTGAGGGAAAGCTTCAGAAAACTGCCCCTTGCCAGCTGCTGTTTGTATGTTTGGTCAGTTTTGAGGCTGATGTTCCAAGCAGCTCCTGAAATAAAACGATCACCAGGCTCTGCTGCGTTGTGCTGGTTTCGTACCCAGAGAGCAGAGGGGGTTTGCTTTGCTGATCCTTCTCTAAGCAACTGTGTGATTTGCATTTACTTTCTTCAGCTATTTCAGTTAATAATGACAAATATTTTCAGTGATTTTTCTTTTTGTGTGTCATTCTCTTGGTAGAGGGAAAAATAATGTGTGCTGCAGCCTTTGGTTGGCTGAGCAGGGATCTACTGAGCCCAGGTCCTGTGGTCCAAGCAGAGGCAGTGGGGAGGTGGACAAAAAAAGACAGCTTCTCCTTCCAACTCACCTGCCCAAGGACACTTGGCAGGCAGGAAGGTTCAGCCTCTTGCAGAGATGCTGTTCCAGCAGTAAACATCACATTCAGCTCCATGAACCAGAGCCACCCCTGGAGAGGAGACAGCCACGGCTCAGCACCAGGGCAGCCCAGCATCTCCCAGCCCAGCCTGTATGCATAAGGCTGGGCTTGGCAGAAGGAGCCACTGGGAAGGCTGGATAAATAGCAGTGAGTGAAAAAGATTGCTGCTCAAAGGTCATTGCCTCCTCTGCACAACTGTGAATTCTCCTGCTTCAACCCCTCCTCCTCTCCAGGGCAGCATCCTCTTCCCTAGCCCCTATCCCACTAGCTCCCACTGACCCCAGCCCCACTGCTGGGGGTCAAAGCAGCCTCCCCACCAAGCCAGGCTATTCCCAGCCTTCCCGAAAGCTGGACCAGTATCCCAGGAGATCTGCCCTTGCCTGCTCCACTAAGTCACCTCAGAGCCCTCCCAGATCTGTATTCTCTGGGAAGGCAATAAAAGAGAAGGAAACCCCAAAAGACAAACTCCCACCAGCCTGCCTTTGATTCCATCTGATACTGATTTATTCCTTACTGCTTTCCCACCACAGGCTGGGCAAGGAGGAAGGGAGGGCAGGAGGAACCAGAGCTTCAAGGGGGCAAAAAATACAGATTTTGCACTAACATCTGTCTGGAAGGGTCTGTGTGCTGCTGGGGTGGCTTGGTCAGGATCTGGGGGTGACAGCACCTCTGAGGACAGGAGCTGGGGTCCCCCAGCTCCTCAGGCTGTGGACCTGGAGGTGAGCAGGAGCATCCCTGCCATTGCAAAGGTGACAGAGCACGAGGCAGCCACAGAGTATGGCATAGGTAGGTGATGGGTGCTGCACCCCATCTCCCATCCTCTTGATAGCTGAGGCAGCAGGGACAGGCTGGTGAGGACTGGTGAAAAGCTCTGTTTGTCACAGAGCCTGGTGGCATCGCTGTCACCAGCACTGTGGTATGGCAGGAAAGACTTGAGAGGGGCTTTCCCTTCCACTCTGCCCTCACAGAGCCAGACCTGGGTTCCCAGTTTACCTAACAGGAAAAACTAGTCCCATCTTTGCATGAAGCACCAAAATCCAAGAGGTCTCAGTGTGCTCCGTGCTCCTCAGGGGCTGGGCACCCCTGCCCTAACCACTGGCACCAGTGGGGAAGGGGCAGAGGGGCACTGGATGCTAGCGAGATGGAGGTGAGAGGGAAAGGAGAGCTGAGGGATGGCAGGGGCTGAGCATCCTCTGCTGCTGGTGGGAGCAGCTCCCAGACCGCTCCCAGCGCTGCTGAGCGTGGCCGTGGCCTGGCCTCTGCCGTTCGCACCGGGAACGGCACCGCTGTAGGCAGCCAACCACGGCCCCGGGCTGGCACAGCGGGCACCTGCCCGCCACGGGGCTGTGCCGGCTGGCAGCGGCCCGAAGTATTGGTGGCACCAGGGACAGGCATGTTTTTTTAACCCCCAGAGAGATCAGATAGAATGAGAGTGGTGACCTGGGGGGAGGGCTGGGGCAAGGCATGTACCCTCCCTGTCCCAGAGCATCTGCTCAGATGCCCCAGCCCTGGTGCTGGCACCAGTAGGGGTAGTAGGGGCTCCCAGCAGGTCACCCACTAGCATGGCTCCAGGGTTCACCCTGCTTGAGACAGGTCTCTCGGTGCCAGGGTGCACAGCACTGTGTCCCCTCCCTGCTTTCCTCTGGGGACACGCCAGTGAGGACGTTGCTGGCTGGGTCAGGCTATGGGGTGGTTTGCCCCAGAGAGGGAAGTGCTGTGCAGAGCATCTCCCCAGCATGCTGACACAACTCCCTGACGTTGCTGCCTTGGGGGTTTTTCGGTCATTTCTTTCGCTTCCTTATTGCCCAACGCTCCACGGGGTTGGCACAGGTGGCAGCCACTGTTCTCTCCTTCCCTCTGTGGGCCTCTCCAGCCTGCATGGAGCTCTGCCTAGCTCCTCCACAGAAGGACACGTCCCACAGGTCCAAGCACTGGAGCGAGATGCAGGTGGGGCCATGGCAGCAACGGTTTTGTTTGCCATTGTTTGTCCCAGACAAAGATGGGCTGATCCATCCTCTCCCAGACACAGGGGTTTTGTGCCTGGCATCTTGGCACAGGTCTCTGCTTGCCATCAGCCCCAGATTGCAGCTGGGGACACCCCCAACCTCACCCCTACCTCACCTCTGAGTCATGGGCAGGGAGCTGCCACCTGCCCCACGGCACTGCCCACATTGGGACATCCATGACCAGCCACACATCCCAGCACTGGCTGGGCTCTCCCCTTTCTCCACCTGCTTCAGAACACAACTTCAAAGGCTCTGGGGGGAACCAAAAGCTTTTCCCACCTTTTTTCTACCATGAAGCAGAAGTAGGTTTGCTGAGCAAGAACCCACAGAGGTGGCAGGTGGAGGGACCCTGCAAGCTGAACGCCCTGCTAGATGTCAGTGAATCCAAGGTAGACCCAAGCTGCAGCACCCAGGGACAATTTTAGCACAGCAGATGTGCTAATATGAAGGCAATATCAATATTAATGAAGATGAGGCAAAGTTACAGCCTGGTCCTGGCTGTGGGGTCAGTCCAAGCTCAGCTGAGACCCCCAGCAAGCCATGGGCCAGGATTGAGTCTGTGGCAAGCCCAGGGTGTGTTTGCCACACAACCACCTCAGCACTGCACAGCCATGCCACACCCAGCCTATGAAGGTCTCTCCTCAGCCCCCCAAATCCTGCTGGCCTCCCATCTTCTCTGCAGGGATAGGAGGAAGCTGGAGGTGAGGCCGTTGTGACTGAAGAGGGACACAGTGCTGGGGGTGGTGGCAGCTGGGGCAGTTCCCCTGGGTTCAGCTCTGCCAGCCCTTGGTGACTCACTGCTGCTGAAGCCAACAGGACCGGCTCTGCGGCCGCTGCCCACTGCCCTGGCCCCACCATGTGTCACCCAGATCCAGCCCAGCCAGCGGGACAGGCCTGTGCCCGCAATGCTCTCTGCACTGTGCCAGCCTGCCCCACGTTGGGCATGCTGGGTCCCCGCTGAGTGGGAGAGGGTTAAGAGGGTCATGTCCTGGAGTTTAATAGTGCCCAGTCCTAACAGGGACTGCTTTGAATGGTGACTTGGTCCCAAAGGTGGGCACTTAGAATCACAGAATCAACAAGGTTGGAAAAGTCCTCAAAGATCATCAAGTCCAACCTGTCACCCAACACCTCATGACCATAAACCACAACCACTTCCTGGCCACAACCTCCCTTCAGGTAGTTGTAGAGAGCAATAAGGTCTCCCCTGAGCCTCCTCTTCTCCAGGCTAAACAATCCCAGCTCCCTCAGCCTCTCCTCATAGTGCTTGTGCTCAAGGTCTCTCACCAGCCTTGTTGCCCTTCTCTGGACACGTTCAAGAGTCTCACTTGTGATAGTGACCAGTCCTAGTCATGCCCAGTCCTGGTAGTGCCCAGTCCTAACAGTGATTAGTCTTAACTGTGATTGGTCCTAATGGTGGCCAGTCCAGAAAGTGATCAGTCGCAGTAGTGCCCCGTCCTAATCAGTCTTAATGGGGACTGGTCCTAATTATTGTCATTCTTAATATCATCATTCCTAATTATCAGCAGTCCTAATAGTGGACAGTCCTAGTAGTGGGTGGTCCCAGTGATGGCTGGTCCTGATGCTAACTGGTCCTGCTGGTGACTGGTACTAGTAGCGACTGGTCCTAGCAGTGCCCGGCTCCAACAGCGCCCTGTGCCAGCAGCGCCTGTTCCCAGCTCCTCATTCCCAGTGCCCCAGGTGCAGAGGGCTGTGGGAGGCCGAAGGGCTCAGGCCCGGTGTGACGGTTCTCGGTGACCGGGTGAGGAAACACTTGAGCACCCACGGCTGACGCCACGGGCGGGCGCTGTCCCGGGCGGCCGCGGGAGAAGGCTCCGCCCCCGCGATCCCCGCCCCGTTAAGCCCCGCCCAGTACGTCCCCGCCCCAATGAGGCGCCGTCCCCAGCAAGCCCCGCCCCGTAAGCCACTCCCCCTCCCCGCTCCCCGCCCCCGGTCCCGCCCGGCCCAGGTGGAGGCGGCGACGGCGAGTGGCGGCCGGTGCCGGCGGGACTCAGGAGCGGGACTCCTGGACCCGGGGTTGGGGTTCGGGGCTGTGGCCGTGCCGAGGTGAGCGGGGCCGAGGGTGGGATCGGGGCAGGGGGGTGCCGGTACCTCCGCGCTGCTTCGCCGCCGCCTGATTTGTCGCTGCTTTGTGACCGGCCGCGTCCCGACAGCTTCCTCCTCCGCCCCGTGCCTCCCGCCCGGCCCGTTCCCGGCTGCGGGCGCTGAGTACTGGCCCCGCCGGGGTGAGCACCTGCCCCTGCCCCCGGGGCCTTTGCGGGCGGCACGGAGACCCCTGCCCAGGCTGCGGTCGTGCCCCTCACCCCCCTTGGTGCCTCTAGGGCGAGCAGCCCGGACGAATTCGTGGGGGGACCTTCCTCTTCCTCCTCTTCCTCCTGGGGTGCAAGTGGGTGCATGTCCCAGCGGGATGACCCAACTGTGCAAAAGGGAAACTGTAGGGCGGGAGATGGGGGCCCTGCCCACTCCTCTGCCTTCTCCCCTTGTCCAGTCTGGGGTGGAAAGCCCTAACCCACTTTCTGGAGCCGATGGGCTGATAGCAAGCAGGCGTGTGGTTTTGTTCGGTGGGTTTTCCCCGTGCCAGGCTAGTGGGGCTGGCAGAGCCCTTCAGAAGTGGCAGCAACCTCGAAGCCAGGCATGAGGGCAGGTGAGGGTGCCTGCATCCCTGCCCGCTCCAGCTCTATCGAAGCCGAGCATCCTCCTCCCGCTGGCCGCCTGCCGACGCCGGGGCTTTGTTGTTGTTGCTGGTTTGAGGTTTGGTTTAAAGGCTTGCACGTGGTGCCTGAAGTGATGGATGCTGCCACCAGCCCTCTGCAAGCAAACAAAGCCCTTCCAGAGCAGGAGGGTCCAGGCATCCTGCATCCGTCCCTGCATCCTGGGATGCTGGGCATGAATGTTTTAGCCAGCTGGGGTTTATGCTGCTGGTGCTCAACAGTTTTGGAGCAGAGGGGTGAGGCTGAGCTTCATCCCAGTCCGGCCCTGCCTTGCTGCCAGTCAGCAGGACCAGGCTGTCCCTCCAGGCTTTCCCATAGCCAGCTCACGGTGCCCACGGCGCTCTGAGCTAGCTCCCCGTGCCCAGGCTCTGTCGGGGAAAGGGGACCCGGGAGGCTAGGTTGTTGCCACTGTGTCCCTGCGGCAAGAGGAAGTGCCTGCCCTCCTCCCCAGCCTGGCGTCATCCTTCCCGCCGAGAGGCCACGGGGAGCTGGGACATTGTCCTGCCTGTGTGCACCAGGTCCCGGAGGGGTCAGTCCTGGGGATTTCCAGAGTGAGTACACCCTGCCCCGGTACCGGGGCTGTCCTGAGTGGAGAAATGCCACTTGGCTCTGCTCACTCCATTGTGCCTTCTGAAGGAATGTCCTTTGGCTCCTGCCTGTTTTCCAAGTGGGAAATAACCAGCTTGGGAATGACCCACCTCTGAAACAAGCTGGAAGGTTCAACTGCAGCCGTGCCTGCCTGGGAGAATCCAGAGCTGCCTCAGCATGCTCTGGCACTAGTGGTTTCACAAGTGTCTCCCTGGGCTCCTCACCTGCCTCGCCTGGGCTCTGCCCTTCCCAACTCCTTTGCAGTTAGCAGGGTGATCAACACCTATTGTTGGTTGGTCCTCTGGAGGGTGGCCTTTGTCTGGTTCGCTCCTGCCTGCTGCTAAGTGGGTGACCAAAGCAAGCCTCAGCAGCCCTGCTGCACCAGCACCGCTGCAGCTGCGCTGGAAACTGCACCTGCAGGTGCTGCGAGCCCCGGGGTGGGAAAGGGTAAACCACAGTTTGGGGGCAGTGGGGTTTGGTGCTGAGACAGCCACCTCAGAACAGATTCTGCAAGATGAAGCTGAGCGTGGTGTTGCTCTCAGCTGCACGTGTGAGTGCTTGGTGGAGCGTGGATGCTGGCAGGAGGAACAATAGATGCCAGCAGATGCTGGGAGAGCGGCTTGGGGAATGGGGATGTGGAGTGTGGGGCTGTGAATCTGGTCTGGCTGGGTCACAGAATTACAGAATGGGAGGGGTGGAAGGGACCTCTGGAGATGATGTAGTCCAACCCCACTGCCAAAGCAGGTTCTCCTAGGGCAGGCCACACATGAACATAACCAGGCAGGTTTTGAACATCTCCAGAGAAGGAGACTCCATGCTGCTTTGTGAGGCTGTGCTCCTTGGGATGCACTGGGGGAGATGGGGAGTTCAGGTAGTGGTTGGTTGAACTGAGCTGAAAGACAAGCACATGGCTGTCTTCTGGGCCTGAGTTTTGTTTACTTCTCCTAACTGTTTCAGTGGAGCAGAGCAAATGCACCCTACTCTTCTTCTTGGGATGAGCTGGCAGTCAAACCAGGGCTCATGGCCAAAAAAGTGGGAGACAGGTGATGGAAAGCCAATCAGTGAGGGGGTTGTGAGGAGAGTGGGAGCCCTGGTCCCATTGTCCTAAAGCATTTGTGCCAGTGTGTCACACTCTGCAGGGAGAAGACTTGACCTTCTCCTGCTGTTACTTGCCTGTTTTATGGGCACCCCTGTCTGGGAGCTGCCCAGGTGAGCATGGGGTTCCCAAGACTTTGCCACCTTTCCTACAGTCATTGGAGCTCTGCAGGGTCCTGAGCCCTGAGAAGTGATCATGGGCTTGGTGCTGGCAGGTGCTCTGCACCAAAGGAGTCAGTTAGTGGAGGCTGAAAACTAATTGTTGCAATCTGTATGAGCCCACAAGTGATGGGACCATAAAGTCTAATGACCACTGGTCCCTGCTGTCCTGCTGGGCCAGGAGATGTCTGGTACTGTGATGAGCCCCAGCAGGACTGAGTATGATCGCTTTTAATTACAAGGATCCAGGAGATGTGGTTGTTTGGGAGCATGTGGTGCTTTGGATTATGGTCATTTCCCAGCCCCTGAGGGATCACTGAAGGCTGACCTTGTGAGTGTGGAGGAAACCCTTGGTGCTGGTGGACTTCTCCTTGCTTAATCCCTGTTCCTTAAAAAAATAACCCCCTCTTGGCTGGTGGTTTCATAGTTTCATTCAGGGTTGGAAGGGACCACAAGGATCATCTAGTTCCAACCCCCCTGCCATGGGCAGGGACACCCCACACTAGATCAGGCTGGCCAGAGCCTCATCCAGCCTGCTCTTAAACACCTCCAGGGACGGGGCCTCGACCACCTCCCTGGACAACCCATTCCAGGGTTTCACCACTCTCATGGTGAAGAACTTCCTCCTCACATCTAGCCTGAATCTCCCCACCTCCAGCTTCATTCCATTCCCCCTAGTCCTATCACTACCTGAGATCCTGGGAAGTCCTTCCCCAGCCTTCCTGGAGGCCCCCTTCAGATACTGGAAGGCCACAATTAGGTCACCTCGGAGCCTTCTCTTCTGCAGACTGAACAGCCCCAACTCCTTGCTCTTGCAATGGAGGATAGACCCAGAGAGGATGCCTTGCAGAAGCCCTACATATTGGCTGGCTCCAGAACTAGCCCTGCCCTCTGCTTGACCCCCACATGGGACTCCTGTGTCCCCCTTGTCCTTGGAGACCTGCATCCCAAGGGCTGGCATCATGGGGTGCTGGTCACAGTAGCTGAGGATGAGGCAGGGGCAACTCTCAAATAACTGTTTTGGGAGGGCAGAGGAGCATCCTGCACTCACTGTGGAACTCAAATCCCCATGGGGTTTGCAAGTGAGGGTTTCTCCTCTCCAGTAACTTTAATGAGCTCCTTAGAGTTACCCAGATGGAAGCCCTTACCAACTGCCCAAGGAAAGGACCAGCTCCCTGCCTGCCAGGGCAGTGGGAGGCAGTGAGTCTTGTTGTGCCACAGTGCCTCAGCTTCCTCTCCTCTGAAGTGCTACAAAGGAGTCAGAAAGTGTGAAGGTCTGTGGCCTTACCCCAAGGTGGGGGAGTGTGGGTGCAAATGACTCACTCCATGCCTGTGGTGCTAGGGGCTGTAGCAGGGCAGGGGGCAGGGAGGGAGCAGGGCGATGCCCATCAATGCTCCTCAACCTTTTCCCAGGCTGCTGCTGTCAGATGGGAGGGAGAAATCAGCTGGTGCAGGGGTGACATGGTCTCCATCCTGGATGTCCAGCTGTGCAGTGACCAGTCACTCCTTGATGGGATGCTCCTGCCCTCTGCTCCCATCCTGGGGCTGACTCTTTGTACTTATCTGGGCTGATGGACTTGCTCATGGCAGGAGAGATGTGGCTGGTTCCCTCTGAGATGCTTAATGTGCCTCTGCCCCTCCCATGCCACTGGGCTGCTGCTGGCATTGTGGAGCTGCCTTCACTTCCCATGCATCACGTGGCAGCTTGTGCCTTGGATTTGCCCTGGTTATCCCCTGTAATTCTCCAGCCTGCAGGAATGCCAGGGCAGGGCTGGGAGTGACCTCCTGCTACATGTGAGCCCGAAGGCTGGATGCCATGCTCTAGGGCAGCCAGGGCAAACCCCTGAGGCTCTACATTGCTGTGTCCTGCCCCTTCCTCAGCTCCTCCATGGCCTGAGCAGGGAAGTCCTGCCAGGACTGGCACCATACTTCTGGCAGAAGGCTCTTCCATGGGTGAAGTTGGCTTATGCACCTGGTGGCTCAACCCAGGTCGAGCACTGCTGGGGAAGACTTAGAAATGGCTCCTTAAAACCCAGCACCTGCAGCCAGCTGTGTGGCTTCCCTGTGGGTGCAGCCCCCCTGGCTTGGGATGGTGGGCAGGAGGATGGGGAAGACCCCACCACCAGCTCTGGGCAGCCAAGAGGCTGCAAAGAGTGTTGCTGGCAGGGGTCCATGGTGATGCTGTGGTGCAGGAAGAGCATCACATGGTTTCCACAGGCAGCAGTGAATGTAGGGTTCCCCATGCTGGATGGGGATGAGCTGCTCCCAGTTGGGCCTTCCTTGACAGGGTATGGACCTGGGTGCTTCTGGTCTGGTGGCAATTTGGAGCAAAGCAAATGCGGCTGAGGACTGAGTCCTGTTCAGTTACTATGCAGAGGAGTGGGAGCAGCCTGGGGGCCAAGGGAGCAGTGAAGCTGAATGGGATGTCCAAGGGGCAGCCCCCAGCCTCCTGCCAGCAGAGGTGACACCTTCATCTATAAAGGGACACCCTAAGGTCCTCCTTCCCTCTTTGTAAGGCTATTTGCCCCAGGGAAGGTTTGAAGGAGGCTGCTGCTGTCCATCTGGGCCTCTCCTTTTGCAGGGGGGGGCAGCAGGGTGAGCAACCATGTTGTGAGTGCCTTGAAATGGCCCTACTGAGATAAGGAGCCTGTCCCCAGAGATAGCTTCAGCTGAGGGGGCCCAGGGCTCATCTTCTGGCTGGGATGAGCTCAATTCATGGGCAGAGCTGGGCACCACCTCCTGCTGCTGCAGCCCTCATGCTGGAGGGATGCTCAGAGCTCATGGCAAGGGGACCTTTTCTCTAACCTGGGCTGTTTCATCCCAGCCTGGTGCTCTCTGAAACAGGCAGCATGGGGCTGGGGAAGTCTGCAAGTCCAGCCTGAGCACTTGCACCAAGAGCTGCTGTCAGAATGAGTTTTGCAGAACTGGAGGAAGAAATTACACCCCCCCCCCCCCCCCATCCCCACTGTCCTCTTGCAGAGGGAAGTGAGAATGAACTCAGTAATGACCTGTGGTGTGGGGATTGCAGAGAGATGACCTGCAGACAGGCTGACCTCCTTGGCTTGGGTAAACAACAACCTGGGACCCCTCCAAAAGGCATAGCCAGGGCCAAAGCACTCAAACCATGGTGCCTGTGCACCCTATGTTTAAGCCAAGATAAGAAGGAGTCAGAGCAGCTCTGAGTAATGACTCAGTTCTCAGATAAAACCAAGTTAAATCAGTCGTGGTGGCCTGGGGAATCTGTGTGGTGCCCAGAAAAGAGCTTCCCTTGGGTCTGCAGCGTGCTGCAGCCCTGCCTGTGCTGCTGCTGGGGAGCAGCTGACCCCCTCCCCCCCAGTGTCTTACTGGTGGAGCTGCCCTCACTTCCCTCGCTGCTAGCAGAGATTTTGCCCTTTGCTCTTTCCAAAACCATTGGAGTGGCTCAGAGCCTCCATGTGCTTGGTCCCCACTTGGCCTGGGCTCGAGCCCAAGGAGCAGGTTGGTGGACTGGGGGTCCTCCTGTGCAGCCATGGACCCCACTAGCAGCACCCACTGCCCTGGCCAGTGCATCTCCTCTGCAGGAAGCAGGGGGTGGCTTTGTGCAGTGCCACATGCTAGAGGTTCTGTGGAGGGGGTGTATGGATAGACTAGATAGAAGGAAGAGGTTTTCTACACTGAGGGTGGAGAGACCCTGGCCCAGGTTGTCCAGAGAGGTGGTAGATGCCCCATCCCTGGAACCATTCCAGGCCAGGCTGTTTGTGGCCCTGAGCAACCTGCTCTAGTTGCAGGGGGGGTTGGACTAGATGACTTTGAGAGATGCCTTCCAACCCAAACCATTCTGTGATTCTATGACCCCCTGGAAAAGAGGAGTGGGGAGGATGGTCAGTGGTGCAGAGGGACCCTGGCTCCCTGGAGCTTGCCACCCATCCCAGCAGGTCTGGGAATCACAGAAACATTCAGGTTGGAACAGACCCTCAGGATCTCCAAGTCCCACCCAGAACCCTACTCTGCAAAGTTCACCCCTAAACCACATCCCCAAGCACCACATCCAAACCACCTTTAAACACATCCAGGGCTGGGGACTCAACCACTGGGCAGCACATTCTGATGCCTGAAGCCCATTCCAGTGCCTGAGAACCTTCGGGTGCTGGCACTTGCTCTGCCGGGACTGTGAGGCTGTCGTGCTGGTCACAGTTAACGAGGCTGGGAAACAGTGGAGGAATTCCTCCGTGTGGCTCTTTCCACCCGCTCCCAGCTCTTGCAGGCGAATCCTTCCCAGTCCGTGCGGACCGCAGCAGCACCCCCCGGGGCTGCCGGAGGGACTGGAGCCACGCAGGCTGCCGGTGATCGAACCCTGGCACATGGCTGCCTGGTGCAGCGGTGCGGGCAGCCGCACACCCTCCCCTGGCTCCCCCTGCCCTCCCCCTCCCCTGGCTCCCCTTGCCCTTCCTCCCCTCCCCTCGGCGGGCAGGGCACTGCCCTTATCAGCAGCGCCCAGCGTGCCCCCCCGCCGGCCAGCACCGCTCTATCTCCCCAGCAGCTTTGCTTCCTTCCAGGGTGTGCCGTGAGCTCCAAGCTTGCCCAGGCTGAGCAAACCTGCTGCAGAGTTGCTCAATCAATGTCCTGCCTGCCGTGGAAACCAGGAGAGGGTTTCCTGAGGGCAGCGAGCTGTGTGCTGGCTGCCTGCACACCTGGGGACTGGCCAGGTCCTTGTCACCCACTCAGCATCTGTGTCCCCATCTTGCTATCCCAGCGGCCGTGCTGGAGAGCAGGATTAAAGGAGGTTGAGGTGCTGGAAGGTGTCTAGAGAAGGGCAGCAAGGCTGGTGAAGAGCACAGGTCCTGTGAGGAGCAGCTGAGGGAGCTGGGCTTGTCTAGCCTGGAGAAAAGCAGGCTGAGGAGAGACCTCACTCTCTACACCTCCCTGACAAGAGGCTGGAGCCAGGTGGGAGTCAGTCTCCTCTCCCCGGTTAACAAGCAGCAGGGCAAGAGGAAATGGCCTCAAGTTGCAGCAGGGGAGGTTTAGGTTGGACATTAGGGACAAATTTCTTCCCCAAAAGGCTGCCCAGGACAGTGGTGGAGTCCCTGCCCGTGGAGGGGTTTCAAAGCTGTGTAGATGTGGTGCTGAGGGACATGGCAGTGCTGGGTTAACGATTGGGCTGGATGGGTCTTAAAGGTCTCTTCCAGCCTACACAATTTGATGATTCTGCAGGTGTTCAGTGCTGACCATGTGCCTCAGTAATGCAGGAGAGGCAGTGAGCAGCTTAAAATACTCCCTGAAACACAGCAGTGCTCTCTCGAGGCTCAGAGGGAAAAAACCTTGAGGGTTTGCTGACCAGCCCCTGTTGCAGTGGGGTTGGCACATGCAGGGAGAAGATGGAGCTACCTTCTCTGTGTTGGAAGGAGAAAACAATTCAGGCTGTGTGAAATGGCTGTGCATGGGCTGGGGGTGGTTCTGTGCTCTGGTGTGGGGCTGTACAGGGGCATAAAGTCCCTTAGTGACAGAAGGGCTCCTGCAGTGGTGCCATAAAGTGTATTTTGTCCCTTAAAAAATAACCTACATGCACAAAGCACCAAAAATAAGCAGAGGTGGAGAGGAGGCAGGCAGCAGACAGCGCCTGGCTGCTCCTCAGCTTGGGGGTCACTGCTGTCCAGGTCTCCCCATTTCAGTGGGTCCACGAGGATCTGAGGCACTCGCAGGTCTGGGCTTCCTGAGAAGAAAGAAAAAGATGGAGACATGTAGATCCCCATGCCAGAAGTTTTCTGTGCTTTTCCTTTTTCCCAGTCTCATTTCAAGAGCTGTTTGTGCTGGGCTGCTGCTCTCCGACCTGAAACTCGAGACTGTGAAAAGCTGCTTGAAAGGAAGCAGAAGTGGGGACGGCGCTGGGCGGCTGCTCGGGGCTCTCTCCTGGGGTGTGAGTCTGCAGGGGCTCAGTGCTCCGCAGCATTGGACCCGTTGACACTCCTATCCCAGCCTCTTAATAACTAGGAGCACTTTTTAACGAGGCTCCAGCCTTGAGAGGTCTTTAACTTGCTCGTGAATCATTTATGGGCATGCAGCAGTGGCTCCCTGCCTAATGGAGCCCTGACTGCCAGCAGTGCTGGTGGCCGCAGGGGCTTTTGGGGGCTCCCTGCCATCACTGACCCCTTTCTCACCCCTACAGAGATGGAGAGGGAAGAGCAGGGGCTTGGTGTGCTCAGGGTGATGGGTGTGATGGGTGCTCAGGTGCTCACAGGGGTCCTGCTCCCGGCTCCACACCATCGGGTGGCTCAGAGCCACCTTCTCCTCCCAGCTTAATTGCTCCAGCCTGATGCACTTTTGCTCCAGCACTGGTAATGTTGCCTCCCCCAGCACCAACAGGCTTGGGAAGAGTGATCCTGATCCTTCTCTGAGCCTTCCTGCACCTGCTGTGCCCTGCATGCATCCCCCTCCCACCAGGGCTGCTCTGCAGGGCTGTCTTTGGTGTCTCGTATGGTGCTTGTGCTTGGCTGTCCCCAGCTCTGCTCTGCAGGTTGCTGCTTGGCCTTGCTGATGGTCCTTTTCAGTAGCTCAGAGCATCCCAGCATGTCCCACAGCGAGGCCTTGGACAAGCCATGTCACTTTTTCCATCACTTTCCTCCTTGGGCGTGCTTCCTTGGGTCAGCGTCTGGCATGATTCACCCCAGGGCTAGGAGCCAGCCCTGGTTGCCCTCCCTGTGTCTTGCCTGGTTGAAGACTAAAACCCGTTCCAGTTGCTCACCAGTGGCCTCAACATACCTGCCTTCCCGGGAGGAGATGGAGGCTCCTCCCCTGCTGGAGTGAGGGTCACATCCCTTGCTGCTGGGCATCAGCCTCTGGTGAGCTTCAGTAGATGGTTTTGGGAGGGAAGGTGGTGGTGGCAGGGGATTTCTTCTTATTGTTGGCCACATCAGGTTTCTCCTTGCCACCCCTCTGCCCATTTATTGCACTGCTGCAGGTGATGGCAGTGTCCCCAGTGCATTTTTCTCTCTCCCTGGAGGTCTTTTCCAGACTGTAGTGACATTGCTTTCCAGGGACACTTCTCCCAGCTGCAGGCACAGCTCCAACCAAGCTGAGGGTGTGCTGAGTGTCAAGTCCCTTGTCCATCACCTTCCTGCTGCTGTCGCTGCTTTGTCCCCACATCAGGACATTCACACAGGCCTTTCCACCACACCAGCATGCTGCTTCTCACTTCTCTTTCCTGTCCCACCACCATATCCACCCTGAGTGCCTGGAGATGAGGCTGAAGCTCCCTGGGGACAAGGCTGTGCCCTGCAGATGAGGCAGTTGGTGCTGGTGCTGCTGGGCGGAGCAATGTTCCTGGTGGCATAGTCCTTTGTCCAGAGGCTAGAAGGGTGAAGGGGACCCAGGGATGAAGAGGAGCTGAGAGGAGCTGACCTCAGAGGGCTGAGGTCATCATGGGCTTGCTCTGTGTGGAGGTGCCAGCTCACTCACTTGTTCTCATGCTGAGAACGAGCTGAGCTCTGGTGCTGGGCGAGAGTGGTGCCAGCACTGGAGGGGTTGGGTGCCAGCACCAAACACGTGGGGAGCTGGAAAACACCTTCCCAGCACCATCCCTGGGGGATTTCTATGGCTGGCATGAGGTAAAACCTTTTATGGGTCAGGATCCATGCTCAGGGGTGGTTGTGCCATCAACCCATGTGGCCAAGGGGACTTCAGCCCACAGGGGCTGCTCCCCTGCTCCTCCTCCCCCTCCCCTCCTCTCTCTCCCAGTGCCAAACATTGCGTTGCCACACAAAGCTGTGGAAGCTGCTCCAGCTGCACCGTGTGACGGGGGTGGCAGGTGCCCACCATGGCAGGTGCCCACTGGGTCGTGCCAGCTCCCCTGGGAGCTGCATCGCCTCAGGGGAGGCCAGATCCATCCCTCCACCCACACTGCCTGGGGAGCTGGTGAGGAATGGGATCAGGCTTTCAAGTGGGCTGCAGAGCTGCTTCCCCAGTAAGCATGGAGGCTCTTGCCAAGGGCTGCCTGGGCTGCGATGGGAGCAGTTCAGGGTAGGATTTTGAGCTAGGGGTGTAACAGCAGGGCCATGCAAGAGCACCATGTTCTCTTGCACCTCTGAATTGGTTCCAATTTCTCTGCCTCTGGCTGGGTCAGACCCTACCACAGAGAGCGGTTCCCCGGGGTTGGAGAAGGATGAGGGTGTCCTGGGACTCGCTCTGACCCTGCTCCGTTCCCATCCCGCTCTCTCCAGAGCAGCTGGCATCTTGTGCTCATCGCTGGCTGCCCAGGGACAAAAACAAACAGTGTCTCCAGCGCACCAGTGAGATGGAAAGTTTTGCTTACTGGGGCTGGACCGCCTGGCTGGCCTTCTCCCAGCCCAGCAGCTCTTAAATACCTCAGCCAGGCACTGCCTTCCACGCCTGCTCTTCCTGCCTGGCTTCCCGAGAGCTTCACCAGGCAGCAGCAGGTGCAAACCCCCTGCCTGTCCCACCAGAGCAAGGTGCATTGCTCCAAACAGTTCCTCCTCCTGCTGCCCTGGGCCTGTGGCTCACCTGTGTCACTGATGTCCAGCCACCAGCAGCCCGATCTCCATAGCCTGGGAAGCTGGTGAGCTTTGCTCTCCCTTCACCTGAGATCTTCCTGTGTTTCCTCACCTGGTTTTTCATTCCATCCTCTCTCCCCAGCAGGAGGAGTTTGAAGCTCATGCTCCAGGGCCCTCGTGCCTGAAGGACAGAGGAGGAAGAGGAAGGCCACCACCGGTGTTTGCTGTCAGGACATACTGCGAGGGATCCCTGCCACTCTTATGAGGTAGGGAGACCCTGTCAGAGACTGGCACTGGCTGAGACCTCAGGAGAGTTTTGGGGGCTGCTTGCTCCCAGTTTTGGTGTTTTAGGGCAGTGAGGGGTGAGGCAGCAGCTGAGCTTTGGGTGCTGCTTTGGTGTCTTTGGGAGATGGGGGACAGGCAAGGTGCTGGGATGCTGTCTGAGATCATAGCCTGCCTGCAGCAGCATCCTGCCTGGTTCTAGCACCATTTATGTGAGGGCTTCCTTGCACCCTCCTGTCTGCATCCTGACCAAGAACTGATGTATTGCCAAGGCTGGAGCAGAGTGTGGTTACTTCAGGAATGAGGACCCTGCTGGTTCCCCTTTATGAGAGGGATCTCTGTGAAACAACCACTTGGGTTGCATTTGTTGTTCCCCCTGCCACATGCCTCCAGTGTCTCACCCCATCCCTGATCTCTGGCTCCTCAACCAGTGCCACAGGAGGCAGCCCAGATTGTCCTGGGCTCTCTTGCCAACCCCGTCCACCTCCTTTCCCCAGGAACTGGTCCCACAGGGACCCCACACCCTTAAAGCCAGACTTTGCTTGCTGTGGGGTCTGAGGAGAGGGTTGTGCTGGGGGAACTACCAAAGTGTGCCTCTGCCTGCTCTGTTGCAGAGGGGCCCAGGGAGGTCTCAATTGCCCTTCTGACTGCTGGAGCACTCTTACCTGACCAGAGCAAAGTGGGGTATGAGGCCGTGCAATTGGGCTGGTTACTGTGGTCCTGGGCAAAGAGAAGGGCCAGACCATGTGCTGAGCTCTGCCCAGCACTGCTGAGCTCTGAGCTCAATGAGCAGCAGCAGGGGAGCCCCAGAGGGACACCTAGTCCCCCCAGGAACTCTGCTGTCCCCCTTGGATGGCCAGCTCCCAGCTCCCCTTGAGAGCAGGTTCCATGGGGATGCTGGTCCTTGTGGCCAGCCCGCAGCAGAGCTTGGTGCTCTTTGCATGCAGTGAGTGCAGCAGGTGGCACCATCCCCATGGCCATGGCTGTGCAGGGAGGAGGGATGCTCACAAGACCTGTGTGGGTCCCCTGGGCACTGGCATGTGGCTGGGGGGGACAACAAGAAGGCGGAGGAGACTGAGCTTCCCTTTGAGATCCTTCACAGACCCTAATAGGATCTGGGATTTGCTTCCTTGTGCTCGGATGGAATTACCTTTCCTTTGAGCTGCCAGGACCCCCAGGAGGGGATTGACCAAGGAATTATAACCACCTCTTGGCTGTTAAGCTTCCCCTTCCTTGCACAAGCTGCCAGGGAGGATTCCATCTCCCAGCCTGATGGCTGCAAGCACGTGCTGGAGGGGCGCATCCCACATCTTCCCTCCCACGGGGAACCCCAGCACATGGCAGGCCCCAGCTCTGTGGCCAGTGGTGGCACAGGCTGCTCCAGCCCCTCTCACTGCGGCAGGAGCCTTTCCCCACGTGCAGGGGTGGGCAGGTGATTTGTGTATTTTCAGGCTTTGCATGTCCCTTGCCTGGCTCTATCCTCTCCCTTCCCACCTGCATGGGCAAGGTGAGATCTTTGCAGACCCCCCCAAGGTTGCCTGTGATCTCTCCTCAGCTTTCTTGCTGTGCCAAACCCAGGGGAGAGCCACAGCTGTGTGCCATGAGCCTGGCCAGGGCTGGCAGGGATCCTCCTGTATCTCCCATACATGCTGAGCTGGTCAGGTACATCCTGACAGGGTCTGAAACCCAAGGGTCCCCAAGGAACATGATGAGGATGCTTTGACCCCATCCCTTCTGCCATCCCTTGCTCTGCTTCCAGCAGGTGAAGGGCTCATGCTGGTGGTCCTGGGGGACTGGGAGCAGGTGGGTGATGGAAGCCCTCCTGTCCACTCAAACTGGCAAAGGGGTGCAGGTTTTGGGGACACACTTTGATGCTGGCAAGGTCTCAGCTGCATGGCCAGCAGCTCAGGGAGCTGCAGGTGGTGAGATCCCACCAGTGAGGCCTCATGTGTGACTAGCACTCCATGCACAAGCTCCTGAGGAGATATTTCTTCCTCTCTGGCTGACTCCTTGCACCCTCCCAGCCTGCCAGCCCCCGCCGGCCCAAGATGTCAGCCGGTGACAAGAATGGGGGCAGCCACTCCAGCAGCAGCCGCCTGCAGAGCAAGAAGCCCCCAAACCTCTCCATCGTCATCCCACCTCGGGAGGCAGAGGAGGAGGGCGCCCAGAAGGAGGTGAGTGATGGGAACCTGCATCCATCCCACGCTGGCCTCGGGGAGCTGCCGTCCCCAGAGGGCCTCCCTGTGCCCTCTCCTCCCTAACGCCCTGCTCTGCCTTCCAGCCCTCCAGGGTCCCCATCTACCGCAAGAGCAAGAGCCTGCAGGAGCCCCGCTGGGAGCGGCGGCCTGGCTTCCGCCGGCAGACCTCCCTGTCCCAGAGCATCCGCAAGTGAGAGCTGCCAGCGGCCCTGGGGGTGGGCGGCGGCTGGGTCACTGCCACGGGGCTCCCTTGGTGCCCACTGGGGTGCTGTGGGTAGGGGCAGGGGACTTGGGATTGAGATGGAAAGCTGGAACTTGGAAGGGAACACCGTGGAAGGTTTTGTGTGGATCTGCTCTGAGCCGCTGGTGTCTGCCAGGGGAAGATTATGGAATCACTAAATTGTTTGGGTCAGAGAAGACCTTTAAGATGGTGAAGCTCAGCCCTGAGTCCTGCAGCAGGGCTGCTCAGTGCTAGTTCACAGCATTGGTTTTTTGTATACTGGGGATGTTTTTCTGCCCTGTTTATGTAGGACCTTCACAAGCACCTTGAGCTGGATGTCTACTGCAGTCCAGAGCTGATGCAGTGTCCTGTGCAAGGTGCAAGTCTCAGTGGAGTTACAGCTCCAGGGAGACCTAAAGGCCAGCAAGCCTCTGCAGCATCCTTTCCCCTGCTTCTTTCCTTCCTTTCTCCTGACCCATAGCCAGGTCAAAACCACCCTGCTGCAGGCTGAGCTGAGACAACTCAACCCATCTGCTGGAGGGGATGCCAGGGTGGGATGGCAGTACCTGGGGTGAAGGGGCCAGCTGGGTGCCAAGCTTGCCCATGGTGTGTGCAGGGGCACGGCGCAATGGTTCGGCATCAGCGGCGACTGGGAGGGGAAGCGGCAGCAGTGGCAGCGCAAGAGCCTGCAGCACTGCAGCCTGAGGTACGGGAAGCTGAAGCCTGCCTATCGCGACATGGAGCTGCCCAGCCAGGAGGTGCCCTCCTTCCAAGGCACCGAGTCACCCAAGCCCGCCAAGATGCCCAAGGTAGAGCTCGGGGTGTGGGGTCCAGCTCCCAGCCTTGCTCTGGCAGCGCTGAGCCCTCTCTTGCCTCCTCCAGATCGTGGACCCGCTGGCCAGGGGCCGTCCCTTCCGCCACCCCGATGAGACCGACCGTCCCCACACCCCCCACCACGTCCTGCCCCCGCTCACCCCTGGCGTCGTCTCCTTGGCATCCTTCAACAGCATCCGCTCCGGCCACGGCCGCCTGCCGCGCAGGAAGAGGGAATCTGTCGCCCACATGAGCTTCAAGGCGGCTGCAGCCCTTCTCCGTGTGAGTTTTGGAGACCTGGGGGATCACAGAATCATAGAATCGTTAGGGCTGGAAGGGACCTCAAGGCTCAGCCAGTTCCAACCCCCCTGCCATGGCCAGGGACACCTCACACTACAGCAGGTTGCTCACACCCACATCCAGCCTGGCTACAAAACCTCCAGGGATGAGGCTTCCACCACCTCCCTGGGCAACCTGTGCCAGGCTCTCACCACCCTCATGGGGAAGAACTTCTTCCTAACATCCAACCTGAATTTACCCATTTCTAGTTTTGCTCTGTTTCCCCCAGTCCTATCATTACCTGACACCCTAAAGAGTCCCTCCCCAGCCTTCTTGTAGCCCCCTTAAGATGCTGGAATTTTCTACCCAAGTCAGGTTTCAGCCCTGTCCCTCAGCAACCGTCTCTGCCTCGTGGCTTTTTGCTTTGCCCAGAGCTCGCTGTGTCTCCAGGATGGGTTTGAGGTGGGAGGTTGGTGGTTTTTAACCCAAGTTCTGCTTAGAAAGAGAAGTTTGGCTGAAACTGAGCCACCAAAGTGGAACTACCTTGCATGACATCCCTAGAAAAAAGCAGCTTCTGGGTTTCCTTGCTGAGGAGTCGGGAGCCCTTCTGCCACGGTTAGTTTCTCCAGTGACTGTGCAGCCCCTGGGGAGCCCTGGGCAAGCCTCAGGGTCAAGTTTCTGGGAGCAGTACCAAACAGGGGATTTGGAGTTCACCTGTCATGGTGACTAACATGGTCATGGTCCAATGCTGGCTCTGAGGAGCTAAAGGCAGCATCTGCTGCCAGCTCCTGCTGCCTGCCCTTCCCATGCAGGGGGATATGGCAGCCTGTCAGGATGTCATGCTTGGCACTCTGCTCTGGGGAGGGAGGCCATGAGAAACCCTTAGTGCTGCTAAACCTGGGGGCTTCTGGTTGCTGACCCTCATTTGCCTCCCCTGCAAAAGGGCCGCTCCGTCCTGGAGCCGCTGGCTCCCAAGCAGAGGAGCAACAAGAGGAGCTTCTTGTTCCCCAGCTTCATGGATGAGGACATGGTGGATGCCGCTGATACCCTGGACTCTTCCTTCTTCAGCAAGGCAAGTGCTGTTCCATGCCAGGGAGGGGTCCTGGTGCCTCTGCACAGGGGCTGGATGCAGAGCAGAGCTCTGGCAGGGACCCTCATGCCAGTGCTTCACCCTGCCCTAGGAGCAGGGGCATCAGTGGCCACTGTGCCCAGTGCTGTGGAGCCCCCTCCTAGTCTTGGTGATGCTCCTTAGGGGTGGCAGTGAGTGGCACCACCAGTGTGTGCACACTTCACACCCTGTGGCGTGCAGGATGTCAGTGGGGATTCCCCCTCCCTTGACTCTGGAGCCAGGATGCCCTGGTGTTGGGCACACTCAAGCAGGAGGTGGTTTCTCACTCATCATACACATCCTGGAGGTCTCCATCCTCCTTCCAGATGGACATGCACGACGAAACGTACTCCATGCCCGATGACGTCTTCGAGTCGCCGCCCCTGTCAGCCACGTACCTCCGCATGCACCCGGTGGGGGATGATGCCAGGGTGTCCCCTGAGGTGGAGCAGCCCACCCCGTGAGTACCAGCTCTCAGTGGTTAGCCAGGTCCCCTGCTGCAGTCAGGACAGTGTCCCCATTCATCCCTGCTGTGTGGCACTGGGCACTTCCAGCTCACTCCTCAAGAGGTGCCTCTAACCCTCATTCCACCACCCTCTGGCTCGGTGCAGCCGTGGGGTTGTATGTGGTGGCATTTCTCCACTGGCCCCTGTCAGCAGCCATGGTGGTTTCATAGGATCACAGGATGTTAGGGGTTGGCAGGGGACCTCTGGAGCTCATTGAGTCCAACCTCACTCTCAGAGCAGGACTATAGAATCCAGCACAGGTCGCACAGGAACACATCCAGACGGGTCTTGAAAGTCTCCAGAGAAGGAGATGCCACAACCTCTCTGGACAGTGCTCTGTGACCCTCAGAGAGAAGTTCCTCCTTGCGTTGAGGTGGAACCTCCTGTGCTGTCTCTGCAGGCAGGAGGGTGTCCGGCTGCCAGCGACCTGCAGCGGCACGGCGCCACGGCGCGGCCGGCGCATCGCCTCCAAGGTCAAGCACTTTGCCTTCGACCGCAAGAAACGCTACTACGGGCTGGGGGTGGTGGGCAAGTGGCTGAACAGGACCTACCGCCGCAGCCTCAGCAGCATCGTGCAGTCCCAGCTGGAGATGACCGACAGCCACCGGTGAGGGGGGGACCGCTGGGACCGCCACAGAGCTCCCTGAGGCTTCCCCAGATGTATTTGGGATGTGTGTGTGTGTGTGTCCCTCGATGCTTGGGGGCCTGCAGAGGGTCCCTTTGCCCAGCCGTCCTTGAGCTGCTCCAGCCTGGGGTCCTTTCCTCCTCAGGCCATATTTCACCTACTGGATCACCTTTGTCCACATCCTCATCACCTTGCTGGTCATTGGCACCTACGGCATCGCTCCCATCGGCTTCGCCCAGCACGTGACGACAGAGTTAGTAAGTCCCCAGAACTTCACAGAATTTCAGGGGCTGGAAGGGACCTCGAGAGATCATCCAGTCCAACCCCCTGCCAGAGCAGGATCACCTACACCAGATCACGCAGGAACACATCCAGGCAGGTTTTAAATATCACCAGAGAGGGAGACTCCACAGCTCCCCTGGGCAGCCTGCTCCAGTGCTCCATCATCCTCACAGGGAAAAATTTTTTCCTCCTGTTTCCATGGAGCTTCCTATGCCTCAGCTTCCACCACTGCCCCTTGTGCTGTCATTGGGCACCGCTGAGCAGAGCCTGGCTCCAGCCTCTCGGGACTCACCCTTTACATACTTGTAAACATTGATGAGCTCACCTCTCAATCTCCTCTTCTCTAAGCTAAGTTTGAGAGCTACCAGCCAGGACTGTCCCCTGTCAGCTCTTCAGTGACATGTGTCTGGCTCTGAAATGGCAACCAGCTGCTTGAGGAAAAGCCAGGCTGGTGTCTTGGGTGGTGCCTTCAACACTTTGGAGGGGTGATGCTCCCTCTGGGCTTAATCCTGGGAACCTGCAGCTGGTTGTGCTGCTTCCTCAGCACACAGGCTGGAGAAAAGAGCAGGCATCTATCTTCCTAGGGGGACGTGGCCACCAGTGTCCCATGCTGTTGTGGTCCCTACTTAGGGCTGGGAGCATCTTAGGGTGCTGCTGGCTTGTGCTGTGGGAGAAGCTCCATTAAGTGGCTGGGGCAGGAGGTCCATGGCATGATGCAGTGCCGTGGGTGCTGGGGGCAGAGCTGCTCTCCCTCCCATGTTGCTGATGGGGTCCTTGTGGCCAAGGGGTCTGCTTAGGCCTCCATGAATGGAAGGAGAGAGGGCTGCACCCTCACTCCTGGTAGAAGGTGATCCCACCCTGGCTCTGTAGGTGCTGAGGAACAAGGGTGTCTACGAGAGCGTCAAGTACATCCAGCAGGAAAACTTCTGGATTGGGCCCAGCTCGGTAAGGGCTCTGCCATCACACCCCCTTGCCCAACACTGCCCTCCACTGCCCTCTACTTCTGCCTTGACTGAGGAGGCTCCTGGGGTGCTCCCAGCTCAACCCTTGGTCCCAGCCTGCTACCCTACAGCCCTCAGTGGCCCCATCCCTCTGGGCTCTGCTGCCCAGTCCCACCCCAGGCTGGAGACTCAGCAGCACTTCCCAGAGCTGCATCCCATCACAGTGGGATGCTCAGAAGAGACCCTGTCCCCTTCCCATCCACCTTCCCCCCACTGGGGTAACAGAGACTTGAGGCTGTCACCTGTGGGGACCCTGTGGCCCTGCTGAACTCTCCCTGGGGGCAGCTGGAGGGAGGGGAGGTACGGGGTGACGGGGCAGGGGAGAGCACACGGCATCCCCTGGACTGACCTCTCCCTGTCAGATCGACCTGATTCACCTGGGAGCCAAGTTCTCCCCCTGCATCCGGAAGGACCGGCAGGTGGAGCGGCTGATCCAGCGGGAGCGGGACCGGGAGCGCGGCTCCGGCTGCTGCGTCCAGAACGACAACTCCGGCTGCATCCAGACCCTGCCGCAGGACTGCTCGGTGCGTGCTGCCGCCGCGGCGAGCGCCGGGCTCACCGGGGAGAAAGGGAAACCATCTCTGCCCTCAGCAGCACCAGGGCAGGGTGCGTGCAGGGCCGGAGCCGTGTGCTCACTGCCAACATCCTCCTCTGCCTCTTTGTCCTCCCCAGGAGACTCTGGCGACGTTCATCAAGTGGCCAGGCACCAACGCACCAGCCATGGGCTCGGGGGAGAAGAGGACATCAGGGGCTGTGTGTCACCAGGACCCCAGGTAGGAGGCACAGGTTGCCCAGGGAGGTGGTGGAAGCCTCATCCCTGGAGGTTTTTAAGGCCAGGCTGGGTGTGGCTGTGAGCAAGCTGCTGTGGTGTGAGGTGTCCCTGGCCATGGCAGGGGGGTTGGAACTGGCTGAGCCTTGAGGTCCCTTCCAGCCCTGACAATTCTATGATTCTGTGACAGCTGGGGCCTGGCACTGGATGCAGGCACTGTTGTCACCCAACTGTATGGGACATGGTGGAGGTGCTTTCTGAGGCTATTTCCAGATTGGATGCCTGGAATTCTGTTGTTCAAGGGGCTGGGGGCTCTTAAACACCACAGGAGGGTGATAAGAGAGAAACAGTGGGGAACTGAAGTGGAGTCTGTCCTGAATGCAGACAGCAATGGGTGAGCTGGATACACGGCTGAGGAGTGCTGTTGTCTGGCACTGGTCCCCACCCGCCCTGCTCCACTGAGGTGGGTGATGCTGCAAGGGGGCATTGATGGGGTTGTCAGAGAGAGATGAGTGCTGTGGGGTTCAGCTGTGATGTTGCAGGACATTGTTGTAGGGATTGTAGGGGTCTTGCAGGACACCAGGCTGCAGGATCCCTCCCTAGCCAGGGGAAGGGCCAGATCTTGGGGCTGTCCCCAAGTGCAGTTACTAGTTTGGGAGGAGGCATGTGCTGAGTGAGACCTGTCCTGACTCCCCACTCACATCCCTCTGACAGAACCTGTGAGGAACCAGCATCCAACCCACCTCATGTGTGGCCAGATGACATCACCAAGTGGCCGGTAGGAGCCTGGCACCATCACAATCTGGGTGGCTCCATGGGAAGCACAACAGGCAGGGGGCTGCGGGGAGAGCCTGGGGCTGGACCCTGATCTAGCTCTTCTCTCTCCTGCTTGTAGATCTGCACCTATGAGACCAAAACCAACCACACAGGCTTTGCCCACCTGGACTGCCAGATCAAGGGCAGACCCTGCTGCATTGGCACTAAGGGCAGGTGGGTCACAGTGATGGAGGCACCTGGCCTGGGCTTGACTTGACTCTCTTGAGCTGTGTCTGAAGCTGAGCCAGTGGGGAGAGAGTGGTTACAGTGCCTTGGCTGGGGGTGAAACGTGGAGGCTGAGGGGGAGCAGAGGGGGATGCTTGGGGGAGCAGGGAGTGAGCCCTGCCCCAAGCAAGCCCTCTGCCTGCCCTCTGCCCAGCTGTGAGATCACCACGCGGGAGTACTGCGAGTTCATGCACGGCTACTTCCACGAGGAGGCCACGCTCTGCTCACAGGTGGGCAGGGCTGGGGACCTGGGACACGATGCCAGCAGCTGGGTCACACCTCGTCCTGCTGATGTCAAAGGGTTTCATAGTATCCTGGGATGGGTGTGAGCAAGGAGGATGCATAGTGCGGGGCGAGAGGAAATGGCTTCAAGTTGTGCCAGGGGAGGTTTAGCTTGGATATGAGGAAAAAGTTTTATATTGGAACAGTCTGCCCAGGGAGGTGATCGAGTCACCATCTCTGGAGATGTTCAAGTAAACATGTGGACATGGCACCTGGGGACATGGTTTAATGGCCATGATGGTGTTGGGTTGATGGCTGGACTTTATCTTAGGGGGCATTTCCAACCAAAACGATTCTATGAGTCTATGCTGCCTGCCTGCCTTGTTGCTGTGGGGCAAGGGGAAATGCAGGGCTCAAGCCAGCCTCCCCTGGGCAGCAGCAGTGTCCTTGGGAAAGGCACTTCCTGGGCAGGAAAATGACCCTTCAGCACATCTTGGGGATGCTCAGTCACTACTTCCCCAGGACCAGACAGTGTGGATGCCACACACAAACCCAGAGTCCCCTCCACAACTGACACGTAGCATCTCCAGCCACGTGTCCCTGTGACCCATCTTTTGCTCTCTGTGGTTCTGGGGTGTGGGCTGAGCCCTGGTTACCCCCTGCCTCCCCCACCTTTGTAGGTGCACTGCCTGGACGAGGTCTGTGGCCTCCTGCCTTTCCTCAACCCGGAGGTCCCTGACCAGTTCTACCGGCTGTGGCTGTCCCTGTTCCTGCATGCTGGGTGAGCTGTGGGGATGGGGGCCTGAGAGTCCATTGGGATGGTCTCTGATCCGTAAGATAACAGGAGAGGACCCCTCCAGATTACAGGAGCACATGGTGGAGGGTGTCAGGAAGGTGTCTCGTGCCCAGGGCAGTGGGTGGGAGGACTGGGCAGGGGCTCTGTCTGGGCAGGGGTCTCTAATGAAGGGTCTCTCCCCCCAGCATCATCCACTGCCTGGTGTCAGTGACTTTCCAGATGACAGTGCTGAGGGACCTGGAAAAGCTGGCAGGCTGGCATCGCATCTCCATCATTTTTATCCTCAGTGGCATCACGGGCAACCTGGCCAGTGCCATCTTCCTGCCATACCGGGCAGAGGTGAGAGCAGGGACTCTATCCATATCACCCCAGACCCCGCCGGCTCCCCAGGGACCAAAGGACACCCCCACCTCGGCAGAGCTTTGGGTTGGGGGCTGCAGCACAGAGCTCTCGGCCCCTGGCAGGATTTGGCAGGGGTGCCTGTGGCAGGCTGGTGTCCCCATGGCACGGGGTGATCCCTGCCCCATGTGTTGGGTTCGCACATGCCATCGGGTCACGCGTCACCACGTGTCGCTGTGTGTGCAGGGTCCCCAGGCGGGCAGATGGCTAATCTGCTGGCAACAAAACCATGCCAGGCTTTAAATGAGATCACACCCAGAGCCCTAATCCCCTCAGGGCTGCGTCAGGACAGGGCCGCAGGGGCTGTGACCTGGGAGGAGGTGATGCTGCCTGGCTGCTGAGTCATGGAAAGTACCACCTCTGCCCAAACGGCATCGGCATGCTCCCCTCCTCTGCCTCCTGTGCCAGAGCTCCCACCCCTGAGCCCTACACCAGTGTGACTGCAACCCTTGGAGGGCTGCAGGAGCCAAATGTGCGTTGCAAAGGAGAAGCTGGTCCCTGGGGACACAGGGGGACCAGGTGGGGTGACATGCACAGGGTCCAGCTGTGACATCACAGAATGTTAGGGGCTGAAAGGGACCTTGAGAGATTATCCAGTCCAACCCCCTGCCAGAGCAGGATCACCTATACCAGATCACACAGGAACACATCCAGGCAGGTCTTGAATATTTCCAGAGAGGGAGACTCCACAACCGCCCTGGGCAGCCTGCTCCAGTGTTCTGTCACCCTCACTGTGAAATAATTCTTCCTCCTGTTTCCATGGAGCTTCCTATGCCTCAACTTCCATCATTGCCTCTTGTGCTGTCATTGGGCATTGCTGAGCAGAGCCTGGCTCCAGCCTCTTGGCACTCACCCTTTGCATATTTATAAGCATGAATGAGGTCACCTCTTAGTGTTCTCTTCTCCAGGCTGAAGAGCCCTCAGCTCCCTCAGTCTGTCCTTGTAGGGAAGATGTTCCACTCCCTTCATCACTTTCCTGGCTCCCCTCTCTCTGCAGGTGGGCCCTGCTGGATCCCAGTTTGGCTTGCTGGCCTGCCTCTTCGTGGAGCTCTTCCAGAGCTGGCAAGTGCTGGAGAAACCTTGGAAAGCCTTCCTCAACCTCTTCGGCATCGTCCTCTTCCTCTTCGTCTGCGGCCTCTTGCCGTGGATCGATAACATCGCTCACCTCTTCGGCTTCCTCAGCGGCCTCCTGCTCTCCTTCGCCTTCCTGCCCTACATCACCTTCGGCACGGTGGACAAGTACCGCAAGCGAGCCATGATCATCATCTCCTTGCTGGTCTTCCTGGGGCTCTTCGCCTCGCTGGTGGTCTGGCTCTACGTCTACCCCGTGAACTGGCGCTGGGTGGAGTACCTCACCTGCCTGCCCTTCACCAGCAAGTTCTGCGAGAAGTACGAGCTGGAGCAGGTCCTGCACTGACCCTGCCGGCGGGGACGGGGCTGGGAGAGGTGCCGGTGGTGATGCTTTCCCTGGGGTGGGTCTTCACCACGTCCCCCCAGGAGGTGGTGGCTGCTCCGGGCACAGCTGCATCCCCGGGGCTGGGTGGGTTTGGGCTCACCCCTGTGGATCGTTGGGATGTGGTGGGGAGCAGGGCTGGAGCTACTCTGCCTTGCACCCCCATGGGACTGCCTCTTGGTGCTGAAAAGCCATAACCAGTCTGGGGACCGACCTCGGCTTCTGCCTGCCTGGAGCAAGGGCTGAGAGACTGGGGCTTCTGTACGTCCACAGCCAGGCTGGGCTCCCGGCCCTGGGCCTCAAAAGCACCTGGGAATGAAGTTACCGAGGTCTTCTGCCTGCCTTGGGCTCCGTCCTGCCTCTGTGCCCTGGGTGCTGCAGCTCATACTGTGAACATGACCCCCTTTTTGCAGGGGTACCTGTTTTTATCCACAGCTCTTTGAACCAAGGGTTTCCCACACCTTGGGCTCCTCGTGGCCCCTGCCATAGCCCCAGGGCATTCAGAGCTGAGCTTCCAAGGTATTTTTTCAGTCCTTCTCTCACACCTGATGTTCCCCGAGGCCAGGGCTAGTGCTTCCTCACTTGGGTTCCTCACTGGATGGAGAGGCAGGACGTGGGGCACTGGGGGCTTCTTTTTCTCTTATTTCAGTGAACTTCTCTTTTTGGAAGTGGAGAAGCAACACGTGGAGTGTTTCTAGTATCATGTTGGGAGGCAAATGTAGAGGAAAAACACCCCTGGGGGGGCTTGTGTGGTTGTCCCTGGAGCCCACAGACCCCTTTCTCTTCTGCCTTGTGTCTCTACTGTTACCCTTTGTCCTTTTTCAAAGCATAGACACCCAGGTGACCCCCACCCTGCCACAAACGGTGCTGCCAGGCTGGGGCAGTCACCTTCCCCTGCCCCTGCCTGCCCCCAGCCCTCCTCCCCAGCGTTTCCTCCTCCCTCCCACCAGCCATGCTGTGAAGGCAGGTCCTTCCTGGGGTCCAGGTGACTCCTCTGGGCTGGTTTGGAGGCAGACTGGTGCCAGGCTGTCTGTCCCTTGGTATGTGTTACCCTGGCAGTGGTGGGTCTCAGCCCTGTTAAATGGGGCAACGTGGGGATGTCCTGGGAGGAGTATTCAAGGGCTGGGAGCTTGGCTCCCTCTATCCACAACCACTCTCCAGGTGACCCCAGGAGATCTGTGGCACCTGCATCCCTGCTTGCATCTGTCCCTCCATGCTTCCCTCTGCCATGGGCCAGTTTTCAGCCCTGCTCTGTCCCTCTGGTGCTGCTCCAGCCAAAGACAGCCACTTCACCTCATTTGGTCTCTTTTTGATACTTTTTTTTAAAGCTGTGGGTTTCCCCCCCTCCTAATAAATTTCTACCTGTATTTAATGAGGTGCACAAAGCCTCTTCTGCCTTCCTGGGCCTTGGGACATGGCACATTTAGAGGGTTCTGGTTGTTTTGGTGTTGGTTGGTGTGGCTGGGAGCGCCTGGTGCCGATGTCCTGATGTGCAGGGCTGTAGTGTCCCCTAGCACTCCTCAGTCTGTCCCCTAGTGCCTCTCCCTGGGAGGGAGGCAGGGTTTGGAGCATCTCAAGCAGAAGCAGCAGCCAACTATCTGGAGCAAAAAGAGCCACAGCACCTTCTGACCATGCCCAAGGGCAATATCACCCTTGCCTCTATCCCACCCTCTGTCAACTGACCCAGGGCTGGATTTGCCCTGTCTCCCCCAAAGCTGGGATGCTCCAAGGAGGGTCAGCTGGCTCCCCTCATGCTGACTGGTGCCCTTTCTCTGGCCATTGATGATCAGAGTGGGACAGGAACACACAGAGGCTGTGCTAAAAACCATCATCAAGTCTTTATTTGCTGCTTCATAACAGCCTAAGGCATTTCCAGAGAGCTTGTCCTGGGCCACTTGTGGGTGTTGTGTTGCAGGGGAGCCTTTGACCTCTCCCCTCCAGGAGGCTCTGCATTGTGCTGCTGGGGGTGGCCATGGACTTGGGGGTATGGTCCAAGGGGGTCTGGAATGATGTCTGCAGGCAGGGAAGTAGCTGCTGGGACCACTGGTCTGGAGGCTGTTCAAGGTTTGGCTGTGGTGGCCTTTGCTCATGGTGGTGATGTTGGAGGTGGGAGGGGTGCAGGTTATGTACAGCCTTTGCTGGGGGTCTCAGCAGAAGGTGGCTGTGGGTGCCCCTAACTCAGCAAACCCCCCATGCAGCTGCTCCTAGGGCAGTGCCTTCCCTCCCAGGGTGGGCACACAGCCTTGAGCCCACCCAGGCTTTGGCACAGCCCTGGTTAAAGCCAAGGCCAGGGTGGTGGGGGGTGAGGTCAGTGCTTCCAGTGGGGTCAGGCAGGAGATTCCTATCCCCATCCCTGCGGGGCTGGGACGGGACCAGGCTGAGCTCCTGGCTGAAGGCAGATGCGGCAGAGGAGGAGCGGCTGTGGCCAGGGCCAGCCAGGGACGATGTGCAGCCGTGGTGGGGGTGGAGAGGGGTCATAGGCTCTTAGTCACCTCCCCAGCCCCTCCGCAGCCCCTCCTGAGCGGGGCTGGCGCGGAGGGCGCTCAGCAGCCGCTGTTCCTGCGCATGAAGGCGTGTCCCCTCACCGAGTGCTGCATCTCCACGAAGGCCATGCCCCCCACCGTCACCTGGCAGGGGCCCAGCGCCTCGAAGCCACACTTCTGGTAGAAGGGCACCAGGAACTCTTCGCACATGAGCAGGGCGCGGCGGGCGCAGGGCAGGCAGCGCAGGTACTGCAGGTACCTCCACATCAGGATGGAGCCCTTGCCCTGCTGCCGGAAGGTGCGGTGCACGGCCAGCACATGGATGTGCACAGCCGTGCCCTGCGGCTTGTGCAGGGTCAGGGCCTCCTGCCAGGGGAGAGCAGGGGTTAGTGGCACCAGGAGGTCCCATCCTCTGTGTGTCTTGGTGGCTCCCTCTCCCACCAGTAAATCAAGGTCCACACAGAATGTTAGGGGTTGGAAGAGACCTCTAAGAGATCGTTGATTCCAACTCCCCCTGCCAGGGCAGGGCACACACCTAGGGCACACAGGAAGGCATCTGGGTGGGTTTTGAAAGACTGCAGAGAAGGAGACTCCACAACCTCTCTGGGCAGCCTACTCCAGGGCTCTGTCACCCTCACAGTAAAGAAGCTCCTCCTCCTGTTGAGGTGGAACCTTCTGTGTTTCAGTTTGTACCTGTTGTTCCTGGTCCTATAACTGGGTGCCACTCCTTCATCTTGCCACCCACCCCTCAGGTATTTATAGATGTTGATAAGATCTCCTCTCACCCTTCCCCTCTCAACATTAATCATCCTACCCCAAAGGGAGAAGGGTCCTGGTGCTCTCTTTCTTCACCTCCCCCCATCATCCTCTGGCATTTTAAAATGATTGTGGGGTGGCATTATGTGGCATATGTTTTAACAGCATCAGTAAAATTAATGAATGAGGAAGTTCCTTTCCCCCAGAGCTGCCCTGGGGCAAGTAGGGTCTGGGGAAAAGATTCAGCGAGCAGCTCCAGGAAGCTGCTCCTGGTCACCAGGCTCTGGCAGTGCTGCTTCTAGTGCCTATACTGGGAAAAGCAGGGTCTGGCTCTTACCTGCCTGAGCCTCTCCTGGTCCCAGAGGGAGCCGATGATGAAGGCCACCAGCCGCCCTTCCTCAAACCAGCCGAGGGAGAGCTCCGGGCAGAGGTTCAGAAAGTGGCGAATCTCGTCCAGGTGCAGGGGACAGTCCCCAGAGACAGAGATAAAGGCTGGAGGGGGATGGTAGTGAGCTTAGCAAGGGGCACCACACCACCCAGACCCAGAAAACCTCCTCAGCAGTGATGTAGGCAGAGAAAGCAGGATGTAAGGGGGAGAGATGGCACTTGTCCTGCTGCCTGCCTGGGCCGAAGGAGCTCTAAGGGACAGGGGTGGCTCTAGGGAGCAGCTCTGCACCCCCAGAGACAGCCCATGGCCTGGTTCCCTGTTCTCATTGCTGATTCCAGGGCTACAGCAGCAGGTGCTGAGATGAGCTCTCCCTTCTGGCATCTCCCTGGCTTTGCCCTTTGGAGAGGAGGGAGAAATAGGGCAGTGAGTCTGGATGAGGGAAGCTGGGAAGTGGGAGTTGGGGTGGAAGGAAGGGGGGAAGTTGCTGGAGGTGTATCTCAAAAGGCCCCCGTGCAGCAGAGCTTCTTCCTCTCATCTTCTCCCTCTCCTACTCACTGGCTCCTACAGGGCAGTTTGGAAGAGCTGCTCCCTTCTCACCTTGTCCTGCTCTGAGATCACTCCAAGCTGCCTAGCCCAGTGGCTCCCTCTGTCATCATCTATGAGGGCGTGCAGGGGGGTTTGCCACCACAGTGTGCCCCAAGGAGCAGGTTAAAAGGGCCGGGCATCTTTGGCTGATACCACCAGGCAGGACGTCCCCGGGCAGCCTCTTACCTTCCCGCTCGATCTCGAAGACGCTGACGGCGTCCTCGGGGCTGAGGCAGCGGAACTCGCTGGCAGGCAGCGTGTGCCGGCGCTGGCCCCCGGGGGAGCTGCGGGGGGACCGCAGGTGAACAGGCTTCAGGAAAGGCAGCGCGCTGAGCACCGACATCCTTCTGCTCCTTCTCCTCCTTCTGACTGGTTTCTCACTGCTCCCTGTGTCCGGGGCAGCCTCTGCCAACCGCCAGCCCTGGCACGGCACAGCACCGCACCCTGTGTTTCAGTCAGTCTTCTCCAAGCACTCTTAGCCTGCAGATCATGCACAGTGTGAACAGGTGCTTGTCATCCTTTTCTTATACATATGTGTCTGTGTGTGTATATATAACACAGAAGGAGCAAATACCCACCCACAGTACAGGAGCCTGGCACCAGCCATGGGCTGTGGCCAATGTGTGGCCCCAAGGATGCTGGGGATGAAAGCCCAGTGAGTAACTGCCAGCATCCAGGCACTGGGACAGGGCAGAGACAGGGGCTGGTAGAGCTAGAGAGCAGGCATGGGGCTGAGCATTCTGCCCTACATCTCCTGCCCCATCACCCAGCAAAACCAGACAAGAGAGCCTTAGGGCAAACCCAGCCCCTGCCCTGGGGGAGGCAGGGTGTGATGTGACTGCAGCATAAGCATCTCTGGGTGAAAGCTCCTCTAGATGATAAAAAGGTCAGTGCTGGGCCACCATACACACACTGTGGTGCCCTGGCATGGATACATCAGGCAGCCAGTGCTGCCTCCCAGAGACAGCTCTAGCTGCCGGGATTTATTCCCTTCTCCACCTTGCTCGGTGGGTAACTGACACAGCTTAGACCCTGGTGGGTCGAGTCCATGTTCACAGACATGGCTGGGGTGGGTTCATGGCAGGACAAGCAGGTGCCTGGAGCTGCAAGCCCCACACATCCCATCTAGGTGAGGTGCCTCTAGGTGAGGCACTCTGGGCAGTGTGATTCCACCCAGCCCATCCTGGGACACACCACCTGTGACACAGTACTCCCAACCCCTCAGTTCCCCCAGGAGGCTCACCAGCAGCCAAGCCCACCCAGCAGCCTCCCTCCTGCCCAACCCAGCCAAATCCCTCCACCTGGAGCAGAGCCTGTAGCTCCAATCTGCCTCTAGTTTCACATGTGAGCAAAGCAAGCTAATAAATTCAGAGAGAACCACAAACTGAGTAAGCAACTTTGCAAAGCACACACATCCCACAGGCAGAAAGAGGAGGAATTGCTCTCGGAGCCATCCCTCCATCTGTCCCTGCTCAGCCCAGTATTGAAGCAATTTGCAGCCAGGGCAGTGTGAAGCCAGGTCACTTCTGATTATTGTTTGAGAGGTGCCGGCTTCCCCTGCTAATTACAGACTTGCCTCCAGCTAATAGGATTTACAGAAACAAAAGCATCACCAGCACACAAGCTGGGAATTTTCCATCCTGAAATGCCAAGGGCTGGGTGCCTCAGATGCCTGTTTTGTCCAGCCTGAGGTGAGGACAGGGTGCTGGTGTGATTTATTTTCCATGAATTACTGGTTTGGCAGTGGATGTGTATCTGAGGGTTGGGGTCTGTCAGGCAGAGAGGGGCTTGCTTTGGTGGGGGAATTCATTAGAATCACAGAATGCATCAGGCTGGAAAGGACCCTTGAAGGTCATCTTGTCCAACTCCCCTGCAATGGGCAGGGACATCCCCAACTAGATCAGAGTGCCATCAAGTTTGACCTTGAATGTCTCCAGGGATGGGGCCTCCACCACATCTCTGGGCAGCCTGTTGCAGCATCCCCAAAGCTCATTCTAGTCACCAAGGACTGGTGCTGGAAATGGGTAGTTCATGCTCCCAGAGACCATGTAGGAGAGAAGTAGAGGGGTAGGTGAGCTCTGGGGGAGAGCAGGGTGCTGGGGGGTTGTAGTGTTTGTAGACCTTATTATCAAATCCTCTGGAACTCCTCATCCTGCTGATTGGATTAGGAGCTCATCCACCTAGATAAATCCCAGAGAAGGCAAGAGGGTAGGTCCTGGGCACACGGAAAACACAATGGTGGTTTGATCCTGGGCAGTGCTGAGTGCCTGGGGCAGGTACCGAGGGTACTGCTGGATCAGACCCAGGGATGGCAGAGCAGAGCAGGTTAGGGCTGGTGTTACAGCTTCCATGGGAATTGTGGAGCAGGATCATGGAATCCCAGAAAGATTTGGGTTGGAAGGGACCATTAAAGGTCATCTAGTCCAAACTCTCTGCAATGACCAGGGACATCTTCAAGAGGATCAGGTTGCTCAGGGCTGTTTGCTCCCCAAGAGCTACTGTTAAATTGTTCACTGTCCAAGAGCAAGTCTTTATACCAGCTCACATAAAAGCTGGAAAGGATTGAACAGTGGGAAGTCTCTACAGAGCTGAGTGGATCAAAACCTCTTGGGCAAGTGGCTGCTCTGATCCCCTCAGAGAGAACCAAGGATGGGGAAGCAGATCACTCAAGCTGGCTTCAGAAATTTCTTGAGACCTCAGCCAGGAACAGCCTGGAGCAGAAGTTGATGGTGGGGAAAGGCTGCTCCTTGGCTTGTTTTCCTCATATTTTCTTTCCCTTCTGGCACTTCATTCCTGGCAACTCAAGTTAGACAGCTGCAGGGCTGATGTATTTCTGTTTGTTTTCTGGAAATTAACTTTTTGCTTTGCTTCTCAGCTCCCCACAGACACAAAGGTCTCCTGGGGCGTGGGGGGGAAATACACAGAGCCTGCAGAGCACAAAAGAACCAGCCAGCCTTCCTACTCCCACCCCTGGAAGTGACCCATGGGGAGGTCCTGCTGGGTACCAGCACTGCTGTAGCACCTGGGTAACAGCAGAGGTGAAGGAAATTAACCCTAGGTGATTGAGTAGGCAAATTCTCTCTTCCTGGCTCTGCCTTCCCATATATTCCCCCATATATTGTTCAAGCCACATATCCCAGGCTTAATTTTGGGCTGCAGCTTCTTGCCACACCTGCCTGAGATGAGCCCCACAGGCTTGTGTGTAGGTAGCAGCATACCAAAAGCCCACTCTGTGCATTTTTGCCCCCACTCATGTTTGTGCACTAGAGATCAGAGCATCTGCATGGGACAGAGGAATGCTCACGTGTCAACAAACAGGCAGGTCCACAGTACCCCCCTAAGAACACCATCTCAGCATATTATAAACATCTGCCTGGATTTGGAGCTTGAATTTTGAGCTGAGTTGGTAGTAAGGAGTTACTCACCCTGTTCTGAAGCCAAATATTCCTTGCAAAAGAGCCTGGCTTCCTCCCATGCCCCAACCATGAGAGTTTCAGTGAGAAGAATCCCTAACCCCAGGTTCTGGGGTTGGATGTGTAGGGATGGGACAGTGACTGTGATTAGCTCCATGCCTGGAACCATTCCAGGTCAGGTTGGAAGGAGCTCTTAGCAACCTGATTCAGTTGCTCACTGCAGGGGGGGTTTGACTAGGTGACCTTTAAAGGTCCCTTCCAGCCCCAACCATTCTATAACAGTCACATTTTTACCTTCACCAAAGCCAATTTTCAGGCAAGCTGAGCTCCATGCACCAACCTCCCTACTCTCTGGAGCAACTCCCCCCATCCTGGGATGCTGGGGCTGGTAAGTGACAGGGGTCTCAGGACCACCAGCTGTCCCCAAGGCTGCTGGTGCCACTGGGATGCATAGGAAAGGTGAGTGCTTACCAGACAGGGACCTCAGGTTGCTCCTCGGTGGTGACTTCTCGCAGCTGGCAGGAGAGGAGAACCTGGGGCTTTGTCTCCTCTCCCCTGTCTGCCTCACCCTCCACAGCCCCTGCTTATATACATTTGCTATTTATGGAGCACGTGATGACATCCTAAGTAGTTTATAACCCTGATGAAAGACAGGGAGAGGTGAGAGGCTTTAACGTGACAGGCCAGCAAGAGATCCCATCAGGCTTTTCTTTTTTTCCTTGCCCTGGCAGGGCTGCCTGTAGAGGGATAAAGCATTTAGCTGATTGCTCTGCACCAAGTTCCTGCTGCAGACTGGGCAGGGAGAGCAAAGAGGACTTAGGTGGGGAAGGAGAGCAATGTGTTGTGCCTGATCCAGACTTCTCTGACGGCATCGAGAGCCTGTAGGAAGCTGCTGAGAGAGGATGAGCTTTTGTTGTGCCAAGGATGAGGAGGCTGCTGCTCGTGCCAAGCATGATCATCACTTGGGCTTGCATGGTTGAGAGCATCTCAGGGGAATTAACTGACTCTTTGCAGGATGGGGAGCCAGACCTAAGCTTTTTTCCCCTCCAAAGAGGTTACTCCAAAGACCAAGAACCTCTCCCCCACTCTCCCTTGGCCCCTGGGAGCTCTTATGTATGCAACTGGATAGGCCAAGCTGGCAATATTTGTCCCTGTCAGGACATGTGTAACAAAAGGGGGATTATCCCAGGCATGAGCATGATGTTGGCATCATCATTATCAGTGTGAAACAGATGCAGCTAAGAAAGAAGCCAGGAAGAGGAGGCAGAGCTGGTTTTGCTCCACTGAAGATATTTCCAGGGCGGCTCAGGACCTGTTTTAGTTTCCAGCCATGGGAAAGTGACCTGGGGCTACACCCTTATCTCTCTCTGGTTAATTGTTGGGGATTTTTTTTTCATGGAATCAGAGGAAGAATACAACCCACTAGCTTTCTACTCTTCATAAATGGCATTTCAGAGCAACTCCCAGCCACTAACACTAAGCCCAGCGGAGCAGAGCCTGGCCTGTGGCTGGAATAGTCAAGCAAGGATGCTGCCCTTGGTGGGTTTAGCTGAGTCTGCCTCTCCCTGCAGAGAGGTCAAAAACTCCATTAGACAAGAGCCACAGCAGCATCCTGAGATTTGCATATTTAGCAGCTCTCTCAGCATCTTCAAAGAGCCCCAGGCTGGCACTGTGTCCCTGCAGCCAGGCTGGTCTCTCTGCTGGGCTGCCAGCTCAGGAGGACAATTATCTCTGGGTAGGATTTGCAGCGAGGGTTACACATGGAAGGCAGGGAGGTGAAGTTGCTTTTGGTGACTGTAGCCTTTGCAGTCCCTTGGCCTCAAAGGCCAGGGTCTGCCATCACAGGGGATGCAGGTGGCATCAGGGTGCTCCCCTGTGTGGCATGGCCATAGATTCACAGATTGCACAGGGTTGGAAGGGACCCTCAAAATCCATCTTGTCCATCCCCCTGCAGTCAGCAGGGACAGTCCCAGCTTGATCAGGCTGCTCAGGGCCACATTGAGTCTGATCTTGAGTGTCTCCAGGGACAGGGCCTTAGCCACATCCCTGAGCAACCTGTTCCAGTAGTTTACCACTCTGTGCAGAACTTCCTTTGTGCATATTCCTTTGGCAGCTGAGGTCCTTCCCTGAGGGCACAGGACTCCCTCCATAGACAGTCACAGGGAGATGGAGAAGAGATGAAGGGATACAGGGATGCTGCTTCACAGATTATTTGGGATCCCAGGGATCATCAGGGGATGCAGGCATTGAGCTCTGGCTTTGACCTGCTCTAGATCAACACAGCATTTGCAGGGCTGATGAATCTTTGTTATACCTCTATATGAGTCTTTGAGGAAAGAGTACAAAGAGCCTGGAGGTCAGGTTCACTCACACCTGCTTCGTCATGGCAATCTCTGCCAAAAGCAGGAGGTGGGGGACCAGGACCTGGCTTGGGACCTCTTTTATCCCCTCCCTAGAGCACAAGCACCAGTGGTGATTAGCCTCCTTTCCTTCTCTCTGCTGGGCTCTGGCACTTCCTAACTAGGTCACTCACAACACAATCCCTGGGGGGAGAGAAGGTGGGGTTCCATGAGGGCTGCAGGAGCTCCTCTAGGAGGAGGGGCTCAGGCAAGAGGGCAGAAGTCTGGCATAAGCAGCCCCCACCCTTCAGTCCCAGACCTCCAGGCAGTTTAGATCCAGTTCTGACTTGGAGACATGATTGCTCTTGGAGCATCCTGCTTCTTTCAGGAGCTCTTCTGCCCCTGATCCAGCCCCAGCACACTGCTAGTGGAAGTCAGGTGACACCTACAGGAAAACCAAATCACAGAGTCACTGAATGTTTTGAGTTGGAACAGGTCATTAAAGGTCTCTTTTAAAACACCTTCACCATCACTGGAAGTGTTTAAGAAGAGACTGGATGAGGCACCTAGTGCCATGGTTTAGTTGATTAGATAGTGATGGGTGATAGGTTGGACTCAATGATCTCAAAGGTCTTTTCCAACCTGGTTAATTCTGTATTCTGTCATCCAGTCCAACCCCTTTGCAGTCAGCAGGGTCATCTTCAACTAGCTCAGACTGCTCAGAGCCCCATCCAGCCTCACCTGGAATGTTTCCAGGAATGGGGCATCGCTGGGCAACCTGGGGCAGTGTCTCACCACCCCCAGTGTAAAAAATGTCCTCCATAATCCTTCAGGGAAAGGCTGGGCCTGGATCAGGTCTTGGTTTCAGCAAAGAGGAGGAGAGGGAGTGGAGGAGAAATCCACAGGCACGAAGTTATCCATAAATACAGTGATGCCACACTGAGGCCGTTTGTGGGGAGGAACAGAAACGTTTGATGGAGACAGGACAAGCATGGAGGGAAGGGCTGGGGAATCCCATGTAGGATGGTGGCACTGGGTAATGGAGAGACCCCTCTTGAAGAGTAGAGGCTTAGAACAGAATTAACCAGGTTGGAAAAGACCTTGAAGATCACCAACCTATGACCCAGCACCATCTAATCAACTAAACCATGGCACCAAGTGCCTCATCCACTTTCATCCTAAACACCTCCAGTGATGGTGACTCCACCACCTCCCTGGGCAGCACATTCCAACGGCCAATCTCTCTTTCTGGGAAGAACTTCTTCCTAACATCCAGCCTGAACCTCCCCTGGCACAGCTTGAGACTGTGTCCTCTTGTTCTGCTTCCCCCTGTCCAGCCAGCCTCAGAAGATTTGCTGGGCTCACTGTGATGGGACAAAGTATTGCTGTATGCAGTGTCACTTGCTGATGTTTCTGGGATCAGGACACAGTGATTCCTGCCAAGATGTTTGTCTGTGTGACAGCAATACATCATAGAACCATAGAGTTGTTTAGGTCAGAAAAGACCATTTCAGATCATGAAGTCCAACTACTAACCCAGCACCACCAGGTCACCACCAAACCCCATTCCTGGGCAGCCTGTTCTAGGGCTTGACAACCCTTTGGGGGAAGAAATTTTTCCTAACATCCAACCTAAACCTCCCCTGCTGCAACTTGAAGCTGCTGTCCCTGGACGAGGGTCTGGAGACATGCCCCAGGACCCAAGCAGCCAGCTCTATCCTGAAGCACCTTTCCCAAAGGCACCATCTCCAAGCAGGACTGGTACCAGGACCAGTGTGCCTCTGGGAAGCAGTAGAAGTCAATACTGGCCAAGGAGGAGCCGCAGAGCAGGGGGTGCAGAGCTCCTTGCCTCTGAACCAAGGGCTCCCCCCAGCCACCCAGCCCAGGGCTGCCCAGCAAAGCCTCTGCTCCTCTGGGCCAGCAAACCGGTACCGGCAGATGCCTCCCGCTGGACCAGGAGCCACCGTGCCCGGCCCTGCGCGGAGGCGGGAGGCGGCAGCCCACGAGGTGGCACCAGAGCCCTGCCGCAGCTCGGGCACCAGCGCCCTGCGAGGACCCGGCGCCCTGTGGGCATCACGGCACCCTGTGAGTATCACGGTACCCTGCGGGCATCACGATACCCTGCGGGCATCACGATACCCTGCGGGGACCCGGCACCTTGTGGGCATCATGGCACCCTGTGAGTATCGCGGTACCCTGTGGAGATCCATCATCCTGAGAGCATTCCAGTACCTTCTGGGCATCCCTGACACCCTCCAGGTATCACCAGCACCCTGAGGACATCCTGTCAGCCTCTGAGCATCCCTGTAACCTAAGGGCATCCCCAGCACCCTGCAGGACTCATCACCCTTTGGGCATCCTTAAGGACATCTCAGCACTCTTTAAGCATCTTGGTACCCTAAGGGCATCCCCAGCACCCTCCAGGCATCCCAGTACCCTGCAGGCAACCTGCTACACTTTAGGCATCCCAACACCTGGCCCTTAACCCCTCCCAAGTCTCACACAAAGTTGCCCTGTGAGGACATGATGCCCCAAGAGGTGGGAGGAAGGTCAGGTCGTGCTTTTCACCAGTCTTGGCCAGAGGCAGGTAATGTGGTTAGATCACAAGGGCAGCTTGCTTGCAGGGAGAATGTTCTCCTGCGAAGACAGCAAAGAGCAATGCTTCCCAAAGCAGAAATAAACACAAATAAAAGTTTTGTCTCTAAAGAGAGGTGGAAACTTCTTGCTGTGTGTCACTTTGCAGAAGTCCCATGTGTTCAGGACCTCCTGCTGAATCAGTCTCCCTCTCGGGAAAAACACAAACAAAACAAAACAAGCAAAACAAAAGCAGGGGGAAAAATGCAGGTAATATACTTCTGGGGTTTGCCTTTGCTTGAGGTCCCTCCGTGGAGATCCTGACAGCCTGGTCTGTTGAATGGGAGATGCTTTTTTGACAGCCAGGGACTGTAACATGCCTGAAGCACAGCAGTATTGTGGCAGTCCAGGCCCTGGGCTGTTGTGCCCTGAAAAAGCCGTGAGCTCTTCACAGCCACTTCCCCTTGGAAGCACATCAGAGCCCCAGCTGGGATCACAGGGCAAAACCACACCCAGCTCAGCTGCCAAACAGCCAACAGCCCAGACTTGTCCCCATTAAAATCCCCCTGCCATGAGTCTGCTGTTGTATGCTGTGATGGTTGGTGTGGCTGTTTGTGGCCACCTGAAACCCCAGCGCTGCTCTCCAGTGTGTAATTGCTCTGAGGATGGACAATCACCATCCACAGGCAGGATTAGGCCCATTAGGTGCATCTATATTTTATTAGTGGCTGTTAGGGTGTGCATTAAGGAGCTGATGAGCAGTATCACCACGCTGGAGAAAGATGTGCTTTGAAACCTGGAGAGGAATGTGGCACCACTTCCAGTGGAGCCAGAGGGCACCCTCTCCCCATCCCAAAGGTCTGATCCTGCTCCCCAAAAGGTACAACTCCCTCTAACTTCAGAGAGAGGGAGGCCAGCACTGAGCTCCAGGTTTGAGGTGACCTGGCTTTATGTCCTGGGGAGATGTAGACTTCCTATGAGCATGGAGCACAGCTTGCCCCAAAAGTGGCTTTGGCGGAGGCAAGAGTGTGACTGTCATAGAGCCACATCATTGGGTTGGAAGGGACCTCTAAAGGTCATGTAACCCAATTTGCTCAGTCTAGCACTAAAGCAGGAACATCAACTAGAGCAGGTTACTCAGAGCTCCAAACAACCTGACCTGGAATGGTTCCAGGGATGAGTCATCTACCAACTCTCTGGGCAACCTGGGTCAGTGTCTCACCACCCTCAGTGTAAAAAATCTGTGCTGCAGAAAATACTGTGCCAGAAAAAAATGTGCAAAACCCACCTGTGCTACAAAGAACACCCAAACCCCTGTGCTGCACTCTCTGCTCCAGCACAGCCACAGTCAGAGGATGAAATCCTCTTGCTGGTGGCACTCCTCACCTCCTCCCTTTTCCAGAGATCACAGCTCACAGACAGGGGCTGGAGCCAGCAGATCCCTGGAAAAGCTGGGTAACCAGGCAGCACTGAATGGGCATTTAAACTGCCTCTCCCCAAGGGTAGCTCTGAGTTTCCCATCCAATGGTCCCTCTTAGCTCTGTTTTCATCCTTGTCTCATGGGGAGATGCTGAGAAGTGCTCCAGCAGGGAACATGAAGATGACGCCCTTCTGCTTGAAATGATGTTGTGGTGAGCAATTAAATGCTGGGGTGGAGGTCAGGCTGACCACAGGGATGGCAGGTGCTGAGAGGGCTTCACTGCCAGCAGCTCCCTGCTTTGGAGGCAAGATGGGAATTGTACTTCAGCATCACTCAGGGCATTGCCCACATCATGAGATAACCAAGGAGCAGGGCAGAACTGAAATGCCAGCTGGCACCCAGCATATCCCCCACCCACCCATCTGCCTCAGCCTCTTCCCAGCTGCTTCCCAGGGTTTTAGAGCCATTGGCAAGGTTGGAAAATCCCAGGAGGGATGAGCAGAGAGTGCCTGCTCTCTTGTGTGGTGATGAATCTTGGAGGTGAGCGTGGCCAGACCTTTATCCCAGTTGTTCTTCCTAAAAGAGGAAACCTTGGAAGCAGAACTGATGGCCAGCAGGTTGATCCAACCAAGGTAGAGCACCCTTGCATTAGTGGGGGAAAGGGCAAGAGGAAAACCCTGTTCTGATACTCCAGGGGTCTTTCCTGATACAAAACAACTCAGAAGGAGGATTTCAGGCCTTTTCCTGATATTCCAGCCAGTGCTGCACAGGTAGGGATACATAGGGGGGTGAAGTGGCAGGACAAGGTATCTTTGGGTGAGGAACAGTTAGTAAAGGCCAGTTTGGATGCTTTTGGCTTCCAGGAGTTGAAAAATAGAACAAGACTGGGCTTTGCTGTCAGCTGGAGAGCACCTCCCAGCAAAGGGCAAAGCCCAGAGCCAGGGTGGACTCCAACTCCTGATCAGGGTGGTGACTTGTTGGGGTCAAGGTGGAAGAGGGTGGGCTCTGCATCCCCTCCCCGTGCAGATCCCCCAATATGGGTTGCAATATTGGGGCTTTTTATAGTAGAGGTTCATACACTTCTGGGGCAAGACCCAGCAGCCACTCCAGCTGGGCACAGGGGCTGGGGTCATGTCTGACCCACTAGTGACCAGGGACTCAAGGATGGCACAGCACAACACCCCATGATTAGGGGAATGGGGGATGATGCAGCACAAACCCTATATAGAGGGTACCCTGGGATGGTCCAGTGTAGCCCCAGCATGTTTAAGGAACCCAAGGCATGATGCAGCGCAGCTCCCCCCCTCCACGTTTAGGGGACACAAGGACAGTGTAGCACAACCCCCACGGTTAAGGCACATCGGGATGCCGCAGGGCAGCCCCCCGTGGTTAGGGGATACAAGGACAGCGCAGGCCCCCACGCTCCGGGGACACGGGGAGGCAGCAGCTCACCCCCACCCAGGCCGGTCCCCTCCCGCCCCGTGGGCGTGTCCCCCCGGCTGGGCGTGTCCCCCGGCCCCGCCCCCGCGCCGTTACTTGCGCGCGGCCCGCGCGGCCCCGCCTCTCCCCTCCCCCAGCCCGCGCCGCGGCCGCGCGCTCTCGGCTCTCCCGGCGCCATGGCGGAACAGCCCGCTGAGGCGGCCCCGGCCCCCGCCGCCCCGCTGCCCGCCGCCGCCCCGACACCCCCCTCCGCCCTGCCGCTGCAGACCCCGCCGGGCGGCTCCCAGCGCCTCCTCTTCTCTCACGACCTAGTGTCGGGCCGCTACCGCGGCTCGGTGCGGTTCGGCCTGGTGCGCCTCATCCACGGCGAGGACTCGGAGTCGGACTCGGAGGAAGGCGGCGGCGGCGGAGGACGAGGCACCGGCGGTGGAGGAGCCGCCAGCTCGGGGGGCTCCGAGTCGGGAGGTCCCGGGGGCGGCGGGACGGAGGAGGGCCGCTCCAGCCCGCTGCGGCGGGGCTACGTGCGGGTGCAGTGGTACCCGGAGGGCATCAAGCAGCACGTCAAGGAGACCAAGGTAACCGGGACGGCCGCGGGCTCCACCGGCTCCCCACGAGGAGAGAGGTGGAGGGGTCTGGCTCGGCCTTTGCTTCCCTGTGTGTGTCCCCGGGGGGTGGCCTGGCTCCGGCCGCGGGGCCGGGGCTCCTCCTTGGATGCCTCTGGGGGCAGGGGCCTGCGGTGCTGGCCGGTCTGCCGGCTGGCTCCCTGCCTCCCCCCTCTGTGCTGTTTGCCAGCTCTGGAGGCGCTCCTGAAGGGGCTTACGGCGCCTTTTCCCCTGTTGCCCCCTCGCCCTGAGTGTGGGGAAGGTGCTCGGTGTCCTCCGGAGGCTGAAATCCCTTCCCCTGCGCTCAGCCCACTCTTGTGGACAGCCGGGGCAGGTGCCGCTGGTGGCAGAGCGCAGCTGTGCAGGGGCACTGGGGTCTAATGGCACAAGGAGCGGCCTGTGAGGGTGATTTCTGTGAGCTTCCAGCCCCCTCTTGCTTACTGGAGCTGTGGGCCAGCGTCTGCCTTTACTGGGCAGTGTCGCCATTGCCTGCTTTAGGGGATCCGCAGCCGAGGAGGGAAACCTCCACTGGGTGACGATTCCAGCGGCCAGCAACCACGGTTTGGCTCTGCCCTTGCATACGTGAGTGCTCACCCCGCACTGACGAGGCACACGCAAATCCCTGACCTCTTAATTACTCCTGAGCAGCCCCAAGGTGGAGGTCTGCCGTGGAACGTTCCCACATCCCAAAGTTGGCGTGGGGCTCTGCTCAGCCTGGCTGACAGCACGGAGACAAAAGCAGCGCAGGGGCACTGTGATAGAGCACAAAGGGGCCTGCCAGGACGGGCGTTGTGCTGAGCTGTCTCTCCAGCCAGAGCGGGTTCCCAGAGCTCCAGTGGGGTGACTGGTGACAGCAGGAGGCTGCCGGTGTGCTGTCTGCTTTGCTGTGTCACAAATGGCCCCCAACGCTGGGGGAGAGAGGGGAGGCTGAGGGAAAGAAAGGTGTGCTGTAGTCCTACAGGCATCGGTGGGATTGCAAGTGCTAACAGAAGGTGCTAAATTTAGGTGGTAGTGTCATTACACACGTGACTGACTGGTTGGAGATAAGGGAAATGAAAACAGGTATTCAGAAAAGATAGGGCCATGAGATGTGTTTCTGCCTTAAAAAGCCCATCTTGCCTGCTCTAAAGCACCTCAATTCAGCCACTGCAGCCTTCCAATAACATCCCTGTCTGCTGTTGCAGCAAAAACATTGGCCCAAGTTGAGTGTGATTTTTTTTTTCAGCACCTGAACCAAAGCTGCTCCCATTTGGGTGAGTAAATGTGGACTGAGGAGGAGTTACTGGGTCCCTCAAATCCAGAAGTGTCAGCCCTGACTGTAGTCACTTGATAACTGTCCCCTGTGCAACGGCAGAAAAAGCCAGGCTGGGGAGGATCCGAAATCAAAGGTGGTTATGTAAATAAACAGTCTGTGCCTTTGCTTTTTGAGGTCTTTCTCTGGCGGAGGCGTCTTTCCCCCTCGCAGAACAGACCCTGGGGAGAGGTTTCCTAAGTGCTTGAGGAATTCAGGTGTACTGGGATTGATTTTTCCATTTGAGGAGCTGCCCGCTGACAAAATTGAGAAGCGTTGCCTATGATCGGTGCTGCAGCTCAGGGCTGCTAAAAGCAAATTGGATGCTGCTGGAAACATGCTGTGGGACTTGGCATTTTGTGGTTAGAATCAGGCTTTTTAGCTGTCTGCTTACCCAGCCCTTCTGGGGTTGCAGGGATGTGTGAGTACCAGCCAGGTCAGCCTGATGTGCTTGTCATTGTCCACACTGGGAGGGCTGCAATTTGGGCCCCACATGATTGTCCTGGGCCTAAAGTGTGCTGGCTTTGGGGTGCTGGTGATTGCTGCAGAGACATCCTTTGGCTCTGACTCTCCAGCATCTTTGGCTGTGAGATTCTTGTTCAGTGTCCTTAGTGTTAAGTGGTCTTGTCCACAGCTGAACCATGGATACAAGAGTGCTTGTTCACAGCATGTCAGGGGTTGGAAGGGACCCAAAGAGATCATCAAGTCCAGCCCCCAGAGCAGGGCCATACAATCTAGCTCAGGTCACAGACATTGTTGCACATTTTCATTTCCTTTTACTACCTTTTATTTCTCTGAGCTCTTAATTCACAGAATCAGAGAAACATTCAGGTTGGAAAAGACCCTCAGGACCACCAATAACCCTACTCTTCAAGGTTCACCCCTGTGACTTCTCTCTCAACCCGCTACAACCCCTAAACCCTGTCCCCAAGCACTGGGGATGCCATGGGCAAAGAGTTAAGGTGCTCCTGGCGTCAGGACTTTCACCAGCCCCATCTTGTGCCACCAAGTGCCTATTTTGTGTGTTAAATCATAGAGCTGTAGAATTGTTTCAGTTGGAGAAGATCTTTCAGATCATGGAGTCCAACCCTTAGATCCTGCTTTCCCATGGCAGGCTGGGTGCCTGTCTGTCTCCTCTTTGTCAGGCACTTTAAGATCCATGAACCCTGGTGCATGAGTTGAATAAAGTGTGTTGTAACTGAGGGGGAAATAAAATTGCTGGAAGCTTATAGGACAGTAAACCAGCACTTTCAGCTCCCAGTGTAAAGGTCAAAAGCAGCTTTCTGTACCCAGTTGTAATCCTAAAGCTTTCTTGCCTTCAAACTACAGGCAGTGAAAAAGTTGGGTCTTCTCATCTAGGGAATAGGAAAGTTAATCACTTCTGGTCTTGCTTCTAGAAGTTGAACTCTTGCTGTTGCTCTTTCTTCTTGGAAATGGTAGGCAGGCTGCCACCTGAATCCAAGCACAGTGTTACTGATATTAATAAGTAATAGAAACTTTCTCTTGACATAGAGCTAAGCAGTTGGTACAAAGCCCCACTCACTCCTCCAGCACCAAGTCGTACATCTGACCTGCCTTTGACACCCGTGTTGGCAGCCATTAGCAGTGTCACAACAGTGATGTAGATAAAAGAAGAGCCAGGGTTTCCTACTCTGGGTGCTCCTTTCCTGCTTTCCAAGACCACTCTCTCCATGTAAAGCACTGGGAAGTCGTTGCTGAGCATTGTAAAACCCTGGCAGGAGCAAGCTTCCCTTTCCAACTGCTTGCCAGCCATGTCTTGCCTGACCCAACAAATCTGAAGAGCAGCTCCTCTGGTCGGCTGAAGTCTTGTCTCTTGTCTTCATGGTGTCATCCGAATGCATTTTGCACCTTGCATTGTGGAAGCAGTGGGAGCCGATGTGAGCTCTAGGCGCTGGTTGTAACACATTAGCAGGGGTGCTTGAGACCCGGCTGAGTTTGAATTTCAGGATTTCTTAGCTGGAGGTCAGCATTCCTGCTGCACTCTTAAGCTGCCGTTGGGAACTTTACACAAGTGCTTGAGCACATTAGAGAGGCTCGCAGGGTGCTTTGAAATGCTGCTGCCCTTCCTCCTGCCCCTCACCCGAAAGCCTCAGAGCTCTCTGCCGCCTTTCATTTTGACAAATGCCTCCCCTGCAGCTGGGGAAATGGAAAGTGCAGGTGTTGTGTTTCAGCAGGCCAGGTCTCTGGGTGTCTTGCCTCAGGGAGCAGATGCTCGGTGTGAGGCTGTGGGATACACACAATGCCAACTGATTGACATGCAAGGACCCCACAGAGCCCCAGGACTGCCACAAGACTCAAGATGCAGCTGAAGTCTTCGCAATCTTCTGTTTTGTAAGGCCCTGAACCCCACTTGGTTTAGGTGGCTCTCTGACTGTGTTCAGCTTTGCTCTGGAAATGGATTCAAACTATCAGGGCTCCTCAGACATAATCCAGTGGCTGATGAGCTTATTGGCTGGAAATTATCTGATGCTATCTCCACAAGCCTCTCTGTGAATTCAGCTTGCTTCATCCCACACGGCCCTTCCATTCTCTTTTGCCCTTCACTGCTGTAAGTTCTTGACCTCAAATACTGAGTCATGACTAGAAGTTGCAGGAGAAGTTTCTGGAGGTGCTCTGCTTGAATCATCCCGAGGTTTTAATAACTACTTCTTGTCTGAATTCTGCCCTGCAGTTACTGCTGTGACCTAACCTTTTAAGTTGCAATCTTTGTGCTTTAAGAGGTAAAGGAAATACTTCCTCCTGCTGAAGTTCTGTGTTTTCTCTCTCTGTCCCTTTGCAGCCCCTCTGGGCTCTTACTGCTGGGATCCCAGCCTGTGCTTTTCAGATGTTAATTCTAGCTAGTGAGAGCCGTAAAAAAAACCCTCCCATCTCCCACCTTGGCAAAGCATTTGCTGTCTGGCTGCATGGGTAGGTTGCAGCAGGTGAGGAGAGCTGTACCTTGCATGGGCAGGGTCCTTCCAAGCAGCTCTGAGGAAATGCTGGTCACAATCCAGAGCCCTGGTTTTGTCGCTGCATGCAAATTCCATGCCCATAAACGATTTCCTTGCACAAGGAAGCTCTATCTAACCCTTTTCTTGCTTTTGCCATTTCAGTTTAGTCTCCCAGGAGTATTCTTTGAAACCATCTGATGCTTGTAGCTGTTAGAGAAAAGGCTTACTGGAATTGCTGCAGTTCTCTGTAAACTGGAACCGCTTTAATGGGTGACCTTTCCCTCCTGTGAGCATCCATCACAGGGTTCTGTCCCCTCCAGTCAGTTCCCTATTTTCCTTTCATTTGTTTATAGACTTGGTGGGTCAGTCATCATTAATATTTTACTGCAAAAGTGGGATCCTGCCCAACTCTCAGTGTGGAAATCTCAGGAGTGCTCAGTAGTGTAGCATGGAGACTTGTTTTGTGTAGAGCACGAGGAGTGAATTGGTAATTCAGGAGCTGGAAGTGGCCACCTGGGTGAAGCAATTAATTATAACCCTGCTGTCTAGGCTTGGAACAGTTGTTTTTAAAAGGGATGAAACCTTTCCCCAAGCAAGGGGCGGGGGGGTTGTGATGTGCTCTTTTCCAAGGTGCACTCACATTAAATGGTGCTGGTGTGGCTTAAAAAAAACCCTCCAACTAAATTAGTAATGCTCTCAGGACTAGTCAACAAACTAATGTGCACTAAAAGCTTTAGAAGCTTTAGGAGGAATCAATCAAAGCCCGTGACAGGCTTTGTAATACCTGAGTGAGGCATTTTGCTGCTGCTTTCTGATGCAAGTTCGTTCTTCCCTTGCTGATGTGATGCAGCTCCAATGAGGCTGCTGCACAGAGGCAGCTTTGAGCCATTTTATCAAGTTACCTTTGTGACCCGAGGTTCTTCACTGCAGAAGCTTTGACAGGTGCTTTTTGGGGCAAGGCCTTGCTTGCTTATGGCAGCTGTCCCCAGCTCCTCTCCTCTCTTAGAGGAAAGACTATTTTTAATGTTCAGCATCTGTGTTTGTGCTGGGAAGTAATTGGTGTTTGGGAAGCTAAAAGCCTCTTCTCCTTCAGTTGTTTGACTGTTTAATTACTTGGGGGATTTCAAAGGCTCGGGAGGTGATGACACCTTCCTAAATGCTACTTAGGAAAAACCTACCTCATTGTTTCCGTTCTGCTGTTACCTCCCACCATGTGTTGAGGATTTGCCCAAATGGGTCGTTGCAAGCACAGGAGCTGGTACTTCAATCTGAAATGCTTGCACTTGCTGTTGAGGTAGTCAGTCCTGAGTCTCCTGGACCTGAGAGATGGGAGGTGATGGCTCAGCTTTCTGCTTGTTCTGTGGTGCTCTGGAGCACCTGGTCTGTAACTCAGTTCAAGCTCTACCTTGCTTAGCTGGTGTATCCCACTCCTGAGATCTTGAGACCTGTGTCGAGGTAGGAGAATGCTAACTTCATCTTCAGGAACAGGAGAAGAAAAAACACCTGGAGAGACTCTGTGGTAATGTTTGGGCTTTTCCCCCGCTGGCTGTTAGGCTGCCAAGTAGATGTGTGCATGTTTGTGTCTGGAAGCAAAGCATCCTTCTAACTTGGAGAAATTAAAACATCAGCAAAACCCAGTTTGTCTTAATGGCAAGTCCCTGGAATTGGGTGGGGGCTTTACTTGTGACAGGTGGAGGTGGTTTGTTTCATTCTTTTCCCAGGCAACCAGTACCAGAACAAGAGGACACAGTTCTGGCTGCACCAGGGGAGGGTTTGGCTGGAGGTTAGGAGGATGTTTTACACAGAGAGAGTGATTGCCCATTGGAATGGGCTGCCTGAGGAGGTGGTGGGGTCACCATCACTGGAGGTGTTCAGGAGGAGACTTGACAGGGTACTTGGTTGCATGGTTTAGTTGGTTGGGTGGTGTTGGATGCTAGGTTGGACACGATGATCTTGAAGGTCTCTTCCAACCTGGTTTATTCTGTTCTATTCTGAGTTCCTGTGGGGAGCTAAGGGCCTGGGTAGAGGGTAGCAATCATAAAGGGCGCTTAGAGACATCAAATGCTAGGAAAAACTTGTGGTTTGGGCAGTAGAAGTGGTCAGGTTACTGCTAAGTTGAAGAGCTGCAGTGCTTTGAGGTGTGCCTAAGTTTCCAGCTGCCAGGCGTCCTTTGGGGTTTGTTTCCCCTTTTTTGGTCTGTGCTGAATGAACTGATATGGAGTCCTCCACCTGCAGCGTGGGTGAGCCTCTCTTCCTGTGCATTTCAGCATTATCCATACCTACCTCATGCATTTGACTGTCCAGCTGGCCAAGAGGAAGGTGGTGGAGATGTTTGCCGTGCCTTCTGCCCCAGCCTTTGGGGAGTGCTTGAGCCAGGCTGTGCAAGTGGCCCAAGTGGAAGCAGAGAATGTTTACTGGGCTGACATCCTCAGGTTGTGGTATAGATGGAAACAAACCTATTGGTGGTGGAGGTGAGCTTGATAGCTGTAGGGTGGTGGGGAGAGGTAGAGGGAAGGTACAGGTGATGCCACATTTGTCTTCTGTTGGGGTTGAGGCATCTTAATGGAGAGATGGATTCCAGTAAGCACCTGTGAGAGGAATTCCTCCCTTTTGCAGAGTGATCTATTGATGAAGGCCAAAAGCAGAGCTTGGGAGTGGTCAGATTTTAAGACCAAGAGATCTGTGCTGCTGCACACTGTGCTTTTGGGGTTGGTTTTCTCTAGTAAATGACATCATCCCTTTGCTTTGTTCCTCCTCTGTCTGGTGTGTGTTGCACTGGAGAAGCTCTGTGACTGTGGAGGGGATTGCAGTGCTTAGACTTAACCAGCAGTGATGCCTGTGTGCTCTCAGCTTAGTGTGTGCACCAGGTATCTGCTACCCTGCTGCCCTAAATGGTCCCAACTGAGCAGAGATGTGTGGAAGTGGTCTGCAGTGCAGGGAAACTGTAGCTTTGGGGAGGGCTTGCTGTAGCATGGGGTTAAAAAGATGGCTTGGATGTATTGAAGCCAAGGTACAGAATGCTTTTCCTGCACATATGCAGAGATCTTGAAAGTGGGACACAGCCAGCTCCATCTTGAAAAATGTGCTCAGTGTTTTTCAAAGGGTTTGGGCAGCCAGCTCCCTGATCTGGATGTGTGTTGAATGCTCTGGGTGGGCAGGCAGGCAGGCAGACAGACAGGCTTCCTTGTGATCACAAAGCTGAATTTTCCACATGCTTTTGCATCTGTCTTTAAAATCATGACCTCTGTTTCTTTCCTCAACAGCTGATGCTGTAACTTTGTGAAGGGAATGGGCAGTGTGAAAGCAGTTGGCAGGAGGTGAGGCCAAGGACTTGCAGCAAGGCAGGTGAGGAGAGGGTAGGAGCTCTTGGTATCTTACTGTGTAGCTTCCAGGCCTGGAAGGAAAACTTAATTCACAGGAGTACACTTGAAACAAGGAAGCCCTGCTCAGCTTGCATTTGCTGTGGTATCACTTCACAGCCTCTGGTTACAGGCTCTTGAGTTGAAGAGAAGCTAGGTAGCTGTGCCCTTGGTCCATTAAGCAGCATTCATTTTGTACAGTAAAATTGCACCAGTGGTACTGTGTACTCAGCACACAGCAAACAGCCTGGGTTGTTTGCTCTGCCTGTAAAGCTTTTCTGCCTGTGAGGGAGGGGGTTGGAGACTGGCAAGTGAAGAGGGCTATTGAACCACCAGCTGAGAAAAGATCAGGAGCTTAAAGCTTTGACCTGTTTCTTATCCCAAAGCTGGGAAGTCCTGGTGCATCATGTCTCTTGAAGTGACTGGGTCCAGTTTTCACTTGTCAGTGGATGACAAACCTTCTGGTGAGAGAAATCCACTAATGCTGGGTGAGCTGGAATTAGTTCCATCATGACTGATTTAGTTCTTACCTACTTTTGGAAGGATAGAACTTCTTTGGAGAATAAAAGAATTTTGTGTGTGAATCATTCTGGTTGCAAGAAATGGTGCTGCTTGTCTGCTGATAAGGGCACTTAGCCAGTAAGTAGCACTTTTCATCTTCAAAGTGGTTTCTGATCTCTGATGTGGCAGTGCCTCTTGGAAAGCTGACAGAAACTTCTCTCAGATGACTCTGGTTGGACAGGTGGCATCAGTGCTGCCAGGCAATGGTGCTGTTTTCCTGGTGCCTTCTCTGACCCCTTCTGATCACAGCTGCAGAGTATGAGCTGTCTGCTTGGTGGGAACACTTGGCTTGCCTCAGCACAGTGATGTCTGTCTGGGCAAATATTCTCACCCCCAAACCATGGTGCCTTGGTTACTGGGCACCAAACCATGGTACATAGGTTGCTCAGCACCATAAGATGTTGGTTATTCAGCATGAGTGTCAAATGGAGTGCTTGGAGCCTAGCTGGCTTGTTGTGTCTTTGGATATGGAGGAACTTGAGTTTGGTTTTAATTGTGGGTGTTGGTCTCTTCTCTCAAGTAGTTAGCAATAGGAGAAGGAGAAATGGCCTCAAGTTGCTCCAGGGGAGGTTTGGGTTGGATATTACAAAAATAAAGCCTTTCCTGGAAGAGTGGTCAGGGATTGGAACAGGCTGCCCAGGGAGGCACTGGAGTCACCATCCCTGGAGGGGTTCCAGAGATGTGTGGACTTCAGGACATGGTTTAGTGGGTATGGTGGTGGTGTGTTGATGGCTGGACTTGCTGATCTTGGAGGTGTTCAGCAACCTTTGTTATTGCTGTCTACAACTACCTGAAGGGAGGTTGTAGCCAGGAGGGGGTTGGTCTCTTCTCCCAGGCAACCAGCAGCAGAACAAGAGGACACAGTCTCAAGCTGTGCCAGGGGAAGTTTAGGCTGGAGGTGAGGAGGAAGTTCTTCACAGAGAGTTGTTAGCCATTGCAATGTGCTGCCCAGGGAGGTGGTGGAGTCACCATCCCTGGAGGTGTTCAAGAGGGGATTGGACGTGGTACTTGGTGCCATGGTTTAGTAATCATGAGGTGTTGGGTGGCAGGTTGGACTTGCTGACCTTTGAGGTCTTTTCCAAGCTTGTTGATTCTATGATTTCACTCACATGAGTAGCTAAACTGAGGAACCTCACATGTGAAAAGATAGCTTAGTTATAAATCTAGTGAGGTGTGGGTTCTGCAAGGCTGGGTCAGAAGTGTGGTTGGTGAAGAGCAGCCTAGATGTAGGCATCTCAACTTGCTTTCTAGTGGTGTTTCTAGAATCAAGTGGGTGTTCCAGGCCTCCCAGCTCCAGCTATATTGTTAAATAACTGATCCTAGATACTGTCCTCAGCCAAATCCTTGGCAGCAGCTATGCTGAAACAGTTGGAGCTTGAATATCACTCTGATCACCAAGGAGCTTTTATCATTTCCTTCATCTAGATGTATTCCACATGACACTAAAATGGCCACTTCAGCCTTGCCTGTGGCTGGGGGGGGTCTCAGACCCTGTGGCATGAGGCTCAGCTGCCTGTCCTGGCTGCTGCCCCTCTCAAGTGGTCCATGCTGCTGCTGGCCTCTGCCTTCACACCTTTGCTTTGAAGTCTTTGAGTTGGGTGTGCATGGAGCACTGCTGAGTAATTCAGAGTTGATCAGATCATGGAATCATAGAATTGTTTCAGTTGGAAAAGACCTCTAAGGTCATCAAGCCCAACCATCAACCCAACACCACCATGGCCACATGTTTCTTGAGCTCCTCCTGGGATGGTGACTCCACCGCCTCCCTGGGCAGCCTGTTGCAAAGCCTGGCCACTCTTTCAGCTTTGCCCTTCTGTTCAGTGGTGAAGATGAAACTGGGATTCTTGTTGTTTGCCTGGGGAGGTGGATTGTGTGTTGAATTCCAATGAATAATTCTCATTACTGTTGCAAGAAGTCTCCATGCTTCTGTTCAGTGACTGAGTCCAAGTTCCTTGAAAGAGCATTAGTTCTGAGGCAAAACAGCCAGAGTTTCTAAATTTAGAGCTACTACACAGTTGTGTAGCTGGCTGGAAATTGTGGGTAATAAACCACCTCTTCATATTTGTTCCATCCTTCACACTTCTGCCAGGAGCCTTTTCTCTGTCCTTGTGCCACAGGCTGTAAAAGTCTCTCTGCTTCCCCAAGCTGAAGTATAAAACCTGAATAGTTTGTGGGCAGCAAATGAGAGGGGGGGGAGAGGGAGAGGAGTCTCTGTCCTTGCAGGAAAACTTCAGGGTTTGGTTGGCTTGACTTTTTTTGTTTGGGTTTTGGGTTGGTTTTTTTATGCCCTGCAGATGTGGCTGATTCATTTGCTTCCTGTGAGAGGTGGACTGGCCAAGGTTTCATGTGTAGTCCAAAGAGCTTGGGAGGCTCCTTTGAAGGAGGTGTAATATTATTTCCTCCTTGGGGTGTGATTTATGCAGCTTGGGCTTGATGAGCATAGATCTGAATTATTCTGACTGTGGACATTTTCTGAGCTGGAGGAAACTCCAGAGGGTGAAAGGAGTTTGCTTCCAAGAGTGCAGACCTCTGGATACTCCTGAAACACAAGAGTGCAGAATGACCCTGCAGGGAAGGTGACACTGCAGAGCAAATAGCAGCATTCCTGGCTGCTTAGATGAGAAAGAGACTTTAGGACCATGTTTTAATACGTTAATTAGTGTTTTTATCATCCTCATGTGCCAGCTGTCAGTGCTTTGAGGTCTCATCTCACTTGGTGTCAAAATCAGGCAGTTCTACTCAGGCTGTTAGAGGTTCAGTGTCTACTTTGCCACCCACAGCATCTGACCCACGTAGCTGACTTGGCACTCTGGGGCTAGAAACTTCCTGTGTTTAGTTTTGTGTGGTGCTGGGGATTGTGCTGGTAGAGGACAGAGAAATGTCTCATTTGGTTCACAAAGACAGTCTGCCCTGTACCGATAAGCAGAGCACTAAGTCCAGGGTGGCTTTACTGCAATGACATGTGTGCTGGCCAGGAACTCCCTGTGACTGTGGGGAGCGCTGGGGCTGCTACTGGTAAAGACATTCTGAGCCAGTTCCTGCTCTCCCAAGCTGCCTGCTCTTGTGTCCTTTAGGGAAGGTCTGGCATTAGAAGTTTGCTTTGATTTTTCTCAAGTTAAAAAGCTCTCCCAAGCTTGATGAGAAAAATCTGTGGTTCCTAGCAGAAATGGGCAAGCAGCTTGCACCCATCTCTCCTTGGAAAAAGCAACAACTGGCTCCTAAGTAGCTTCTTGTCCTTCTAGCTGTGCTATTATGTGGTGAGGCATGATTATTTTCTCCCTCTTCACTCTGTCTGTGTAGCACTAACTCCCCTGACAGACAGGCTTTCCCTGTCCTCTCGGTGCCGTTGTCCACACCTCCTCCAGCCTGCACTCTTTCTTGACCAGAATTGGCTCTGGCTGCCCTGTTCAGCCTGGAGTACCTTGCTGAATGGAATGAAGCTGGAGGTGGGGAGATTCAGGCTGGAGGTGAGGAGGAAGTTCTTCCCCATGAGAGTGGTGAAGCCCTGGAATGGGTTGTCCAGGGAGGTGGTTGAGGCTCCGTCCCTGGAGGTGTTTAAGCCCAGGCTGGATGAGCCTCTGGCCAGCCTGATGTAGTGTGGGGTGTCCCTGCCCGTGGCAGGGGGGGTGGAACTAGATGATCCTTGTGGTCCCTTCTAACCCTGACTGATTCTGTGATTAATATTTCCTTCTTGAGGCTGCTTTATCTGAGCTGGATCCACAGATGAAAACCTAACACTTCCCTTATCAAGCACTCTTTGTATTTCATGGGAGTTATGTGATCTTCTCTCTTGTTCCTTGTGTTGGGGATCTTGGAGGAAGAGTAATAATACCCAGAAAACAAAATGCCACCCATATAACTGAGCTGCTCCCTGTAAGGCATGTGTGAATTCTTTGTCTGGAGGAGGCTTTCTGTTTTGCTCCTGTGTTGACACTTTGAACTCTGGAAAAAAGCCAGGCTAAGTTCCTGGCTTCCTTTTAATCATGCTGTCTGTCCTGTGTATTTTTTTTCCCCCCCTCCTCTCCTCAATAACACAGTTGAGCACCACTTCACCATCCACAGATACTGCTTAGGATCTATCTGCTCTTGCACAGTGGTTCAGATAATGGTGAGTTGAATTAGGTTTGTTAGCCTAGAGAAAGCTGCCTGTGTGTTGCACTAATTCCTGTGTATCCTACCGTTTAATTGGCATTCAGCTCCACACCCCACAGTGTGTATTCGCACCTAAAGCTGTCTCTGTCTCAGGGGTGCTTTGATGTCTTTTGTTTCTGCCCCACACAGTTGCTTTCTCTTCAGATTGCAGCCCTTCTGATTAGCATATGTGCAGCCGAGCAAACAAGGCAGGGCTGTGGAGAAAATGCTCTTCTCTGAGAGCTCTCCTGGCTGGCATATCGCTGTAAAGTTGAGCACTTGCTGAAAAAGCCTTTTGCTTTCCCTTTAGTGCTTGTGGAGATGGTTGGAAGCTGCCGCTGAGCCCTGCCTGTTCACAGAACAGTTTGGGTTGGAAAGGATCTTAAAGATGATCCAGTTCCAACCCTCCTGTCATGGGCCTGGACACCCCCTACTAGACCAGGTTGCTCAAGGCCCTGCCTGCCACTGAACACTGCCAGGGATGGGGATGTTGGGTTTGACCAACTGCATTCGACCTTCTTGAGTGGGAACACAGCAAGTTTCCCCCTTGACATGAGGAGAAACTTCTTTATGCTGAGGGTGACAGAGGCCTGGAGCAGGCTGCCCAGAGAGGTTGTGGTGTCTCCTTCTCTGGAAAGCTTCAGAAACCTCCTGGATGTGTTCCTGTGTGGCCTGCCCTGGGTGATCCTGCTTTGACAGGATCTGGATGATCTGGACTGGGTGATCTCTAGAGGTGCCTTCCAGCCTCTACCATTCTGTGATTCTTTGCCATAGTCAGTCAGGTACCCTGGTCTCATCACCCACCCTACCCTTGATAGTTACTGTTCAAGGCACTTCACCTATGGTGATTGACATGAACCTTAACTTTATCTTGTGATAATTAATCTCTTCTAAGCTGGCATTGATAAGTGTTTGCTGTCAGGAGAGCTGTGATGAGAAATGGACTGAAAAGATCAGCTTTTAAAGGTGGAGCAGATGTAGGGCAGAGCCTGTGCTCCTCTACCTGCTTCTCTAAGCAAAGGTTGTGGTCTTGTGCTGCTGAGAGCGAGTGCATGGAGGGAACAACAAACTCAAGAGTGGAAAGCTCCTGCTTTCCAGACCTCAGATCTTTGAATCAAGTTGGTTGGAAGAGACCTCTAAGATCAAGTCCAACCATTGACCCAACACCACCATGGCTTAAAACCATGTCCCCAAGTACACATGTACACATACTGTGTCCAGTTCTGGGCCCCTCAGTTTAAGAAGGACATCGAAACACTTGAAGGTGTCCAGAGAAGGGCAACAAGGCTGGGGAGGGGTCTGGAGCACAGCCCTGTGAAGAGAGGCTGAGGGAGCTGGGGTTGCTTAGCCTGGAGAAGAGGAGGCTCAGGGGAGACCTCAGTGCTCTCTACAACTACCTGAAAGGAGACTGTAGCCAGGAGGGGGTTAGTCTCTTCTCCTAGGCAACCAGCACCAGAACAAGAGGACACAGTCTCAAGCTGCACCAGGGGAAGTTTAGGCTCAAGGTGAGGAGAAAGTTCTTCACAGAGAGAGTTGTTAGCCATTGCAATGTGCTGCCCAGGGAGGTGGTGGAGTCACCATCCCTGGAGGTGTTCAAGAGGAGATTGGACGTGGCACTTGGTGCCATGGTCTAGTCATGGGGTCTGTGTTGATAGGTTGGACTCAATGATCCTCGAGGTCTCTTCCAACCTTGGTTATACTGTGATACATAGTGTGAACTCTTCCAGGGCTGGTGACTCCACCACCTCCCTGAGCAGCCTATTCCAGTGCCTGACCAAGTTATTGCCTGGGCCAGCAGGCTGGTTTGTAGAGGCATTTATGAGCTTTCTCTGTGGCTCCTCTCTATATCTCCTTGCTGCTGGAGGATGCCACCAAACACCACAGGAGCTGGAGAGTCTGTGATATGTGTTCTGGAAAGCAATCAAATGAATCATTATGAAATGCTGTTTGTTCTGGTTCACGCTGCTAACTTAGCTCAGGTGCAGCAGAGTTCAGCCTGCCTGCCTCTGCCCTTCAGTGCTGGCAGTGCCTGAATGAAGGCTTAAAACAAAAGATCAAGGATTAGGCACAGAAGAGCGTTCACAGCATCTCGTTGTCCAACTCGTGTGTGCTACTGAGTGTGGTAGGAGCGGCACCAAACTGCAGTCCTGAAGTGTTTGCTGGCTTGGCTCTTAGCTCAGCTGATCCCTGCTGTGCTGTAAGAGGATCAGGTGTGTTAACTGCTGCTGCAGACAATCGTTCCTTGTGGTCACAGAGCTTTCCTTTTTTCCTTTCCCATAGCTTCCTTTCATTTTTATACCATTTTTCTGCTTCAGAGGCCCTGAAGCATTCATGGCCTTGGATTAGGCTTAGTTTTCTCCCCACACCAGGACTTCTGGAGCCTCAAAGACCCTCACCCCCCCCCCCCCCCCCATTTATCCTCCTATCCCTTCCATTTATCCTCCTATCCCTTACTTTTGCCATTTTCATTTTACTCTGCAAGTTATTCAGAGCACTAGCATGCTGCTGCCCTTAAGAGCAGCAAACCTACCTATGCTGTTAGGTATCCCAGGGTCACAGAAACAGTCAGGTTGGAACAGACCCTCGGGATCACCAAGTCCCACCCAGAACCCTGCTCTGCAAGGTGCACCCCTAAACCACATCCCCAAGCACCACATCCAAACCACCTTTAAACACATCCAGGATTGGGTTCTCAACCACCTCCCTGGGCAGCACATTCCAATGCTTGACTTCTCTTTCCATGAAAAAATGTTTCCTAATGTCCAGTCTAAACCTACCCAGTTGCAGCTTGAGGCCATTCCTTCTTGTCCTGTCACTACCCAGCCCATTCTGCATGGTGACACACCTGTCCAGGCTTTGCCTTTCTGCCTGGCCAGGGCATCTGTTTGCCCTCTCACTTTTCCATTTTCATCAGGCAGGCAAACAAAAATAATCCTTGGATGTTCTCAAGAGGCTTAGTTGGCTCAGTGTGACCTAGGCTGGGAGTCTTGCACCTGAATGGAGGGGTGGTGTAGAGCTGGGTCTGTAGGTTTGCTAATGAACAGCGCTGATGTGTGAGCTAAAAGGGCTTTCCCCCCCCCACTCACTGGGCTTTTTCCCCATTCCCCCCCCCCCCTCACTAAATTGCTTCAAGGTTTTTGAAAGGAAGCAGGATTATCTGTGCTAAGAGAGGAGTAAAACAAAGAAGGTTTGTTATGTTCCCGTGTGGAATGAGGCTCTGGTAGGATGACTGCAAGGTTTGTGTGTGCTCTGGGCACAGCTGCTTCCAGCTTAGCCTTGCCCAGACCTTGCCTTTGGGTTTGTCTTGTGCTTTCAGGAAGAGCAGGCACCTGTGATCTAGCAAAGTGGCAAATCTCCATTAGAGCCTGGGAAGGGGGAAAAGCTTTTTAATCATCAGTGTCAACATGTGGGCCAGGACTTGCACCCAGGCCTCAAGCAATGGGTGAAATTACCCTTCTGGACACCCCCCCTTGCTAGGAGTAGCTGTTCTGAACTGGGGGCAGATGCTACTGGAGTGTCAGTGGGGTGAAACCTGAGCATTGTGGTGAGTGCATGCCTCTGAGCAGAGAGAGGCTTTGTCTTGCTTCCTGGGATTTATGGCGAGCTGCACATCTCTGCCAAGAGATGTCGTCATGGGCAGAGAGAGAGAGAGAGATGTAGCAGAGCTTCTCTTTGAAGTGTTTGGAAACTCTAATATTTTCTTGAATCATCTCAGTGCTCCATTCACAAAAGCTGCTGTTGTTGTTGATGTCAGGCTGACAGATCTGGATTGGTTTTATCCCACCCTCCTCCCCCACCACAAGTGATTTTATTTCGGGGAGCTCGGCGCATTTTCAGTTCCCTACGTTCGGGCACATCATGAGGGTGTCATATCCCCCTCCCTCCCTCCCTCTCCCCATTATTATGAAATGAAGTGTTGTTGGAGTGCCCAGACTGTTGGTAACATCTAGCAATATGCTTTTTGGTGCAGTGTTCAAGTGTCTTTACAGTTCCCTGTTTATAATTGTCTTTGGGAAGAGTAATCTGCGGCAGCTTCCCCTCCTGAATTGTTTATCCCCCGCCTGCCGTCGCTGCAGCGTTGCCGTGGGACCCGGCCTCTCCGTGCTGAACTTGGCTGCAAGAGGAAAATTGCAGTTTGTCTTCATCCATTCAGCCCTGGAGTGTTACTTGAACTTTGTGGAGAGGCCTGAGAGCGGTGCCTGTGGCAGAAGAGGAGGAAGATTCGATTGCAAATTGCACTTGCCTTTAGCGCAGTCACTTGCTGAGGTGATGAACTCCACCGATCCTCACTGCTGAGAGAGGAGAGCAGCAGCTTCTTCTTGAACTTCATTAGCATCTCTGCTCCTCTTTAAATGATTTATTTTTTCTTTCTTAAGCTGCTGTTTCAAAATCATCCTTGCTTGATGCAATAGAGCTGGGATATCTGAATTACAGAGGTTTGACTTGCCAGTCAGCTTCGGATCTTCTGAACTTATGATCTCAGCCTAGAGAAGAGAAGGCTCCAAGGGGACCTCAGAGCAGCTTTCTGGTACCTCTCCAGCACCTCAGCATCTCTCTTACTACTGTGGTGCCCAAAACTGAACCTAGTACTCAAGGAGAGGAGCTTGTACCATAACAAAGGGAGAGGGTGTGCTCGTTGCCTTCCAGTTTCAGGGAGCTTTAAGCCTGGTTTCTTTTCCAACCTGGTTAATTGTTTCCTGAACATTCTGTTGAATTCTATTCTAATAGAATAACCAGCTTGGAAAAGAATTCTATTCCAATAGAATAGAATTAACCAGGTTGGAAAAGACCTTGGAGATCGAGTCCAACCTATCACTCAGCACCATCCAGTCAACTAAACCATGTCACTAAGTGCCTCATCCAGCCCCTTCCTAAACACCTCCAGTGATGGTGACTCCACCACCTTCCTGGGCAGCACATTCCAAAGGCCAATCTCTCTTTCTGGGAAGAACTTCTTCCTGACATCCAGTCTAAACCTCCCCTGGCACAGCTTGAGACTGTGTCCTCTTGTTCTGGTGCTGGTTGCCTGGGAGAAGAGACCAACCCCCACCTGGCTACAACCTCCCTTTAGGTAGTTGTAGACAGCAAGAAGGTCTCCCCTGAGCCTCCTCTTCTCCAATCTAAGCAACCCCAGCTCCCTCAGCCTCTCCTCACAGGGCTGTGCTCCAAGCCCCTCCCCAGCTTTGTTGCCCTTCTCTGGACACCTTCCAGCAAGTCAACTTCTTTCCTAAACTGAGGGGCTCAGAGCTGGACACAGGACTCAGGCTGGATATGAGGAGGAAGTTCTTCACCATGAGAGTGGTGAAGCCCTGGAATGGGTTGTCCAGGGAGGTGGTTGAGGCCCCATCCCTGGAGGTGTTTAAGCCCAGGCTGGATGAGGCTCTGGCCAGGCTGATCTAGTGTGTGGTGTCCCTGCCCATGGCAGGGGGGGTTGGAACTAGATGACCCTTGTGGTCCCTTCCAACCCTGACTGATTCCATGATTCTGCTCAAGGTGTGGCCTAACCAGCGCTGAGCACAGGGACAGAATGACTTCCCTGCTCCTGCTGGCCATGCTGCTCCTGATCCAGGCCAGGATGCCATTGGCCTTCTTGGCCACCTGGGCACACTTAGTCCTCATTGAAATGATGTGAACAAAAGGGGAGATGGTTGGATTTTCCTTACTTTTTTTCCTCTGTGGCTTGCTCACCACGCCCCTGGTGAGCTCATCTCTCTTCACATCTCAGATCTATTTCTGCGCAGCCTAATCCTTGTCATTTAGTGACAGCTTATTGTGTGCACGTTCCCTGTGCATCTCCTGATCTTAACTGCTTCATCTGCCAAAGCAGGAGTGATTCTTGCTGCTGTCAGTGCAGCTGAGCTTTGCAGCCTTGGGCGTATCCTGTTCTGCATCAGCAAAGCTATCAGCCTTCGGCGCTGTCCAGGATCTTTATTGCTGCTGCTGATGGGGAGGGCACAAAAAGGATGGGGTTGGGCTGGTAGGAACTGCTGGGGGGGGTTAAATACCTGAAATTGATGTGGGAGTGGGAAAAGTGTAAGTCTGAAAGGCACCCTGATGTGGGGATGTGCTGACCAGATCAGTGTTCTCCAAAGGATGAGGCTCTGGGGTGTTGTCTCTGCTGCTTCCGGCCCGTGCAGAATCTCAGACTCCTTGAAGACAGCTTGGAAAGGCACCTCAAGGGTCATCTGGCCCAACCTTTCTTGGGATAAGCACAGTCATCATTTCTCTACTCCCATCTGTAGGGATGTTGTTTCCTGCTGAAGGAGTTGGGAAAAGCCAATGAAGGATGAAACCAAAGGGGCTGTCCACCTCCAGTCTCCCAGCAAGGCACCAAAGGAGGCTGTGGCTGCCTTCACCTCCTGCTCAGGTGGGCAGCCAAAAAGGCATGAGATGGGGATGGAGAAGTTGGTGCACTTGAGTGGAGGGGAAAAGATATCCATAACCCAAAACTCTAAAAAAAAGTCCCAAACCTGCAGACTCCTGCACAAAGCAGTACTGCTGAATTGCCATTTTGAACCTCTCTATGGCAGCCCACCACAGCCTGCCAAGAAGGGATCTCTGTTCCTCATGCAGCCCTGCTGCCCTCAGAGTGAGCTGTTTGTCCCTGTAGCCTGATGCCCTGCAGCATGGTGTGCCTGGGAGAAGCCCTGAGAGATGGGCCTGGCTCCCTGGGCATGCTCTCCCAGAGCAACTGTGCCCAAATTCCTTCTTTTGATCTTCCAGGGATTCCTTTCTGTTTTCTTGGCTAGGTTTGAGGGGTGGGAGGGGTTGGGGTTTGGGAGCTGTTTGTTTTTTCGCTGAATGCCTTAGTGGAGAGGAAAAGGTGAACCTTGGAAGCAGTTTAGCCAGAGTTTTGGGCAACAGGGGCAAGGTGTAATCCTCCCCTGGGAGTTGCTTCTCCCTTTTTGTATTTTCATGCAGCCAGTGACTGTCCTTGTCTGGGTGTTCTCTTCACTGATGGCTCTGATGGTCTGGGGTGGAAGGGATCTCTGAAGCTCATCCAGTCCAACCCCCTCTGCAGTCAGCAGGGACATCCTCAACCAGATCAGGCTGCCCAGAGCCCTGTCAAGCCTCACCTTGAGTATCTCCAGGGTTGGAGCCCAACCACTTCCCTGGGCAACCTGTTCCAGTGTTCCACTACCCTCATGGTAAAGAACTTGTTCCTACCATCCAATCTAAATCTGCTCTGCTCTAGTTTGAAGCCATTGTCCCTTGTCCTATCACTGCAGGCCTTTGTAAACAGTCTCTATTCATCCTCCTTGTAGGCTCCCTTCAGGTACTGGAAGGCTGCTATTAGGCCTCCCTGGAGCCTTCTCTTCTCCAGGCTGAACAACCCCAGCTCCCTCAGCCTGTCTTTGTAGCTCCTTTCATGTGGAAACAAGGGTTAAGGTTATTGACTGCCCCAAAGACTTCTCCTGGTTTTGTCTTCCTCCTCAACCCTGATCTTGGCTGCAGTTCCATCAGGAGACACCCCCTTGCACAAGAGGGTAGAGCAGCTGGCCAGGTGTCCATGACCCCAGTGTTGGAGGGTTCCCATCAGATGTGGCTGGAGATACTGCCTGCACTTGCTTGAGCTTGATGGCTTTTTTACCAGCACTTTCTCCTGCAGCTTCTGCAAGCTGTGTGTTATCTGAAGAGACATGAGGCCATTCCATCCATCCCTGCTGAAGCCTGAAAAAGTGCTGGAGCAGATTAAAGAGGCACTTTCCCTCTGGATATGGGCCTCCTCCTCCAAGTGAAGGAATGTAGGTCATGGCTGAGTATATAAAATGAAGAAGACTGCATTGTGATGGCAGCTTTTCACCTGGATAATCCAGTGAGAGCTCCTCACACTAATAGCAAACCTGTTCTTTCATATGTGCTATTCAATATGACTCATTAAGCAAACTTAATTGAGTAGCAGCTCCAGCCCTGCTAAATGCCATGGCACACATGGCTGTGAAAGGCTTTATGACTGGCACCCTGACCAGTGTGTCCTCCTGTCTGGCATCTTTTCTCTCTCCAAATTGATGCTCTCAGCCTTTGGTGCCTCAGGGGGAAAGCAGCAAGGTGTGAGCCTCTGTTCAGTTCCTGATAGGCTAAAGGGAGTCACAGACTACAGCTGGTTGGAAGAGACCTCAAAGATCAGCCAGTCCAATCTCCAACCCAGCCCTGAAGGGTCAGTGCTAAGCCATCTCCTTAAGCACCAGGTCCACACACTGCCTGAACTCCTTCAGGGATGGTGACTCCACCACTGCCCTGGGCAGCCCATTCCAATGGTTGAGAGCCCTTTCAATGAAGAAATACTAACATGCAGCCTAAACCTCTCCTAGCACAGCTTGTGGCCATTTCCTCTGCTCCTGTCACTTGTCATCAAGGAGAGGCTGCCCCCCTCCTCATTCTAACCTCCTTCAGGTAGTTGTAGAGAGCCACGAGGTCTCCCTTTAGCTTCCTCTCCTCCAGACTGAACAGCCCTAGTTCCCTCAGCCACTCCTCATAAACCATGTGCTCCGGGCACTGCCTGTTGCAGACGTGGCTGAGGGATAAAGGGGATGCTGCAGGCATAGCTGAGGGATAAAGAGGATGCTGCAGGCATGGCCATCCAACCCAGGCAACATACCCAGGAGCAGTGAGAAATGAATCTGGGCAGATGGGGAGGGGTGGAAGCTGGCTGTGTGGAGGAGGGGATGCTCTGTCTTCCTTGCGTGGAGCTGTTGCACAGGAGCCTGTTGTAACGTGCAGGAAATCTCCTGCCACACCTGATGGGAGCTGTCTCCAACAAAAGCTCTGACAGCCAGACAATGGATGCCTGTTGGCAATGAGTCTGAGGCTGGTGGCTGTGTTATGCAGATGTTCACCCTTGAGGACCTTCCACTAGAGGATTCTGCTGCCTCAGGTGCTTCCTGGGGTTTGTAGTTTGTGGTGAGAACACAAGTGTGTCATTTCGTGCTCAGAGCACAAGCATCCCCTCTGCTGTTCTTTCTGTACACTCAGCATACTTTCTAATCTTGACAGTGCCTTGAGTGCTTGAGTGTGCACCCTCAAGTGGAGAAGTGCCATGTTCCTGGCTTCTTGCTGTCCACTCGTGAACAGTGCACCTGATTCTGCATAGCTCCCTTGTCCAGCTGCAGCACTGACTGCATACCAGTGGCTGGTCATAGAATCATGGAATCAACCAGGCTGCAAAAGACCTCAGAGATCACCAAGTCCAACCTATTACCTAATACCTCCTGACAGCTGAACCATGGCTCCAAGTGCTACAGCCAAGCCTTTTTTGAACACCTCCAGGGATGGTGACTCCACCATCTCCCTGGGCAACACATTCCAATGGCTAACAACTCTCTCTGTGAAGAACTTTCTCTTCACCTTGAGCCTAAACTTCCCCTGGTGCAGCTTGAGACTGTGTCCTCTTGTTCTGGTGCTGGTTGCCTAGGAGAAGAGACCAACCCCCTCCTGGCTACAGTCTCCTTTCAGGTAGTTGTAGAGAGCACTGAGGTCTCCCCTGAGCCTCCTCTTCTCCAGGCTAAGCAACCCCTCAGCCTCTCCTCACAGGGCTGTGCTCCAGACCCCTCCCCAGCCTTGTTGCCCTTCTCTGGACATGTTCAAGTATCTCAATGTCCTTCTTAAACTTATGGCACAGTACCTTTACACAGGCACAGCCTGCAGAGCTGGGCTGGGGAGTCTTTTCCAAGTAAAGCTCCCTCTTGTAAGCAGAAGTGTCCTGGTGGTGTCCGGGCTGACTGGCTTGGAGTTGCTGCTAGGGGTCACATGTCGTCTTCAGGAGCCTGCCAAAGCTGAGGAGGGTGCAGTGACAATTAATGAGGAGGGGCAGTTCTAAGGCAGGACCTGGTTTGTGTGTTTAATTAGGAATGACAAGCCAGGCAATGCAGCCCAAGGCTTTCTCAACCCAAGGACCTTTCCCAGAACATGGCTGGAGCTCAGCAGCTGGGAGCAGTTCCGCCTGCGGTCGTGCTGATGCTGTACGGTCCGTGCCACGTGGTGTTTCCTGGCTCTGAGTCCTGCTGTCCAGTCATTGCTTTCTGCAGTCACAGCCCTGCAGCTTTGTCACCCTTTTGAGGTTTGCAGCACTTGGGCAGTGCTTGCAGAGGCAGAGTTCAGCTCACCTCCATTTTGCTGGAAGCAGGGAGGAGGCAGCGCGCCGCTCCAGCTGTCAGGGGAGCAGAGCTCTCTAAATCATCTTGCCAGGGTATTTTTATAGTGCTTGCAAATCTGCTCTAACTGTGTTTATGGCTCAATGTTTCACCAGAGTGGTGATGGGCTGAAATCCCTCTGTTGCACCTGAAGTCATTAAAGCAAAGAGCACGTTATGTATATGGCACATAACAGAGTCTGGAGGCAGAGCAAAATAACTCTTCCCTGCTGTAGATGTGCAGGGTAATAGATCCTCCAGAAAAATAAAAGAGGTGGGTTTTTTCTTTTTAGGAAGTAGGCATCAAGTGACTTACAGCTCCAGGAAACATGGAGCTCCCTGTCAAGGCTGAGTGAGGTGGCTGAGGGAAGGGAGATGTGTTTGGCAGACGGGGCCATCGATTAGTTGTTCACCAGGCTGTTGTTGTTCTCCGGCGTGCGGATACTCGGGCATCCAGATGTACAAAGCAGGCGTTTGGAGAGGTGCCACCAGAGGGACAGGGATCAGTGGCTGTGCAATTGATTAGCTGCATCATTTGTCCTTGGTTTGGTTGTTGGGTTTTTTTTTTTGATTCTTGTTTAAAATCCTCCCAGGAGGCTGTCAGCACAGGTAGACTGCGAGGCTGAGCGTTACGCCTGTGTTAGGAGCTCTAAGTGGCTTTCTGCTCTGAAAGGCAAGTGCTGCGTTTAAAGATGGGGGGTGGGTAAAGAAGCAAAAGCCTCTTGCTGCCTGGCTGTGTGTTTGGAGGCAGAACTGCTGACTTCAGGCAAGCAGGCTTTGACTGCTCTTTGCTTGCACTGTCTGGAGCGAGCACTTGTTCTCTGGGGGCGTCCTCAGCCGGTCAGGTTACACCTGGGAGAGTCCAGAGAAGCAGTGAAGATGCTCAAGATGAAAGACCTCAGCTCCTCTCAGACCTTAGGCTGAACTAGCACAGGTGTGAAGGAGGGGTAGGAAGAACAGGAAAGGAACAAAGGAACTTTGTGCAGCATTGGGCAAGGCTGCTGAGGAATACATGACTTCCCCCAGTACCATTCTAGCATCTTTATTAACTGGGTCTACTTTGAAGTACCTTACAGGTGATGTTGCTGCCCCAAGTTTATCATACCAGGCCAGGAAGAGGATGGGGACATGTTCCTGTGTTGCTGATGAAGGTGTACAAAGTCGGAGAAGGCTTTTTAAAAGCTCTACTTAGAGGCAGCCTGCTGCTTTAGCCACAGAGGTGTGGGATGCAGCAGAGCAGCCCTTGAGACTGGCTTTAACCCCAGTGGGGAAAACGTGGAGACTTTAGTCTGTGTCATGTATGGGAAGAGAGTCAGCTCTGAGGTGAGTTCTGAGAGCAGTGAATCTCTCTCCTCTTGCTTGCCTGTAAGAGGTCACCTTTTAGAACTGTTGTCAGAGAAGAGGTAGTTGCAGGTTTCTCTGGGACACTCCTCCCATGACAAATGGAAGATTTCATGGCTTCCTGGGGGACCTAGAGTGTGTGCTGCTGCTGTGATGCTCTTCAGAACTGGCATTGAGCATCCTGGGACATAGCCTTTCCCAGTAATTTGTGAGCACTGTAGAGCTCTTGGGCTGTGTTGAGCTGTAGAGCATGTGCAGAGGTGAGCACAAAGATGTATCCCTGCCAGAAGTTACTGGTGCCTGTGTGAGGTCCACAGGAAAACCAGGCTGGCAAGGATTAGTGTAGGTACAACTGATTTTGCCCTTAAAACCTGTGTCCTGGGAGGTATTTAATCTGACTTCAGCACTTTTAGCATGGGAACTGTGCCTCATACAAAAGCAGGGAGCATCTGGCTTTCTTGCTCTGCTGCTTTCCATGCCATTGCTTTAAGTGTTTCCTTCTACCACTGGCTCAGTGACTTCTGTGAGACATCTCTAGATGTGCTTTTGGGTTGCTCTGTTGCCAAGGAAGGGACAAGGGGAGGAAATAAAATTCCCTGAGCCATCATCTGGAATTATTGTCACACCAAATGTGTTGCTGAACAGCTGAATGGATACCTGAGGAGTGATCCAGGGAGGAGAGTGGTGTTGCTGTGATTGCCTCTTCTGCTGGGGGGAATGCTGGGTTCTTAAGTTGCTGGCAGCTATCTGGAGAGCTTGTGAATAAATGGTGTGGAAGTCAGCCTGGAAAACACCTGAAAGGAAAATGGCAGAGTAGTGAGAGACCACCCTGATGGGTTTTAAATAGGATGTTGAAAGCTCTGGCTGAGGTGGTGCTGAAGAAAAGGTCGGTCCACTGGACTCAAGTCAGACTCAGGAAGGCCTCTACACATCTGCTGCTATTGCATCATTGCTGTCACTGGTCACAGGAGCATTAAGACTGGAAAAGACCTTTAAGATCATTAAGTCCCAACCATAACCCAACTGCCAGAGCCACTAAACTATATCCTGAAGTACCACATCTACAACATCCAGGGATGGCAACTCCTCCACCTCCCTGGGCTGCCTGTCCCCAATGCCTGACCACTCTTGCAGGAAAGACTGCTAGTACCTGACCTAAACCTCCCCTGGCACAGCTTTAGCCCATTTCCTCTCCTCCTATCCCCAGTTACCTGGGAGAAGAAATCAACACCAGCCTCCCTGCACCCTCCTTCTGGCTAGTTGTAGAGTACAATAGTTACTGCGGGCAACTGAAGAGTGCTTGCTTTTGTGCTCTAGGATACACAAACAGGAGGCAATGAATTCAACCTGCCCTGGCTGGAGGATGTTTTAATCTTCCTGCAGCCATTCCACAAGTGGTGAATCCACCACCCCTTGAATACAAACGTGGGTAACAGTGCAGGGGTGGCAGAAATTCTGTCTTCAGCTGACTGAGCTGCTGCAGCCTGGGCCTGTGGGTTCAGCAGGGGCTGTGCCTTCTTTTTGTGGTGGCCAATACAGCATTTGTGTAGGGCAGGGATAACTGAGCCTCTTTCAGTGAATAGAAAATGCAGCTGAGGTGTTTTGGGCAGTGATGCAATTGTGCTGCATTGTCCCAGCAGCACTCTCACTCTCTCTTCTGCAGTGTGAGCTGGGGGAGTGGCTTTGCTGGTGAGCAGAAACAAATGCATGCACAGAGAGCCCACACTGGCACTGAATTTTGGGTGGGTTCTCTGTAACGTTCCAGAGGCTGCAGGAGCTGGCTGTAAAGGCTTGATGATGATGTTTGTTTGGGTTTTTTTAAACCAATACCTGACTTAACATGCCTTCTGAACCAGCTGTAGCCACTGTTATTTAACAGCCTTTGCAGAACCCCCTGCAGCCAGTGCACCTCTTGGAACAGCACTTGCCTTTGCTCTGTCCAAGAAGGGACTGGAGAGGTGACCCTAGAGCTCTGGCCTGGCCTGAGGTGGGGAGGCAGTGATAATGGTTTCCTTGTGAGCTAAACTTCAGAGCTCCCCCTGAGTGCTCATCATCACTGCCTGTGGAAACTGCCTCCATCTCCAGTCTCTGCATCCTGTATTTCCCCCTCAGTGAATGGACTCAGGTCTTGAGCTGCTTCCTTGAATTCCCTGCTCTCTCTCTTCTTCATGGGCTTCAGGCTGCTCCTCTGTGCATGCAGCATTCTTGGTGTGTAGCAGAGCAGTGAGGCACTGCAGTGGCTTTGGGGAGACCAAGAAAGGCTGTTTCTCCGGGGGGGGTTGCTCCTGTTTCAGAGCAGGCAGGAAACTTGGAGAAGCTACAAGAGTCTGGTGAGCTTCAATCCCTTTCTGCCCAGGACTGGCTTGGGAATGTAGCATGACACAGCATTTGCTGTGCTTTCAGCCACAGCTATTTATACATCACTTTTCAGTGCTGTCTCCTCAAGGAGATTCTCTACGTGATAAAATAATCCTGCTTAAGCATATTAAACATGCTGCTGTTCCTAGACCTTAGCTGAGTGGTTTGGCTCTGTGGCAGGGGCTGTGCCTTTGGGTCCAAAGGTGGCTGCATGTGAGGGACTTGCGTTGTTAAGATACACCTGGATGCAGTCCCCTAAAGCAGTTTGACTGCAGACTGGACTTGCCTTAGGCCTTGTGTGGTTCACACACCAGGAATTGAAAGCTAATAGGCTAACACCTTCCCTCTCTCCTGGGAGAGAAAATTGCAGCAATTGTGAAACCTTACTGTGTGTGTTTGGGGGAAGGGACTCCTGTGAGGGGGGGGGTGGTGGAGGAGGAGGCTCTGGGTGAGAGAAAGGGAAAGGAGAGTGGGCTGTAATACACTAACCATCCTGTATCAACCTCCTACCTTGGGGTGTCTCGTGGCTGACATCCTATCAAAGAGCTCTGCCTGTGTCCAGAATTCTAAGCAGCTCTATAAATAGTGTTGCTCCAACTGCCTGTGTGTGCAGAGACTGTGAACAACTGGGGAGAGACCAAAACATCACTGGCTTCATTTTTGAACCAGCCCAAAAAAAAACCCACCCAACCCAAAACAACACTGGAGCAAGAAAGAGCAGAGAGGTGAAGGGGGGTAGGAAAAAACACCCATGGGTTATCTTCCTCTGCAATGCAAAGCACACAGCTGGGGAGGGCTGCTCTGAAGGCAGCCCCCCTGGGGACTGCAGGCTTGAGACTGGCAGAGCACGAATACATGAATCTTGTTAAGGCATCTGAAATCATTTCCTTTTCTCTCCTGCTTGCCTGCTGCCTTAAAGCTGCTTGCAGGTTATGCTGTCTCTGAATAATTGTGAACAATTAGAAGCTAATTTAGATGGCTGGCTTGTATTCACAGCAGCAGCATATGAGCTAACCCAGCTGGAAAGCAGACATGGTGATTTTCTGTTGATCTGTCTCCCTCTTGTTGTTCCCTGGCAGTTTTTTGCAAGGTGGATGGTTTGGGTTTTTTTTTGCTGTGGGCTAATGAGGAGTCCCTCCTGCATGCTGCTGACCTGATTGCAAGGGAAGAGGAGGTGCTTCATTCCCTAGCACAGAGTCACCACCAACCTAGTAGAATCCAGCAGAGGAGCCCTGCCTGTTTGCTCCAGGAATGGAGCAAAGGGGTATTTGTCATGGATACACTATTCCCCCTCCCAAAGGTGTGATGCACTGAGTGAGCTGGTCAGCAATAGTCACACAGCTTTCCTCACAGCATCCTTTGTATCCTCTGGAAAGGCAGGAGGAGGTTTGAGCAGCCCCACTCTTTTCCTCCATGCCTGGCAGCGAGCCTCAGATGCTGCTCAGAGTGGCAGGTGACTCATTTCTCCATCATTGATGCTGTCCAGATGGCAACCCCAGCACAGTTCAGCAAGAAGGTGGACAACCTGTGGCATAACAGCTGCCATCCCACTCCCAAGGCAACAGTTTGAGACATGCTTTTGCTTCAGGTAGATGAAAGAGCTGCTGGACAGGCTCTTTGCATACAGAATGGAACACAGCTCAATTGGTAAGGTAAAACAGGGCTGTTGGGAATCCCAGGAATCTGGACTGGAGGCTGAAATGGGCTCCTGCTCTCTCCCTGCCACACACTGGTTGGTGCCAGCATCCTGGTGAACTCCTCCTTAGGAGAGATTCTCTTATAGAAGTCAAATGCATCTCACTTGGAACTTGTTAGATACTGCCAAAAATATCAACACAGCCCTTGCTCTCATCCTGGGAGCTTGAGGTTTCACCAAGGTCACCACAGCCATCCCCTTAGGTCCTGTCTGGACTTGGGCATCTCCTGGTGTGGGTGTCTGTTGAGGTGCTGTGCTCCTCATGGCTGTTTGCCTTTGGGTGAGGATTGCCAGCTCTGACCTGTGCTTCAGCCGAGGCTTTGCTGCGGGAGACAGGCTGGCTGTGAGAAGTGTTGGCTGCTGGACAGGCAAAGTGTTGTCTACTTCTCTGCTTACTGCTTCCAACCAGCAGCTTCTCACGTGTCTTCAGCCGGGTCTGCTGCGGGTTTGTCAGGTAACAGTGCCATCTGGTGCTAGAGCTCTGCTCTTGAGCAAGCTTTTGACAAGTCCTTAGGCAGAGCCACTCAGGACAGTGTTGCTTTTCATCAGCCATCTTGCTGTAGGGATCTGTGAGGAGGGCTGCCCTGTAGTCATCTGTGCTGCCAGAGGAGACCCTTTTGCTTCTCTTTTCTATTCAGCAGCTCCTTTTCTCACAACTGCTGTACCCAGAAGACTGGATAATGAAGCAAGGAGTACAAACACTGGGCCAGGGGATCATATCTTTTGCTGTAAACTGCTGTTGAGGGGGGGAAAAAATGCTGGGTTTAGATCAAATCCTGTAACTGGGGACATCTTTGAAAGGTGCCCCATAGGATTCTGAAGTGGCTTACTGCTAGACTCACCAGTCACTAAATCTTCTCTTGCAAGGTCTTTCCCTATTTTATAGCTTCCCCTGTCTTTCTGTTGAGCACCATTATGGTGTTCATCCCCTCTGAATTACTTCTCTGGCCTCCTCTGGGTTTTGTGACTGTGACCATTTGAGGCTGTGGCTAGGCCTTCTCTCTCAAACCCACCACAGTGACCCTCTGTGCACTCAGAGGGTTTACTTTGCATTCCCAGGTGGAAAGGCCCTGGCTGCTGGTTGATGGCAGAGAGTGCACAGGGTGTAAGCCTGTTTGAACACACAATTTAGCAGCACTTGATGACTCTTTTTTTCCCCCTCCTCATCATACTGAAGATTATTCTCACCTGCTGAACCTACAAAGTTCAGCAGGCTGCTCAGGTCCTCTTCCCTCAAGCCAGAGTCAGCACTTCAGGGACCAGGTTGCCTTGGCTGCTGCTTCAGGCATCTAACAGTGTCACATGAATGGGTTCCCTGCTGCCACAGCCCTGCTGTGGTGAGTGGTGGTACTCAGTGTTTGCACCCATGAGACACAGCTGTGAGACCAAGCTGGCTGGAAAGCTGAGAGCTGCTGTTGCTGGTTATGGGTGGGATTCACCTTCCAAGCAAAGCAAGATTTGTGCACCTCTGCTTGCTCCACTTCCAGGATCCTTCGCTCTCCCAACCACATTGTTGCCTCTGGTGGGAAATGTTCCCAAGCCTACTCTTTTTGCCTTTAAATAAGAAGCCAGTAGCCTTCCTGTTAGCTTGTCTCCTTCCCCTTGACTCACTGCCTTGCACTTTGTCTTTGTTCTCAGACTGGTGCACTCACCAGGCCAGGGAGTCTGTCTTGCAGTGTTTTCCAGAGTGTCATGTAAATTCACAGAGCTGCAGCAGTGATTTGTTGCCAGCCTAATAAATAATGCCTGGCAGTCTTGGGCAAGGGAAATTCGAGTCAAAGATTTACTTTTCTTAAGCAACTGATTTATGTGGAAGCCAAATTCCTCAGCTCCAGAGCAGAGTGCTCACCCACGTTGTAATGGAACAGAACTGTGGTTGCATCCAGTGGTTGCTTCAGGCTTTGTAGCCCAAATCCACTCTTTGGAAAAGCCTCTCAGTGCCTTTCTGCCAGAAGGCTCAAAGGTGATACCTGATGGGAGGGGAGGAAGATGCTGCAGCACATGGCTGTAAATGAAGGAGCAGAAGTGTGCTGCAGGAGAAGTTTTGTACCTACAGAGGATGGGAAGCTACTCTGTTTCCACCAAACAAGTTTACTACCCAAAAATAACTGAGGAGGGGAAAATACATCAACAAGTAGGATGATTAGAAACAGGAACAGAAGTAGCTACAAGTCCATTCCAGGTAGACTCTCAGAATGGGTTGGGGTGGCAGAGACCTTAAACATGAGCCAGCAGTGTGCCCAGGTGGCCAAGAAGGCCAATGGCATCCTGGCCTGCATCAGGAACAGTGTGGCCAGCAGGAGCAGGGAGGGCATTCTGCCCTGTACTCAGCACTGGTTAGACCACACCTTGAGTCCTGTGTCCAGTTCTGGGCCCCTCAGTTTAGGAAGGAGGTTGACTTGCTGGAAGGTGCCCAGAGAAGGGCAACAAAGCTGGGGAGGGGTTTGGAGCACAGCCCTGTGAGGAGAGGCTGAGGGAGCTGGGGTTGCTTAGATTGGAGAAGAGGAGGCTCAGGGGAGACCTTCTTGCTCTCTACAACTACCTGAAGGGAGGTTGTAGCCAGGTGGGGGTTGGTCTCTTCTCCCAGGCAACCAGCAGCAGAACAAGAGGACACAGTCTCAAGCTGTGCTGGGGATAGTTTAGGCTGGATGTCAGGAAGAAGTTCTTCCCAGAAAGAGAGATCGGCCATTGGAATGTGCTGCCCAGGGGGGTGGTGGAGTCCCCATCACTGGAGGTGTTTAGGAAGAGCCTGGATGAGACACTTGGTGCCATGGTTTAGTTGATGAGATGGTGTTGGGTGATAGGTTGGACTCGATCTCCAAGGTCTTTTCCAACCTGGTTTATTCTATCCGGTTCTTCTTCCAATTCATAGATCCACAGAATGGTTTAGGCTCAAGGGGATCTTAAAGATTATCTAGTTCCACCCCCCTACCATGGGCAGGGACACCTTCCACTAACCCAGGTTGCTCAAGGCCTCATCCAGCCTGGCCTTGAACACTTCCCCTTGTCCAGCCTGGCCTCCAATGTAGATGCATAAATAGTGGAGGCTCAGGGAGGTTCCTCCTGAAGCTGGAAGGAACTCAGCTGAGCAGCACCAGCTCAGGTTTCTGTGTCTCCATAACATGTCATCAAGACAAATTAAAGAGCTGTCAGTTTGTCTTGCGAGCGCTGCAGGTCCCCGGGGAGCCTGGCTCTGCTGGGAGGTGAGAAGAACTAATGGCACAGCTGGATTTTGAGGCTGCCTGTGTAAGAAACCTTCCCACCACGCTGGCAGTGTTGAAAGCAAACAGTGATGTGGAGCTGATGATTGGCTTCTCGCTGTTCAGATTGTCTGGCCTGATTTCCTGCGGGTGTTGCAGAGGCTTCCATCCTCTGCTGCCTTCCATGCTGCCATCTCCCAGGTGTCTCATCAATGACTGTAGGTTCTGCCTGGCTCTGACAGTCCAGTAAACAATTGGTGTCTGTAATTTGATAAAGATTCATTTCCACTTAGCCTTTGAAGCTGTTGGAGGTGTTCAGCTGGTGAAGGCAAGTTTATTTCAGAGCAGTGTGTGATGGCCTGGGACTGGAAGCTGCTGTGCTCATCCCTACCAGCCATGGGATCTTGGTGAGCTAAGGTAGGAAATCCTACTTTGTGGAATCATAGAATGGTAGGGTTGGAAGGGACCTCTGGAGGTCTAGTCCAGTCTGAGATCAGGTGGCACAGGAACATGTCCAGGTGGCTTTTGGAAGTCTCCAGGGAAGGAGACTCCACAACCTCTCCAGGCAGCCTGCGCCAGGGCTCTGGCACCCTCACAGGAAAGAAGCTTCTCCTTAAGCTCAAGGGAAACCTCCTGCATTCTAGTCTGTATCTGTTGCATTTGTCCTATCAGTGACCACCACTGAGAAGAGCCCAGCTCCATTATCATGACTTCCACCCAGCATTGAGAAAATCCCTTCCCAGTCTTCTCTAGGCTAAACAGCTCCAGGTCTCTCAGCCTCTCCTTGTAAGAAAGATGCTTCAGTCCCCTAATCATCCTCATAGCCCTCCCTTGGACTCCTTCCAGTAGTTCCATTTCTCTCTTGAGCTGGGCAGCCTAGAACTGGACACAGGACTCTAGGTACAGCCTCACTAGGAGAGAGTAGAAGGCGGGGAGAAGGGGGTTGGGAGCACAGCCCTATGAGGAGAGGCTGAGGGAGCTGGGGTTGCTTAGCCTGGAGAAGAGGAGGCTCAGGGGAGACCTTCTTGCTCTCTACAACTACCTGAAGGGAGGTTGTAGCCAGGTGGGGGTTGGTTTCTTCTCCCAGGCAACCAGCAGCAGAACAAGAGGACACAGTCTCAAGCTGTGCCAAGGGAGGCTTAGGCTCTTCCCAGAAAGAGAGATTGGCCATTGGAATGTGCTGCCCAGGGAGGTGGTGGAGTCAGCATCACTGGAGGTGTTTAGAAAGAGGCTGGATGAGGCACTTGGTGCCATGGTTTAGTTGATTAGATGATGATGGGTGATAGGTTGGGCTCTATCTCAAAGGTCTTTTCCAACCTGGTTCATTCTGTTCTATTCTAACCTCTCTTGACCTGCTGGCCACACTCTTCTTACTGCACCCCAGAATGTACCTTTGGCCTTCTTGGTCACTGCACAAGGAAATCCAGAGGAGCTTGCTGGGAACAGGCACTACTTGGGGCAGGCTTAGTGGTGAATCTTGGTTGTGAAGGTGCTGAATGTGGGCTGAGTGGCAGGTTCTTGTCTGCTTGTGAATGAACAGAAAGAACAGTGCTACGTTGTCAGCTGACTGCCTGCAGGTAGAGCTGCATGCGACTCAGAGCTGTCTTGATTTCATCTTGGCTCCTGTGAAGTCCTTTAAAGCCTTTGCTTCAGTTTTGGGGAATATTTTAGCACCCCCTGCCTGCCCCTGTTCTGTTAATCCTGCAGCTGAAGCTAATCATCAGCCTGACCTTTTGCAGAGAGTGCTTTTGCACTGCTCAGAGCAGCCTCTGGAAGCAGCTTTTGGACTGTTTTGCCCTGAATATAGAATTACAGAATCCCCATGGTTGGGGAAGACCTCTAAGCATCAAGTCCAGTCTTGTAGCTGCCTTCTAGTACCTGAAGGGATCCTACAGGAAGACTCCAGAGGGACTTTTCCTGAGGGTGTCTGGCAATAGGACAAGAGGGAATGGTTTTAAGCTGGGGGAGAGTAGGGTTAGACTGGATCTTAGGAAGAAGTTCTTCAGTACTAGGGTAGTGAGACCCTGGAATAGGCTGCTCAGGGAGGCTGTGGATGCCTCCTCCTTGGGGATGTTCAAGGCCAGGCTGGATGAGGCCTTGAGCAGCCAAGTCTAGTTAAGAGAGATCCCTGTCCATGGCAGGAAGGTTGGAGTAGATGATCTCTAAAGTCCCTTCCATCTACTGCTGTTCTGTGATTCTCCAGCTCTCCCAGGGCACCACTGGTACCCTTGAGCACCATATCTGGATGGCTTTTAAACATAGGAACAGGTTCATCCACTGCCCTGGGCAGCCTGTTCCAGCTCCTGCTCACTGCCCTTGCCCTGCTTTGAGCAATCCAAGCAGGGAACTGTGTGTTCCTGAACCACTGCAAGGGTTTGAGAGTTAAATACAGACCACCTTGAATAAGTTTGTTGTTTCCTTAATCTCCTGATGCAGCTCCAGAGTGACTCTGAATATGTTCTCCTTTGTGATTCTGTGAATGCTGTGAGCTGCCAGTGATATCCTGGTGTCAGGAAGATGCAGAATGAGCTTATAAAGCAGAATGGCTGCAATCCCAAGTTCACCTCAAGGCATTAGGTGGCAGAGCAGTGATTGACTGTTGTGTAGGAGTGCTGGGAGCTACAAACCACTGTGGCATCTGCTCCTTGGTCAGGCAGAAGCTTAGGCCTTATCCTGGGAGGACCTAATTCCTCTGTAAGTAATGCAGGAGTCTCCACAACTTTCTGTCCCAAAGACAATGTGAACTTTGTGTCTGCAAGAACCACAGACCACATCTGCTTGCCTGGTGGGAGCAGCCAGGAGCTGTCACAGGCAGAACTTCCCTGCCAGTCAGTGCAGAAGATTTATTCTTGTAGCTTTGCAGCTGCATGCCTCAAGGGGTTGGTTTTAAACCCCTCTGCATTGTCTGGCTCATTGTTCAGCTCCTCTGGGTAGTAGAATTTCAGTTCTCAGGAGTCTTAAGTTTCTAGCAGTTTTCTTCTGCCCCATTCTCCCATCTCTTCCCCCATAAAAGCCAGCAGGCTTGGAAATCTCCAGCTGTCAGGAGTGAAGTAAGATGTGCTGCTTCAGATGCTGGTGTGAGCCAACTCTGAGCTTCCAGAGGCTCTCCTCTTGCTGCTTTGTGCTCTCTGCTCCTGCTCTTTCAGACAGCTCACGTGCGGTGCAGTATGGACAATGGAACCAAAGGCTTGCAGGGGAAGAGAGCTTTGTATGTGGTGCCACTGGGAATGTGTTGATAGTGAAATGAGAGGAAAAATGGCTTGGCTTCTGATCTTCTGGGTCTTTGCAGTTCTGAACCCTTTGTCATCTGGCTCCATGCTATCTTTGGACAGCTGAGTTGCTGTTTGAGACACCTCATTTGGATCCAAATAAAAACAGCTTGTGTTGAGATGATTTCAGCACTGCTGTTGAAGTCTGGGTGCATAAGCAGACCTTAGAGTTAAAAATACATGAACACAATTGGGAGATGCTGACTTGGGCTGGCTGCTGCCAGCTCTGCTCTCTGCCTTCCCACCTCCATGAGCACCACTAAACCTCAGAAGTGATTGCTGCTTAGTTACCTGCCCCAAGTCTGGGCCCTGGTGGTCAGTCCAGACCACCAAAATTAATTGCTCTGGGCCTTTGATCCCTTCTCAGAGGTAGCTGTTGGGGGGCAGAACTGGCCCCTTGTCTCCCATTTGCTTTAGGGAGTTGAGAGGTTAAGCAGTTTGTCTTCAGCACCCCCCTGCCCAAGGGTGCTTCCACCTCACTGCTGAAGGGGTTTGCTGAAGTGAGGATCCAGTTCACTGACACAGACACATCTCCCAGCTGCTGCTCTTAACTAAAAGCCAAACAAAACAACCTAAAAAAACCCCCAAACAACCTAAAACGCCAAAACAACCTAAAACCCCAAAACAACCACCCACCCCAAAACAAAGAAGAAAAAAGCCCAAACCAAAGCAACAAAAGCACCAACAGGAGCATCTTCCTCTTCTCAGGGGAGGTTTAGGCTGGATGGTAGGAAGAAGTTCTTCCCAGAAAGAGAGATTGGCCATGGGAATGTGCTGCTCAGGGAGGTGGTGGAGTCATCATCCCTGGAGGTGTTTAGGAAGAGACTTCATGGGGTGCTTGGTGCCATGGTTTAGTTGATGAGATGGTGTTGGATGATAGGTTGGACTCAATGATCTCAAAGGTCTCTTCCAACCTGGTTAATTCTATTCTATTCTCACCCCCCCATTAAATATGGTGGCCATCACAGCTTGGACATGAAATTGTGTAGCTAGAAGAGACATTTCTACCTGGCTGCTGAGCACTCATAGAACCATAGAATCATTAAGATTGGAAAAGATCTCTGGGATCATCAAGTCCCCAACACCCCATGACCGCCAGAACATGTCCCAAAGTGCTGCATCTGCTTAGTTTTTCCAACACCTCCAGCCTGTTCCAGTGCTTGGCCCTTCCTGCAGGAAATAAATTGTTCCTAACATCCAACCTAAACCTCCCCTGGCACAACTTGAGACCACTTCCTCTCAAATGTTCTCCTCCTTGGGGCTGCTCTCGAGGCACCTGGCTAGAGCACAGAACCAGTCATGTTAGTGCTGACTTCCATGGAGCTAAATCACAGTATCACCAAGGTTGGAAGAGACCTCAAAGATAGAGTCCAACCTGTCACCACAGACCTCGTGACTAAACCATGGCACCAAGTGCCATGTCCAATCCCCTCTTGAACACCTCCAGGGATGGTGACTCCACCACATCCCTGGGCAGCACATCCCAATGACCAATGACTCTCTCAGTGAAGAACTTTCTCCTCACCTCCAGCCTAAACCTCCCCTGGTGCAGCTTGAGACTGTGTCCTCTTGTTCTGGTGCTGGTTGCCTGGGAGAAGAGACCAACCCCTTCCTGGCTACAACCTCCCTTCAGGTAGTTGTAGAGAGCAAGAAGGTCTCCCCTGAGCCTCCTCTTCTCCAAGCTAAGCAACCCCAGCTCCCTCAGCCTCTCCTCACAGGGCTCAAGGCCTCTCCCCAGCCTTGTTGCCCTTCTCTGGACACCTTCAAGTCTCTCAATATCCTTCTTAAACTGAGGGGCCCAGAACTGGGCACAGGACTCAAGGTGTGACCTAACCAATACAGACTCCAGGGGCACAATGACCTCCCTGCTCCTGCTGGCCATGCTATTCCTAATGCAGGCCAGGATGCCATTGGCCTTCTTGGCCACCTGGGCACACTGCTGGCTCATGTTTAGGCAGCTGTCAATCAGCACCCCCAGGTCTCTCTCTGTTTGGCAGCTCTCCAGCCACTCTGACCCCAGCCTGTAGCTCTGCATGGGGTTGTTGTGGCCAAAGTGCAGCACCTGGCACTTGGACTTGTTGAGTGCCATCCCATTGGACTCTGCCCATCTGTCCAGTCGGTCGAGGTCCCGCTGCAGAGCCTTTCTACCCTCTAACTGACCAACATCTGCTCCCAACTTGGTGTCATCTGCAAACTTGCTGATGACTGACTCAATCCCCTCACCCAGATCATCAATGAAGATGTTGAAGAGGACGGGGCCCAGCACTAATCCCTGGGGGACGCCACTGGTGCCTGGCTGCCAGCTGGATGTGGCACCATTCACTACCACTCTCCAGGCTCAGCCTCCAGCCAGTTCCTAACCCAGCACAGAGTGCTGCTGTCCAAGCTAGGGGCTGAGAGCTTGGCCAGGAGTTTGCTGCGGGGTACAGTGTCAAAGGCCTTGCTGAAGTCCAGGTAGACCACATCCACAGCCTGCCCCACATCCACCAGGCAGTCACCTGATCACAGAAGGAGATCAGGTTGGCGAGGCAGGACCTGCCCTTCCTAAATCCATGCTGGCATACAGCAGCTGAGCTCTAAGTGTCTGTTTGGAAAGTGCATCTCCAGTGTTGAGCTCCCTCCCTGCTGAGGGAGGGGGCTGACCTGCTGCTGGTGACCACATCACAGAGAGGAGGAGGAGGAGGAATGGCTGTGTCCTGTGTTCAGCAGCAGCCACTCTGGCTTCCTCTGGTCAGGCTGCTTCTGGGGTTTGACACTCTTTTGTGTGATGACAGACCTGCTGAGGATCTATTGCTGGTGCTGGCATTCTGCCCACTCCTCTGCATGCTCATCCTAGCAACAGGGACAGGTGGGTCTGGCACATGGAGCTGGAAATAGTTGTGCTGCTGCCTTTAAAAATCTTGAGAACAGGTTACATGGAATCCCCCTGCAGAGAAAGCTTTATGCCTTGCTTTGGGAGGAATTTGTGTGCTTATTTTGCTCAGGAAGGATCACAGAATGGGAGAGCCACTCACTGACAACTTCTGTGATTTACCAGGTCTGACTAACAGGAAAATCTTGCTGTTGCCAGGTAGCACTGAACCACCTTGGCTTCTTCAGATGCCATTTAATGCAGGCTGGAGCGGTATGGTGAAACATAATGCAGCAATTTAAACACTGTGTCTCAGGTGGAATTGGCCTAATGCACATTGAAAGGAAGCTATCATCATACACTTGGAGCTCTGCAGCAAGAGAACTCCAGTTAAAATACCCCAACTGCTGCTCATGTGTGAGCACTTACTGGAAGGGGAAGGCTGCTGCCCAGTTCTGGATGCTGAGAGGCTGGCTGTGCACTGCTTGCTTTAACAAAAGAGCTGGAGAAAGCTGCATGAAAATTGATGTCCATCTGTGTTACCCCAGTGGGATGTAGGAGGCAATGAAAACAATTCCACAGGCTGGAGATTGGGAAACCTGAAGCCTCCCACAGCCTCTCTGGTGGAGCTGTGACTCCAGAAGCTGGGTTTGAAAGCCTAGCTGGCTGGCTCTCCTCCTCTTTTACTGAAACACACCATCAAGAGGGCAATAAATACTCAGGTACTTGGGGTTGAGTCCAGCTCCTGGACTTGGGCTATAGATTTATGGTTCATTTAATGAAGAGGCCTGGAGGCCAGGGTTGAGCTGCTGACAAAGCACCCTGGATTTGGGGCTGGGGTTGACAAGGGAAAGCAGCGAACGCAGCAGGCGTGGAGAGGTGGATGCTGAAAGGGAGGTATGAAAGAGGCTCTGTCCCTGATGCTGTGCTCACAAGAGGGGTGTAATTAGTGTGGGGTGTAATTAGTGTGTTTGCAGGGCTCAGGCATGTACCAATACAAACATGTGCTTGACCAGGAATGTGGCTGAGGCTTCTCCCTGTGCAGCAGAAGGAACCTTAACTGATTCAGTATTCAGTACTCCTAAGGTTGGAAGGGACCTCAAAGATCAAGTCCAACCTGTCACCACAGACCTCATGACTAGAGTAGGGAGGACACCACTGCCCACTGCAGGCTTGAACCCACGACCTTCCCATTAAGGGTCTTGTGCACTACCAACTGAACCACCTGTCCCTCTCAAAAGTGGGGGGAGGACCGTGCTGAGTGAGACTGGGCAAGCCTGGCATGGGAGTTCAGGCTGCTGGCTTCCTTGCTGCTGTGCTTAGGCCATGATCCCTCCTGGAGCATTTTGGTGTTGGTGTATTTGATGGCAACTGTGCTTTAGGGGTTTGAGCTTGTTGGTGAAGCAGGTTGCAAGCAGCCTTGAGATCACCCAAAGAGCTTGCTGAAGGACATCCCTTGATTACTGACCAGTAATGCCTGGAGATTGATCAGGTGATACCTCCTTGTTCCAGCAACGGTTCCTGGTGCCCACAGCTCCCTTGGGAACTACTGTGGAACACGGGGTGATGGTCCAGCCCCATCTGATGCTGCCAGCACTAGCTCTTTGGCAACAAGCAGAAGCTGGAGCATGGGCAGAGCTTTCACTTTATCCATGTTCTTATCAATGCCTTGTGTGACCTGCATGGCCATGAGGGCTACTGAGTGCACTTGCAGCCACTTCTTTTCCTTCTTTTTTTTCCCCCCAAGGCAAGTGCTTGCTGCAGCAAATTGGGCACCAGTTCCCCCTCCCACTCAGACTTCCCACTGTACAGTGCCTTGCTTAAAATGTTGCAGGCCAAACAGGATTTCCACAGCTATTTGGGGAGCTCTTGAGTGAAAAGCACGCAGGATGAGACACAGAACAGTGGTGATGTGCTGCTTCCTCTGTCTTCTCTGCTGCATAGTCTGGATGTGGGTAGAAAAAGGTGTGTGCTGCAGATGGAGGAAGAGGAGGAAGAACCTTGGGAGTGGTGAAGGAGTCAGAATGTCTGCTCTCTCTTTGATGTCTGCTGACTTAGAGCACAGTCACAGATGGGTCGCCCAGTTGCTGTGGTTCAGGTCTGTCAACTGCATTTTGTGAATGTGCTCAGGGACCCAACTCTGCTTGTGGAAGTGCCTCAGCATCCTCTGCTGAGCACCTTCTCCCTCTGGAAGATTGGGGTGCTGTGCATTTGTATTTGCTGTGCTCTTTCTGCCTGAGCATCATCTGAGGTCACTAAATTCAGTCTGTCTGTCTCTCCCCTTAGCTGAAGCTTGAAGATCGCTCTGTGGTCCCTCGAGATGTGGTCAGACACATGAGCTCCAGTGTAAGTGCTGCTTTTTGTTCTCCTTTGTGCCTTTTTGATTGTGTTACTGCTGCATGGATTTCTGAGACTTGCCAAATTGCCTGAATGGAGCTGAGCAGTAATGCTTTGAGCTATTTTTAGTGTTTGATAGATCTGGCTGCATCCTTTGAAAATGAAATGCTGATAGGGCTGCCTCTCTACTGTTTCATATCTGCAAAGGTCTTCTGAACAAGCAAGCCTGATAGTGTCAGGTAATGAGACAAGAAGCTGGTCTCTCCTGCCATCTTCTAAGCTACAAATTGAATCTATTCTGAGATGTGGGGAATGTGGATGTGCTCTCCTGGGCCTAATAGGGAAGCTGAAGTGAAGGCAGATCACATTGCTGCATGCCTTTGGGTGTGCTTTGGGTAAAGAGTTTGGAGAACATATTTTCAGGGGAGCCCTCTCAATCTGCAGTGAGCACCACCCTGTGCAGTTTCTTCCAGAAATACAGCAAATCCCAACCCTGCTGAAGCATCTCATACAGTTAGGTCAGCAGCAAGCAAGCTGGGCCTCAGTCAGCAGCCTACAGTCATTATAGATATATAGAATGGCTTGGGTTGGAAGGGACACTGAAGATCAGGCAGTTGCAAGCCCCCTGCCATGGGCACAGGCACCTCCCTCTAGCCCAGGTTGGGCAAGGCCTCACTCAACCTGGCTTTGAACACCTCCAGGGGGGAGGTATCCATGACCACCCTGGACAACCTGCTCCACTGTCTCACCACCCTCACTGGAAAGAGTTTCTTCCTGACACCCAGTCTAAATCTGTCCTCCTCAAGCTTCAATCCATTCTCTCTCATCCTATCACTACCACCCCGTGTAAAAAGTCCTTCCCAGCTTTCTTGTTAGCCCTTGTTAGCTGGAAGGCTGCTACAAGAGCCTTCTCTTCTGCAGGCTGAGCAGCCCCAGCTCTCTTAAGCTTTACTCTTTGTGGATACTGCTGCTGGACCCTGGTGCTAGTCAGCACCGTAGGTGTGCAGCATTTGTGCTTACCAGAGGTGTGTGGACTTGGTGCTCATGTATCACAGTATCACTAAGGTTGGAAGAGACCTCAAGGATCATCGAGTTCAACCTATCAACACAGACCTCATGACTAGACCATGGCACCAAGTGCCACGTCCAATCTCCTCTTGAATGCTTCCAGGGACAGGGACTCCACCACCTCCTTGGGCAGCACATTCCAATGGTGAATGACTCGCTCGGTGAAGAACTTTCTCCTCACCTTGAGTCTAAATCTCCCCTGGCACAGCTTGAGACTGTGTCCTCTTGTTCTGGTGCTGGTTGCCTGGGAGAAGAGACCAACCCCTTCCTGGCTATAACCACCCTTCAGGTAGTTGTAGAGGGCAATGAGGTCACCCCTGAGCCTCCTCTTCTCCAGGCTAAACAATCCCAGCTCCCTTAGCCTCTCCTCATAGGGCTTGTGTTCAAGGCCTCTCTCCAGCCTTGTTGCCCTTCTCTGGACACCTTCAAGTGTCTCAATGTCCTTCTTAAACTGAGGGGCCCAGAACTGGACACAGTGCTCAAGGTGTGGCCTAACCAAAGCAGAGTCCAGGGGCACAATGACTTCCCTGCTCCTGCTGGCCACACTATTCCTAATGCAGGCCAGGTGTAGGGCACACCGGGAACGCCGTTCAGTGCAGGTTACAGCCTGAGACGTGGTCTCTTCAGGAGCTTAGCTGGGCTGGCAATTCCTTGCTGCTGCTCATGCCTAACCTCTAACCCCAAGCCATCTGGCCTGCCATGTGCACGCCTGTAGCTCCCCTTGACTCCCTTCCAGCCATGTGGCCACCAAGGCTGTGATGAAGCAGGCAGCTGGCCACAGGCTGCTGCACTTGCACCACATGGTGTGCAGCCTGCTGCAGGGATGGGGAAGGCCATTCTCTGAGCTGGGTGTTTTGGTTTGGGTTTGCTGAGGGGTTTTTGGTTGCTTGGTTTGGCCTTTTGGGTTTGGTGGCATTTTTTTTGGTTTTTTTTTGGGGGGGTTTGGTTGGTTATGGTGGGGGTTTTTTGGTTGGGTTTTTTTTTGGGGGGTTGGTTTTGGTGGGGGTTTTTTGGTTGGGTTTTTTTTGGTTGGTTTTGGTGGTGGGGTTTTGTTGTTGTTTTGGGGGAGGTTATTTGGTTTTGGTGTTCTCACAGAATCCCAGAATGGTTTGGGTTGGAAGGGACCTCAAAGATCATCTAGTTCCAACCCCCCTGCCATGGGCAGGGACACCCCACACTAGAGCAAGTTGCTCAAAGCCTCATCCAGCCTGACCTTGGACACCTTCAGGGAGGGGGCATCCACCACCTCCCTGGGCAACCTGTGCCAGTGTCTCATCACCCTCACTGGAAAGAATTTCTTCCCTAATCCCCAGCCTAAATCTCCCCTCTTAACAGCTTGAAGCCATTCCCTCTCATCCTAGCACCACAAGACCTTGTAAAAAGTCTCTCCCCAGCTCTCCTGTAGCCCCCTTCAGGTGCTGGAAGGCTGCTCTAAGGTCTCCCCATAGCCTGTTCTTCTCCAGGCTGAACAACCCCAAGTCTCTCAGCCTGTCACCACAGGAGAGGTTTTGATTGAGGGCTTTGTTTTGTTTAGTTTGGGTTTGTTTGAAGGGTTTGTTCTTTTTTGAGGGTGGTTTGGTTTGGGTTTGGTTTTTGTTGGTTGGGTTGGGTTTTTATTGAGGGGTTTGCTCTTTTTTGAGGGTGGTTTGGGTTGGGTTTTTGTTGTTTGGTTTGGGTTTTTTTTGAGGGGTTTGCTCTTTTTTGAGGGTTGTTTGGTTTGGGTTTGGTTTTTGTTGGTTGGGTTGGGTTTGTTTGAGGGGTTTGCTCTTTTTTGAGGGTTGTTTGGTTTGGGTTTGTTTGTTGTTTGGTTTGGGTTTTTTGAGGGGTTTGCTCTTTTTTGAGGGTGGTTTGGTTTTTGTTGGTTGGGTTTGTTTGAGGGGTTTGCTCTTTTTTGAGGGTGGGTTGGGTTGGGTTTGGTTTTTGTTGGTTTGGGTTTGAGGGGTTTGCTCTTTTTTGAGGGTGGTTTGGTTTGGGTTTGGTTTTGGTTGGTTGGGTTAGGTTTTTATTGAGGGGTTTGCTCTTTTTTGAGGGTGGTTTGGTTTGGGTTTAATTTTTGTTGGTTGGTTTGGGCTTTTTTGAGGGGTTTGCTCTTTTTTGAAGGTTGATTGGTTTGGGTTTGGTTTTTGTTGTTTGGTTTGGGTTTGAGGGGTTTGCTCTTTTTTGAGGGTGGTTTGGTTTGGGTTTGTTTGTTGTTTGGTTTGGGTTTTTTGAGGGGTTTGCTCTTTTTTGAGGGTGGTTTGGTTTGGGTTTGTTTGTTGTTTGGTTTGGGTTTTTTGAGGGGTTTGCTCTTTTTTGAGGGTGGTTTGGTTTGGGTTTGTTTGTTGTTGTTTGGGCTTGGGGTTTTTTTGGGGGGTGGTGTTTTGTTTTGGGCTATTTTTTTTTCCCCTTCATTCAAACCTTTCTTTTATCTAATCAAAAAAGAGCAACCTCCCCCCATTTGCACAGAGTGTCCCAAAGAGAAGCAGAACTTGAAGGGTAATTTGCACAGCACTCCACCACAATACTGCTTTGAAGAAATGGAAATTAGGAGTCAACCTCTCTTGCTAAAGCTGCAGCTTCATGGAAGTGTTTCAATCCACCACACTGAGCAGCTAGCCACTGGAACTATCAGTGCTTCTTGCTGCTCTACCTGGCACAGCTGGATTCTGTAGTGTATCCTTCTGGCTCAGAGGGATGCTTTGAGTCCTGCCTCTCAACTCTTTGTTCTCCAGTGCTTCTTCAAGTTGCTCTATGCTTTCAGGACAGCAAGTTGCTCTCCTCTTGGCAACCATGGGTGTGCTGCTTTTGTTTGCAATTTCCATACCCATCCTGAGCAGAAATTGGCTTCCCTGCCTTGCTGCACATCTATCAGTAGATAGATTACCCAGCAGTTGGCCTGCACACTCATTTACTCTCTGCCTGTGTAAACACTGAACTGTGCTTGCCCATTTGTACCAGGGGCTGGTAACTTTGGTTTAATTGGTGGAGTGGTGAGGGCATCATTTCATCTGATCTCTGTCCAAAAGCACAGCAAACCTGAAGAGCTCACACTTCACCTTCCCCTCGAGGCTGATTTGAATGTCTGATTTTCTTTCTCCCAAAGAAAACCCTTTGCTTGTCAATCAGATTCCAAAAATTGCAAGAGCATTTAAAATAGAAAATCTGCAAGTGCCAGCCTGCCAAATCCAGGCTGTGGGATGGCTGCTCTGCACCAGTTGGCCTGGCAAAGGCACAAGGTGTGGAACTCGCTCTGTATTCACCACGCTCTCTTAGGGCTTGTTTTTAACCTTGAAGGAGAAGGACTCAGTCCTCTGTTCCTCCAGAGAAGAGAGCTGACTCAAGTTCATGTGCTTCTCATCAAGCACTGCGTGTGGGGAAAGACTGCTTCAGGGGGTAATGCATGAAATGAGCTCATTTTCAGAGTGCACTTGGGCCTGGAAGCCAAAGCCAGCTGGATGAGAGGCAGTGAAAGTGGCAGAGTTCATTTTGCCAGGTGGAGATGCTAATTCAGGGGAAAGATTAGAAGCTGGTCTCTAATCCATCAAACACCTGGATTTGGTTGCTTCAAAGGGTGCTGGCCTGTGTAGCTGCTTAAATAAAGGAATAAGAAGGTGGTGCAGAGATCCCTTTGTTAGGAAAGAGAGGAATAGGAGGTGGAAGATGTGAGGCTCAAGCCTGTGCATGCTGAGCTGCTGTTCTCTCAGATGGGAGTTTGCTGGTCTGCTTAGAGCCGTGGCTATGATGGGGCAGGAGAGTTGCTTCTCAGTCCATTCACTGCCTAAATACCCAGTATCTTCTTGTGAAGACACAGGGTACCAGAAGAAGCAGGAAAAAGATCTAGGGAGCCCCATTCTGGTGTGAGTGGGGCTTGAACCCATCAACCCTTCTAATGAAGATCAGTCACCTCCCTTCTCCGGTTCTGCTGTTGGGCTTGATGGGAATTAATTGCTGTGACCCAACTGTGAAACATCAGCTCATGTCATCTGGCCCCTTCTTCAGCAGGAGCATCTAATGAGCAGGACAGCTGTGTTTGAGCAGGCTGCTGGGGAGCTGTGCTCTGGCTGCAGAGCTGCCCTGGCAGACAAGAGACAAGTTGGCGACTTCCCACTCCAGGACGGCTCTGCTGAGCCTGCTGTAATCTCATGGAGTGATTCAGCAGAACCCCTCAGCCTGCAGGTCTGCTTCCCCTGTGGCAAGCTAATGTTTCATGTGACAACCAAAGAAACTCATAATAAACAAGGGTTTGGTGGCAGATGAAGAAGAGCTGCAGCTCCACAGCCCAGGAGCTTCTAGGGCTGCTCACAGGGTTGACCTCTGCTTCCTTAACCACAGATGATGCTCTGTGCTTACCCAAGTGTTCAGCAGCTGGATGGAGAACCAAGCTGAACTAAATGTGGTGCTCCTGCCCATGTCTAGAGGCACCCAGCTGTGTTAGATGGGAGCTGGGCTGGGAGGGTGGTGCAGGCCCCCTCTCCATGGGGAAACCATCACTTAGAGAATGGGCAGGGGGTGTTGGTGTACCTCAGGCACCCCAGTCCTAGTTTTATTGCTTGTTAGTCTTTCCCCATCAGCAGAAGAGAGGGTTTAGGTCCAGAGACAAGATGATCCACAGAACCCACAGGTGTTGGGTCAGATCATGTCTCAGAGCTGCTGTTGTGTTGGCTGCTGATAAAGGAGAAATTAGTGCTGAAATGCTCAGTGCAGGGAAAGGAATTTGTTTCTTGAGGGGTGGTTTTTTTTTGGTTCTGCCTACTAAGCAATCTAAAACACAGGGCCAGAACTGCAAAGCATGGACAGAGGATGGGCTGAGCATGCTTAATTTAGCTTAATTTGGAGGAGAAGCAGGATCAGTGGCTGTGCAGTGGCCTGCAGAGCTGTGGGTTTGTTGAGCAGGTGCCATGTCTGAGCAGGTCTTGCTCATCTGATGGCTTGAGTCATGCTGGCAGCAGCTGTTGTGGAGCTGGGGTAGTTCTGGCAAACCCTTCTCAGGTGAGAGATCCAGCACAGCTCTGCTGGGCTCCTTCCTGGCAGCCTGCTGCTGTCTGCATGATGGAGCTAGAGCTGGGTAAAAGGCTCCTTTTGCTTCCCAGTCTTTCTAGAAAGAAATGGGAGTGTTCTGTATGTGTGGAGAGGGTCCAGAGGAGGCCACAAAGATGATCAGAGTGCTGGAGTTCCTCTTCTGTGAAGACAAGCTGAGAGAGTTGGGGTTGTTCAGCTTGGAGAAGAGAAGGCTCCAGGGAGATGTAATAGCAACCTTCCAGTACCTGAAAGGGGCCTATAGGAAGGCCAGGGAGGGGCTGTTCCCAAGGGCTTGTAGCACCAGGACAAGGGACACTGGTTTGAATCTAGAGCAGGGGAGATTTAGACTGGACATTAGGAAGAAGTTCTTTACCATCAGGGTGATGAGACACTGGAGCAGGTTGCCCAGGGAGGTGGCAATTCCCAGTCTCTGGAGACATTCAAGGTCAGGTTTGATGGGGCTCTGAGCAACCTGATCGAGTTGGGGATGTCCCTGCTCACTGCACAGGGCTTGGACTAGAGCACCTCTAGAGGTCCCTTCCAACCCAGTGGGTTCTATGCTTCTGTATGGAGCAGCTGGAGCCCCTACTGCTTTGTGCTCTCCAGCCCAGCTCTTCCAGCCCCTCCTGGCCATGCTGACACAGCTCTGCATGGGCAGTATGTGGAGCAGGACTGACATTCCTCATCACTGTCTCCTTGGGAGGTGGGGGCCTGCAGGGCAGTGGTTGTGTGATGTGACGAATCACAGAATGGGAGGGGTTGGAAGGGACCTCTGGAGATGCCTGGCTCCAACCTCCCTGCCCAAGCAGGAAGAGGCCATGCAGCAGGCAGGTGCAAAGCAAGCCAAGCAAATGGGCTGAGCAGTCTGTCCAGGAATTATCCTGGACTGTGGGTGTCTGCAAAGAGTCCCTAAGAGGAGATTGGATGAGTTGAGCCCCAGCAAAAACCCCTCAAGTCCCAGAAGAGCTGCCCAGGGCTGAGTGAAAGCCTTGAATCAATATTTAGCATGGTGGGAAGGACAGCATGTTTGTAAGTGGGCTGAGCAAACAAATCCACCTCTCAGAGGGCAGAAACCCTGTAAGTGTTGTGCTCAAGTCCTGCTGGAGCAGAGACCTTGGTGTTTGAGATAAGGACAGCTTCAGAAGTTGCTGCTCCCAGGGCATGTGTGATGCTGGCCCTCAGTCAGCTTTTCTGATGGACTTGTGGTCTTCAGTGAATCAGAGCATTGATTGTCCCAGCTGTCAGGAGGCCAGGGCAGCTGTCACACTTGACAGTGTTTGGGTTAGCAGCCCTTCCTTGCAGGCCTCCACCATATGTGTGAGCAACATGCACACTGTGTGCTCCCTGCCAAAGTGGCCCCAGAAGGCTCTTGACAGCATGAGCTGCTTTCCTGGGGACACACAGGGAAATCATTCAAACTTTGCTGCCAAAGTGAGGGAGATAATGACAGCTATCTCCTCAGTGGACCAACTGTACATTATCTGCCTTGAAACCTTCAAATCTGCCCAGAAGTGTGGCAGCACTGACTGATAGTGTCCTGCAGAATCAAGCATTGCAGGCAGCTTCCAAGGGCTTTGCTTTTGTTCTGGGGTTGAGGACCTCCCCCTGCCTTGGGTGACTCAAGGCAGTACCTGCAGCATGGTCTTGAGGGTTTGCAGAGCTCTGCCTCAAGGAGGCAGGTTTTCAAGGCAGTAAATACTAAACATCTGAGAGAGAGTGATCTGATTTGCCCAGATGGACAAGTCTCTGGGCTGAGGCTTTACCAGCAGATTTTAAGTGGGAAGGAAACACTTCAGGTCTTCAATAGTGATCTCCTCTTTTGTGTGGTCCCAGGATCATGTGAAGTCTCATCCCAGGCTGGATGTGGCTCTGAGCAACCTGATCCAGTGTGAGGTGTCCTTGCCTATGGCACCAGACCAGGCTGGATGAGGCTCTGTCCAGCCTGATCTAGTGTGGGGTGTCCCTGCCCATGGCAGGGGGGTTGGAACTAGATGATGCTTGCAGTCCCTTCCAACCCTGACTGATACTATGATACTGTGCCCATGGCAGGGGGGTTGGAAGTGGCTGCTCCTTGAGGTCCCTCCCAGCCCTAACTATTGTGTGATTCTATGCAATGGCTCTTCAGAGCAAAGGGCTGAAGGGGAAGTGGGGGTTTAATCTTGAAAGCTTGCCTCTGCACATCCAGCTCATACACAGAGCACACCAATATGTGTGGAACCTGCCCTAAGTGGCAAACCCTTCTTCTCTTTTGTCTTTTCAGGACAGCCAATGTGGAACTGTAATTGATGTCAACATAGAGTGTGCTGTGAAGCTGGTGGGAACCAACTGCATCCTCTACCCTGTCAACAGCAAAGACCTGCAACATATCTGGGTGAGAGCACAGCCAAAATGCACTTGGCTTGGTGGTTTGGAGGGTGCTGCTGTACTTCAGGTACCAGAGCCAGGGGGGGAGCATCCATGTTGTGCTTAGATGCATCTGCAATTTGGGTTTATTTTAAACTCACCACCAGCATCCTCCCTGGAAGAGGATGATGTAGCATTCCTTCATCTGCCCATCTGTTGTGTGTTTCTGATCACATTGCTGAGTCCAAATTGACTTGAAAGGCTGGGCTGAGACTACAGTGTGAGGAGGACTGTGCTGAGGATGGGCTGGGGAGCAGCCCAGTGGCACAGAGTGGTGGAGCTGCAGTATCATTACTGCTTACACAGGCTGGGAAAGTGCTGAGGTGAGTTGGGCATCTTTCTGTTGAGCTGGAATGATCTGAAACTGCTTCTCCCAGTTTGAGTGGGGGAACGATTGCCAGAGACCACCAGGGACTAGGATTTCATCATCCTTTTTCCTCTGAGAAAAAGATAATTTGGGAGTGAAGAGGGGGGGAAAATGTCACAAGCCACCCCTCTCAGGAAACAGCCTGTGGAGAGGCAGTGAGATGCAAGCTTCTCTGGGATGGGAATTCAGTCTCAGTGATAGAAATTAATGGTTAATATCCACTGAAGCCAAGTGTGAGGGTGCCCCTGCTTGGCAGAGCAGCTCCTGAGCAGGGCAGCATGCCTGAAGATCTGAGGGGGGAAGAGAAATTCCCAGAGAGAGCCTGAGCTGTGTAACTGGAGAATGCAGGCTGTGGGCTGCCTGTCAGGCAGACTTCAGTGTTATTTAATTCCTGTTTACAGTGAGCTCAGCAGTTGCTGCGAGGTCCCTTTGAGACAGCTCTCTAGTCTGCATGGTGTGAGGACTTCCTCGATGGCTCAGAGTACAGGGGCTGATGATATTTACAAGGTTTTTCTCTCCTGTTTTCCTCATAGCCTTTCATGTATGGTGACTACATAGCCTATGACTGCTGGCTGGGCAAGGTCTATGATTTGAAGAACCAGGTCATCCTCAAGCTTTCCAATGGAGCCAGGTACTTCTATCTGCAGAAGGCTGTCCTGCTTGCCTTTCAGAATCCTGCCCTGCTTTAGGAGAGCTAGAAACAGGCTGAGCTTCAGTCACATACTGATGCAACCTGCTTGCATTACCTTTGGATGTACAGCAAGGATACATCCCTCTCTGAAAACACTGAGGTTGGTTGGTCACCCTCTGGAGAAGCTGCTGGTGACCATTTTTGATCTGATGGGACTGAGAGTGCTCCTGAACCAAAGCACATTGGCCTTCAAACTGTGCTTCTCCCCTGCACAAGGAGCTGCTTAAGGCAGATTGCTATTCCAGACCTTTTCCCAGTGGGAGAGCCTAACTGACTTCCCTGAGATGTAGGGAAAGGCCTTACCTTAAAGGTCTGGGAAAGTGTAGAAACTTGCAGGCTAGTGGATTTTCTCAAAGCTGAAAAAGCAGCCCAGGACTGAGCAGCTTTGCTTTCTCACTGGTATTTGCCAGCTGTATTAGGAATGCTGGCTTTTTTTAATGCAGACATAATCCAAAGTTCCACCTCCAGAGAGACATTTAACCAGAGAGACTGAAAGAAATGCTGGCTTGCTTCATTTTGTTCAAAGCCAGCAGAAGGATCTGATTCTGTTCCTTGTTCATGTCAGGCAGTTAGCTGTGAGCTAAACCCTTGTGAATTCTCTGCATTCACTCTCTCACTGAGCCTGTCTTGTCCAACAAACCTTTTTTTTTTCCCCCTTGTTTTATTGATGCAAGGGGAGGAAGGAACCAGTGGAGGCCAAGAGAGGCTTCTGGGCCTGGCAGCTGGGGAATATCCCATCTGTGTTGTAAATTGAGTGTTGACATTGATTTTGGGGGGGATGGGGGGGAATCCCAAAACAAAGCCACAGTCCTGCAGCCAGCTCTGAGTCTTTTAAGAGAAGCAATCAAGGAAGACTGGTGGATGCATCTGTGCTGCTGAGTGGTGCAGCACTCAGTTTCCCCAGTCTGGAAGGCTCTTACTGCCTGTGTTCAGCTGGGAGTGAAAAATAGCTGCACTTCTCTATCTGTATTGCCTGCAGTTTAAAACCTTGCTTGGTGTCTGTTAGCAGTTGATGCACAGCTATGGAAGATGAGGTAACCATTTTCAAACTCTCCCCTAATGAATCATTTGAAATCCTACCAGAATTCCCTCTGGATGTGAAACTGCTAGTGAAGCAAGTAGACTCAACTTGCCTTTAAGTTCCAGCAGCAGTGTGCATAATAAATGGGGCCTTGCAGCAAAGCAGTCTTGCCCAGCACCCTGCATATTACTTAATCACAGAGTTGTCAGGGTTGGAAGGGAACTCAAAAGTCATCCAATTCAACCCCCCTGCCATGGGCAGGGACACCTCACACCACAGCAGGTTGCTCACAGCCACATCCAGCCTGGCTGCAAACACCTCCAGGCATGAGGCTTCCACCACCTCCCTGGGCAACCTGTGCCAGTCTCTCACCACCCTCATGGGGGAGAACTTCCTAACATCCAATCTACCCATTTCTAGCTTTGCTCCATTTCCCCCAGTCCTATCACTCCCTGACACCCTAAAAGGTCCCTCCCCAGCTTTCTTGTAGCCCCCTTCAGATCCTGGAAGGCCACAAAAAGGTCTCCTCTGAGCCTTCTCTTCTCCAGACTGAACAACCCCAACTCCCTCAGTCTGTCTCCATAGCAGAGCAGCTCCAGCCCTCTGCTCATCCTCCTGGCCCTTCTCTGGACAGACTCCAGCACCTCCAGATCCTTCCTGTAATAGAGGCTCCAGAACTGGATGCAGTATTCAAGGATTTTTTACATGCTGATTGCAACCTTTAGGTATCAGGCTGTGCTTTTACAGCAGGTTTTTAGCCAGTCTTGCTCTGGATCATAAAAGTTCAGTGTGGCCCTGGGTGGAGCTGTCCCTGCTCACTTCAGATGACCTTTGAGGCTCCCTTCCAACCCGATGCAGTCTGTGACGCATTGCTGGCCGTGTGGTCAGAGCCACTCAAGACAGCATCAGTTAATTTGATGCTTTTGGGTTGGGTGGCTGTGGAACTGCATCCATGTCTCCTGTCTGTTTTCCAGGTGTTCTATGAGCACAGAAGATGGAGCCAAGCTCTATGATGTTTGTCCTCACGTCAGCGACTCGGTGAGCTTCTGCTTGTCCTGGGAGTGTCTTTGACCCACTTCATCTTGTAAGGGTTTTTTTTTGTGTAGCAGGGAGAGAGAAGGCAAAACTCATTAATCCTAGCACTTAATAATCCTAACAATTAAACTGCAAACCACTTCACCAGGTCTACACTTGAAGCGAGTCTAACAGGATGTAGCTTCAAGGCACTGTTGGTAATGAGCAGGTTTGGAGGAGGTGCTGCAATTAGTGAATCCAACTGCTTGCCCTGCAAACAACTGGCAGAAGATGCATCAGATGGCTGATGGCAAGGCAGTTCACTGCTCATTATAGCTGTGTGTGCTTGAAAAGGCTCTTACACCATTTAATGCTTTCAGAATCATTCCCCTTCTAGAAAAGGGCACTCAGATTCAAAGGTGTTCTGCTCAGAGCACCTTTCCAGATCATGTAAAACATTTTTCTCTCTTGTTCTGGTCCATCACATTCTCTCAGTGGAGATAGAATCATAGAATCAGCTAGGTTGGAAAAGACTTCAGAGATCATCAAGTCCAACCTCTTACCTAATACCTAACACCTCCTGACAGCTAAACCATGGCTCCAAGTGCCACAGCCAAGCCTTTTTTGAACACCTCCAGGGACAGGGACTCCACCACCTCCCTGGGCAGCACATTCCAGTGGCCAATTACTCTTTCTGGGAAGAACTTTCTCCTCACCTCCAGCCTAAATCTCCACTGGCATAGCTTGGGACTGTGTTCTCTTATTCTGGTGCTGGGTGCCTGGGAGATGAGACCAAGCCCCACCTGGCTACAGCCAGGCTTTCAGGTAGCTTTAGAGAGTAAAGGGTCTCCCCTGAGCCTCCTCTTCTCCAGGCTAAACACCCCCAGCCTCTCCTCACAGGGCTGTGCTCCAGACCCCTCCCCAGCCTCGTTGCCCTTCTCTGGACACCTTCAAGTCTCTCAATGTCCTGCTTAAACTGAGGGGCCCAGAACTGGAGACAGGACTCAAGGTGTGGCCTAACCAGTACAGGGGCACAATGACCTCCCATGCCACCACTTTCCAAATCACACAATTTTGTTAGCTTTTGGGGTGAAGCAGTGTGATGCTGATGGCATCTAACCTCTCATCCTCAGAGGCTGGTGGCAGCTTCCTCGTTCTTCCAAAGAGCATCAGCGGGGCCTCGCTGCGCTCTGGCAGCGTCACTGGGAGTTGACTGAGGGTGGTGTGTAGTTCTTAGAAACCAGCAGCACACTCAGCCCTTTTTCCTTCCCAGCTTTGAAAGCAAAGGTCCCCTTTGATCTAAAACTGCACATCTGTTAAAATTTGATGCCTGTGTTTTTTGAAGAGTAAATGGACTGTCAGTTTGTTAGGGCTGTGCTGTTCTGGTTTTCTGCTTCTGAGCAGAATGGGAGTGGTCCCTCGCTAGATACCCTCCAGTCTCTTAGTCTCTGCTCTTTGGGGTTGTGCAGTTGCTTTTCCCCTTGCTAAATGGATGTAACAGTATCCAGCTTTTAGTTACTCAATTTAATGATCCCTTGTTTTGAGTCATGGCTGCCTTCAAAGTGTGTGTAGCCCTCTGGAGGTCTGCGGCTTGGGCCAGAGCACGACTTGTCTCCGGTGCTACTCTCGATCCCCTGCTCAGAATTGCTGTGTGACAGACACTTCCCTGACTTAGATCTTGTCACACTGCTCTTATCCTTTCTGACACATTGCAAGACTTGATTCAGTTTTGTGCTCAGGGTTTTACCTAACCTAAACTGCTCTGTCCGCCCCCACGCTCCAGATCTTCGGCTCATCAAGTCGCTCTGACTAGCAGTGGGAAGAGCTCCACGAGAGCAGTTGTTGTGTTTACCATCCTGCTTTGTTTTCAAAGAACTGTCACGTTCACTAATCCACCTAAGGCATGAGTAATACTGACAGACTTCATCTGAGGAGCAGAGGAGCAAAAGCAGGCATCCTCTGGCTCTGAAAGTTGTAGGTGTCCAAATTAGAGCATGGGCAGGAGACGGATGTCTTTGCCCAGGACACTCAGCCCACCTTGGCTGCCTTGTTCCTGAGACTATTTGTAGGGAATTACCCATCTTCTGTTGCTTGGTGCTTACCTTTGCTTCTCCCCCACTGAGTCACAGTCCCATTTGGATGTGTGACAGAGCAGGTTGCTATAGGAACTGCTGGGCAGCTTCAGGAGAGGAATGAGCTTTAGGAGATGGCCCCTTGCAAATTTTACCTGATGATGAATGAGGGAAGAGAAATACTGGAATCTTAAGAGCAAGAGTCCTTTCTGATGGCTTACTTATTTCTCCTTCCTTTCCCCCAACAGGGTCTCTTCTTTGATGATTCATATGGCTTTTATCCTGGGCAAGTCCTCATTGGGCCTTCTAAAGTCTTCTCTAGTGTGCAGTGGCTGTCGGGTGTGAAGCCTGTGCTGAGCACAAAGAGCAAGTTCAGAGTGGTGGTGGAAGAGGTAAGGACTGAGGAGCTGACACAAGGCCACCTTCTGCACAGAGCAGTCCCTGGCTGGTGTTTTGGAGCAGAGTCAGCTTGCCATGGTAACCTTCCAAGAGCAAATGCACTGTGGCTGTGTTCTTCTGAGGTGACAAATTGCCCCTTGTGAGCTGACAGGACCTCTGAGCAGGATTTGGCTTTTCCTCCCCAGGGACCCTGCTGGCAGCCTTTAAGGTGGTCTCGTGCCAGTACACTTAGAGACCAGCTCTGCTGATAGTGAGGGTAGTAGAAGCACCTTTTCTGTTGGAACTTCACATTCCATGCTATCCAAAAAGGGGGAGACATGCCTGACCCTTTGCTGAAAGAGGCAGCAGCTCCCAAGTCCATTAGCATGTCTCTGGGACCTGGGGCCACTGCTCTGGAGGTACCATAGCTTCCTTCCCAAGGCAGATGTCATCTTTCTGGAAGTCATGCTGTAGAAGCTCTCAGTGTTGCCAGGAGCCATGCTATGGGAGCCCTCTAGGGGTCCTGGATGTGGTGAAGCTGCACTTAGCCATCTGAAATGATAGCAGCAGGTTTGCAGCTTTCTTCTGTGTGGCTGTTTGGATCCTAGCTTCTGAACTAGGAAAGCTCCTGGAAGATGAAATTGCTCTCCCTTTCTTTCCATTGCAGGTACAAGTGGTAGAACTAAAGGTTACTTGGATCACTAAAAGCTTCTGTCCTGGAGGTACTGACAGTGTGAGCCCTCCTCCCTCTGTAATCAGCCAGGAGAACCTGTCCAGGTGAGATCAGCTGAGAACCCCTTTTGAGTCCCAGCACCCAGGGCCTGCACAGACTGTGGGTGACATGTCTGCCACCTAATTGGTCACAACACTGGTGTTCCCAGTGGGTTTTTCTCCTTGGGGTATGTCTGTGTATAGCCCAGAGCTTCCAAAATGGGAAAAAATAGTTCAGCAGGCACCTGAGTTACCAGCAGAGGGGCAAGCATCCCACCCACCCTCTCCAAGTACTCTGCAGCTGACAGGTGCGTTGAGGAAAGCCACATCTGGCTGCAGCTCACTTCTTTCCTTGTCCTTCTGCATGTGTCTGGAGCAGGCAGCAGATCTGAGCTGTGTGCAGTGGGCAGCTCCTGCAGCGTTCTGCTCTGGACCCAGGCTGGTGCTGAAGGAGCATCTGGTGCCCTCTGCAGGCTGCAGCTGCAGCAGTGGGCTGGACAGCCCTGCAGGAGAAGTCAGCTGAGCATAGCACAATGCAGTCTGGCTCCTGCCTGGAGTTCATAAGGAAGCTGGAAAAGAGGAGCTTGCAGATGACAGCAAAAGAAACCCAACAATGCCAGCTCCAAAAGTCTCTTGGCAGTTGTCTCTGGGAGGGGAGCTGGAGGGAGAGGAGTGACTGGTGTCCCACCAAAACCCTTTGTGTCCCCACCCAGTCCCTGGTGCCATTCCCAGTCCTCCTTTAGAATTGTGTGCCTGGAAAAGATTTGGTGTGGTGTCAGCTTCTGCCACCCCAGGAGAAGTGCCATGGACATGAAGTCCTGCCAGCCTTGTGAAGGCCCTAGCCACAGAATCCCAGCATGTTGGGGGTTGGAAGGGAGCTCTAGTTCAGCCTTCCTGCTAAAGCAAGGTTGCCCAGGATCTCAATGTCCAGGTGGGTTTGGAACTCTCCAGAGAAGGAGACTCTACATCCACTCTGGGCAGCCTGCTCCAGGGCTTCAGCACCCTCACAGCAAAGAATTTGGTCCTCCTGTTCAGCTGGAACCTCCTGGGGTTTCCTTATGTTGAGGTGGAGCTTCCTGTGTTAGTTTGTACCCACAGCCTCTGGTGCTATTGCAGGACACTACTGACCAGTGTGGCAGTTGCCCTTTGGATGTTGGTAAGATGATTGATAAGGTTCCATTACTGCTTTAGCCCTTTGCTCATGGCTGCCTTCCTCTTCCACCAGGGTGAAGCGTCTGGGGTGCTTTGACCATGCCCAAAGGCAGCTTGGGGAGAGGTGCCTCTATGTGTTCCCAGACAAAGTGGAACCTGCAAAAATCACCTGTGAATGCCCTGAGAGGAACTGTGTCCTGGGGGAAGGGTCAGTTGCCAAAAAGGTGAGCTTGAAGGGGGTTGAGGGAGGCATTGACTTCTCTAACTGTTTCTGGTCACTGTGGCTTTTCAAGCAGTCTTCCTGGTAGTCATGTGGTCTGAAATGTGACTCCTGGAGTGGTGGCTGTAGAGAGTAATGGCTTGTTGCTGCCAGCAGCCAAGTCACCTCGTGCAGCAGTCTGCCTGCACTGGGTGAAGCACGCAGCTAATGCCATGAGAACACGAGCAGGACCTTGAGCAGAGAGGTGTCACCTTGCAGGGGGTCAGCTGTGTCAGAGCTGGCATGCTCTGACAGCCAGGACTGGTGGACACATCATTTTCATTAGCATCACCTCAGGTTTCTCATGGAGCTGAGCTGTTTGGTGAAGTCCTCGCTGCAGTCTCTGCCTCCTAGGCCAAATGAGTCACACTGTGGTTCCTCCATGCTGGCTGCAGAGCAGCAGTGTTCCTAGCACAACAGGATATCCTCAGTGTGGATGGTGACCTCCCTGCAGAGCTGTGTCTGTTACACACATTAAGTTCTGCAGCTCCTTGTGACCTTCCATAACAAAGCTCAGAACAGGCTCAAAACAGCCTGGAGGAGGCAGGCTCCAATTCCTTGGACCGGTCCAGCGCTGCTCCTGAGCAGAGCAGTGGTGAGATGCTGGTTTACAGAGTGCTCTGGTGCAGGTGGGATGGACAGGGCTCTGGGGGGGGCTGTTTTCCTCTGTGGACAAAGCTGGGGGGCTGGCAGCCTGCTGAGGGCACAGACATTGTGTGACCCCAGTCTGCTTTGCCTAGGTGAGGAGGCTGCTGAAGAAGCAGATAGTGAAGATCATGTCCTGCTCCCCGGAGTCTCAGGGTACCACCGAAGCCCCCGACAAAGAGTCTGCTGCAGCTGCTGACCAGAAGTCAGAAGAGCTCAAGCCTGGGTCAAAGTGTGAGCTGGATGATTCCTCCACCAGTGCCCCAAGCCCTGTGGAGAGGAAGGAGGAGCAGCCCGAGGAAACGGGGAAGGAGAAAGAGGCGGCAGCAGCGCGGCAGCAGCAGCCACCTCCCTTCCTGCTGAAAGACGAAGGCTCGGCCGACTACCGGCTCCAGTCCATGGAGCAAGATGCCGACGATGAGGCGGCTGATGACACTGATGACACAAGCTCTGTCACCTCTTCTGCCAGCTCCACTGCCTCCTCCCAGAGCGGCAGCGGCGCCGGCCGCAAGAAGAGCATCCCTCTGTCCATCAAGAACTTGAAGCGGAAGCACAAGAAGAAGAAGACCAAGATTTCACGAGAGTTTAAGCCAGGAGACAGGTGAGCTGGCTCCCCAAAGTTCTCCCCAAAATCTCCCTCATCAAGCTTCTCAGGTGTGTGGCCTCATCCTGAGCCGGGGTGGAGGGTGTGATGTCCCTCGTTGCCAGGACGGGGCCGGCTGGCGAGCAGCGGCAATTCCCCTGTGTGATGGCCCGAGAGAAATAGGCTTGGGCTCAGGCCAGCTTCTGCTCCAACGGCCCACGTGGTGTGACACTGATGCTCTGCTATTTCTGCTGTGCCTCAGGGCATGGCCAGGGTATCTGTGCTGCACTAGGCTCTGTTTGCAGAGACAGGTGAATGAAGATGGTGCAGCTTAAACATGACACTAATTGGTTACCTCCTTGGCGTCCTCTGCTGAAGGGCTGAGGGCAGAGCGTGCTGGCAGGAAGGGACAGCTTCTCCTCAGCAAGCTGTCTCCAGACCAGCACAGAGGGCTGTGCTGGCAGGGGTTTGTGCTGCAGTGATCTCCTGTCTGCAGCTTTAGCCAGCAATATGCTTTTTATTGGGGTTTTTTTTTTAGCAAACAAAGTGCCCTTAAGAGCCTTAGGAATTGATTTGAGTGGCTGGGGGGAGGGAGCATTGCTTGTGTCTGCCCATTTCCAGCTAAAACTGGATCTCAGCAGCTTTTACCTGATTTGAGAATGTTTAAACTGTTCTCAGAGGATGCAGAGACATCTGGCAACTGGCTAGCCTATCTTCTGCCTTCCCTGCTTAGTTGTATGCAGAGCCTACATCAGAAGTGAAGCAGTGCAAGGAAATGAGAGAGTCCTCCCAGACAAGTGACATTAGCAGGATTCAAGGGATGCAGGAGCTTGAGAATGCCATGAACTTCATTCACATTTTGTTTTGCTGTTTCAGTTTTGCCTGTCTGTGAGGAGAGAGCTTTTCCTTTAGTCCTTGTGGGTTTGGAGAAATTGGATTTGAAGGTCACAGACCTCAGCAGAGCAGTGTTCAAGTGAAATAAAAATGGGAGTGTGTGATAAAGCTCCTGGGAGTTCACTCTGCACTTCTCACTCCCCTGCTGTGTGCCTCTGCCTCGCTGAAGGTTTTGTTTGGGGAGTTTAGCTGGTGAACCTGCTGGCTTTCTGCACCTTGCAGGGCAGTGGGGAGACATCCCTGTGACCACACAGATTGCTGTGCTGGATCTGGGCAGCACTGTAGAGGGAAATGCAGAGATGAAATGCTGTGGGACACTTTGCAGAGATGGCCAGGCCACAGAGAATAAGAAATAGAGACTTTGTCAGCACAGAATATGAAAGCCCAGCTGACACTTTAGAGGGCATATGTGGCAGCTGGTCACAGCTCAGTGTGAGGGCTCTCCACTGTTTGAATATTCAGATGAAGCTGGTGAGACCATCAGTAGGTGTGCTGCCAGCACTGCTGAGAAATGCAAAGTGGAAGGGCTTGCTGCAGTTAGTCACCAGATCTGATGTGTCAGCTCACAGGCATCTCTGACTGCAGGGGGCCAGCTCAGTCTGGGGCTTTGCCATCATTTACTGACCTGCTGCAGCTCTCCAGGCAGCACAGAGACCTCTGGTTATTGCTTAGTGAGGGCATACAGGGGTTTTGACTCATGCCAGGTTGTGCTTCTTGTTTGTGAAGCAGCATAAACCGCACTGCAGGCAGGACAGTATCATTTCCTTGCCTGGACTGCCCTTCTACTTTCCTATCCTCAGCCTGCACAGGTCCCTCCTTCCCCCCTGGAACCATCTGCTGAATGTCACCCACCACACTTAGAATGATAGACTTGTTAGGGTTGGAAGGGAACTCAAAGGTCATGCAGTTCCAACCCCCCTGCCACGGGCAGGGACACCTCACACTACAGCAGGTTGCTCACAGCCACATCCAGCCTGGCTGAAAACATCTCCAGGCATGAGGCTTCCACCACCTCCCTGGGCAACCTCTGCCAGTGTCTCACCACCCTCCTGGGAAGAACTTCTTCCTGACATCCAATCTGAATCCACCCATTTCTACTTTTGCTCCACCCCCCCCAGTCCTGTCACTCCCTGACACCCTCAAAAGTCCCTCCCCAGCTTTCTTGTAGCCCCCTTCAGATCCTGGAAGGCCACAAGGAGGTTTCCTCTGAGCCTTCTCCTCTCCAGACTGAACAAACCCAACTCTCTGTCTGTCCTCATGATCAGCTCTCTGCTCATCCTATTGACCTATGACAGGTTTCTTTTCTCTGATGATTTCTGCTGTTGAGTGCTGGCCCTGCTAGAAACTTCATATTCGTTCTGCTTCAAAATTAGTCTGATGTTCACAAAAGCCCTGCTGGAGGGGGGCAGTTGTACTTGCCTCTTGTCTCTTCTTTGTAGTTTGACTTGAAACCAACATAAATGCAGCACTTGTGTTTATGTCTGGAAGGCTTGGCCAGCAAAAGAGAGACAACATCTAAAATCAGCATGGCATTCCATTTGTTCTGTGCTGTAGGAGACATGAAAGTGGTGGAGGACTCATCAGAAAAGCCTGTCCAGCCACACTGCAGCTCTGTTCCTCCTGCCCCCAAGCAACTTCTCTCTTCAAGTGACTCTGTCAAGCTCCCCAGCAGAGGAAGCAGTGTGGGGTCCATTGTTGCACGTTTGGATCTCATTCCTGAGCTGCAGAGGCACACATGTGTGTGTTTGGACAGCTGGGAGAGAGACTTCTTTCCTTTAGGCACAATCCTCATGCTTTACCCACATTCAGTGTATTTATTCCCTTTGGGGGTTTTTTGCCTTTCAGGAAGGACTGAGATGGATGCTGCTTTATCTTTCCTTTCCAAACCCATTCTCCTAGCTTCAAAGCTTCCTCAGAGCCACCAGGCTAGAAGGTGCTTGGCTGAGGAAGCTCTTAAGTCTCATAGTATTTGAAGAACCTGTCATGCTTCTGCCAGGGCTAGAAAGTGAGTGCTAGATGTGACTTGCTCTACAAGGAACAAAACTGAGTTGAGCATCAGCTCACAGGAAAGCAAGTGCTCCTGCAGGGTAGACATGCAGCAGTGTCACATTGCAGTGATGTGGAACCTGCCAGCAAAGCCTGCTGCCTCACTGCTGCTCCTGGGGCTGAATGAGGTTCCCTGACTTCCTCCGCAGCTGACCCGGAGCGAGGAACATCAGTGACCTGAGATCCATCTCCATCCTCAGCGTCGGCAGCGCCACGTTCTGGCTGTGCTCATGCACCTTCCCTCTGGTAGCTCCCTGCTTTTCTGTGTTCCCAGGGTTGCTGTGGAAGTGGTGACCACCATGACTTCAGCTGATGTGATGTGGCAGGATGGCACCGTGGAGACCAACATCCGCTCCAACGAGCTGATTCCTGTCCATCATCTGGACAACAACGAGTTCTGCCCTGGGGACTTTGTGGTGGACAAAAGAGGTATTGGGTGTCAAAACAATGCTCTCTTCAGGGAGTAAACCTGCTCTTGCTTGCAAAGTACCCATCGAGCTGGATCTCCTAATGCGTGTTGTAGGCCTGCTTAAGGTAGCTGCTAGTGCTCCTCACCTGAGGTAGGCACGAGAGCCTAACAGGCCACACAGCGCTGAGCTGGCTTAGCAGGGATGACAGCAGAGAAACAACAGTCAAATACCAAAGCTGAGCTGTGACAACAGGCAAGATGTGGAAAGGACAAAAAGCAAGGAGCAAAGCTAGAAATCTCAGTGTTTCTGTAGAGTAGAGGTGGCTCAGCTCCTCCTTGAAAGGGCAAACAACTCAGCTCTTGCAGCATGAGGGGAGAAATGACCAGCTCCCCTCAGGCTGCTTTCTCTCTGTGGCCTGTCTGTCATGATGATTTTTTTCTTAGTCTTGGGATCCAGAGGCATCTTCTTGCATCCTTTGTTGTTGGTTTGGGTTTTTTCCTCAAACCAATTGGTGACACTACTGAGGGTCACAGTATGAGTTCAAGGAGATGTACAGCTCTTGGATATGAAATATTGATGCCACACCATCTGGCTCTCAGCTCCTTTTCTAACAGGGCTTGACCCTCAGCAGTGGGGAGCACAGGATGTCATCAGGCTGGGGAGAGGGGAAGCTGATTTGCCAATCAAAGATGCTGTTTGGTGTGGCCATTTCTGCTGGGTAGTAGTCCAACTGGTCTTGTGGGTTAGACACAGTCTGTGGAAACTAAACTTACCCATCAGCTCCAGCTCTGCCATTCTGGCTTGGCCACTGGGAATCTGTATTCCTCTCTGCCAAACATACTCTCCAAGCAGTCTGGGATCCCTGCAGTTCCTCTGTCCCCCTTCTAAGCATGCCAGGATCCTTGCCAGAAATAAATCTGAAGGATGTCTGGATAGCAGTGTGCTGGACTGCAGCCCAGGCCTAGAGGGGAGAGCCAGGCCCAGCTTTGCTCTTAGTCCCTGATGTATGCACACACACATGGATCCTGCCTGCCTTCCACCTTTGTTGTCCAGTCCATTTTTCCAGAGGAGCAGAACTGTTGTGGGTGGCACATTCCTAGGTGGAGAGCTTGGCAGCCCAGGCTGCTCTCGGGGAGCTCTTGGCCAGCCTGTCCAGAAACTCTTGACAGTCTTGGTGTGGAGGGCAGAGCAAGTGACACTGTGTATGCTCTTGCTGATGTGTAGGAGGAGGTTACAACAGTGATAGAGCTCAAAAGTGATCCCAAAGTGAATGTGTTCAGTCTGTCATCCCTCTGTGTCCCATTAAAATGCGCCTCGTTAGCGGAGCACAGCTCTGACTGTGTGGGAGGCACTGTTTTCCCTCCTGCCATTGACAAATGGAAGGTTTCAGCCACGAGAACTTAGGAGCTGACAGCCTCAGTGTGCCATGTCTGTGCTGTTCCACTTAACCTGTCTTATGTTCTTCCCTACCACCAAAAGCTCAGAGCTCCCAGGACCCTGGGTTGTATGGAGTCGTGCAGTCTGGGGACCACATTGGCCGTACCTGCGTGGTGAAGTGGTTCAAGCTGAAATCCAGTGGAGATGATGTGGAGGTAAGTGCAGGAACCAGGCACTGTTGGAACCAGCTAAGGGACTGCAGCCACAAAGCAGCAGGAGCTTCACAGACAAACACAACTAAACCTGGGAGTCAGCTCTGCAGCAGAGTTTGTCCTTGAGGATAGGAACAGCAATGTGCTTTTGGGCCTGGGAGGCTTAGCTGGAGGTGGTGTCACTTCATATTCATAGATGCCTGCAAGGCAGTCAGGACCAAGCAGAGGTTTACATCTCACAGTCAGCATCCAGGCTCTGATATGAATGGTCTGCTGAAGTTGTCACAGACAGTGGTGCTTTCAGTTCACCATAAGAATTTTTCCTTCCCATGTCTTTGCTGGTTCTTGGAAAGAGAATCAGACTGCTGCATGTTGTCCTGCTTTCCTCTGCACAGTCAGCCTAGTAACATTGTCCTGGGGCTTGTAGCATCATTGTCTTTTGCAGAGCCTTCAGAGACTATGGTTGAGCTGGAGCTGAGAGGGGAACATAAGGCACACATCTGGTGTGCTGCTTTCTGCCTCAGGATGGGAGACCACACTGTGCTAACTGAGCATGGCCCTTTACACTCAGCAACCTGGCCTGGAGTTGTGCCCTCCACTGTGCCCATCTCTCATTATCTGTGGGCTCCTAGAGCTCTTCCTCCAGCAGAAATCAAAGGAAAGATGTTTCCCATTAGCTGACAAGGTTTTGGTCAAACACTTCCTTTCAAAAATCAACTCTAACCCTTTGGGCCTTAGTGAACTGCTGTGAGGAGTCTGGCTGTGCAGAAGGGAATAAAAGGGGGTTTTTTTTCCTTGCATGTCTCATGATCACAGTGAGGTGGAACCTGAAGTGAAGGTGAGGGTGAGCAGATGAGAGACAGTATCTGCTTCCTCTCCTTGTTGTGCCTTGATTGATGTGCTGCAGGAGGAGGTGACCAAAAGGGACATTAGCAGCTCCCTGCTGCTGGAGCAACTGAACAGTGACAGGGTATAAGACGAAGCCCTTGCAAGTGTTGGGGTGTGCTATGGAGTTGGGAGCAGCATCCTGGGGGCTGAGGTGTGCTGGTTGTGTCTCTGCAGCTGATCGGGGAGGAGGAGGATGTGAGTGTCTATGACATTGCTGATCACCCTGACTTCCGCTTCCGCACCACCGACATCGTCATTCGCATCGGCAACTCGGACGGGGCCGCGGCGAAGGAGGACGAGGTGGGTTCTGGGCACAGATGTGTGACTGTCACCAGCTCCTAGTGCAGACACTTGGAAGAGTCACTTAGCACCACGTGGGCAGCCTAAACTCCCTAGCTTCCTATGGCTGTGTCGGTATCCTCTGCTGCCGTGACTAACATCAACTCTGAGCCTGATGGAGTTGTAACCTTGAAATCTGGGGACCTTGGTGACAGCCTCTGTGGCAGAGCAAGAACCCTGCTGAGACAAGAATCAAACACATGCCTGAGGGCTTAGGATTTCAGAGCAGCTTCTAATAGGAGGATATTTTGTGCTCTCCTGAGTGAGAGTGAAGGTGGATTTGTCAGGAAACCAGTGTCACTTGGCAACAGAGGACTGGGATTCTGGTTCCCATCTGAGTTGGTCTCTATGTGTTAATTTTGTTGAGCTGAGGGGGAAGAGGGAGCAAAGTGCAGAGGAAGCACTCTTTGTTAGGTTTTCAGGAAAACAGCCCCAGTTCCTGAGCCTGCTGCCCTAAGAAGAGTTAAGAAGGTGCAGTGTGGCTCCAGTTTCAGCAGCAGGAAACACATCCCAGCTTGCCCAGCTGGCCTAAATAACCTTCCTCCAGTGTAAGGTGCTACTCACCTGCACACCCTGTGCCAGCTGGGACTTGTCTGGTCGTGCCTGCAGCCTCTGATGCTGAGTGTGGGAGCACAAGGCCGGCCAGTGGCACCCCACTAGAGGGCACCCCCATTCCAGGGACAGTGCTGTCCCCTCCCTGGCACTGGCACAGCCCCAGCCCTGCTGCCTGCGGAAAGGCCACAGCCCTGCAGTGGCCTCCATCCTGATCAGAAGTCAGGATCTGCTGCCAGCCCAGCCTTCCTGGTCCTCTCCTCTTCCAGGGGTGGACTTTTTCCCATCCCCATGGCAGTATTGTGGGATTTCTGTGCAGGATTCTTCTTCCCCTTGCCATGGGACCTCAAGGCTCCTGTCTCTTGTGCTGTAGGCATTGCTTTAGGTGGGTCTCTAACCTGGGGAGTGTCTGCTTCTCCAAACCTTCCTGGCTGTGCACTGAAGGGCCTGGGAAGGAAGGAGGACTGACAAGCTGCTCTCTTGTTTCCACAGCCGTCGGTGGGACAGGTGGCTCGAGTGGATGTCAGCAGCAAAGTGGAGGTGGTGTGGGCTGATAACACCAAGACTATCATCCTGCCTCAGGTGAGGTCCTATTCCAGCTCATGGTAGCCCTGTGATTCTTAGCTGAGTGAAAAGTCTTGGCTTTACATTTTGGGTGCAGAGAGGTCCCCAGAGCAAGGGAGCCTTGCTCCACTTACTGCTGCCTCCCTGTGTCACAGGGTGGCTTCCCCTGTATGTCAGCACAAGAAACCCTCCCTTTGTCAGGAGAACTGAGCAGCTAACTGGTCATCACTGCTCTACAACACAGAGAGCAGGGAGCTATGGGCAGACTGCTGCTCCTCTCACACACTACTCTGCATGTTCTGACCCCATCCCAGCTCCTGGCCTCCAGCACCTGCTGTGCTGCAGAGGGGATCATCAATTCTGACTTGAACATGAGCTCACTGCATTGCCCAACTGAGGCACTGCTGAAACACTGTGGTTTGATCTATCTTGCTTGTGGAATGACACCATAATGTTGGCTAAAGAAGCTCCTCCAGAAGCTGGACTACAGCCACAAATTGTCACCTTAGCCTGGAGGTCAGACCCAAACAGCTTCCACAGCAGAGACAGAAAAGGGTTGAGAGCAAGCTTAAAAATGCAGCCATAGCCATGCTGCTAATCCACTGGAGCCCCTTGCTTTGTCTTCTGCACTGCTCTGGTTTTACTGTACTGTCTTGTAACCTCATTCACTGCTCCACATGCAGCTTCATCCCATGCCTCCTCTCCTTGTTGCCTCAAATTAAGGCAGACAGCACAAAGATCAGAGAAGACCTGCTTCTGTAGGGTCCCATCTCCATCACGGAGGCAGAGAGCACCACAGCAGCGATGCCTCTGCGAGCAGGAACTACTCCCATCAAGATTTCTTTTTCAAGCCAGCAGCTCTGCATTAATTACAGTAGCACAGTCAATGCCTGCACTATGGCAGTGGGCTAGAGCCTCACAAAGCAGGCTGCTGTCTCCCTTCCCCCTGTCGTCACAGAGGCACAATCAGAGGTCTGCTGTGTGCTCCACAAAGGGCTGTCTCAGGCGGCGGTGCCGGGGCGCTGCGGCGGCTCCTGCCGTGTCACGCCGGGGCCTTCGATTCCGCTCCTCTGCCTCCTGATGGGAGCTGGGGAAATGTCAGGAAGCATGAGTTATCAGTTGGTAAAACTGTGATTTATCAATGCCTGTCCATGTGCCCAGAGACAAGCTGTCTGGGTGCTTTTTCTCGGCTCTAAAAATAAAGATGGCATAACTGGCTAATTAACTTTCCAGCTGGGATTGGGATTAGCTTTGGAGGGCAGTGAGTTGTGATGGCTCTGCCTGCCTGCAGTCACTGCTGTTGAACCCAGCTAACCTCTGCCTGGCTGCCTGGCTCTGGGTGGCACAGAACTGGCTAACCAGTGCTGGGTTCAGTTCAGGGCTTTGACAAGCTGAGGCAGTGCCCATGTGCTTTAGCCTCTGGGGTCGTATCTTGCAAGATTAAGAGGATTCTTGGGCTGTCATTCAAGTGTCAGAAACCTGCAGATAAAGTGCTTCATCCTGTAGCTCCTAACACAGCTCTATAAAGTTGTTGTTGCTCCCCTGCTGCTGTGCTGGGGCTCATACTAGCTTGTGCAGAAGCAGGATGGTAAGATGTGAGGCTGGGTGGTGTGTGGATGGGTTCAGCTTCCAGTAGTGAGGGAGAAGGGAAGGTTTTATATAAGAGCTTATTCAGCAGCTTGGGTTTGGCTTCATTGTCCCAGCTGAATTTTAAGCAGCGCTGACACACAACAGCTAAAGCAGCATAGCAAGGCTCTGACAGCAAGTGGTGTGTGCCACAGGAGAAGAAAGCTGGTATGGGAATGTTTGCCTGGTTCCAGCATTGTCTCTGTGGTAGGATGGAATGTGGAGGCAGCCCAACCAGAGCTCTGGGCCACCACAGTTGCTGGTGCAGAAGCAGGACCAGAAACACTTAACTCCACTCATGATACACAACACCTTCCGAGCTAACTCTGCATTCAGAAACCCTGGGGCTGTTTGGTGCCTGTGTGCTCTACTTGGTGGCTGGATCCCACCTAGGATTTGCTCCTGCTTTGAAAGGTATAGGATAGGGGTGCTCAGCTGATCCATATTCTGTGCTGCTCATTGCTGAGCACGTTCTTTGGGTCAAACAATCCACCCTGTACCAGGTGGAAGAGCTTGAAACAGCCCAACAGATTCTAGCTGGGAGCTTCCTTTTCCTGGGGATGGTCTGCACTGGGGGGAAACAAAAAACCACAACACAACAACTAAAACTGTGCCTTCAGCCTAACTGCTGTGGTGTCTTTGTGACTCTGCTCTCCTCTAGCACTTGTACAACATTGAGTCAGAAATCGAGGAGTCAGACTACGACTCCGTGGACGGCAGCACCAGCGGAGCGTCCTCGGAGTGGGAGGATGAAAGCGACAGCTGGGAGACAGACAATGGCCTCATGGAAGATGACCACCCAAAAATCGAGGAGCTGGAGCCTGAAGAGCCAGCAGCAGAGGAGGTAAAAAAAGTAGAGGAGCAAGTCCAGGGAGCGGTGGCTATGGCGGTTGTGGATCTTGCCGCAGAGAAAGCTGGCAAGGACGGAGCCCCAAAGAGCTTCCGGGAACTGAAGGAGGCCATCAAGATCTTGGAAAGCCTGAAAAACATGACTGTGGAGCAGCTGCTGACTGGCTCTCCCACCTCTCCAACTGTGGAGCTGGAAAAACCCACTAGGGAGAAGAAGTTCTTGGATGACATTAAAAAGCTGCAGGAAAATCTGAAGAAGACCTTGGATAATGTGGCTATTGCAGAGGAGGAGAAGATGGAAGCCATGGTGGAGACAGAGAAGAAAGAGGAAAAATCAGAGGCACAGACACCAGTGAAGTCAGAGTGGCCCAGTGAGACACCAGTGCTCTGCCAGCAGAGTGGAGGCAAGCCTGGGGTCACCTTCACCAGTGCCAAGGGAGAAGTCTTCTCCGTGCTGGAGTATGCTCCAGGTGAGTGTCCATCAGTCCAGGGCAGGATGCTGTGTCCTTCATTGCTGTCCTGCAGAGTTTCTTTCTCCACAATCTTCTCTTGTAGGCCTTTTGGAAGGAGTGTCCTCTCCTCCTTCCTAGTCCTTTGCACAGCACATTAACTTGGGGAGGAGGAATTAAGACAACTTCTATAGCACAATCTGTTGTGGGACTTAAACCTGGCTTTTGGATGGCATCACCAGGCACTACCACAGCTTCTAAAGCCACCGAGTTTGGGCAGCTTCTTTGTCCATGTTGGCAACTAACTTTGGAGGGCTGTGGAGATGAGTTGCTTCCCATGGCAGATTGATTCTTGAAAGCTCCAGGGTTTGCTCAGGCTCTTTTGGTAGAGCAGCAGAGCAGGAGCAGCTGGTGTTCTTGTGCCGGGTGTCCTCAGTGGGTGAGTGTCCTTGTTCACTTGTGCCAACGTTCACCAGCCAAAAATAAAAGAGAGCATCTGGTTGTGTGTGGAACATTGGTGACAGCAGAGCCCAAGGTGCTTGGTGAGCCAGGCCTGAGAAGGAAAGGTGGCCAAGCTGTTCTGAGCCTGCAGGTGTGTGGAAATCAAGGCGGGGAGCTGTGCTCAGGAAGTGTCTCCACTTTGTGTGATGTATCATTGTCCTAGCTGTGGGCTGGGGCTCCTCGAGGGGCACAGGGACAGTGTTTTGTGGGACCATGAGAACAGGAGGTGCAGGCTGTGGGGAAAAATTGATCTCCAGGCTGCCTTCCTGGCTCAGCACCGGTGTCAACCCTTCTCTTCCAGATTCCAGGTTTAATACATGGGTAGATCTGGCTCCACAAGGAGCCTCTGGCTGTTTCCAAAGGCAGGCTTTAATCCTGGTCTCCTCCTTGCCCCACAGACACCCATGCCTTCAAGAAAATGGAATTCCAGCCCCCAGAAGCCAAGAAGTTCTTCAGCACTGTGCGGAAGGAGATGGCTCTCCTGGCCACCTCCCTGCCTGACGGCATCATGGTTAAAACCTTCGAGGATCGAATGGCAAGTGCCTGGCTGTCAGTGCTGGGCTGCCTCTGGAATCCCCTGCTTGGCCTTAATCCCTTGCATTAGAGCTTCAGGAATGTGTGCAGCACGTGGGGCATGGCTGTAATTACAGTGAAGGGCTGCTTTAGCCTGCCCCAGGTCAAGGTAGCAAGGAACAGGTTGCTCTTGAGTGCAGGAAGCCTGGTTTGGGTGCTTTGGCTGTCTCACCAAGCAGGAAAGGCAGGAGGGCAGCCAGCAAGGGGCTGGGGTAAGCAGAGAACAGCTTGGGGGTTGCTGGCTGCCCAGATCCAAAGGTTCTCTCTGCCTTCAAGCTGCAGTAGCAGTGGAACTTGTAAAGGGAGGGTGCCCTGGGACGTTCATCATGGGAATGGGCTGCCCAGGGAGGCCGTGGAGTCACCATCCCTGGAGGTGTTCAAGAGGGGATTGAATGTGGCACTTGGTGCCATGGTTTAGTCATGAGGTCTGTGGTGACAGGTTGGACTCGATGATCTTCGAGGTCTCTTCCAACCTTGGTGATTCTGTGTTGCTTGAGCTGACTCTTGCAAGGGCTGAGGTAACCCCATCCCCTCTGCCCTTTTGTGTGAAGAGAAGCTGCTGAGGCAGGAGGAGGTTTCACAGTGCCTGGCTTTTCTTGCCTCTGCCCCCAGGATCTCTTCTCAGCACTTATCAAAGGCCCCACACGCACGCCCTACGAGGATGGGCTCTTCCTCTTCGACATCCAGCTCCCCAACATCTACCCTGCGGTGCCGCCGCTCTTCCGCTACCTCTCCCAGTGCAGCGGCAGGCTGAACCCCAACCTCTACGACAACGGCAAAGTCTGCGTCAGCCTCCTGGGGACGTGGATAGGCAAGGTAAGGCTTCCATCCCCCTGTGGTGGTGCCAGGCTGCTTTGGGAACAAGCCTCTTCCTGCCAGGCTGAGTCCTGAGTGACTTTCCGGTCACGACTGGTGCTTGAGCTGGAGCGGATGTGGCTTTTGGGGTCTGTTTTAGATGTCTGGAGCAGGTGACTGGTGGTGTTTAGATTCTTCTGGGACTATATTTGGCTCTTGCCCTTCCTTGATGAGAGGCCTGTGGTCAGACAAGCTGAGCTGTGTCAAGCTTGGACAGAGCAGAGATGGCAACACCAGCATGGAAGCTTCTCCTCTGATTTGGGTCTCTGCCCCTATACTTCCAGACTAATGAGTGTGGCACCAAGTCCAGCTGGAGACTTGGAATAAGCAGAGCCAGGGAAATGCTGCATTGGGCAGGGTAGATCAAGAGGGCAGCTGGGGAGGGGCTGGAAGTGGTGTGTAGAGCTAGACCATTCCAGGCAGAACTGGCCTGATGGCAGGGGAAAGAAAAAACAGATGGATTGGAGCAGTGGGACACCAGCACAGCATGTGCTTGTCCCTTGTTCCCCAGGGACAGGAATGCAGAGAAACTGGGGCCTTGCTTCATCCAACAGAGCAAACTGTTTGTGCTTCAGCCCTTTAATACATGTGTGTGTGCATTTCAGGGAACAGAAAGGTGGACCAGTAAATCCAGCCTGCTTCAAGTGCTCATCTCCATCCAAGGTAAATGTTCCTGCAGAGCCTGTGGGGCAGGAACGAGGAGAGGAGGGGATGCAGGTTTGGGGCTTGGGGGGAGCACGCAAATGGGATCATAGAAAGATAGAATTGTCAGGGTTGGAAGGGACCTCAAGGATCAGCCAGTTCCAACCCCCCTGCCTCAGGCAGAGACACCTCACACTGGATCAGGTTGCTCAGAGCCCCATCCAGTCTGGCCTTAAAAACCTCCAGGGATCTGCCACCCCAGCTGCGTTAGTGCTGCTTTGTGCTCTCACCTTGCTGGACAAAGCAGTGTCCTTATCTCTCCCATTCAGCAGTCCAAGCAGGTGCAAGCTTTTCTCATGCTCTGCTTCTTGGCTGCCTCCCAGCTCTCTGACACAATGCTTTCCCTTCTTCTCACTGCAGCAGCTGAGCACAGAGCTGTTCTGCTTGTTATTCTGAGCTGACAAAGGTGAAGCCCTGCGTCCTCAGCCAGTTACCAAAGTTAGTTGAAGTTGCTAAACTGGGCTTCACTCTCAGGACTGTTTTTCTTCCCCTCTGAGTCACCTGCCCAGCCTACACAGGGCACATTTTTGCACATGATGGTGGTGTTTGTGCTCCTTCTGAAGCAGAGAAGAATCAAGGGTGTGTCCAGACCAGCCCCAGGGCTTCCTGCCACAGGGCTTTGCCCTGCCACATCTAGTTTGAGGGCAGGCAGACTAAAGCAAATCTGTTCCTCAAGGCCAGCTTTCTGTGCAGGCATGTGACTTGGGAAACCCTTGACACAGAGCAAGGGTTCCTGCAGATAACTGCTGCTACTCCTTGGAAGTCTCACAGTGCACCTGTCTCTTGCTGGTGGATGAAAAGCCTTTTGTCATTTACAAGGATGAGCCTCCAAATTTAGAGAAGGAAATGCTAAATGTTTTACTGGAGTAACTTGGTGCTAGTGAAAAATCTCCCCTTCCCTCCCTCCTGCCTGGGCTTTCAGGGACTCATGATCTCACCTCCACCAGCTCTAATGCAGCTTGTGGCTGGCTGCCAGCAGCCTGGCAGTGTTAGTGCCATTGCTACATACATAAAATTACATTAAACCAGAAGCAAATAAGGGAAAGCTTGGTCTGGGTGACTTGTCACAGTGTTCTCTGTCTCAGAGCTGCACTGCCTGATGGGACTGTGCTGGACAGGGTAGGGCCTGGCCAGCTCAAAGCCTATTGCTGGGGATTGGCCTTTGTTCTGTTTAAGAGGGAGGAAGAAGAAACTGCTTATGAAAGGAGAAGAAAAGGCATACAAAGTTTTGGGTGTGTTTGTAGGGTTTTTGCTAGGAGGGGGGAGGGAAGGGAAAGGAGAAGGAGCTTTGAAACCTTCCCTTGCTGCCCTTTTGACCTCTTGTTCATGCCCTCTGCATCACACTTGGGGAAGACTCTTCTTGCCAGCCAAGGAATCATAGAATGGTCTGGGTTGAAAGGCACCTCCAAAGGTCATCTAATCCCACTCCCAAGGATCTTGAGTGACCCTCTTGGTAGTGTCCAAGGTGCTTCCTGTCCTAGAAGCAGCCCACTGACCCATTCCCATGAGTGTTCCCCCTGCCAGACCAGTCCGTTGCATCTTGCAGGTTCCTAGTTCTAACACGCTTGAAGCCAGAGCTTGGCTTCCCTGCAGTGCCTTCTCCTGCAGCCCCTGCTGCCAGCCTTGAGCTGCAGTGGCTGTGTGGCTATGAGTGAAGCTGCTGGGGACCCCTTCAGCAAGGCACTGCTGGGGTCCCCTCAGCAAAGTGCTGGTGGAACCCTTGAACCTCAACCAACCTGGCAGAAATCAGGGCCTGGCAGCCTCTGATGATGATTCACAGTTCAGCTCCTCTACTCCACTCTGGTGAGACCCCTCCTGGAGTACTGTGTCCAGTTCTGGAGCCTCTATTACAGGAAGGATCTGGAGGTGCTGGAGTGTCCCCAGAGAAGGGCCATGAGCATGAGCAGAGGGCTGGAGCTCCTCTGCTATGGAGACAGAGTTGGGGTTATTCAGTCTGGACAGGAGAAGGCTCTGAGCAGACCTTATTGTGGCCTTCCAGGATCTGAAGGGGGCTACAAGAAAGCTGAGGAGGGACTTCTGAGGGTGTCAGGGAGTGATAGGACTGGGGGGGGATGGAGCAAAACTAGAAATGGGTAGATTCAGATTGGGTATTAGGAAGCTCTTCCTGTGAGGGTGGTGAGAGACTGGCACAGGGAGGTGGTGGAAGCCTCATCCCTGGAGGTTTTTAAGGCCAGGCTGGATGTGGCTGTGAGCAACCTGCTGCAGTGTGAGGTGTCCCTGCCCATGGCAGGGGGTTGGGACTGGCTGATCCTTGAGGTCCCTTCCAGCCCTGACCGTTCCACGATTCCTCCTGGTCACCCCTTGGTGTCGTGTGCTGGCAGGTCTCATCCTGGTGAACGAGCCCTACTACAACGAGGCAGGCTTCGACAGCGACCGGGGCCTGCAGGAGGGCTACGAGAACAGTCGCTGCTACAACGAGATGACCCTGATCCGGGTGGTGCAGTCCATGATGCAGCTGCTGCGCAGGCCGGTGGAGGTCTTCGAGCATGAGATCCGGGAGCACTTCCGCTGCCACGGCTGGCGCCTGGTGTCCCGCATCGAGTCCTGGCTGGAGACCAACGAGCTGGTGGAGCGCAGCCACGAACAGGCCAACGGCGCGGATTCGGCCTCCCTGCTCTCCGCCTGCGGCGCCCTGGCCGACAGCCCCGGGGACAATGCGGAGCAGGGGGCGGCCGCGGAGCTCTCCGACTCGGCGCCGGACGGGAAGGAGGAGCCGGACGAGGCGGAGCTCGCCGCCGCCGCCTCCTCCGTGGCCGGCGCTGGGGAGCCCCAGCAGCACTCGGACTCGGAGAGCACAGGCCAGGCCAGGGGCACAGAGCCGGCCAGAGACCGAACGGACGAGGGGAAGGCTGCCCAGGACTCTGCCTCGCAGCCTAGCGTGAAACCAAAGAAAAGGAGAAAGAGCTACCGCAGCTTCCTCCCGGAGAAGAGCGGCTACCCCGACATCGGCTTCCCCCTCTTCCCCCTCTCCAAGGGGTTCATCAAAAGCATCCGTGGTGTCTTGCAGCAGTACCGGGCTGCCTTAGCAGGGGCCAACATCCCAGAGTGGACAGAAGACAAATAAATGGTCGGGTTAGGGACAGGCAGGTGCAGGGGAGAAGGGAAAGCCGCAGAAAGGAAATTGGCAAACGCTGTTACCAGAAAGCAGCTTCTCCTTCCAGCTTTTCTTCCTCAGCTTGGTTTGTTCCAAAGAAGGTGGTAGTAGGCCTGATTGCTCCTCCGAGGAAAGGTTGTCTCAGCATGAATAACTCTTTGCCCCCAGCCCTTCTCCCTTCCCCCTGTCCCACCTCACGTGCTCCTCTTGCCAGTTTGACCCTGCAACGGTAAGATTTGAGACCTGCACAGCAGCAGTCCTGCAGCCACATTCCCTCTGCACTTTCATCTTGGGGCACACAAGGACTCTTCCCACCCAACACTACCTCCCCAGGGGTTAGTTCTGGTGGGGCTGAAGCCAGGAGAAGTGGTTGCTGCAGTATCTGGAAGCGAAGGGCAATGCCCTCCCGGTCTTTCGTTTTTCTCTGCCTTACCACGGGTTTCATGAAGTCTGCCCCAGCTTATTGTGTTTAGACATTGGGTTGTGTTTGCATGGAAGTTGTCCACACCACGTGGAGTTGCTCTAGTCTTAGTTGTTCACTGATAGCTACGGAGTTCTTCTGATCAGGACTTGGTAGGCAGAACCAGAGCTCAGCTCTGGCACTTGTGCTGCTCTGGTAGTGCTGTGGGGTTTCCATCTAATTCTGCAACTTCTGGCTAGTCTTCTGGATGCAGTTCAGTCATCCTCACCTCTTTCTCCAGAGTAAGGCAAACCTCCCTCTCCCCACCACACATGCCTGTCGTCTAGGAGTACGCAGGATTGAGGGCTCTACCCTCCTCACTGAGGTATCCACATCTTCGTTCCCAGCCTTGCTGGGCTGTCACACAGCACTGCACCTCACCTGGATCCCTCCCTCACCTGGGCAGGTGGCAGCAAGGGGTCTTGGGGTGTAAATCTAGCAGCTAGTCTGGTGGTGAACCTGGCACAGCTGCTGCTTCTCTGTCCCTGGGCTGTAGATGGGCATTTCAGAGCTGTTTGAGCCAGGGCCACCCAAGGGCAAGGCATTGCCATGTCCTGACAAGGTCCTCTTGTAGCAGCAGCAGTTGGTGACTGTTCTGTGCTGTTACTCAACCAGCAGCTAGAGCACATCAGACACTGGAGTGGACTCTTATCAGGTCTTTCCCTTGCCAGCCATTTCCTGTGGTGGTCTGGGTCTGCTGTGGCTGGCAGTGCCATGGGCATAGCCTGTGCCATGCCTGATTGCTGCAGCAGAGACAAGGCTGGTGGGGTCAGCCCACGTGTCAGCAGCGAGAGCTGCCCAAGCTGTGAGCACTTTGAAGCAGTGACCAGAGCCTCCTGGTCAAGACACCTCCTTGAAGCCTCTTTCTCTGTGCACTTATCTCACTTCTGGAGCTGGGAGACTTCCTTCCAGCTCTGCTGAGCTTAGGCACTGGAGAAGCACCTGCTTAGCATCCATGTGGAGCACAGTCTGTCAGGGAGAGTCCGTTGGTCCTTCCAGCTGGCACAGGGAGCTGGTGGTGCCAAGCTTCCCAGGGAGGAGTTGGGCTGAGCAGTCAGCTCTGCCAGAAGTAAAGATGGAGCCAACACTGTCCTTTGCTCTAGCTCAGTGTGGCTGTGTCCTTCCCCCGCAGCCAGGCCAGGACCTCATTTTGGAAGGGAGAAGAGCAGGTGAATCTCAGCAGGTTTGCACAGTGCTTTCTGCTCCTTGAAACGCCAGGGTCTGCACCCACATCCCCCTGCCTGGCTCCCCTCTGTGCCTGGCTCCTCTCTGTGCCTGCAATCTCCAGCTGCTCCCACGTTGTTGCAGAGCTGGGGGGTGACTCTGTGAAGCCCTTTGTGTCACCACCCACTTCTGGCACTTGGAAAGGCATGTCCTGGTGCTCCGGAGGAAGCAGAGCTTAGCTGTGAAGGAAGACCTGGGCCTGCAGAGCTCTCCCAGCACTTGTCTGCAGGTGGATCTGGTCCTGCTCCAGCACAGGGAGCCTTCCCTGTCTGGCAGTGTGGCAGATCCCCAGTGGGGTGCAGGGAAATGCTCTGAGCCCCAGGCAGGGCAGCTGGAGCTGCCCATGGCACTCAGGGCTGCGTTCTGGCCGCGGCTGGTGTGGATGAATGAGTCCTTTTGCACCAGGAGCGGAGGTGGCTCCAAAATGCAGGGGGCCGGCTGGGGCAGAGGGGTGAGGCTGCTGCTGCGGGGCAGGGGAAGGGCAGGCTGAGAGGCTCGTTCCACAAATGATTAAGCCTCTTACTCACCAGACAAAACTCTGGATGGTGACCTACAGATGGCTGGTGATCCACAGATGCTGACTTGTTCCCTGTGCCAGGCTGTCCTCAGCCCCGGTGGCCAGGGAGGAAAAGAGGAGAGCCCTTGAGGGCTGAGCCGTGGCTGGGAGGGATGGAAGAGGCCGCCTGCTTTGCCCACCCTTCACTCCCTGCAGCTCTCATCTCCCGAGGAAGGTGCTGGCAGGGACCGGTCACGCTGCTCAAGTCCTCCCCTCGGCCCAAGAAGCCTCTTTGGCTTTCCTCTGGTTATATAATCAAAGAGCTTTTGCACAGGTTCCTGGGGCTCCCCACCGAGGGAGGCCTCTCTTGGCCTTCTGGAAGGCGAGGGGAGGGGGGGAGAGGGTGGGAATGCTGCTCCCCAGCTGCCCTGGCTGTGTCCCACACCCAGGCCCTGCACAGAGGTTTACAGATCCCTAATTTTCTTTGTTTTGTTTTATTTTGTTTTCTAAAAGCTTTTGATAATGTGAAGCTCCTGGGTGGTGAGGTTGGTGGTGAGCACACTGCAGCTGCGTCATTTCTTCATTTATTTTTTGAGGGGGGGAGGGGGAAGGGTTGGTTGGGGTGGGTTTGGTTGTGGGTTTTTTTTTTTTCCTTGTATGTATGTACTATTTAAGGGGGTAAGGAAACTTAAAAGGCTTAAAAAAAAAAACCAACTTAATAATAATACTGCTAAAAAAAAACACTGAAAAAAAAAAATAAGCCAAAGCATGATGCATATTGTTAGCCTTAAAACTGGCTACATGACTGTGTGATGTACAAATGAGAGCAGCCTGTAACTGTTTTAAGTGCTGAGGGGGTGGGAGGGGGAGGTTGGGGGGGAGGGGAGGGTGGAAGGGAGTGGGGAGGAGGTTGGGGGGGGGGGAAAAAAAGCATTCACAAGGGGGGGGGAAAAAGGACAACAAAAATGAGTTTGTAGCCTGGATCCTGTACAGTATTTAATGACACTTCAAAACAAAGCAAACCCCACATCAAAAAGAGGGGGGAAAAAATAAGAAAGGAGGGGAAAAATAAGAAAGGAGGGAAAAAATGAAGGGGGGGAAAAAAATGAAGGGGGGGAGGGGGAAAATCAACAACAACAACAAAAATAAAGGGCAAACCACAACCCCACAACCAGACCCTGACTGTTGAGGCCATGCTTTAGAGGTGTGTTGTTCCTGTGCAGATGTGGATGCTTGGTTGCTTATACAATATCTGTATAAAGTGCTGTGTGACCATTAAAACCTTTTTTTTTTTTACCTGCAGAAGGTTTGGTTTGGGTTTTTTTTTTCTGTTGGGTTTTTTTTTGGGGGGGGGGTGGGGGGGGTGTTTGGTTTTTGGTTTGGCTAAGTGAGGTTGTAATAAAAGAGGGAAGATGAGTTGCCATTAAATTGTGTTGCCTGCGTGAGCGCTTCTGCCTCTTGGTCTCTTTTTTGGCCCCCCCCTCCCCCTTTGGTGCTTTGCTGGGGGCTCTGTTGTGTGTCCCACTGCCAGGCTGTGGGCTGAGTGGGATGTGGAGAGAGGGCAGTGAGTCCAGAGGGAGGCAGGCAGGGCTGGCAGCAAGGGGCCTAGGTTGGGAGGGACCTTAGAAATCAACTCCTCCGACCGCCCCGCGATGGGCAGGGATGCCTCTCAACTAGACTCGGCTGCTCGAGGCCTCATCCAGCCTGGCCTAGAACACTCCCAGGGAGGAGGTATCCACAGCATCCCTGGGCAGACTGTTCCAGAGTCTCACCACCCTTGTACTGAAGAACTTCTTCCTAAGATTGAGGTTAACCCTATTCTCCCTCAGCTTCAAACCATTCCCCCTTGTCCTGCCTCTAGACACCCTTATGAAAAGTCCCTCTGCAGCATCTCTTCAGCTACTGGAAGGCAGCTCTAAGGTCCCCCTGGAGCCTTCTCTAGGCTGAACAACCCCAGCTCCCCCAGCCTGCCCTCAGAGCAGAGGTGTTCCAGGTCCCTGCAGTTCTGACTCCCAGGGCATCTGTCAGGCTTGGGGCTTATTTTTGATGCTTTTTGCTGGCACGTGGTGGATGCAGCCTGCCCTGTGTGGGGCACAGCACAGCTGCTGCCTCAGCTGGCAGATGGGGCCAGGGCAAAGCACTGGTGACGCTGCACCTTGAATACTGGGTTTGGCTTTGGGGTCCCCTCCTCAAGAAGAGCACTGAGGTGCTGGAACAGCTCCAAAGTAGGGCACCAATGCTGGTGAAGGGTCTAGAGCATAAGTCTTGTGAGAAGCAACTGAGGGACCTGGGGTGGTTCAGCCTGGGAAAAAACAAGAGGCTGCCAGGGTTTAGTGGTGACCTGGCAGTGCTGGGTTGATGGTTGCACTTCATGATCTGAAAGGTCTCTTCCAACCTAACCAATTTTGTGATTCTATGAAAACCCTTTGCAGACACACCCACCCACCATAGGCAGCTCTGCCCTGGTGGTGCCTTCCCAGTCCCTCAACTCGGGGCACAGGTAAGTGTGATGAGAGACAAACACAGCCATGGTCAGGCTGCTGTGGCCAAGGCATCTTGGACCTCCTGGGTGTGGGTGGGTGTTTAACCCCTGTGATACCCTTCCAGGCTTTCCTCTGCCTGCAAGCAGAGGAGGTGGGCAGCAGTGTCAGGGGGATTGCTGGAGTTGTTCAAATATTCAGCATCTACCTCTGGAGCTGCTGCATCTCCCTTGGGTGTTGGGAATGAGGGACTGCACAGGAGAAGTTGTTGGGGAAAACCCCAGGGCTGCAGGCTGGCAGGTTTTGGAAGCAGGCTGGGTGAGGGCAGAGACCCAGCAACACCTGGGAAAGGAAGGGTTAGAGAGATCCCAACCAACCCCAAGCTGTGAACAGTGCAACCATCCCTGGGAGAGGCTGGGAGGAGACTCCAGGGAGCCTTTTAGGTGCTTCAGACCCAAAGGGCTCAGCCTCTGGTGAACTGTCCTGCTTGACAGGGACAGCCAAGAGCCCTGAGCACATTCCCTGCCCTGGGTTCTCCCTGCAGCCTCCTCGGGGCCGTGGCAGCTCTTGGATGTGGTTGTGGAGTTCAGTGGAGGATCGCTGAGCTCGTTTTTGCACCTGGCCTGATGCCACTGGGGAAAGAGCCTTATTTTGGGAGGTGCTTCCCAGCTGCTGCTGCCTTGCTGGCCGGGGAACAGGAACGAGTGGGGCCATGAGGGAGGGGGAACAATCGTGCTCTTCTTTCCCGGTTCTGCAATCCTAATTGCATAGTTTGCAGATGAATAAATGCAAACAGCCACCACTGTTTACTCATCTTGTACTTGAGCACTCTAAATGAGATTTAATTACTGCAATTTTATACCAGACAGGCTGAGCAATCCCCCTCCAGGCAAACCCTCTGGCAGGGACCTGTTGCAAGGCTCCAGCTGGCCCCAGGCTGCCCTGGGAAGGGGGATGTCTGAGCTCCGTATAGGGCCCCCCACTCCCAGCACAAAGCCAAACGCTCAACTCCACCGACCCCCTCTTTGAACCTCTTCCATGACCCTTCCCTGCCCTCACTCGCAGGCACTCGCGGAACCTTCCCCAGGATGCCCCAAAACGTCACGAGGGGGGGGAGGGGGGGGCTGAGCTCCCTGCATTCACAGATTGCACTGGACTGGGCGGGACCCTCAAAAGCCACCTCGTCCAATCCCCCTGCAGGCAGCAGGGACACTTCCAACTCGATCAGGCTGCCCAGGGCCACAGCAAGTCCGGTCTTGAATGTCTCCAGGGGTCCTCAACCACACCCCTGGGCGACCAGCCCCTGTGAGGCTGAGCAGGGAGGCCCTGAGGTACCCCAAAACCAGCGATGCCCTGTGTCCTGCCACCGACGCATCCCCCCTGGGAGCACCGCTCCTGGGGCCGCCGCTCCGCACTGCTCCTGGCCCCAGCATAAGGGTGGTCGAGCAGCGTGGGCAGGATGCTAGGGAGCCAAAGGCCACGGCGCTGAGCTAAACCCATCTTGACAGCAGCTTGGGCAGGCTGTGTGTGAGCCCAGCCTGGGGTGACAGCACCACAGCCCTCCCCCTGCCCACAGCCCTCCCCCTGCCCACAGCCCCGCCCCTGCCCACAGCCCCCGGCTCAGAGGGAAAAACCCAGAGGGGATTTTTAGGGTGGGGTTTGGTGTTTTTTTGCAAACTCTAGGTATTTATTGCATTTCTCACAAGAATAAACTCTGCTTCTACAGGAAGCTTCGGGTACAAACATTCTTCTTTTAAAAAAAAAGTCGATTTCTTGTATTAGAGATCTTGGTCCTGACCATCCCTGGGGAGGTGGCACTGGCTCCGCGGCAGGGACGTGAGCGATGCCACCCTGTGCGTTGGGGACGGGGCTGTGCCGGCGCAGCCACCCGGGACCTCGTACCAGGATCAACCACGCTGGCATCTCGCCGGCACCGAGTACCTGATGGGGCTCAGATTTGGGACGGCATCGGTCCCAAGGGGGTAAAGCTAAGCATGGGGGCAAGCGAGGGGACGAGTGCCCGCGGCCCCCAAGAGCTATTGCTAGAGGAAGAGGAGGTTCCTGAGTGGGAGGAAGGCTCTGCTGCCCTTGTACTGGGCTGTGCCGGCAGCTCAGCACTGCTGGGGGTGGTCCTGGCCGCTCAGGAGCCGCTGAGGACGCGGCAGAGCCTGCTGTGGATCTGGCCCTGGACGGGCTCGCAGGCCAGCGCCTCGCCGTCCACCGTCATGATGCCCGCGGCCGCCCGCGGCTCCAGGCGGAAAGCCCGGACGGGGACGTAGCACAGGTGGGGACAGTTCAAGTCCAGGTGGGTGCCCCTGGCCATGGCCAGGAAGATCTTCAGCAGAGCCACGCGGCTGATGCCAGCCCTCAGGTAGAAGAGGTGGATGCAGCCGTCGTGCAGCTGAGCCGCCGGCGCCATCAGCAGGTTGGTGCCCAGGTGGGACTGGTAGATGGCATAGACAGTGACGAACTCCTCCTCGGGGACCACCGTCCAGTGCGCCGGCACCGGCTGGCTGAGCGGCACCAGCAGCGAGTCAGCAGGCAGAGCCCCAGGCGCCTCCGTCCCAGCCGGGGGCACGGCGCGGCCAGCCCGGCCATTGGTGATGGGCGCCTGGGGGTCTCTGGATGCCGCGGGGGTGCCCTGCTCGGGGGCAAAGGGCAGGTAGGAGAGGCGGCCCTGGTACACGCGCAGCTTGGCCAGGCACTGGAGGGTGCCCAGCGTGAAGCGGGCGTTGCCCATCCGCCGGTACTTCTCGCTGTCGATGTCCACGTCGGAGATGAAGCCCCAGCCGAAGCCCAGGAAGGAGAAGAATCGCTTGCCCGAGGCCGTGCTCAGCGACACCAGGTCCATCTGCGTGTGCAGCCCCTTGCACAGGATGAAGGTGCAGTTCAGCAGCAGCTTCTTCTTGGCGACGTGATCGTTGCTGTGAGGAGTGCAGAAGGGTGAGTTCGGGCCGGACCCAGCTCGGGGCCCCTCGGGCTGTCCCGGCATCCACACAGGATCATAGAATAGGCTCACAGAATCACCCGGGTTGGTAGTCTGACCCATCCTCAGCTAGATCAGGTGGACCAAAGCCCTCTGGAGCCTCACCTTCAGTATCTCCAGAGATAGGGCCTCAACCACCCCCCCTGGGCAACCTGTTCCAGTGCTCAACCACCCTCACTGTGAAGAACCTGATCCTAACATCCAATCTACATCTCCTCTTCTCTAATTTCAAACCATGCAACCCTTGCCCCTGTGTCATGGTTGGGAGGTATCCCAGTGGGGTGATGATGTCCCTCAGGGTCAGCTGCTGGGACAGAGTGTGCACAGGTGGGAAGGATAAAGCAGCTCCTGAAAGAGGGAATTGATCAGGGGCTGCTGGGTGAGGGTGGATCCTTTAGGGTAAAGCTGTGCTGGACTCAGAGCCTGGGGAGGAGAAAGCCTGTGTGGGGAGCTGGGGACATGGGGACACAACTTGATGCTCCCAGGGACCAGCTGGGCCTAGGCAGCATCAGCCTGAGGGGAGTTGGGGACCCATGTAGGCACCCCTGTGCTGGGCATCCCAGCACCTTTTCCTGTGCTGGAGCCATGTGCTCCTTTTGCTTCCTTCATCCCCCCTCCTCAGTGCCAGCAGAGCCCCGTGTGCCAGCCAGGGCAGTGCCAGCAGCAGGTGACTCACCCTGCATAGTAGTTGATGGAGGCAGCCAGGGCATTCCCAGAGCCCCCTGGCAGGATGCACAGAGGCTTCTTCATGGTGTCCTCCCAGTCTGGCCGCTCCATGAGCCCGTTCACCACCTGCAGGGATGGAGGGAGCTGGTGGTAGCAGGGCCAGGCATAGAACCTAGTGGGCTCTGTCCAGCCCTGGGGGAGGCAGAGCCCACAGCACCCCTAGTCAGGGCAGAACTGAGGCCATGGCTGCCTCACTTTGCTCCAGGCCAGATGCCAGCTCTCCTCTGCCATTCCCTGCCTGCCTTTGTATCTCAGGGCTCAGCTCCTGCCCCAGGCACCCCTCTTCTCCCAGTTCTCTGCCCATCCTGGCCAGGGGGATGCCCTGCAGTGCCCCTCACCTCAAAGAACAGCCCGTCCCCGGACATGACCACCAGCGTGTCCCACTGCGACAGGTCCTCATCCCTCACCTTCTCGTGTGCATGGTGAGGCCTCTCTGGAGAGGAAAGCAGAGAGAGTTGAGCATCACCTTCCCTCCTGCTGCCACCCCCCCCACAGTGACCCCAGCCCCAACTGTCCCCACAAGGGTCCCAGCCAGGAGTGTAGGAGATGAAGCAGTCACCCCTATTGGTCAAGGGGTCCTCAAGTTGCACCAGGGGAGGTTTAGGTTGGACATGAGGAACAATTTCTTCCCCAAAGGGTTGTCAAGCTCTGAGATAGGCTGCCCAGGGCAGTGGTGGAGTCCCCATCCCTGGAGAGACTGAAAAGACAGTGGTGATGTGGTGGACTTGGCAGTGCTGGGTTAGCAGTTGGTGATCTGAAAGTTCTCTGGTTGAGTCCCCAGCCCTGGATGTGTTTGAAGGTGGCTTGGATGTGGTGCTTGGGGATATGGTTTAGGGCTGAACCTTGTAGAGTAGGGTTCTGGGTTGGTCTTGGTGATCCTGAGGGTCTTTTCCAACTTGAATGTTTCTGTGATTCTGTGAAGATGACTCTCTGCTTTTCCTGAGTGCAGCCACATCTGCTCACCCCCATTCCCACCACCACCTGCAGCAGCCCTCTCACCACATTGTCCCAACCAGCCCCACAGGAGCCAGACCTGTGGCTACAAGGTCATCAGAGAAGCCCATCCCAAGGCAGCAGCAGCCAGATAGGAGCCCAGGAAGGGAGGAGGAGAGGTGCTGCTGGCAGACTCACCGGTGATGAAGACGGTGGTGGCGATGTCAGCCTCGGCCAGCATAGGCTGCACCACAGCCTGGAAGTCCTCGAGGGCGCGGCCAGCCCCGCTCCGGGGGTTCAGCAGCACCAGCGCACGGCAGGGCCGGGGCAGCACCCCGTAAGTGTCACCTGGGTGGGGGACAGGGTTGGGTCAGGGCGCTGGGGTGGCTCTGGGAGAGTTTAGCCTTTGCCACACCTCCAAAGGAAGCGGAGCAGCCCCTGATCCCCACCGGCTCCCTGGGCTGCAGCCCTCCCCCGAGGGAACGGGAGGTCAGCAGGGATGGAAGGTCCCTGCTGGGAAAGCAGGGGAGGTGACAGAGGCTGGGACACAGGGGTCTTGTGAGGACTCATCCTGAGCTGTCCCACAATCGGCAGGGATGTTTCACAGCCAGGCTGGAGCCCTGCAGCAGCCCAGCAGTGCTGCAGAGGATCCGGGGCTCTGCAGCACCGAGCATCCCTGGGCACCCCTGGGCACCGCAGGGCCACGGGGTGCTGCCAGACCAAGGAAAGGAAGGTGGAAGCAAAGGGGTGGGAGGGTGTTGAAGCCCAGCCTGCCCCGGAGCAGCCAGGCCCACACACTGGGAATTTCCCTGCCGAACGCCTGCGGCTCAGCCACGGCTCAGCCCCACGGTGAGCAGGGAGCCAAGCATGGAGGGACGAGAGCCAGGGGGACTCGAATTCCCAGTTCCCCACATCCACTCCAGCTGGAGCCAGGCCAGGACAGACACCTGTGCCAGCAGACGGACGCCTCTGCTTCCCCTGCTCCCCACAGAGCTCTGGTTTCATGTGTGAAGGCTTTGGCCGGGCTGTAATTACACTCCTGGCAGGGGTCTGCATCCCTCTGTGCCCCTGCCTGCCTCCAGCCCTCCCAACCCCAGTGGTGCCTGTGTGGGGAGGCAGGGTGAGCATACAGCTGCCCTGTGAGGGGGGTGCAGGGCAGAGCAGCAAAGTGCTGGCACTCTGCCATGGGCAAGACCCCTGGGTGCTGCCTGGGCACCCTGAGCTCTGAAAGGAGCAGGGCAGTGAAATGAGCAGGCAGGGTGCCTCAGGTGCCTGCAGTGCCTCTGGAAAGCCCTGGCCATGCAGGGTGAAGGCAGTTTTGGGGGCTGGGGGGATGCTCTCACCAGCTCTGGGCCCCCTAAGCTGTAATCTGCCCCGAGGGCGGTGGCAGAGGCCCACTCAAGTGTGTGGGTTCTGCAGGACAGCCTGTGCCTGCTGACTCAGCAGAAAGAGCTGCTCTCAGGAGCTGAGTCACTGAAGCAGATGACATTTCCCAGCACTGCCTCGGGCTGGGAACCCCCTGCCTCTCACCCGGGACTGGGGGCTGGGGCCAGCTGCCTGTCCCTGCCTTGTCTGCATACTTTGGTTTGAGCTGGTGGGACACACAGGCAGCTCCTTGCCAGCTCAAACCCTCCTGCTGGCCACAGCAGGGATGGAGAGGGGGAGCCTGGGGGTGGTGGAACTCCCCCAGGGTGACAGCCGTCATCACACCGGGCACGGCTGTGCTGGGGCTTCCCTGGCTGGCAGCTGGCAGACTTCCATGAGCTGCTTCATGGGGAGATCTCCCTGAACATCCCATCCCCATGCCCTGCCCCGGGGAGCACACAGAGCTCTGCTGATTCTGGCACCATCGGGTTGGTTTTGTGCCCCTGGGGATGACCTAGTGAGGCTGTCACCCTCTGGGCCACCTCCTTGCCAGCTGTTCAGGACCTGCCACTGAGTCCTCAGCAGAGGTCTACCCGTGAGAGCCCCAACAGCCAGGGCTGAGACAGGACCAGGTGCTGGCTCTGGGCCAGCACTCCCCACTGCTGTCCAAGGCCAGGGAAAGCTGCTGCCTGCACACCCCCCACACGCCTTCCTCAGCTCCTTATCAGTGGGTACCAGATGTGAAGGGACAAGCTGCCCTTGGGGACAGTGGTGAAGCAGTGTGAGCAGCTCGGGGCAGGGATAAGAGGCAGCAATCCCAGGGCTGGGCTGACCCTGCTCCCCACTCCTGAGCCTTCCCCAGTCACAACCAGCACTAAATCCTCTACCGGCAAATACAGCAGAGCCTCCAGGACAAGAGGCTCATGCTGCATCCCCAGCTGCTGGGGGCAGGTGCTGGGGGACTTTTCTCTCTCTTTCTCCTCTCCACTCTGAAGGATGCAGAGCCAGAGCACAGAGCACTTCAGGTACCCAAATGTTTTTTAAACTCTCAGTGCTCCTAACCAGCTACCTGGCTCCTGAAGCACACAGAGCTGCAGCTGGCTCTTGCATGAAGCCCCTGCCTGGGCCCGTGGGTGCTGCCCTGTGGGTGCTGCCTCTGCTGGGCTGCAGAGTACAGCTGGAACCCTGGAGAACTGCTGCTTGGATGGAAGGGGAAAGGTGAACCCTGCTGAGGGCACAGAGAGATGCCATGATTCTGTCATGGGGAACAGACTGCTGGTACCAGGGTGTGAAGAGGGACAGGAATGTGATCCCGGTGTGGGATCACACCAGCAGCAGCAGGCTCAACCCATGGCAAAGTGGGGGATGGTGGTTGGGAGCTGGAGCAGGCCAGCAGCGATGCTCAGCAGAGGGCACAGATGTCAGCAGCATCCCTTTGCCTTGCGCAATGCTGGCCAGGCCCTGGCATCGTGGCCAGGCTCTGACCACTTCCCCGCACGCTCTGGTCACTTCCAACCTCAAAGGCTGAGCAGAGCAGACACTGAGTCAGCAGGAGGAAGGGGCTCCAGCTGCTGCCAGCGCACAAACCCTGCTCTCACCCCTCCACCCACATGGGACACATGTCCTAGCTGCGCTCCGGCAGGGACCACGCTGCCACAGCTCCGCTGTCAGCAGCTCCAGCTGCTCCCTTGTGTCCCTGAGTCCTGGAAACAATCTGGGCACAAGGAGCAAGAGTGCCAGGCTGGCAGGGAACAGGGCTGGTGACCTGGTTGGTGCAAGGCTAGGGTGGACTGAGGCATGCCTGCTGTGTGTCCCCCTCTGGGCTGAAATAAGGAGGGGGAAGCTTCCTCCCTGACGTAGCTCTCTGCAGGGCTTTGATCCCAGGGGATGCTGAAGCTGAGATGACACCAGGACGGGCTCAGTGCTGGCTCCCCAGGTCCCCTGGCTGCGGGGCTGGGGTGGCAGGATTGCTCCACACGGACTCACACGCAGCTTCCCAGCGCTGCCTTATCTGTCCCGCACAGGCTGCGATGCTGGCAGGGGGTGGGGGTGGGGGAGTGCAGGGTGTGGCGAGAGGCATTTTTAGCTCTGTCCCAAACTGGGGGGGGGAGGAGGTTTGCAAATCCTGCCGGCCCTCGGCTAGAAAAATAACTGCCAAATCCCACACCACCTTCTCCCGTCCTCCTTCCTCGGGCTCCCCCGAGGCTCCAGCCTTGCAACGAGCTGCTCCCGCCCCAGCACCCTCCTCACGCTGCCTGCTTGAAAGGGCGAGGGGGTTTTAAAACCGCCTGCAGCTGCAGAGCTCAGGCTGGAGATAGAGACTGAGGAGCTGGGGTTTTACCTTCACCCCTCTCCCCTGGGTTTTATATTCTTTAGGAAGAGTAGCAGAAAGTTGTTTTGTAGCTGCAGGTCATGTTAAAAAAAGAAAGAAAGAAAAGAGCTGCATTTTAAAACGCAGGCAGGGGGAGCTGGGCTAAATGTGAGTTGACAGGATCCCTCTAACCGCATGTCTCTTAATTTCCAAGCCTGATCAGCGCGACTGGACAGCTAAATAAACGAAGTAGTGCATATAATTGAATCTGGGCTCTGATGTTCAGCTTCATGCCAGCCTGCCCTGCCCTGGCTGCCGCTCCGGGGCCGGGGGGGAGGAGGAAGAGGGAACTGGCACCCCCCAGACTCCTCTGTGCTACTTTGCCTGCTCCCGAGTGATGGCTGGGACCTGCCGGGGACAGTGCCTGGCTCCCGTCCTGCCTGCGTCAGCAATCATGCCTTTTTTGTTTTTAATTCCTTGGTTAATTCTGCCCTTTGGAGCCTCGCTCGTTATTGAACCCGAGGGAATGGGGCGAGGGGGGAGGGAGGATGGGGGTGGGCAGCGAAGGGTCCCCGTGGTGTCAGCACATCCCTGCCGCCCCTTGGATATAAGGGTGAAATCTGAGAGAAGCCACTCCCGGGGCTATGCACGGGGATGTCCCGGAGTCCCCCACGAAGCTCAGGGCTGGGGAAAAGGCGATCCGGGTGACCCTGCGGGGATGCGAATCGCTTCTCGTCCATGTCACCCGCCCTGGTCCCCAACCTATCGCTCGGAGCCCGACCCCCGCGCAGCGCTCCCGGCTTTCAGCCGCGTCCCTGGGACTGGCTGTCCCGCGTGGGAACCGGCGATGGAGAGAGGGAGAGCCCCCCACGCCCCGTTGCTCGCTCCTCATCCCACACTCCCTATCCAACAGCCTTCATCCCACATCCCTCATCCCACACCCCCCATCCCACGCCTGGCTGCTGGCCCCGGTCCCGGCACACACACCCCCGCCCCGTCCCTGGGCTTTCTCCTTCGGGACCTGCGGCGGAGCGGAGACAACTCTGCTCCACGGGAACGGGTCGGGTGTCGCTGTCCCCCTCCCCCCTCAAGTCTCGCGTGGGGTGGCGTCTCGGTACCCACCGTCCTGCGTGGGCACGGCGGGCACGGCGAGCTCCCGGATCCGGCGGCTCCAGGCCTGGGCGATGCGCAGGTTGCCCTCGGCGTCGGGGGCGAGGCAGACGCGGAAGGTCCGCTCCAGGCGCTGGCGGGAGGGCGAGCCCCAGCGCGACCCCCGGAACGGGTAACAAACCAGGGAGAAGCAGGCAGCAGGGACGGCAGCGGGGAAGGCGGTGGAGCCCACGCAGTCGGCCAGGCGGAGCACGGCGTCGGGACCGGCCGAGGACCCGGAGCCGGGACGCCTCACCTGCAGCTCCTGGGCCGTTAAAGCCAGAGAGTAAACGGCAGCACCGGGAGTCGGTCCAGCACCGAAAACACCTTGAAGTAACACCGGGGGCCCCCCGGGCTCCGGGGGAGTGCGGCGGCCGGCGGCCATCGGCGGCGGAACGGGAACGGGAGCGGGACGCACCGGGGAGCGCCGCCCGCCGCTTGCTCGCTGCTGACACCCGCCGCGCCGCCCGGCAATGGCAGCCGGGGCCGCACCATTCATAAAAACTTAACCCACTCCCCCGACCCACCCCGTCCCGGGGCTGCCCTGAGCCCATCCCCACCTCCTCCCCAGTCCCCTCCCCTGCCTCGGTTTTCCCAGGCTCTGCCCTGGACGCGGGGTACCACGACTGCCCGGTGGGGACACAGCGAGGGCACAGCCACAGGGCGGGGTGATTGCCCTGCTCGGGTAGGGGGTCCCGTATGGGTGTTCCCAGCCCTGGGGCTGGCGTGGCATCCATCCAGGCTCGCAAGGGGAGAGCAACAGCCAAGCACCGGACGGCCATGCCAGCCCCAGTTCCTGGGCATGGTGTCCAGGGACACATGGACCGACTGCTCCAGCTCCTCGAGCCCCCGCGCCGGGCTGAGCGGTGCTTGGCACCATTTCTGTACCATTTCTGTGCCTTTCCAGCCAGGACGGCGCAAGAAGAAGGGACACCCGGAGACATCAAGGCACGGCCAGAGCAGAGGAGGACACTGGGGACTGGGAGGGAGGACATTGTCCTGCCCGTCACTCACCATCAGTGAACCCCAGTCCACCACGGGGCACTGAGTGATGGAGACAGAGCCCAGGGCATCTGCCTGGAAGGTGCCAGCGTGGCTGGGAGCTTCTCTGTGCCCACAGCAGCTGGAACAAACCACGGAGAGCAGCTTTAGGTGGTGACAGGACTGAGCTCACCTTCCCGATGCGCTGCTGGGCTCCAGGGGTTCTGGCCCAGCCCAGCAATGATGGGGTTTGCCAACCAGTTCCCAGAGGACGTTGCTCTGCTCCACATGCTGCAGCTGGCCTTCTGCTCTCCTGAGGCTGCTCCGCGCAGGGAAATGAGCGATGAGTACTCAGACAACCGCCATGGGACTGGTAAGGCAGGCAGAGAGGTGCTCCAGTGCTTCTCTTCACCTCACCTTCCTCACCCCTTCCTCATCCTTCACAGCACCCTCTGTGACAATGTTCATGTGGGTTTCACTCGCCCTGTGCTGCTGGGCTGGCAGCTGCCCGAGACCCTGTAACCTTGAGCTCACACTGCACGGAGGCATCGCCCTTCATGCTCGGGGCAGGTTAATTAGCACTGAGCCCTCAGCCCTCTGTCCTCACCTAAACCCCTTGGAACTGGCCAAAACTGGAAGTGGTGCCCAGCTGGTTGACATGGTTAAGTCTTGCTTTCCCAGAGTGACCTAAACCAGGAGCTGAGGTGGCATGATTTGGATCATGGTGCTTTCCAAAAAGCCTTCCCTGCACTCTGGGGGTCAAAAATCTTCTTTGAGGGGGAGGTAGAGCTGAACCCACTCCCCACCATTTGCTGGCTGATAATTTCAGATGGGGGAACCTCAGCTCCCACAGCTTATTCTGGGTGAGGTTTGAGTGCAGCTGCTGCCATGCCACAGTCCAGTGTTTGTAAACAGCCCTGAAGTGCTCAGCAAGGTGTCACAGGAGGAAATAGCTGAATGCTGAGGAGTGCAGAGTCCTGACCTGCCCCTCACCCCTCTCGGTGACTAACCAGCTCCCGATTTCCGCCCAGGAAGACACGAGACGTGGTGGGAGGATGTGACAGCATCTGTCATGCTGCTCCTGGCAGGTGCCACGGGGCGATGGGGCTGCTTCGGGCTCTGTCCTCACCGTGTGACACCCACTCATGGCCCCGTACCGCAGGGAACCCCCCAGCCCTGCCTGCTGCACAAGAGCTGAACGTGTGGCCAGGCTCCACTGGCCATGGCCATGCAGGAGACAGGGCAAAGGGGCTGAAAGTTTCTTCATCATGAGCTGCTGAAGCTGGCAGTGCCACAGCACTCATCCATGGGAAGGGTTAGCACAGGGATGCCCACGGCAGGGATGCCCATGACTGGAAGATGAGGGTGCTGCAGCCAGATTATTAGATGGCAAATAGGACCAGCACAAACTCAACCTCCACGGTGGCACATCTCATCCAGGTAGAACTTGTCCATCTCGGTACTGATCTATGGGGACTTCACATAAGCCCATCCTAACGCTGTGCCACCCTTGGCAGATTCCCACTTCATGCCAGAGCCAGCCCCGTGCCCACCGCCGGCCCCATACAGGTCGCTTTGCTCTCCATAGCCGCGGGCTGATTCAACCCAGCGCCACACGGACGCCGCTCGTTTGCCTCCAGCCGCGACGTCTGACGCGGAAGCTGGGGTCGCTTCCGTCACCACCCGATGCTGATAAAGAGTCGTTTGGGGCTATCTTAATTACGAGAGCCTTAACGAGCTCCCCTGACCCGGCCAGCAGCCCGAATGGTGCTCAGCTGCCAGCACTCCTGCACTGTGGGCAGGAGTCTGCCCGTCGGGTTTGTCCTGATCGGCTCCGTTCCCACCCGTGTGCGTGGGAGGGCAGCGCGGGGGGGAGGTGGCGTGGGAATGCAGCGTGGGGCTGGTGTGCTGGTGGGGACAGACAGTGCTGGATCCCCCTCACCTCCCTTCTCATCACGAAGGGGGCTTGCCCACAGCATGGAGTGCCTGGTCGAGCCATGACCGTGGCTCCCTCCAAGAGATGATCTCCAGATGTCCCTTCCAGCCCCTGTCCTGTGATTCTGTGAAGAGCAAACACCCCACAAACCTCTATCCTGGGAGGGCCTGGGGGGTACCCCAACGCACAGATGTTATCTGGGGCAGAAAGCTTGTGTGCCTGGACTGCCATGCCCCAGGCTTGCTGGAGAAGGTGATGGAGCCTCTGTGTCTGGGGAAACTGAGGCAGAGGCAACAGACAAGGTTTGCCCTGAGCTGTGCAAGAGGCTAAGGGTTAAATCTAGCAATTAAACAGCCCCGCAGCTTCTTCTTGCCCCCCAGCTGCCTGAGGAGCTGCTCTCCCCAGGGAGGTTGTCCAGGGGGAAGAAAGCAGAGGGTGAGGGCTTCCCCCTCCCCTCCAGCTGATGCATTCCGGCTGCAGTGCAGAGCAGAAGCTCCCAGAGCCAGGGCGGGCCAAGATTTTGGACTCCTACTGCCTGCACAAGCAGCAGGCAGCCCTGGGGGAGGCATGCAGAAGACATGGCTCTGCTGCAAGCTCAGCTGCAGCGTTTGGGGGCGCGCAGCTCCTCCAGACCCCCTGCCCGCTCCGCCACCTCCGCCGGGACGGGAAGGGGAGGGGGATGCACTCATCCCGGATCCATCTCTTTCAGCATCCTTCCCGCTGCTGAAGGTACATGTCTCAAGGTGGAGCCAGAAATAGCGCGGCTCCTCGCTGCATCGGGGCTGGCAGGGCTGCAGGGTTTGGCAGGGGGACAGGCATCGACTGCAGCAGTGGGAACTTTCCAGCCGGTGCCTGCGGAAGCGGCCGGTGCAGAGCCGGAGTCGTTTCGGGGCAGTCAGCCCGGGGACTGCGGCTCGGCGTCTCTCAGCCCCCAGCCACAGGGGCTGGCAGGGAACGGTCACCCTGTGGCTCCCCGGGTGCTGCTGGTGCCAACACAGCAGGGAGCAGGGGAGGACAGAAGTAACAGAGGTATCTCCTGGAGGACAGAGATTGGGATCACAGCCCACCTGAGATGCATGAGCTGGGACATGGATTTTGGGTCTGCCACTGATGTGCTGCACAGCTCTGCCAAGGGACTGCACTCTTGGTCTCTGCCTCCATGCCCCGTGGGCAGCAGGCATCCCCCCCAATGCCAGCCTCACAGCAGTCCAGGACTTGACTCAAGAGGTTCTGGGCTTCTGAGGAGCTGGAGGTTACGGCAGCTCCCACACCGCAGCCGAGCCACGCAACCTGCTGGGGGCTGCTGCCCACCCCTGATCCTCCTCCAGCGAGCTGCCGGCACAGCCCAGGACCATGAGGCTCGTCAGGAAGCTGAATTCATTCCTCCCAGCTGATGATTGACTCAAAAATATTTCTGAGGTCAGACCTCCTCGGGGGAAACTCTCCCAAAGCGCCCCCCGAGGAGTTGCTGAGTCCGAAGTAACCACACACCGCGCTGGCTCCGCCCGAAAGTCACCCCCGATGACAAGCCCTGGCGTCAGAGGGGCTGAGGCAAAAGTGCTGCCGTTTGATCTCCCCCTTTGCTGAGAGAAGCCACATTTCAGACCCGTTGTAGGGTTTCCACCACTTCCCCGCAGCGGTTTCCTGCCATGATGTGAGCGCAGGCATTTTTGGGAGGTGAGTCAGAGGCTGCAATAAGAACCACCTGGCCGGGAGCTCGGAGGTTGGAGCCCATCCCGGGGTCATCCCCCTTGCGATGCTTGGTGCCCGGGGCAGGATTACTTAGCCCCACCACAGTCTCTCGTTTCTGGCCTGGGTAAGAAGAATTGGGATTTGCAGCCACGCTTCCCGTGGCTTCTTTTTCTTTGTGGGCTCCACCCGGGCTCCAGGGAGAAAACGGGTAAAGGAAAAAGGGCAAAAGCTCCCCCAGCTCTGCAGGAAGCTGCCTGCAATGGCTGTCCCACCCTTGCATCACGGCAGCCCCTTGCACAACCCCCCACCCCCCCCCCAAAGCACCCTAGCACACACAGGGTGGCACCTAGGCCCTGGTTTTCTCTGGGGAAGCAATGCAGGGCTGGGCAGAGCTGAGAAACTGCCCACCCTGCTTGTTGAAATCCAGCATATAAAGCTGGCTGCTTGTAAAGAAACCTCCCAGGCTTTCCCTGCTGGGCTTTAACATTTCATTTTTATATTTGCCTTTAAAAATACATGACCCCCCCCCCCCTGCCTGCCCTCCCCCTCAACATTACTCAAACCCCTCTGCTCAGCAAATAACTGCACGGCAGCCAGCAAGTGAGGCTGAGCCTGGATAAGCCTTTTCAGAGGAGCTAAACCTGCTCAAAGCTGGTGCTGTTCCCTGACCCGCCCTCCTAATCCTGCCCAGCTGATAATGAAATAATAAAGGGCTGCACAGCCTTGCTCTCCCTGCGCTGTGGGGGAGGTTTCTGCTGTCTCTCTGCGTGCCAGGAGCTGGGATATTAATTACTCCCTAAGTAAACAGAATTGCTTCTTTCTTCTCCTTTGCCTGGCTGTAAAACCAGGTGTGACCCTCAGCCTGCAGAGCAGAGGAACCAAAGCTGCTGCATTTTCCAGGAGAAAGGTTGGTCGTTGCAGTGATAACAGCCATGATCTCTGCCCACTGCCCTGCCCAGCCTCCTCAGGAGATAAGGCCAGCCCCACAGCTCTGCCAACCATCCAGATGGGAACAGCTGTCCCTGCAAGGCTGTGCCGGGCCTTTCCCCACAGGGATGGAGCTGGTGGCACTCTGGGAAAGTGTGGGGGATCTCAGAGCAGGGTGGGATTGGGGCAGGATGTGGTGTCAAGCCCCTCTAAGGTAACAGAGATGCCACCCGGGGTCTGCTGTGCTGGTGGCTGCGCTGCAGCAGATTGCACCAATTTGCTGCATCTGAGTCCTCAGCAGCTGGGAAAGCCAGGGAGGGTGACAACACAGGCAGGACCTGTCCCCTGTGGCCAGGGTGGCTCTGAGCATCCCATGAGGCAGCAGGAGTGAGGAGCAGAAGGTGATAGCTGGGAGAACCCAGAGGGCAGTGCTGAGGCTGAGGACTCCCAGAGAGGCTACATCAGCCCTGGGCTGCTGTGTTGAGGCTGCTAAGCTCCAGGTAGGAAAGGGTTAAACAGCCTTTCCTTCTCTGGCACACCTGAACTTCATGGCCAGCAAGGATGGAAAGGCTTTAAAAGAGGAAGGCAAGAATAAGCTCCTGTCCCAGGGGAGCTGGTGGGAGGCTGAGCACTCTGCAGAGGTGCTGTGCCATGGCCCCTGAAGCACTGGGTCTCCCACTCCCTCCTTGCTTTCCCCTTGCCTGGGTGCTGCTTTGGGGCTTGTCCCTGCTGCTACCTGCCTGCCAGGGTGCCCCTGTAGGAGCTTGTCCCTGCAGTCCCCATCCCTTGAGGTTCTCCTGCTCCCTTAGGACCTGTGCTTTCTCCAATAAGTGCAGAAGGGACCTTGGGAAGCAGCCAACTTCCTACCTCCCAAAAATAGTCTGGCCCTCTCCGTTTTTTTTCCCCCAGCTCTGTTCTTTTGGAGGACAAAGCCAGCAACTTGTGACAAGCTGCAGGAAGGCTGCTGAGACTGCTGTCAGAGCACTGCGCCTTGCAGGGCAGCAGCAGCTGTTGCTAAACGTGCACCAGCATGTGTGGCTGAGGGAGAGGCCAGCCTGGGGTTGGGGGTGCCCAAGATGGGGGTTGTGTGGGCTGCCTGGTGAATGGATGCCGCCGATGGATGCCAGGCCGCGGGGTTAGTGCCAGCCTGGAGGCCTGATTAGCATGGCACGCCCGGCTGCGCCGCCGCCTCGCACGGAGCCCGGGCAGCTGATGCTGCTAGCGCTCGCTTCCCCTTGCACTGCCGTCGGGGAACAAGCAGGGGCGTTGGGCCCCTGCTGGGACAAGGCATAGAGGAAGGAGCTGCGGAGTATACGGGGGACTTGGAGAGGCACCAGCAACCTGGCAGGGACCAGGGACCATAAACTGGCTGTGTGTGGGAAAGGCATCTGGTGCTGCATTGAATCTGCCCCTGCAGCCAGCAAAGGGGGTGACAGCTTGTGTCATGGCTCCCGAAGCACAGGCAGTGATGTAAACCTTGACCTACACGACCATGCAGCAGGTTTCATTGTGCTGGTGGCCAGGCTGGATGTGGTTTTGACCAACCTGACCGAGTGTGAGGTCCCTGCCCATGGCAGGGGGGTTGGAACTGGATGCTCCTTAAGGCCCCTTCCGACCCTAACAATCCTCTGATTCTATGGCTGACCCTGCAGGGCTACAGCTGGTGGTCTGATCCTGCTGCAGGAGTAAACCCAAGCGGCTTGTGAGGTGAGAGGGGGAATCTCATGGCTTGTAACACCTGGTAAATAACTGTGGGGTGGTCCTGGGTGGCCGTGGAGGGGGTGGAACCACACTGCAGGCACAGAGATGTGCCATCAGGCAGAGGTTTCCATCTCGGTGCCCGGGCAGCGCAGCAGTGGCACATGGAGGGGACAGGGCTGCATATGTATCATGCTTGCATTGAGGATGCTGCATCTTAATGAAAGCTGGAGGGAGACAATCTTTAATGAAGTGTTCAGTGGAAGAGGACTGATGGTGATGCCGCAGCTCCCAGCTAAACACAAAGTGTTTCTGACAAGAATCATCGCCAGAGGCACCACCGCTGTCACGTACCCAACCGCGAGCGGCTGGCACACGGCACAGCAGCCTGGCAGTGGGGTGAGATGCTACCAAATAACTGAGCATACAGCCTGGGAAGGAAGAAATTCTACCCCATGAGGGTGGTGAGACACTGGCACAGGTTGCCCAGGGAGGTGGTGGAAGCCTCACCCCTGGAGGTGTTTGCAGCCAGGCTGGATGTGGCTCTGAGCAGCCTGTCCTAGTGGGAAGTGTTCCTGCCCATGGCAGGGGGGTTGGAACTGGCTGATCCTTGAGGTCCCTTCCAACCCTAACAATTCTATGATTTTACGATCCTCCATGTCCTGAGCAAAGCCCACCATGACCTCCCTCCTCTTAGCTGGGAGAAACCAGCCCAAAGAACAATGATCCCCCCACAGCAGCTGAGAAAACTGCCAGGAAAGACCTCTCCAGGGTGAACAAAACCACATCGGGTGATTCTGGTGATGAAATTGATGCTCTTGGGGTCTGGGCAGAGCTCTGACAGATAGCAGAAGGAGGAGGAGAAGCAGGAGGAGAAGCTTCTGCTTAGACAAGTAGTGCCTGTACTTCAGCAGGACTTTGTCCTCGCATCCGAGGAGCCTGGAAGACCTCGGACCTTAAGAGAGCCTGACAGTGAGTGTTCCCTTAAGGCAAGGGGGCAGAGACCAGGTTTACAGATTCACAGATTGCAGCGGGTTGGAAGGGACCATCAAAGATCACCCTGTCCGACGCCCCTGCAGTGAGCAGAGACACCTCCTACTACATCAGTTTAGCTCCAGCAGCACCTCGTCCGGGCCGTCATCGGGGAGCCCCCGCTCCAGAGCGCCGCCCGGCCGCTGCGGGGTTCCAGGAGGACCGAGGGTTAAGCCCCACGGGGCGGGACCCGCCCCACCTGCCATAGAGCTCGGCTAGAGCGTTGCTAGAGCGTCGCCGCAGCGCTTCCGCCGGCCCGGCTGCCATCTTGGGTACGGGCACTGAAGCCGCCGCACTGAGGCCGTGCTTCTCACCGCCGGCCAGAAGGGGAAAGCTAGCCGCCCTGTTAACCGCACCCGGGAGCCGGGCGGTGCGCTTCCACCGCGGAGGGAGAGTTGACGCCGTTCTCACACCTCCTTCTCAGGCACCGGGGCTGTTCGGGCAGTAGTGGATAGCTTCTTCTCGCTCGGTGAGGCGGTGCGGCCGCGGTGCCCTCACCTAAGATGGCGCGGGGGGCGGTCTCTCCCCGGGGAGAATATGGCGGCAGAGGGCAGCGGCGCTCTGCCGGTTGGCGGGACGCGCTTGGCTGGGTGAGGGGACAGGACCCTCCCCGGTCTCGTAGGGACCCCTACCATTACCATACCCCCTACCCCACCGCAGGGACCCCTCTCGCTTTGCTGCCTCCTAGGGAAACACCTCACCCGCTTCCAACCTTCCCGCGCCCCCTTCCGCTCCCCCTCCCTCAGCTCACGTCTGCCTCCCCCAGCCAAAGGACCCCACCCCGCTCTGTCTGGCTCCCCCTCCTCGCTTTGGAGTTCTGCCTCGCCCTGGTGCTGAGGTGCCTCTGAGTAAGCGTGGGGCAGGTTGGGGTGGGGGTTACGGCAGGCTGGGCTCCCGGGAGGCTGGTTCCGCGGGCGCCCCGCACACACGGGCGCACCCCGCTTGGGCTGCTGCTGCAGCAGCACTTTATTTCCACAGTTATGTTTGCCTCCTCCCCCTTTTATAGTTTGCCCCCGGAGGGGACCAGCACGACCATAGGTAGCGAAGTGCTCCTCTCCTCCTCCTCCCCACCCCTTAGGGGGCGGCGATCGAGGCGGGGAGGAAGAAAAGGATGCCACGGAAGCTGTTGTTGCCTTATAAATCTGCTTTTTCTCGTTTTCGAGCTCCGCGGGGGTTGCATGACTCTTTGGCGATGAACGCAGCCAGAAGTGGCTACCGGGTCTTCTCGGCCAACTCCACGGCAGCCTGCACCGAGCTGGCAAAGAGGATCACGGAGTAAGTTCCCTCTCTTGTTTCAAGTTTCTTCCCCCCGCCGCCACCCAGCCCAGAGCTGCTGCCGGCAGCCAGGCTTTCATCAACGTCGCTGCAGAGGCTTTGGGCGACCTCCTGCCTTCTCAAGCCGAAGGTGTCCATTGTAAGCACCTTTTCGCCAGAGGTTGTGCACTGAGAGTGTTCAGCAGCTCTGCCCTTCGCCTCCTCGGCTCCAGCTTGTCCCTCCCGGGAACTCAGCCTGACCCGGCTGCTTTCTGCCTCCTGTGTCTCTGACATCCCTTTCAATGCTTCAAAAGGCAGGCTGCTGCTCTTGGGGAGGGAGAAGGTGAAAGGTAGCTGAACAAACCTCAGCAAACGTTTTAGCTGCTTTGGGAGATGCTGCAAACTTTGTCTGCTGCCTTTTCCCGGGGACACCGTGCTCAGCAGCTTCACTGCGTGGGGCACTGGGAGCCCCGCCTGTGTGGACCTCAGTGCAGCCCCAGCAGTTACACTAACCAAAGTGGATTAATCAGCCTGCATTTTGGTGGGGGTAGGCAGCAGTGTGCTAACAAAGGAGAGTTTAGCTCAGGGACAGGAGTTGCCCCTTTGTTTGTTATTTCAACCCATCAGTTTGGGCAGAGGTTGACCATGGCTTGGCAGGGACTGGGTCCTGCTGAAGGAGGGGTGGCTCCAAAACAGGGCTCTTGCTGCAGAGAGGAGCACCTGAGTTTACCCCAACTCTTGATCTTTTGTTTTGAATGACTTTGGCTCCAGTTGGGGCCCTCCCAGCTGAGGGGGCTTTTCCAAAGCAGGCATCTGTCTACTGGGGAGCTGCCATCCTGAAGCAGGATTTGAGTTTCCTTTCTGCTGCTTCTCAGCTACAGTTCATAGGAAGCTGCCCCCCAAATCGAGAGGGCTCAGTGCCTGTTCACCTTCCACAAGAGATGGAGGGCATCCTTGCTACCATTTAGGCAGCTGCTGGCCCATTCTTGACTCCAAGGACATGCTTGAATCAGGAACATGACTGAATACAGGTGTGCTGCCATCTTACCCTGCAAGCATGTTTTGTTTGTCCAGCTACCTTAGTAAACTGTGTTCAATCCTTAGCACAGATTATCTCCATGAGGCTGGCTTGGCTGGCTGACTGGGATCCCTGCTGCTGGTGGTGGGATGTGTGCTGGATACTAGTGATGGACTTCTTTGGTGTCAGGTGGGAAGGATTACTCCTTGTTTGGAAGTGAGAAGGACTTTTGCTGTGCTTGGTCAGTCCTGTCTCACTTTCCCTTCACTGCTAACAACTCTGGGAAATCAAGTCTTTACAGCTAAGGGAGTTACTTTTTGCTGCACCAGATGGGACATGGCTTTACAAGGCTTGCCCTGTTGTGTCAGCACAGAACGTAACAGGAGTCCCCTGAGGACAGGCTCCAAGTTCTCAGGACTGGAAGAGCAAATGGGCAAGCTTTCTTCTCTGCTCTTTGTCTTAAAAATAACTCCCTTTTGAAAAACAGCTGTAATGAGAGGAGACACAGAGCAGGCTTCCCCAGGCCATGGCACACACAGCTGCCTGTGTGATGTGCTGCTGTGACCCTCTGAAGCGTTCCCAGGGATGCTCTGGGGTGGCGGGGGGGGGAGTGACAGCAGGATCCAGAGTGACCTCCTGGCTGTCCTTCACAAAGTAAACTTCCAATAGAGGTGATGTGAGCTTTTTGCCTCAGCTCCAACATCAGTGAGGAGGTTGGGTGCTCTGGTGGTGGTAGGAGCACAAGAGTGTGATGCAGAGCTACTGCTTCGACTGAGACTTGGGGACACTGATACAGGTCGAGGCAATCCCAGGCACAACTCCAGGCTGGGCAGTGACTGGCTGGAAAGCAGCCCTGAGGAGAGAGACTTGGGGGTGCTGGGGGAGAAGAAGCTCAACATGAGGTCTCAATATGCACTTGCAGCCCACAAAGCCAATCAGATCCTGGGCTGCATCAGGAGAAGTGTGGCCAGCAGGGCAAGGGAGGTGATCCTCCCCCTCTGCTCAGCTCTGGGGAGACCCCACCTGGAGTACTGCCTCCAGTTCTGGAGCCCCTATTACAAGAGGGATGTGGAGGTGCTGGAAGGTGTCCAGAGAAGGGCCACGAGGATGAGCAGAGGGCTGGAGCACCTCTCCTATGAGGACAGACTGAAGGAGTTGGGGCTGTTCAGTCTGCAGAAGAGAAGGCTCTGAGGTGACCTAATTGTGGCCTTCCAGTATCTGAAGGGGGCTACAGGAAGGCTGGGGAGGGACTGCTCAGGATCTCAGGGAGTGATCCTGGGGGGGGAATGGAATCCTAGGGGGAATGGAATGAAGCTGGAGGTGGGGAGATTCAGGCTGGAGGTGAGGAGGAAGTTCTTCCCCATGAGAGTGGTGAAGCCCTGGAATGGGTTGTCCAGGGAGGTGGTTGAGGCCCCAGCCCTGGAGGTGTTTAAGCCCAGGCTGGATGAGGCTCTGGCCAGCCTGATCTAGTGTGGGGTGTCCCTGCCCATGGCAGGGGCGTTGGAACTAGATGATCCTTGTGGTCCCTTCCAACCCTGAATGATACTGATACACAGCTTTACTGTCTGTAAAGCAGGGGTAGGGACCACTCTGAAGTGCAAAGGTGTGAAGCATTACTACCCAGATGAGATTGTGTTGTGACAGGACAAGAGGGAATGGTTTGAGGCTTGAGGAGGGGAGATTCAGACTGGAGATTAGGAAGAAATTCTTTCCAGTGAGGGTGGGGAGGCCCTGGAACAGGCTGCCTGGGGAGGCTGTGGGTGCCCCTTCCCTGGAGGTGTTCAAGGCCTGGCTGGATGAGGCCTGGAGCAACCTGGGCTGGTGGGAGGTGTCCCTGCCTGCGGTAGGTGGATTGAAGCTAGATGATCTTTCAGCTCCATCCCAACCCTTCTGTGAACCTGTGAACGTAAGAGGATGCAAAATCTGGAACCTTTCATAGCAGGGAGCTGCCCAGAGTAAAGGGTCTGCCCCAGATGAAGGTGTTTGCAGCATCTTGTGCAGTAGTTTTGCAGCCACTGCCCTTCAGGGCTGTTTGAACACCTTTGTAACACGTCCCTTGTCTTTTCAGGTCGCAAAAGATGCCTGGCTGCTGGCTTTCCCCCTGTGTCACATCCCAGCCTCCTCTTTGCTGGGAAGGTCAGTTGTGCCTTTTACTAGAGCCTTAGAGGAGGGTGAGTCTGGCCTCTAATATTGTGTGTTCCTTTTAAAGGTGGTTTTCTGTTTGCATAGCCTGTAGTAAAAGAACTTTAAACCAACACACAATATTGGGAGTAGGGCCCCTTGGGACACTTGTCCATCCAGGCTCTGGTGCTCTTTGCTCCTGGCTATGATAGGACAAAGGGGGAATGGTTTTAAGCTAAGGCAGGTTGAGGGAGGTGATCCTCCCCCTCTACTCAGCTCTGCTGAGACCCCACCTGCAGTACTGCCTCCAGTTCTGGAGCCCCTGTTACAAGAGGGATGTGGAGGTGCTGGAAGGTGTCCAGAGAAGGGCCACAAGGATGATCAGAGGGCTGGAGCACCTCTCCTGTGAGGACAGACTGAAGGAGTTGGGGCTGTTCAGTCTGGAGAAGAGAAGGCTCTGAGGTGACCTAATTGTGGCCTTCCAGTATCTGAAGGGGGCCTACAGGAAGGCTGGGGAGGGACTGCTCAGGATCTCAGGGAGTGATAGGACTAGGGGGAATGGAATGAAGCTGGAGGGGGAGATTCAGGCTGGAGGTAAGGAGGAAGTTCTTCACCATGAAGCCCTGGAATGGGTTGTCCAGGGAGGTGGTTGGGGTGCTGTCCCTGGAGGTGTTTAAGCCCAGGCTGGATGAGGCTCTGGCCAGGCTGATCTAGTGTGGGGTGTCCCTGCCCATGGCAGGGGGGTTGGAACTAGATGATCCTTGTGGTCCCCTCCAACCCTGACTGGTACTATGATACTATGACAAGGGAGAGTAGGTTTAGGCTGGGCCTTAGGAAGAAGTTCTCCAGTAGGAGGGTGGTGAGACTCTGGTTGCCCAGGGAGGTTGTGCATGCTCCCTCCCTGGAGGTGTTCAAGGCTGGGTTGGCTGAAGCCTTGAGCAATCACATCTAGCTGAGAGGCATCCCTGCCCGTGGCAGGGAGCTTGGAGTAGATGTTATTAAACCCAACACTTGAGGAGTCCTGGCTTACCCTTTTCTAAGCTCTCCAGCCTGGAGAGGAGCTGTGTGACACAAAGCAGACATCTGAAAGCTGTTCCCAGCTCCCAGACTGACGTTGGGCTCAGGCTCTGCGGTAGCATTCTGGCACAGCTCCCTCCCCTTGCAAGTTTCCCTCTTGGCCTTTGTGTCTGTTGGTGGGATGGGCTCAAAGTGCTCACTTTCACTTTTGAGCTCTCAGAGCTGTTTACCTTGGTGTCTGCCAGGGAGAGGAGCTGCTGCTGGCTTAGGAGAACCAAGCACCTCATGGAACTTCAGATGGTGAAGCTGCTCCTCAAGTTCAGGACCACCCAAACACAACCAACCCCCCAGATGTACTTCTAGCTCATAACCTGAGAGGGATGATTTGTTCAAATGCCTTCCCAGAGGGAAAGCAAACTCCTCTTGGAATTAGGGCACTTGGCACTTGCTTGCAAACTGCATTTACAGGGCAGGAAGATAATTTCTGTGAGCAGTGCTGATGCCTAATAGGCCTCTTGTGCTTCTTGCTGGGGGGAGGGAGGTTCAGCAAATCTTTTTAACCTCCAAAGTCCCTCAGGTGCATTTAGATCTTCCTCTGACTGCAGTGTTTGGTGCAGGAGGTCCAAATACTGAATTCCACTCCCCACTAGGGTGTTTGGCTTGGAAGGGATTGCTGATTGAAGCTTGCCCATGCTTCCCTGGTGCTTCTGCAGGTCTGTGTTCCCTGGGATGTGACACCAGCATAAAGCCACTGCAGAGCTGGTGTGGGTATTCTGGGGTCACAGATTGCCTCAGGTGGGAAGGGACCCTCAAAGGTCATCTTCTCCAACCTCCCTGCAGTTAGCAGGGACACCTCCAACTAGACCAGGCTGCCCAGGGTCACGTTGAGTCTGGGTTTGAGTGTCTCTAGGGACAGCCTAGAGACATTCCTGGGCAGCCAGTGTTTCCCCAATCATTGTGCAGAGCTTCCTCCTGATGGCCAAGCTCTATCTCCCCTGCTCCAGTGTCAAACCACTGCCTCTTGCGCTATCGCTCTGAACAGTCCCTCCCTGGGGCTGGCTTCCTGCAGGTCCCCTTCAGATATTGAAATGTAGCTGTAAGATATCCCTGGAGCCTTCTCTTCTCCAGCTCCAATTCTCTCAGCCTGTCTCTCCAGGAGAGGTGCTCCAGCCCCCATCTGGACCTGCTTCATCAGGTCCATGTGTGTGTGGTTGGCAGGACCGAAAGCGCTGGTGATCTCAAGGCGTGTCACTGCTGTGAGCATAGACAGCGTGGAGGAAAGAGGAAAGGAAGGGGACTTGTGTTCTGATCTCTGCTGCAGGGAGCCCTGTACCTGGCAGCTAAAACCAGGGTGGTGCTTTCTGTGGGTGAGCAGGAAGTGAGTCCTGCTATTGGAAGAGAGAGGATGGTTAGGGGAACCTCCAGCAACCTTCCTCGGCTGAAGGAAGGAGCATTTTGGAGTGGGGGGAGGAGGAGTAACTTCAGCCTCCCTTGTTTGGTCATCTGGGCAAGTACCAGCATGTGGCATAGGGGAGTCAGCTCACAGGAACCTCATGGTTGCTCCTCTCCTCCCATCTCCAAACCTTCCTGCCTTCTGGAAAAGGACCTTCTGCCTCTTCTTGGCTTCTGGAAAGAGCTCTTGCGTGATGCTTTGGGCGGAGAGGAGGTGGCATCGACTCCTTCCCATCTCAGAAGATCCAGCCCTGTGGCAGAAGGGGGTCAGATAATGACAGGGTGAATCTGCATCAAAGGATTTGGGCAAGGGGCAAAGAGCAGCCAGCTCAAAAGCCACACAGTTGGAGAGGGCCCCAGGGGACAGTGCTGGAAGAGGGTCAGCACGGAGCAGCTGGGGTTTGAGGTTGTCCATGTGGCTTAGAAGAAGCCTGCAACGTGTCTGAGCAGATTGGCTTTGTGTGGTAGCTTTTGTGTGGTGCCAGATGCATGGGAAGCTGCCTCTCTAGAAGTGGACTGGTAGGAGCAGAGGAAAATCTGTGTGGTGTTTGCTGGTGGTTCAGCTTCACAGCTCTGGCATGGCTGGAATTAGTGCTGCAAGTGCTGGGTGGCAGAGGAGCAGCAGGGGCTGTTCTTCAGGCACCCAGCTGGATAGATGGAGAGAGGGAAAGGAGAGCTCAGAGAGTTACAAGGGTAATTGAACAAGGCTATAGCCTTGTATCCAGGAAGCTGCTGTTTCCTTTCCCTTTCTTGGCTTGTTCTTGTCATGGGGAGATGAGGAAATGCACCACAGAGCTGCTGCTGTGCTGGCTGGACCCAGCTGACTGATCTTGGCTTTCAAGGTTTGCTCAAGTTTGAAAAGCAATCAAAAGTCAGGCTGTGGCTTGCTCTGGCTGTGGCCAAGCACCAAGCAGATCCTCTGCTGTCAGCTCCAGCTCCTTCTGGAGCCTGCAGGGCTGTGTGTGGGGCGAGCTGGGTGTTTGCAGAGCTGAGACCAGTGAAAGTCTCAGTAATGAAGAGGGTGATGCCAGAGGAAAATCCTCTCTTAGTCAAGGGCTTTGTCTGTGGGCACATTTCTCTTCAAATGGAGTGCCTGCACTCTGAGCTGGCTGGAAGCTCCCCTTGGAGATAACTTTGCCAATGGCTTTTAGGTGCTTGTCACAGGGAGGGGAGAAGGAAACGCAGCCCAGGCTGAGAGCCCTTCCCAGCCCCGCCGAAAATGCTTGGAGAGCATGAAAGTGCTGCAAGTGCACTTGCCTCCTGAATTTGGATTCAGTTAAGCATCAAGGCTCTTTGAACTGCCTGTCCTTTGTCTCAAGAGCCTGCTACAGTGGTTTTTGACAGCCCTCAGAGGAGCATTTCAGAGTGCACTCTAACAGGACCTCGTGGCGTTTCCTAAAACACTGCGCTGTGTCACTTCCCCCTTCAGCTTAGGTGACTCCTGAGCTGCTCACGCTGAGGCTGTGGATCTGAGGCAGGTTTTTATAAGCATTCCTGGATCCACAGCTTAATATCCTCTTGGCATGTGTTGGGACTGCAGAAAGTGAGGTCATCTTTCCTGGGCAGTGCTTACAGAGAGCGAGCGAGGGACTGCAGATCAATAGACGTTTCTGCTGGCCAGTTGCTCTGAGGAGGAGTTTTGGAAGGCATAAAGAGAGTCCCTCTCTTAGGTGTTGTCAGGTTCCAGAGAGTTTAGAATCATAGAATTGTCAGGGTTGGAAGGGACCTCAAGGCTCAGCCAGTTCCATCCCCCCTGCCATGGGCAGGGACACCTCACACCACAGCAGGTTGCTCACAGCCACACCCAGCCTGTCTGCAAACACCTCCAGGCATGAGGCTTCCACCACCTCCCTGGGCAACCTGTGCCAGTCTCTCACCACCCTCATAGGGCACAACTTCTTCCTAACATCCAATCTGAATCTGCCCATTTCTAGTTTTGCTCCATTCCCCCCAGTCCTGTCACTCCCTGACACCCTCAAAAGTCCCTCCCCAGCTTTCTTGTAGCCCCCTTTCAGATACTGGAAGGCCACAAGGAGGTCTCCTGGAAGCCTTCTCTTCCCCAGAGGTTTGGTGCTGGTGTGAGGATAGCAGAGCAGTGCAAGGAGCAGGGCTTTCCCCAGCAGCAGCAGTGGGGTCACACAGGGAGAGCTTAGGGCATTCTGCCTAAACATAAGGAAAGACTTCTTCACTGTGAGGGTGGCAGAGCACTGGAGCAGGCTGCCCAGAGAGTCTTCCCTGGAGACGTTCAAAACCCACCTGGATGTGTTCCATGTGACCCATTCTGGGTGATCCTTCTCTGGCAGGGGGCTTGGGTTGGATGACCTTTTGAGGTCCCTTCCAACCCCTAATGCTCTGTGATTCTGTGAGGTGGTGTTGAAGTCTTTCAAAGCTGGGAGCAGCCTGGAGCAGCAGTACCTTGATCCTGCTGTGCTCAGCCCTCAGAACTTGGCAGAGAGACCTGGGGCTGTTTAGCCTGGATAAGAGAAGCTAAGAGGGGATCTTATCACTGCTGATCAGTATTTAGAGGGCAGGGGGCAAGAGGATGGGGCCAGACTCTTTCAGTAGTGCCCACTGATAGGACAAGGGGCAATGGGCACAAGCTACAACACAGGAAGTTCCTCCTAAGCATGAGGAAAAACTTCTTTGCTGTGAGGGTGCTGGAGCCCTGGAGCAGGCTGCCCAGAGGTTGTGGAGCCTCCTTCTCTGGAGGGCTTCCAAACCTGCCTGGACATTGTGACCCTGGACAGCCTGCTGTAGGTAACCCTGCTTTAGCAGGGGGGTTAGACTGGGTGGTCTCCAGAGGTCCCTTGCAGCCTCCAGCAGTCTGTGATTCCCTGTGTGTGTGTGCCCAGCTTTTTCAGCAGCTCCCAGGTCTGGGGGCTGCTGCTTTTAGAAACAAAACCAATAGCAAACTGAGTTTGCCTCTGGGGGATGGAGGAAGGAGCTTCCAGAAGTGAACTCCTGCCCTGATACCTACCTGCTCAGCACTGGTTAACAGGTGAGATTTCTGCAGCCACAGTAAAACCAGTCTGACCATTCTGCAGCCTTCCACACTCCAAACAGCAACAAAAGCCTCCAGTGGTGCCCCACAGCCACATCCTGCACCGTGCAGCAGCCCTTTGTCCACGGAGCTGCTTGTGCTTGCTTTAGCTGCAAGACCTGAAGTATTGCTTCTGCCAGAAGAAGCTGTGTCTCTCTGAGGGGGGAATCTGCTCTGGGCTACCTGTGGTGCCAGCCTTCTCTTTCCTGGTGTAGATCTGCCTGTGTCTGCAGTCACCCAGTGCCTGCAGAAGCCTCTCTTCACAGGGTTGTGCTGTTAGTCCTGAAGCCCAACACAAGCAGAGCTCTTGCTGTCAGTTTAATTCCTCTGTTGCCTAAAGCAACCAGCAGTTGGGAGCTTCTGCATGGAGAGGATTTGGAGACAAAAGAGCTGGGGATGGAGGGGGGGAAAGGAGAGGTAGCAGGCAGGGAGAATCTCTCCTTGAACTCCATTACAAGTGGTTGCTCCCAGGCTGTGTGGTGGCTAAAGCTGTGCTCTGCCCTTGACTTGGGTGTGCAGATCTCCCTTTTGACACAAGTCCTGTGGAATCAAGGGGTTTACAGCAGCAGCTGCCTGTACAGTCTCCTCTCTAATAAACCAAGGTTTTAGCAGCCTTCTTCACTGGCTGAAGTCTCTCAGCTTACACGAAGCCTTCAGGAATGGATTCAGTGGCAGGTGTGGCCCTTGGGTAAACGTTCCTGAGCTGCCCGTCGGTGTGTGAGCGCTGCAAGTGCTCCCAGGGCTGCAGAGTGCTGCAGGCTGGGTTGATGTATGACTTTTATGGGCATTTTTATCTCGGAGCCTTCCCGTTGCTGCCCCTGCTGTTTGTTTGCAGTCAACAGCTGGAGCAGAGCAGGGATTTACCGTGGGAGCAGAGCAATCTACTGCCGCTCCTTCCTTTGAATTCCTTACCGCCTCTGCTGCTGCTCTGTGCACCCAGGTTTGACAAGCTGGGCTGTGTGGTGTCCCTCTTTCTGTCAGGGAGCAGACTTCCCCTTCTGATGCCTTGTTTCAGCAGCACAGAAGCTGTGTTGCTGCTGTATGACCTGGGCAGGGAGCCGCTGGGCTCTGCTCTCTTCTCGCCAGCCGCAGCCTCACGCAGCGCCACAAACCTTTGCTGCCTTGCCTTGCCACCCCTTAGCCTTGAAAGTGCCACCCTCCAAGGGGTGTTTTGCTGCAGTGTGTCTGGCTGGACTGGTTTTGAAGCATTCCTTCCTGCTAGGAGGTGCAGGGTTGAGTAAGGGCTCTTGCAGAGTCTTGTTATGATGCAGGCTTTCTGCAGCAGTGAGGGGGGAGCGTGGTGCCTGCAGTGAAGTCAGGGCACGTGTGCCTCCAGCGGGAGCTGGCAGGGCTGGCTGTGCACTTGGGGGTTGGGGAATTAAACAACCTGTGAGTCACTGAACATCTCCCCACACTCAGGAGTTGGTTTGGTGTGCCTGTGTGTCTGGCTCTGGAGCTTGTTTTGACTCGGAGGGCAAAGCTGCGTGGCTGTGAGCGCCTGGCTGGCATCGGGAGGGCACCGGATCCCCAGGGGTGGCAGCAAGTGCTCGATGGATCCCCTCTGCACAGCTTCCCTGTGCTCTGCCTCCATCCCTGGGCTTTGCCCTTGCTTGACCAGCTGTGCCCTGAAGGTGCTGGAGGTACTGAGGAGGCCTTTGTGTGACAACTGCAAGCTGTAACTCATCAGGGCTGATGGGAGAAGGTGAATGAGAGGTGTGGGTGGCTTGCCCCGTCTGGCCTGGGTGATGCTGCAGTCAGTCCCCAAGCCAGGCAGGTTACAATCACACAGGGATGATTCTCACTGCAGGAGCTCGCTCCCCAGCCCCAAGCCTTGCAAAACGTGCTGCCAGGCACACGCTCAGTGCCCTCTGTCTGTGCTCTGGAGCCAGCTGAGCAAACGCAGTGCCCTGAGTGGCTGATCTCACAGCCATGCTTCCCAGGCCAGCTTCTAGATCAGCCCTCCAGCATCTGGGCTCAGAGCTGAATCCAGCAGTGGCTGGTGGGCCAGCAGAGGGCCAGTGCTGGGCAGCCTTGCTCACTGACCTCTCTTTAAAAAGAAGGCTGTCCTTGGAGCAGTGGAAGTTGAGGCTGAGTCTGTGGCTAAGGAGCTGGGGAGAGACCGAGTGAGTGCTGAAGGAAAGGCAGTGACAGATGTGGACACTGCTTGGTGTTAGTCCTGGTTCACATCATGCTGGCATGTGCCCAGGGAAATATGTGCAAGCAGGAAGCTCCTGCTCTAATCATGGTGTGGGACAAAGCTATTTTTCAGGCATAAGCTGTTTCCTGATCCAGCTTGTGGGCATGGCCACTGAGCAGACCCCAGAGGAGAGGAGGGACTTGCCTGGTGCTCCAAGCAGCAGAGCACATCTAGCCCAGGAAGGCTCACAGTTAGAGCACACTTGTCTCTAAATCTTACTAATGGCTTGTTTGTCAGGGCAGTTAAATGCAGGAGTGTCACCTGAGGGAGCAGGCTGCCTTTCAGAGCCTTTTCAAATGCTCTTCAGATTGCCAGGACCAGGGGGGGAACGGCCTCAAGCTGCACCAGAGGAGCTTTAGGTTGGACATTGGGAGCAATTTCTTTGCAAGAGTGGGCAAGGCATTGGAACAGGCTGCCCAGGGAGGTGGTGGAGTCACATCCCTGGAGGTGTTCAAAAAAACCAAACAAGTAAATGTGGCACTCTGGGGGCATGGAGCTTGTGGGTGGAAGGTTAGACTTGATGATCTTAGAGGTATTTTCCAATCTTAGTGATTCTGTGATGAAGAATCTTTTCATATAAGGAAGAAGTTACAGATGTGTGTGTGTGTGTCCCCACCTCTCTTGAACCTGTGTTGTGATGGATGTTGTGGGTTTGACATCTGAGGAGAGGAAGGAGTAATCTTGAAAAACAATCAGAGTCCTTTTTGCTGAAGCTAAAAACCTCTTCAGTCAGCTGAGTTATTTCAGAAGGGGGGGGGGGGAAATATCAAGTGGGAGTCCAAGTGTGACTCAGTTGCCTTTAGTCAAGCCTGAGTAAATCATTCATGTTTACTTCCACAGCAGATCTGCCTGGGCTGGCATGGTGTAGGCTAGCAAGATGTCCTTTGCCACCAGAGGACAAGGGCTGGCTCTTGGATGCTGTTATCAACCACCACAAAGCCCTCAGCAGGGATGTGGGAGGGAAAGAAACCCCCAGGGAAGGTGGGGGGGCCATGTAGTTCTGCAGCCTGGCCTGTGCACCCTGCCAGGCAGTGCTGTGTGGTGGTGGTGTCTCATGGCTGGTCCAGCCTCTGCTTTGCATCATGAGCTGCTGGGTTCCTCCATTCCTCACTTCCCCTTTTTTCCTCTCCAGGCGTCTGGGAGCTGAGCTGGGGAAATCTGTGGTGTACCAGGAAACCAATGGAGGTAAGGGAAAGCTTTCCTGTGTGCAGGTAACCTTGCAAGTGCTGGGTGGCTCCATCAGCCAGACCTGTCTGAGTGCAGTGCTTCAGCTGTGGTGGTGGTGTTGCTGCTCTGTGCCTGACCTTGCACAAGGCGATTGGATGTGTCTGTTGCTTGCCTCTCTGACCTGGTTCCTTTGCCCATCAAACTCTCCTCTAAAGGGGAGTCCTGCCTTGGCTGGTAGCAGCTACAAAAATCCTTCTGCTCAGCAAAACATCTCCCAGATTTCCAAGTGCTGGCCTGCTCTCTAAGTGCCTGTCATGCAAACTGTTAAATGATGTCCTTCTTCCAGCCCTCCCCTGCCACGTGCAGTGGAGCTGCCTGGGCAAGGACCTTGCTTTAAAGAGTGCAGGTCTGGGGTGGGTGTCTTGGAGCTGGCTTGCAGCTCTTTGAACATAGCAAGAGTCTGTTTGCAGATGCTGAGCTACAACACAAGGATTCTGGCTACCAGGCTTCAGTGGCTCAGAGTCACTTACTCATTCAAGACCTTAGTTACCACGTTTGCAAGAGAGAGCAGAACCAGAGAGCTGATACAGATGAGAGGAAGGGATGGAAATGGTGCTGGCTGGGTGTGAGGCTTCAGAAGGGGGGGGCCACACAGTGTGTAGGCTGCCATGGTTAAGGTTGGGTTGGCTGCTGCAGTTGTGCTAGTGAGTGCTCACTGCCCTTTGGGGTTAGTTTTAAATCAGGTCACTTGCTGCAAGGTCTGAAGTCGTTCCTCATCACTGCACAGCAAATCAGTCTGCTTTCAGCAGAGTCCCTTAAGGGTACTGCCAGTGCCCAGGCAATTAGGCTTGGAGTTGGGTAGCTGGGTAGATATTTCTCCTTCCACTTATTCCTGCCCTCTGGTTCATGACTCTGTGGCAAATGAGTGGCTAGCACAGGTACCTTGGGAGGTGTGGTGCCCTGCTTCAGGGCTCAGCTCTTGGCACTTGAGGCTGGGACCGTAGGAATTGTGTTCAGCAGAGACCCAGCCCTGCAGCTCCTGGCAGCCTTGAAATGCTTTGACCTTGACAGTGAAACTGGGGACTTCTCCCTCTGGACTCTGTGCTGCTGGGGTTGCCTTGGGCTGTGTGGAGCTGCCCCCATGGCAAGCTGGGGGAAAGAGCTGAGTTAGCTTCTTGGTGAGTGCTGAAGGTTGCTCTGCTTTGGGCGGTTCATTGTTCGCTGCCGAAGGCAACAACGACAGGAAGAAGGGGAAAGGATCTCTCCTTGCTAGGAGATTGTCTTCTACACCTGTTCAGCCTGGTGCTGCATGGTAGATGCAACTCACTGGTGTGCCATGACAGCTCTTTCTTTCTGGGGACCTACCTTTGTTCCCTTGGCTCACCTCTGTGTGTGTGTGGAGTGGGTGTATGAAGGGCGAAGGAGCCACTCCACACACACAGATTAATGGATGAGGAGTGAGCAACTGATGTAATTTACCTGGGCCTGGACAAAGCCTTTGACACTGTCCCACACCACATCCTGGTCTCCAAGCTGGTGCCACATGGGTTTGATGGGTGGACCACTAGATGGATAAGGAACTGGCTTGATGGCCGCACCCAAAGAGTGGCTGTCAATGGCTCCATGTCCCAGGGGAGTCCCTCAGGGATCAGTCCTGGGAGCAGGCTTGTTCAACATCTTTGGGGGTGCCATGGACAGTGGCATTGAGTGCACCCTCAGCAAGTTTGCTGATGACACCAAGCTGTGTGGTGCAGCAGACACGCAGGAGGGAAGGGAGGCCATCCAGAGGGACCTGGACAGGCTGGAGAGGTGGGCACAAGCCAACCTCATGAGGTTCAGCAAGAGCAAGTGCAGGGTCCTGCATCTGGGTCGAGGCAATCCCAGGCACAAATCCAGGCTGGGCAGTGACTGGCTGGAAAGCAGCCCTGAGGAGAGAGACTTGGGGGTGCTGGTGGACAAAAAGCTCAACAGGAGCTCTCAGTGTGCACTTGCAGCCCGCAAAGCCAATCAGATCCTGGGCTGCATCAGGAGAGGTGTGGCCAGCAGGTCAAGGGAGGTGATTCTCCCCCTCTACTCAGCCCTGGTGAGACCCCACCTGGAGTACTGTGTCCAGTTCTGGAGCCCCTATTACAAGAGGGATCTGGAGCTGCTGGAAGGTGTCCAGAGAAGGGCCACGAGGATGAGCAGAGGGCTGGAGCACCTCTCCTATGAGGACAGACTGAAGGAGTTGGGGCTGTTCAGTCTGGAGAAGAGAAGGCTCCCAGGTGACCTAATTGTGGCCTTCCAGGATCTGAAGGGGGCTACAGGATGGCTGGGAAGGGACTGCTCAGGATCTCAGGTAGTGATAGGACTAGGGGGAATGGAATGAAGCTGGAGGTGGGGAGATTCAGGCTGGAGGTGAGGAGGAAGTTCTTCCCCATGAGAGTGGTGAAGCCCTGGAATGGGTTGTCCAGGGAGGTGGTTGGGGTGCTGTCCCTGGAGGTGTTTAAGCCCAGGCTGGATGAGGCTCTGGGCAGGCTGATCTAGTGTGGGGTGTCCCTGCCCATGGCAGGGGGGTTGGAACTAGATGATCCTTGTGGTCCCTTCCAACCCTGACTGATGCTATGAAACACATGATGTAAATCCCTGTGAATGTGCTGTTTGGGAACAAAACTGACTTCTCTCTTTCAACCTTCTCAGAAACAAGAGTTGAAATCAAAGAATCTGTCCGGGGCCAGGATATCTTCATCATCCAGACCATCCCCAGGTAAGGCACACCTGGCTCCCTCCCAGAGCTCTGATGTGCTTGCAGCTTTCTGGTTCAGGAGGCTGGCTGCTAGAGCTGTTCACCATCAACAGTCTCTTTCCCAAGTGCTGTCCTGGCTTTGGCTCCCCTGTGAGGCACTTGCATAGTGTGAAGCTGTTGAAATTCCCTGCAGCAGCTTCCCATCACATAGCTGCAGTGTGTCACTTGAGGTGCAGAACAAGCCTGACTGATGGCTTCAAGTGGAGCACAACCCTGCTCTGTGTGCTGCTGGTGCCCTTGCAGCCTGAGTGGTGTGGGGATTGCAGAGTGGCATTTCCATTTGGGGATGTCACTCCCTCCAATTGATAAGCAGCAGCTCCTGCTTTCATCACAGGCTGGGTGGTTGTTCCTCTTTCTCTGCAGTGATGTGAAGCTGAGCTCAGGTGGAAGCCTGCAGCTTCCCTCCTGTACTCTTACAGGCCTTTCTGAGTTTTGTTTTGGGTTGCTCTAGCCTTGAAGAGGTAAAAGAAGCCATGCAAGCAAGCAGGGGGCTAGAAAACCAGCTGCTAACCCCCAGTTTGTCTGGCTGAGGAAGAATGTAGTGAGATAGCTTTGGCATCACAGACTGGTAGGGGTTGCAAAGGACCTCTGGAGATCATCTAGTCCAACCCCTCTGCTAAAGCAGGTTTGCCTAGATCAGGCTGCAGTGAATGATGTCCATGTGCCTTTTGAAAGGCTCCAGAGAAGGGCACTCCACAGCCTGCTCCAGGGCTCTGGCATCCTCACAGGAAGGTTTTGCCTCATGTTTAGACGGAACCTCCTGGGTTCCAGTTTGTGCCTGTTGCCCCTTGTCCTGAAGAGTCTGGCCCCATCCTTTTGACCCCTGCTCTTTAGATCAGCATTGAGAAGATTTCCTCTGTCTGCTCTTCCCCAAAGAGTTTGGTGTGGAGCAAGCCCACATGCAGTTCTGACTGCAGAATGCCCAGCCCTGAGCTGCTGTTGGAGGTGCTGGTAGGATGCCTTCTGCACAGTTAGCAAAGCAAGGCTGTTCCTGCTCTGAGAGCTTCTTCCCAAGTGACTAATTCTGCTCAGGTTTTGGAGATCACAAGGAACTAATAAGTGCCAGAGCTCAAGCAGGTAGCAGAAGACCTTCCAAATGGAGCTTTGCCTTGCTTGCCAAAGAAGTAGAGGCCAGGGAGAATTCCAGGTTGTGTCCTTCTGCCCAGAGGCTTACCTCTGGAGCTCCTCTTGCAGGCTGAACTCTTCCTACAGCTCCTCTCTCTTCAGAGAGATGCTCCAAGTGTTTCCTCCTTCAGGGAGCAACTAAATCTCCATGAGACCAAAATCCACTGCTGCAGGGTTGGGTTGGGTGAATGCTGCCATTCTCTGTCCCTCCCTTGTAACTGAGAAGCTGTGGAGCAGATCAGGTGTGCAGAGAGAAGTAACTCAGAGCATTAGGGACAGCAGGAGTTTGTTTTCAACTTGTTGATCCCCTTGGTTGTTTACCATAGAGAGAATTCAGTGTTGGGAGCCCTTTTTTGTAGCCAATATCTTCAAGGCCCTCCAGGTGAGGAGCACTCCTCTGTGCAAGCCAAGTCACCTTAGACTGCTGAGGTGCAGCTGTGCCTTGCTGCATTGCTTTAGAGGACAGGTTCAAGGGCATCTCAGTTTTGCAGTGAGTTTGAGGGAGCTCTGCAGGAGAGGGGGGGGAAAAAAACACCACCTGTGGGGAATAGTCTAAGAATAGGGCTTCTGCACTCAGTGGTGGTTTGAAAAGTAAACAGAATATTAGGGGATGGGAGGGAGGGAGCCAGAGAGGGAGTCAGCCTTGTTATGCTGCAGTGTGAATTCACAGTCTGCATCTGAAATGCACAGAGAGGGAACAGAAAGAGCTGAGTGTTGGATAAAAGCTGCCTGTCCACAAAGCATACAGCAAAACTAAAGATATTAGCAAGATGGATATCATCCCAGGCTGTTGGTGTGTGGATGAGCATTCCTAAGAGGGAAGACTCATGCTGAGAGCATGGCAAAGTGAAAGGGCTGGGAGTTCAGTGATAAAGGGAAAGCAAACGGAGTCTTTCAGTGCCGAGTGCTGCTGCAGAGTCCATTGGCAGCTTCACACAGACCATTTGCACAGCCCCAAGAACAAGGATCTCCAGGCAGGGCTGGGGAGGCTCTGGGCTGCTGGAGTGGGGTGGGTGGTAAGTGGTGTGTGGGGGGTAGCTGAGCTGGCTCTGAGTGTCCTGGGAATGAGCTGACAGGCCCCGTGTGCGGTCTTGGCTCAGGCTTGCCAGCAGTGACTGTGAGCCTGGCTTCAGGGCAGGAGGTGGGGAGGGCAGGGAGGAGGTTGGGTGCCCTGCTGGGATCTGTTTTGGAGATGCTGTGGTTGGGGTTTCACCACAAATGTTCTTTCCTCCCAACTTGTCCTTGCCCCAAACTGGGCCCTGGGACGGTGTCAGTGCCCCTTGCAGAGGAGCAGGTCAGGTCAGTGTGGCACCTGGCTCAGCACAAAGCACCCGTGGGGGTGCCCCTTGCCTCCATGAGCACCCCCAGCCCACCCACCTTGGGCACTGCTGGTGGGACAGATGCATCCACATCTGCCTGGTGTCTGTGCTGGCTGGTCTGCAGGAGCTTCCTGGAGCCCAGCGTGGGGTCCTGCTGGAACCCTGAGCGAGGTGCTCCTCCTTGAGTAATCTCTGCATCGCTGTGGCCAGCAGCGTCCCACAGCAGCATGGGCACTGCTGGTGCCTTTTGAAAGCAGTGATAACCCTTTCTCCCAGGAGCACTCTTGTTCTCTATCTGCTTCCCATAGGAATGTTTAGTGGGAGGTGTCCCTACCCATGGCAGCAGGGTTGGAGCTAGGTGTGGAGGGGGTTTGGACCGGATGCTCTTTGGAGGGTCCTTTGTCCCCCAGACCATTCTATGAACTACATGATTTTTTTAAGATCCCTTCCATCCCAAACCATTCTGTGATCTCTGTGGGTAATTATTAGGGTGGTTTTAAGAGTAATTTGAAAACTAATGAGGGAGAGCTGCTGAGTTTCTGGGATGAACTTTAAATAGGCTGAAACTTGGCCACGTTGCTTTTTGAGCCACCACCGATAGCAGCATCTTTCGCTCTTCTCCCAGCCCTGCTGGCACAGCTGAGGGGGGAGAAAAGAAAAACCACCAAAGGGAAGAAACAGTTCTTTGTTTGCTCGTTGTCCTACGTGGCAGGGGGCTGTGTTTTATGTAATTCTTGGCTTGGGTGCTTCAGAGCTAACAAAGGTTTCTTGTGTGCACGCCGCGTCGTGCGCGGGGGGCTGGCGAGGCCGGCGGCAGCGCGGAGCCCCGCAGCCCTCGCCAACGAAGAGGCACAAATGGAGGTTAATCTCTGAAGGAAAAGGGGAGGGATGGAAGTGGTTAGAGCTTTGTCACAGGCCACACAGAAGGAGGCTTGGAAAGTGTTTTTTCCCCGCTCGTTGAAGGGGAAGGCGTCCGCGGCAGTCAGGAGGGAAACGGATCCTCGAGCCACGTCTGGGTGGCATCCCAAAAGCTCTGCAGAGCTTTAGTCTGCTCGGTGCTGTGTGGTCCTCTGCTGCTGTGTGGAAGGATGGCTCAGGCAGCTCCTGCTCTGTCACTGCAGCCTGCTCTGGTGGGGGATGACCCTGCTCAGTGCAGGGGGAGTTGGACATCACAGTATCACAAAGGTTGGAAGAGACCTCGAGGATCATCGAGTCCAACCTGTCACCACAGACCTCATGACTAGACCATGGCACCAAGTGCCACATCCAATCCCCTCTTGAACACCTCCAGGGATGGTGACTCCACCACCTCCCTGGGCAGCACACTCCAATGACTCTCTCAGTGAAGACCTTTCTCCTCACCTTGAACCTAAACCTCCCCTGGCACAGCTTGAGACTGTGTCCTCTTGTTCTGGTTGTCCGGGAGAAGAGACCAACCCCTTCCTGGACTTGGTGACCTTTGGAGGTCCTTTCCAACCCAAACCCCTCTATGATTCTATGACTAGAAGAACTCCAGAGATCCCTTCCAACCGGGAAGGGGTTGGTCTCTTCTCCCAGGCAACCAGCACCAGAACAAGAGGACACAGTCTCAAGCTGTGCCAGGGGAGGTTTAGACTGGAGGTGAGGAGAATGTTCATCACCGAGCGAGTCGTTCGTCATTGGAATGTGCTGCCCAGGGAGGTGGTGGAGTCCCCATCCCTGGAGGTGTTCAAGAGGGGATTGGATGTGGCACTTGGTGCCATGGTCTAGTCATGGGGTCTGTGGTGACAGGCTGGACTCAATGATCCTCGAGGTCTCTTCCAACCTTAGTTATACTGTGATGCTGTGATCTCTGGCCAGCATGGAGATGCTGATCTCTACCCAGGTGATGAGTCTGGGCTTTGCCCTGTTTCACAGTGCAGTGTTTCTTAAAGGCAGGAAAAACAACCTGCCGTGTATTGTTGCAAACTAAACCCAGCCTCATAAACCCAGGGTGGGTGGAGCTGTGCTGGCTGCCTGTGTGTTCCTTCTCATAAATAGAATAGAACAGAATAAACCAGGTTGGAAGAGACCTTCAAGATCATCGTGTCCAACCTATAAAAGACTGGTTTATGTCACAGTGCACTGTGGGAGGTGGTATTTCTTCCCTTTGTTTGTTTGGTGTGATGATGGAGGGAAAACGTCATGCACCTTGTGTTGGGATGCACAGTCAAACTGCAGTCCACCCCTCCTGAGCGCTGCAGCCATGTCCTGCACACCTAGCAGTTGAGGGTGAGGTGCTGGGGCACGATGACAGGAGTCATGCAACGGCAGCCTGGGTCTTGCATGCATTAGCAGAGGATGCAGCATTATTGGCTTGGAGGTCATAGTATCATAGTATCAGTCAGGGTTGGAAGGGACCACAAGGATCATCTAGTTCCAACCCCCCTGCTATGGGCAGGGACAGCCCACACTAGATCAGCCTGGCCAGAGCCTCATCCAGCCTGGGCTTAAACACCCCCAGGGACGGTGCCCCAACCCTTTCCAAGGCTTCACCACTCTCATGGTGAAGAACTTCCTCCTCACCTCCAGCCTGAATCTCCCCACCTCCAGCTTCATTCCATTCCCCCTAGTCCTATCACTCCCTGAGATCCTGAGAAGTCCCTCCCCAGCCTTCCTGTAGGCCCCCTTCAGATACTGGAAGGCCACAATGAGGTCACCTCAGAGCCTTCTCTTCTCCAGACTGAACAGCCCCAACTCCTTCAGTCTGTCCTCACAGGAGAGGTGCTCCAGCCCTCTGTTCACCCTCGTGGCCCTTCTCTGGACACCTTCCAGCACCTCCAGATCCCTCTTGTAACAGGGGCTCCAGAACTGGAGGCAGTACTCCAGGTGGGGTCTTACCAGGGCTGAGTAGAGGGGGAGGATCTCCTCCCTTGACCTGCTGGCCACACTTCTCCTGATGCAGCCCAGGATCTGATTGGCTTTCTGGGCTGCAAGTGCACACTGAGAGCTCCTGTTGAGCTTCTCCTCCACCAGCACCCCCAAGTCTCTCTCCTCAGGGCTGCTTTCCAGCCAGTCACTGCCCAGCCTGTATTTGTGCCTGGGATTGCCTCGACCCAGATGCAGGACTTGCTCTTATTGAACCTCATGAGGTTGGCCTGTGCCCACCTCTCCAGCCTGTCCAGGTCCCTCTGGATGGCCTCCCTTCCCTCCAGCATGTCTGCTGCACCACCCAGCTTGGTGTCATCAGCAAACTTGCTGAGGGTGCACTCAATGCCACTATCCATGGCACCCCCAAAGATGTTGAACAAGACAGGTCCCAGGACTGATCCCTGAGGGACTCCACCGGGACATGGAGCCATTGACAGCCACTCTTTGGGTGCAGCCATCTGTTTGTCTGTTGAGGAGAGGTGTGGGGCAAGGGGTTGGGTTGGAAAAACACCTGCTCACACTTGGGCTGCTTCTCAATTCTCCTAGAGATGTGAACACTGCTGTCATGGAGCTGCTGATCATGGCCTACGCGCTGAAGACCTCCTGCGCCAGGAACATCATCGGGGTCATCCCTTACTTCCCCTACAGCAAACAGAGCAAGATGAGGAAGAGAGGCTCTATAGTCTGCAAGCTGCTGGCTTCAATGCTTGCCAAAGCAGGTGAGTGTCCCAGGAGCAGCAGCAGCCTGGCAGGGCTGGGATGCTGCTGGGCACGCCAGAGGCAGGCTGGCTGGCTGCTGGGCGTGGGGGATGTGCTGCTGAACCCTTGAGCCCCTTTGGGGGAATCCATTTTCTTCAGCTTGATTTGTGCTTCTTTGTAACTTGCACCTGGGGAGGTGGCCTAGAAGTGTCACACTGCAATGAGAGTGTCAGCCTGGTGCTGTGGTTTGTCACATGCCTCTTCCTCAGGGGGGCTTGGGGACTCTTCAGTTTCTCTTGCTGGTGCCTGGTTTATCTCCTGGTGTAGCAGCCTGAGCAATGGCTAAAACAGTCTGGGACATGGAAATATGTGAGCAGCTCCAGCCTCATGGGAGTCATCTCAATGGATTCATAGATCCACAGAATGGGTTGGAAGGGACCTTGAAGATCAGCTAGTGCCAAGCCCCCTGGCTTTGGCAGGGACACCTTCCACTGGAAGGATGGAATCAACCAGGTTGGAAAGGACCTCAGAGATGATCAAGTCCAACTTATTGCCTAATAACTAACACCTCCTGACAACTGAACCATGGCTCCCAGTGCCACCCCCAGTCCTTTTTTGGACACCTCCAGGGAGAGTGTGACCCCCAATACCTCCCTGGGCAGCACATTCCACGGGCCAGTTACTCCTTCTGTTGCTCAAGGCCCCCTCCAATGAATTGTTGTTGTCTGTTTGTTTTCCCCTTAGGTTTAACACACATCATCACTATGGATCTTCACCAAAAGGAGATCCAAGGCTTCTTCAGCTTCCCAGTAGACAACCTGAGAGCATCCCCTTTCTTGCTGCAGTATATACAGGAAGAAGTGAGGTTACTCTAGCTCTGTACATTATCAACTTGTCTCGGTGTGGCAGCAGTGCTGGGCCTCTGCTCATGCAGAGGTTGTGCTCTGCCTCAGGCAGTCACTCTGCTCAAGCATTACTTCACTTTTGGGGGGGGACACACACCTATTCCATGTTTCACAGGAAAGGGGGAAAAATGTTGTGCTGTGTGATTGTACCTGGATGGGAATTGGGCTCTTGGCCATAAGCGGGAGGGGAGCTTGGCTCTCTGTTATTTATGCTCCTGCCTCTAATCACCTTTTCAGTCCTGTGAGAGGGTCTCTGCTCGCCTTTTGTTCAGCACTGGATGTCTGGCTGCTCTGAATTATTGATAGACTTTGTCTTGGGCTGAGTGTAGGAATGCTGAGCACAGCGGGGCTGGGGGCAGGGCAGGGAGGTTTCATTTTCCATGTGCCAAGGATGATGATTTATGCCCACACTGGAAGAGCAGTCCCTGGGTTCAGACCTTGCCCTGCAGCTGCTCCATGTGGGGTAGGTTGAGCACTGTGAAGGTTCTCACCTTTGCCCATCTTGAACACAAGGCCAGTGCCTGCTCTGCCACAGGGTCTGGGGCTTAGCAGGCTGATGAGTGCCAGGGTCTGATACCTCTGGCCCCCAGATGCCATCACCACACTTTCCCCTTCCTTCCCTGCTCTGTGCCCTGTGTCTTCAACTCAGCACTGCAGACCACAGCTTGTGGGCACCAGCTGGGAAGGAGACAGAGGGCTGCAGCCCTGTGCAGAGCAGGGCCTGGAGCATTGTCTGTGCTAAACTTAGTGGTGTTGCCTTTGGGGCAGAACACAAAGCTGCTGGGGTTGGAAATGAGTGCAGGTGCCACAGAGCAAAGGTTTGGGGCTGGGGAGGGGTGGGATTGGTCAGCCATGTGTCAAAGCAGGTACTCACCAGTGAAAAGCTCTTGACTTAAATAACTCCTTCTCACTTCCAGATTCCAGATTACAGAAATGCAGTTATTGTAGCCAAATCTCCTGATGCAGCTAAAAGGTAAATGGATGCTTTACTGCCTGGTTAAAAGTAACTTGGGGAAGGTTTGGGGTGATGGGAAATGCACCAGGAAAGATATGGGAGAGTCACACATGGATCAGCTCTCTTCCACTCCCTGAAAGGAGGTTGTAGTGGGGTGAGGGTTGGTCTTTCCTCCCTAGGAGCAAGTGGTGGACAAGAGGAAATGGCCTGAAGTTGCACCAGGGTAGGTTTAGGTTGGGTACTAGAGGAAACGTCCTCACTGAAAGGGTTCTCAAAGACCAGAGCAGGCTCCCCAGGGAGGTGGTTGAATCCCCATCCACAGAGGAGTTCAAAAGACACAGAGATGTGGTGCTGAGGGACATGCTTTAGCACCAGCCTTGGTAGAGTTAGAGAATGGTTGGACTCAAGTGAACTTCAAGGTCTTTTCCAACCAAAATGATTCAGTGATATGGTCCCTAAGTCCTTTGTGGATGGGAACAGGATGGACACGGTGTGGGTGGGAGCTGAATTGTGCAGTCCCACCCCTGTGGGAATAAACTGGAGGTCTGTGCAGCTGCAGAGCTGGGTTCTTCCCTTGGTGCCAGGGTCAGACCTGCTGCATGAGTTTCAGCAGTGGCTGACCATCTCAGCAAGCACCCTGTGGAGCAGTACCAGGAGAGCTCTGCGGTGGAGCCAAGGGGCCGAGGGGGCTTCGGAATATTGAGGAGGATTGGAAAGTTGCTTCCAGCAAAGCTTCACGCTGGGGAACAGCCTTTGCTCGCCCTCTTGGGTCTGGGAGAGGTCTGCTGCACTGGGCTGTGAAGATGCATCAATGCAACATCTTCCTGACATGCCGTGGTCGTCCTGCAGGGCTCAGTCTTACGCCGAGAGACTTCGCCTGGGGCTGGCGGTGATCCACGGCGAGGCGCAGTGCACGGAGCAGGACATGGACGATGGAAGACACTCCCCTCCCATGGTCAAAAACGCCACTGTGCACCCTGGCCTGGAGCTGCCCTGTAAGAATCAGCTTCTCTGTGGGCACCAGCCACGTGGTTTGGGGGGGAAATGGCTGTTGGCTTGGCCGTGTAGGGGTAACCAAGCTGATGGCAGTTGGGCCGGTGGAACGTCTCTCGTGGGAAGGCCGCAGGAGAAGGCACAGAGGAAGCACCAGTGGTGTTCTCCTTGGCTCTGCCCACTCAGCAAGTGCCAGGTGACAACCTTCTGGTAAAGGTGGTGCCTTTGTAGCTCTCAGCAGCAAAATTCATGGAGCAAATGAAACAGGAAAGAAATGAGTGTGATTTCCATGAGTGTGAAGTGAGTGTGAGTGTGAAATGAGTGTGACTGCCATGGGAGCAGCCACTGGGGCAGGCTGCTGCCCCCACTGTGGAGGGGAGGGCTGCCTCTGACTTCTCCTCTTGCTGTACTCATTCCTAATGCTGGAAATTTTCTTCACCTTGGCAGCAAGGTGGTTGTGTTCCAGTCTCTGTTTTGAGAAGGTCTTGAGGTCTATGTGGCTTAGAGTGAAGAGGTTTTCTGAGAGCAGTGCTGAGCTCCTTCCTCTGTTCTTGCCATCTGTTGCAAAGCTGCTGGTTTGAGAGAAGAGAGCAAAGAGGCGGGGGGAAAAGGAGGAGGAAACCTGTGTTCTGAGAACTGCCAGCCCTCCTGCAACAGCAGCAGCCAAACAACAACAGTGCAGGCAAAATCCAGCTCCCCCTTGGAAGGATGTCAGCTGTTGGGAGGATGGTGGTGGGGCAGACCTGAGTGCAGTGGCTGTGGGAAGCACTCGTGCTGCTGCGTGTGGTAGGGACTGATGGCTCCATCATGCAGCCAAGCTTTGTGGTACCAGCAGTGGTGAGGGCTGCTGCTATGTGTCTCCTGCCTCTTTTGAAGTTCAGGGAGAGCATCCAGCCAGTTTGTGGGCAGGCTGTGAGGGGAGGCAAGTAAGACTGTAGGTGTTTTCCATGACCCCAGTCATCACTTGCTACAATACACCCAGTTAAACAATGCTGGTGAGCCTCTGCTTGGGCCTTGGGGGACAGGTGGGGTTTGGGAATGTAGTTTGGGGCTTCATCTTGATTGGCAAGGGGAATTTTTCACACCCTTCCAACAAACCAGGAATTTGCCTGGTTGCTCTTGGCCTTTCCCTTCCCCTCCCACACCGAAGAGGAGGCTGTCCTCCAAGATATCTCTAGCTGACATTCATCTGCTACCAGGGCATTGATAGGACTGCATGTTTATTTCCTACCTTTAAGGAAGCTCATCTGTGGGAGCTTGTGCTGCTAGAGAGCTCCCTAAGTGGTGGCTCACACAGAAGTGTGGCCTTGTCCAGTTTAGTTATTGCCCTAGTGGAAAATTCTTCTCAGTCCTCAGCTATGCAAACACAAACTGGTTTGCTGTGTCTCACCACTTGCCTATTTTATCTCCTGCAGACTGATGACCTTACATTCCTGCATGCCTAAGGCACACATGCAGCACAGTCAGGCTGTGGGTGAGATGTGGGGTGGGTGAGGGGGCAAACTTGTCCAAAACTCTCAGTAGAAAGTTGTTTTTTCTCTCCCCTTTTCTGTTCTGATGGGTAGCTGGGTTTGAGTGAGCTGAGCTCTGTTACTGGAGGTGCAGGATACCAAGGTAATATTTGTCTGGAAGCAGACTGCAAGCTTCTACTGCATCCTGGTTGTGTCACAGCCTCTTGCCACGGAGCTGCACTCTGCCAGGCAGAGGTGCAAATGCAGCCAGAGTGAGGAATGACAATGCTGCAAGTCTCTGTTCTTAGCCTCTCTGCTGTGCCTCCTTTCTTGTCCAGTTCAGTCTTTGGGACTTCCCATCTCAGGTGGCACATGAACCAAGGCCCTTGACCAGCTCTTCCTGCTGTGTGCACCTCACCAGCAGTCCCAGTGGTGTAAGGTCTGATGGCAGAGGGAAATCATCCAACTGGCTCTTGTCAACAGAAGTGGTTGTGATTGGGGCAGGGGGGCACTGGAAGGAGTGGGCTTGGCAGCCAGATGTCACCCTGCTGGCATTTGACAGCTCCCACCAGCAGTTTTATTCCTGTCCAAGCTAGATAATGAGCTAATAATGAATCTGAGCAGGTAGGTAGTGCCTGTAATTGAAACTTATGCTCTGTTTATCTCTTGTGATGCTTAATCTTTACTTTATTACAAACCCTCTTCCTTCTCCTGAGAGCATTTTGCCTTCAGGATGTAGATGTGGCTTTGCATTTGAGAGGAGCCTCAGAAGTCACAGTGCAGGGGAGGCTGGGCAGCCTGTGCTCCAAGGAGAAGTTAGCTCTTCACTCCAAGCCAGCTGCAAAACCTAAGGGTGAGTGGTGTAGCTTGGCTCAGAGCAGAGCTGTTGGTCACTTTCTGTGTACAGTTTGTGCAGGCTTCCAGAAAAGCAGGCTGGGGAGCAGGTTGTGGAGCTGGGCAGCAGCTCTCCATGGGAATCTTTGGAGCTGTGGTCCTTAAAATTGCTTTCCCTGGGTGTGAGTCACTCAGCCCAGCTGGGCTTGCACTCTGGGCATTCCCAGGCACTGGGGAGTTGTGGGGATAGCTCTGGAGCAGCCTGCCCTGCAGGATGGGGAGTTTCAGGTAGGATTTTTTTCCTGACCCAGGAGGGTCAGACAGGCTTTTTGACAAGCAATGACTTCTGCCTTGGTGCTGCTTGAGGATTCTATTGAAGTATGTTACCTTAAAGAGAAGAATCTTGCTACCTAGTTGTGTCCAGAACTCCTTGACACTTGAGAAGCCTCTGTGGCCAGAATCCTGGAGAGGCCTGAGCTTAGGAAGAGGAGGGATGCAGGGCACCTCAGTAGGAGACTTTGCTGTGCTCCCTGTAGAAAGCATAAAATCTTGGTGGGCCAAAAAACTGTTAGAAAATGCTGGATGCTCCTCTCTGCTTCAGTGGTCAGAGCAGCTCAGGTTATCACCTGGTGGCATATGGATGCCCACCACTGAGTTCTTTCCTTGCTGGGAGCTTTTGCTGCCTTCACTCTACAAACCAGCACCCTCTGGCAAGTGAGAGGTTTGCCCCTGATGGACACAGCAAAGTCTCTGGCCTGCATTGGAGGCTGATTGCAGTTTGGTGCAGGTCTGGAAGCTGTTACATCTGGATGCTGTCAGTGCATCCACATTCAGACTTTTTCATGCTTCAGGATAAAGGCTGCTCCTCAGGAAGCTTTGGCATGAGCCATGTCAGTGCAAATTTGGGTCAGGAAGGAGTGGATCCTTCACTTGCCAGTGCATCTCCTCAGCATGTGGCAGACAGCACAGCTCATCAGGGTATCCTTCTGCTTCCAGTGGCTGGTTGCACTGAGCTCCAGCTGTGGACTCTGTCCTGTTCTTTCTGTTAATCCACTTCAAAATAAATCAGCAAATTTCCTTGTGCAAGCTTCCTCTAAGCCTTCTTTGCCTGAGCAGGTGGTGTTAAGGTTCTTGCATGCTCTGAAAGCTTTGTGTGTGTGTGTGTGGAACGTGATAAGCCCTGTGAGGAGAGGCTGAGGGAGCTGGGGTTGCTCAGCCTGGAGAAGAGGAGGCTCAGGGGAGACCTTATTGCTCTCTACAACTACCTGAAGGGAGGTTGTAGCCAGGTGGGAGTTGGTCTCTTCTCCCAGGCAACCAGCCCCAGAACAAGAGGACACAGTCTCAAGCTGTGCCAGGGGAGGTTCAGGCTGGATGTTAGGAAGAAATTCTACACAGAGAGAGTGATTGCCCTTGGAATGTGCTGCCCAGGGCGGTGGTAGAGTCACCATCACTGGAGGTGTTTAGGAGGAGACTTGATAGGGTGCTTGGTTGAATGGTTTAGTTGATTAGGTGGTGTTGGGTGATAGGTTGGACTTGATGATCTTGAAGGTCTCTTCCAACCCGGTCTGGCCTAATCTATAAGAGAGGAAGCAAAGTGCAGTGCAGGTCTCAAATCCTTGGTATGGACTCCTGAGGCCAGCAGGTGAAAACCTGCACCTTGTAAGGCTATGTGGCCTTTGTTAGGGGCAGCTCAGAGAAGCCCATTTGTTGTTCCCAGTATGAGATCCCTCTTGTTTTTCCCCAGTCCTGTTCTGGAGCAGGAGGGAAGTCACTGCCCTTTGCTGGTTTGTGACTCTCCTCGCACAGGGATCTGTTAGAGGTTTGGATTTGTGCACTGGGAGGGCTCTGAAGTGCCCCCCAGAAACTGAGAGTTCCATCTTTGAGCAGCAGCACTCTTCATGTGAGGAGGAAGATGATGGTTACCCACTTGTGTGGGTGTCAGGGCAATGTAAAGCACATGTCTGTATCTGGGCATCAAGGCAAGACGCAGTCAAGGGCTGAGCCTCTCGTGTGGTGGAGCTGTTGTGGTTTGACTCAAGGCTAACTGACTTGAGCTTCTCTTTTCTTCTTCTGTAGTGATGATGGCCAAGGAGAAGCCACCAATAACTGTGGTTGGAGATGTTGGAGGAAGAATTGCCATCATTGTGGTATGAGTGTGATGGAGAGGAGGGTGGGGTGGCTTTCTCCTAGCATCTTGAGATGATTTATCCCAGAGAGTGGGAGGGACTGCCAGGGTAGTGAGGGGAACGTGGTTGTTACCACTGTTCTCTCCAGTTCTGCTGCTGGCTGTGGTTATTTCAGCTTACAGTTAAAAACCCTTCACACTTCAGCACTTTCATAGTATCACAGTATCAGTCAGGGTTGGAAGGCACCACAAGGATCATCTAGTTCCAACCCCCCTGCCATGGGCAGGGACACCCCACACTAGATCAGGCTGGTCGGAGCCACTTTAAACCCTGAAATCTCCTTGCTCCTTTAAATCTACAAATGTCATGTGCCTGCAAGGACTCAAGAAACCAAAGATGTGCAGAGAAATCTCCCAGAGTCTTTAAAAAACCCAACCTCACCCAACCAAAGGAGCTTGCTGAGCCTCTCATTCTTGCTGTGCCCTGCTGCAGTGTGTGTAATCAACACACAGCTACTGTCACTGTGAAAAAGCCACCTTGCTGAAGAGAAGCTCTGGATGTGCACAGGCATAGAATTGTCAGGGTTGGAAGGGACCTCAAGGATCAGCCAGTTCCAACCCCCCTGCCAGGCAGGGACACCTCACACTGGATCAGGTTACCCAGAGCCACATCCACCCTGGCCTTAAAAACCTCCAGGGATGAGGCTTCTACCACCTCCCTGGGCAACCTGGACTACCTTCTCTCCAAGACACAGTCTGTAAATCAGGGCAGTGTCCTTCACAGCTGTAAGCCATGCATGTGGCTGTCCATGCAGCTGAAGCAGGCAGGGGGTACTTCAGTCAGCTGTGTGCTGACCAAAGCTGCAGCACCTTGCAGGTCCGCTCCTGCTCTGCAGGCATTGGTTCAGCTTCTGGTTTTGAGCTGCTTTCTGTCTGTCTGTTTCTTCTCAGGATGACATCATTGATGATGTGGAGAGTTTTGTGGCTGCTGCAGAGATTCTGAAGGAGCGTGGAGCCTACAAGATCTTCGTGATGGCCACGCATGGGCTGCTGTCAGCAGATGCCCCCCGTCTGATAGAGGAGTCCTCCATCGATGAGGTGAGCCTGCTCCCTGGGCTGCAGGGCAAGGGCTCTGGCTTGAGAGAGGGCACCAAACCCCACACACTGATGGGCTTCTCCTGCCCCACAGCTCAGCTCTGAAGTGACTGCTTGCATCAGATGCTTTTGGTTAGCTGGCTCTCCATGGAAAAAAGCTAACCCAAAACCCCTGTGTGATGAGTGCTCGAGGTCAGATCTGCTCCTCTCTGTATCTTTTCTCCCCCAGTGCACAGATATTAGTCATCCCTGCCTGGGCACTTCCCTCACCACAGCTGGGTGCGTGTGACTGCTTTCTGAGTGCACAGACCTTCTGTCTGTCCTTCTGCCCCAGCCAGTGAGAGGCTGTTGGGTCCATTCAGAATGTCTTGAGTGATTCAAACCTCACCTTTAGGAGCACATGCAGGTCCTGTAGTGTCCAGAGAAGGGCCACAAGGATGAGCAGAGGGCTGGAGCCCCTCTCCTATGAGGACAGACTGAGAGAGTTGGGGCTGTTCAGTCTGGAGAAAATAAGGCTGTGAGGTGACCTCATTGTGGCCTTCCAGGATCTGAAGGGGGCTACAAGAAGGCTGGGGAGGGACTGCTCAGGATCTCAGGTAGTGATAGGACTAGGGGGAATGGAATGATGCTGGAGGTGGGGAGATTCAGGCTGGAGGTGAGGAGGAAGTTCTTTACCATGAAGCCCTGGAATGGGTTGTCTAGGGAGGTGGTTGAGGCCTCATCCCTGGAGGTGTTTAAGCCCAGGCTGGATGAGGCTCTGGGCAGCCTGATCTAGTGTGGGGTGTCCCTGTCCATGGCAGGGGGGTTGGAACTAGATGATCCTTGTGGTCCCTTCCAACCCTGACTGATACTATGATAAATGAACCAGCCTGTGTGGAGGTGACTGTTGTGGGGCAGTGGTTATGCCAGGGGCCTGTCATGTGAGGGGCAGATGGACAGTCACATGGGGGTAGACCATGTGTTTTAGTCTTTGTTTTCTAACGGGGAAGGATTTCCCCCCCTGAGCCCTGACAGCCAGTCCGCACCACCCGAGGGGCGGTAGGTGTTGGGTGAGGGAGCCTAGCAGCAGCACAGCTAATGGTCTGTTCTTCCTGGCACTCTGTAGGTGGTAGTAACCAACACAGTTCCTCACGAGGTGCAGAAGCTGCAGTGCCCCAAGATAAAGACTGTGGATATCAGTTTGATTCTCTCCGAAGCCATCCGACGGATCCACAACGGCGAGTCCATGGCCTATCTCTTCCGCAACATCACCGTCGACGACTAGACCCGGCCCTGCCCCTCTCCTGGCTTCCACAAGAGAAGGAAATATGCATGAAAAGGCAGTACCATACATTAGAGGCATAACACAACTCTTTATTCGTGTAGGGGCATGAGGGTTTGCAGAGTCTTGAGCCGTGAGATCTCATAGGTAGAAATCAACCTGACCAGCACTTTACAGGTGAATAGGAGCAGCCGCTGGCAGTGGGGAGGATCACATCTGAACAGAGAGAGGGGGAGCAGTGAGGTGCTGTGGAATTCTTGAGTTGCCTTTGTTTTTTTTTCTTTTCATACTATTATTTTTATTTCATAGTGTGCTCCCCATTGCCCTGTAGTTGGGGGAAAGAAAAGCCAAGCAGCTGCCAGCTTCTGAGAGGGGACTGGAGCCTGCGCACCGCTGCGTGCGGGCAGCCAGAGGAGACAGCCTGTGGGGGGAGCGTGCGGACGGGAGCGCTGGGCTGGGACGCTTGCTGCTGGCAGACCCGGTCAGCAGAGCAGCTCCCTGCCAGCTGAGTGTCCTCTCAGCTCCTGCACGGCACAGGGAGGACTTTCATCAGAGCTAAGCTAGTGGAACATCCAGGCAGGGCAGCTTAGGGCAGCCCGTTCCCTGGGCGGCTCACCCCCTGGTGTTGGGGCGCTGGGAACTGGCTGGCATGTGCCTCCCAGCAGGGCAAGGGGTGCTAGTTAATGTACTGGCCTTTTCATTTTGGGAGCCTTGGATCATTATTTGCTCTTCAGTGGCAAGTCACATGAGGGTCTAGGTCCTCACTCGAACGCTCGTCTGCGCTGCCAAAGCAGGCGCAGGGTTTGGAGCTGCCTGGGGCTGAGGAGTTGTTGTGTCAGAGTCTCGTGAGGGAGTTGGAACAGTATCTGCCTCTTAATGCAGCTGTGCTCTCCAAAACACTAACACTGCAATAAAAAGCATAGGATTTTTCAGTGGTGGTGCCTCCTGTCAACCCTGTGCTCCCTCAACAGCTGCTCTGTCAGTACTGTGGTGGTGCTGCTGTAACCGGGCTCCGTGGGCAGCCTCCAGCTGCCTTCCATTGGGAGGTAGGACTCACTGCTTGCTCCTTCCTGGAATGAGACACTAATCCTTGCCTGGAGGGGGATGCTTGAGAAAGCTGCAGAAGGTGCTCTGTCTCCAGGATGGTGAAAGAATAAAGTCCCAGAATCTGACTGTAGAATCACAGAATAGTTTGGTTTGGAAAGGACCTTAAAGATCGTGTAGTTTCAATCCCCCTGCCCTATTGCCATGGTCTTCCCTCTTACTGAGGCCAACAAACACACTCTACCACTTTCTAGCCTGCTGATGTAAAGAACAAACTCTGCTTGGAGGCTCAAAAGAGCACTGCTGTGGCTTGCAGGCAGTTGTTCAGTTTTGCTTATCCTTCAGCTTCTGCCTGCATCTTTCTCTTCAGCATCTGGAATGCACAGGATGCCAAGGGGCAGGCAGTGGCTCTGTAAGCAGGACAAGCCTTGAACACCAGGCAAACAAGCATGTCTTGTCAGGGGGAGGTTCTCCTGCAGAGCAGCATCATGTCTTGTAGCTGGTGGGGGTGCACACAAGCCCAGAGCGGTTGAGTCATCTCCAGTATCCAGCACAGATAAAACCTCCAAGCCAGATCCTGCCAGGGCTGTGCAAGGCAGGATGAGGCCTCAAGGCTGGTGATGGTTTCTCTGCCTTTTCCAAGCGATGTCATCAAGTCTCAGCTGCCCCCTGTGACCACAGTGTGGCTCCTTGGCCTGGTGGAGTAGCACAGTGCTCTAAGTGCTCCTGAGCAGGCTGACAAGTGTGTGAAGTGCTCACAGGTGTCTGTGTGCCCCCTTCTAAGTCACTGCTGGGCCATGCTCTTCACACTGGAAACCAGGGCTGAAATTTTGTGCAGTGTTGCTTTTTTCTCTCCTTCAGACCTTCCAGGAGCAAGGTCAGGCTGTGTGAAGTTGTCCTATCCAGGCTTGGTTTTGCTGGGCTGGGTTTGGGTAGAAACTGTGGAACCATGGCACTGGTCAGCAGAGGCTTCTGCCAGTGTCCCCTGGGTCATGCCCAAATCATCCACAGACTGAGTTCTCCTCAGGCCTCACTTCAAACCTTACCCTGACTGGAAGGCAAAAGCAGTTGGCAAAGCTGAAGCTAGGAGATGTTACATCTCAAGGTCCCAACCTGCTCTAGGGAAGCTGGCAGCCTGTGTTCACTGGGTCCTTAGGTCAGGGGAGATGGTGAGTTGAAGCTGGTGTACAGGAGAACACAGCATCTGTCCCATCTGACCCAGCCTGGACCAAGGTTGCCATCACCTCAGCATGGAACCTCCGCACTTACCTTCTGCCCCAGGATCCTGCCCCTGCTGTTGCTGTGCTGGCTTGGAGGGTTTTCAGCTTTTTCTGCTGGTCATGGGTGCTGCCTTAGCAAGCTTGAGCAGCCCCTGGGTGTAGATGAAGAGCTCCTGAGCCTGCAGCTCTGCCAGGTAACAGAGCTAAGGCCCAAGCTCCTTCCCACAGGGTCCGCTTCTTGCCTCAGTATGTCCTGTTCCAGTCTTAATCTTTCTACTCCCTCTTTGAACTCAAACCTCCCAGCCTGGAAAACACAGCCAGGGAGCAGATCTGTGTGGTTTGGGTGTAATGCCTGGAAATGGCTATCTTGTAACTTCTTGGAAGAGCAAGATCTCTGTTCTGTTTCCTGCTTGTCCCGCCTTGGAGATTGTCTTTGAGTGCCTCAAGCTCAGTGTTGTGACTGTGGGAGAGTCTGACCTGGAGCTTTCTAAGGGAGAAGAATCTTGTTGATTATTTTTGGAAGTGTTTGTCTCATGGATTTCTCAGCTTCAAAGATTTCTTTTACCCAGTGTCTGAGCACTTGACTTCCCAGGGTTGTCTGGAAGCATGTGTTGGTCTGCATTCCTTTTTCCCTGCTTACATGGTTCCCTGCTTGGGAGAGAGATGCTGGTAATCTATGTGCTGATCTGGTCAGCAGCAGCTTTCCACCATTCCCAGGTCCAAGAGAGGTAATGGAGGTGCTTCCTTGCTGGGCCTGCCTGCCCCCCCCGGAGGTTTCCAGACTGGACCAGGCTGTGCAACAGGCAGGGATCACAGAATCACAGACTGGTTTGGGATGGAAGGATCTTAAAGATCACAGAGTCACAGAATGCTCTGGAGTGGAAGGGACCCTTGACGGTCATCTTGTCCAACCCCCCTGCAGTGAGCAGGGATATCTTCAACTAGAGCAGCTTGGTCAGCGCCCCAGGCAACCTGGCCTTGACTGCTTCCAGGGATGGGGCATCCACCACTCCTCTGGACATCCTGCACCGGTGCCTCACTACCCTCACGGTGAAGATTTTGTCCCTCATACTTGATCTAAATCAAGTTGCCCCTCGTCCCATCACCACATCCCCCGTGGTCCATCCTCCGCACCTCCCTACGAGTGGCTCAGCCCTGGGCAGGGCCAGCTCAGGCTGGGAAGAAGCCGCCGGTCCCCGGGCATGGCCGCAGCTGTGGTCAGCGGGAGCAGTTCGGCTGTTAAAGCTGAAAAGGCTGCGGGAAGCGGCCGGGGCTGGGACCGGCGGCGGCTGTCGCCTGGCAACGGGAGACGCTAAAGTGTTCCCCCGGTAAGCAGGGACACGCCCACAGCGGGCTCGGCCAATGGGCGGCGGGGAAGGGCGGATGCTGACCAATGAGGAAGAAGGGGCGGGCTCAGAGCGCGGGGCGGGTCTCTGGCTGCGGCTGAGGCGCCGGAGGGAGCTGGGCTCCGGGTGCGGGTCCGGGGAGGGGGTTCAGGCCGGGAAGAGGCTTCAGAGTTGGGAGAGCGGCGCTGGGAGCTGCATGGGGACAGCTCCAGGGGCGAGGGGAGCCGGCTGTAGGGCTATAGGCGGCCGGGGAAGGAGGAAATGGCGCAGACCCCAGCAAGCGCTGCCCTCGGGGGGAGCACCCAGCCACGCAGCGCTGCTCCCGCTGCTTGGGTCTGGGTGGGGTTTGGATGCTTTCTGTGGTGAAGGGGTATGGAGGAGCAGGAGGAAGGCTGCCAGCTGCCCGTCTCTTTCACCCACCCAGGCGTCCTCACAGTGGGTGGAAGGTCTCCTGACTGCACCCCTGCCGGCGTCCGACTCGAGTGCTCTGGGACAGGGCGGCAGCGATGGCTCAGGTCACCCTGTCCCAGCTGCTGGACCTCGCCATCGGGACGCCCGAGATCGGTGCTGTCAACTTCCCGACGCTGCACAGCCTGCTGCAGGCCATACTGAGGCACCTGGGCCTGCTGGACCTGACTGCCCAGGAGGTCCTTGTGGGGGAACAGCAACCTGCCAAGGCAACCCCCAGAGAAAAAGGGGGACAGGGCAGAGGCACAGGCTACAGGCCACTTGCCCCTGAGGACTCACTGCAGGAGACCACAAGCAGCCCCCAGGTCGCTGACATGGACCAGATGAAGAAGAAGATTGAAGCAAATGAGAATGGCATCTCCAAGGTAGAGGCTCTTCCCCGACCCCTGGCTGCTCCCCCATGAGACATCCCTTGCTCCAGGGTCTGCACCAAGGTGGTGCTGGCCTTAGGCCAAGGTCTGGTTCAAGGCCAAGCTCATGGTGGCATGTGGGGCTTGACTGTAGGAAAGGGATGGAGATTTGGGGAGGAAGAGGTGGGGCTGAAATGCTGCTCTGGTTGTTCTGGGTCCTCCTCACATTGCCATCAGTAAGTCATGGTGAATCTGATACAGCACTTGGTGCCCTTGGCTCTGCCAGCCAGAGGCTCAGCACCTGAGGAAGTCCAGTCCTACCACCCTCACCATTCCTCCCTTCCCCACTCCTGACCTATAGCCAGGTGCTGTGTCTGCTCCTCAAGCAGCTGAAAGGCTCTGTCAGCACCTTAAGGGCTCCATCTCCTGCCACACAATCCCTTGGCTTGCCAGAGGGGTAAACCCAGCTCTGGTGGGGACTGGAGAGGAACCTCATCCTACACAGCACTGAGTTGCTTGTGGCCATGTTTCACCTGAGCATCCCCAGGAGGAAGAAACAAGCTCAGGTTCCAGGAGAGGGCCACCCTCAGTGCTGCCTCAGGATGGCTCCTGCCAGGGCTGGGACACAAGGAGAGTTGAGCTGGGACACAAGGGAGGTTTCCCTGGGCAGCTGAGCAGGGAGCACTAATCCTGCTTGGGGCAGCACTCATCCTGCTTTGTTAGCAGTGCTTACTGCTGCCCTGCTGGGCCAGGCTGTGGTTGGGAGGGTGGCAGCAGCTCTTTGCCCTGGGCAGGTGCTTGGGGCAGCACTCATCCTGCTTTGTTAGCAGTGCTTACTGCTGCCCTGCTGGGCCAGGCTGTGGTTGGGAGGGTGGCAGCAGCTCTTTGCCCTGGGCAGGTGCTTGGGGCAGCACTCATCCTGCTTTGTTAGCAGTGCTTACTGCTGCCCTGCTGGGCCAGACTGTGGTTGGGAGGGTGGCAGTGGCTCTTGGCCCTTTGGCTCCCCTTCAGTGGTCTGCCATGGAGTCTGGTGGAGGCAGGCAGGGCTGGATCCATCCCTGCTGAGTCAGGCTGTGCAATAACTCCCCTTCAAGGGAGGGTTGAGGGTCTCTGGGGAGCTTCTGCCCCTTCTTGGCTGTTGAAGACATGATGAACGGTAAATGCTGCCCACAGTCCCTGTGCTGCCCCTCTGTTCTGTGCAGACCACAGAGGGATAAAGGTCCAGGTCACCAAGGACCCTCCCCTGGGGCTCACCCCTGCCACCTCCTTCTCCTAGGCCATGGCTGTCTCCCGTGGTCTCCTTGAGGAGATCGATGGGCTGAAGGCAGCACAGTCCCACATGGAAGAGGACATCCGGACGATTCAGGAGGCCCTTGGCCTGGTGAGCTGCCACCACTGCCCCCAGGTGGGAGCTGGGCCCCCTCCCTGCCCCTCTCCCTGTCACCCCACCCGGTAGCCCTGCATGTCCCTCAGCATGAAGACCACCAGGAGGGAAGAGTCAGAAGGGTGACCCAAGGGCTCTCGGCAAACTCCACCTGGAGCAATCCACCCAGTGCTGCCTGGGGAGGTCAGAGGTGGGCTCTGTTGGCTGCAGTCAGGCCAGACTAGAGGTACCTGGCTGATGCCAGGGCACTTTGTAACAAACCAGCCCTGAAACCACAAAGGTGGGGGCTGGGGAGGAGGGGACACAAAGATCTACCCACACAACACAGCCACAGCCCTGCCCAGCATCCCTCTGCCTTGTGCCCAAGTTAATTTGTGGATGGTCCTGATTGCTGTCCCTCTCCTTGCCCCACTCCAGGGGAAGTTCCAGGATGGGACTGGCCAGCTGCCCAGCCTTCATGAGCAGACATCCTTGGATGATGATGTGGTATGGCCATGAGCACAGCTGGATCCTGCATGGGGACAGGAGGAGGCCGTGTCCCTGATTCTCTTGGTGTTCTCCATATCAGGGCATGGTCTGCAGCAGTGCTGGGCAATGATGCTGGGGGAGGTCAGAGCTCCTGTGAGCTTCATTCTCCCAGCTCTGTGTCCATGACTGATCCTGATCCCTTTCTTCCCCAGAAAAACCTGAAGGAAAGGCTGAGCCTCTACCCAGCCCCAGAGGAGGTGAGCAACATGGTGCGCTGGGAGGTGCTGGAGGATTGCCTGGTGAGCAGCAAAGCTGGAGGTGGAGAAGGAGATGGAGAAGGAGATGTAGAAAGTGATGGAGAAAGAGGAGAAGGAGAAGGAGATGGAGAAAGAGAAAGAAAGAAAGGAGACAGAAAAAAAGGAGGAGGAGGAGGCCGAGGGCTGCCAGCGGTGAGTGCTGGGGCACCCCAGCTGCAGGAGTGGGACCAAGTGGGACTGAAGTCCCCAGCACCTCCAGCCCCTGCACACCCCAGGGCCTCTGTGGAAGATTGCTCAGCACTTCTCTCCCTGCACCTCCCACCAGGAGGCAGGACCTGGGATGGGCAGAGCCAGGTCCTCCCCTGGTTAACGGAACTCCTCCATCATCCCTGCCATTGACCACCAACCACAGCCTCTCCATGGGGCAAGTGAGCCAGAACCCAGAACCTAGAACCCTTGGGGTGACCACACAGCTCCATGTCCTTGCTCAGTGTTGGGCAGGACCACGGTTCCCTGGCCTCCCAGTCACTCTGGGTCCGTCAGGGAGGAGCAGGGAACCAGAGTGGAATGTTTTGGAGCAAATCCTGGCACCTGACCTTCAGATGGTTTCCACCTGGGGCTGCTGCTCCTGAAGTGCAGGTGCAGCCTGTTGGGTTGGGAAGTGGCTCTGGTGCAGCAGGTCTGAGGTTCTGAGTCCCATTGCTAGAAGAAAAGAAATGCCTGGTTGTTGTGTCAGGTGGCATCAGAGGGGTGTTTGCTGATCCACTGCTGAAATGACTCCACAGACACAGAGCTATCTGAAGGGCTAAGGGCTCCTGAGGGGGCTCCACAGGGTCACCAAAATCTTTGCCTTTGAGTTCAGCTGTCTGGGGACAGGGCAGGGGGCCCTGAGTCTGCCCTTGCTGCTGCACTTCTGCCATAAACCTTCTCCCTTGTCCCTCCTATTCCCAGGAGGGCAGTGGGGCACAGGCTGCCCCCGCTGAGCCCATCCCTTCAGACGTGGACACCCCGCAGCGGGCAAGCTCAGACCCGGAGCTAAAGGAAGCAGGGACACAGCCTGCACCCAGGCCCAGCAAAAGCACCAGCAAGAGGACTCCAGGAACACAGCCTGGCTCCCTGGGGAAGCAAGCAGGGGTGCAGAAAGCACCAGTGACCCCTGAGAAGCAGCCAGCTGCTCCCTCGGATCAGACACGGACTTCTGATGCCAGTGCTGCTACCCCGGGGACACAGCCAGGGTCTCCTGACACCAAGACCTCCACCCCAGGCACGCACCCAGGGTCCCCTGGCACCAAGACCACCACCCCAGGCACACACCCAGGGTCCCCTGACATCCAGACCACCACCCCAGGGATGCAGCCAGCACCTGCAGGCACCCAAGAAGCAGGAGGAGCAGGGGTTCAGCCAAGCCCCCCCTCCCCGGAGCCCAGCCTTCCGAGTGCTGAGAAAGTCCCTGCTGAGGCCACCCCCGGCGCCCTGGGGACACAGAGGGATGCTACCAGCCTCAAGGCAGGAGGCAAGGCTTCGTCCAGCACACAGCTCGCCCAGACAGGCCACCCAGGGGTGGGGACCCTCTCCCCGCCAGCCCAGGGGGTGGAGAAGCTCCTTGGCGCCGATCACGGGGCCGTGCCCCCTGCCCAAGAGCCCGAGGTGCAGGGGGGGGGCGCGGGCTCCGTCAGCGCCCCCGAGCGCTACGCAGAGACGGTGGAGGCTCTGCGGCAGATCGGGCAGCTCACACACCTCTACACGGCCCTGAAGGAGCAGGTGGACCACCTGCAGGACACCAAGCTGGAAGCCTCCGAGGCTGAGAAGCTGCACCTGCTCTTCCCAGAGGGAGGTGAGAGCCCTGGGGGAGCCTGCCGAGGGCTCATCACACCTGCAGCCTGGCCCCAAGGGTGGGGCTCCCTTCACTGACCCTGTGAACTCTTGGATCGCGTCCCTCTAGGCCAAGAGAGCATCACCAGCATCCTGGCTGGCCTCCAGGGACAGGTGGCCTCCCTGCAGGGCCTGGTCAGTGACCTGCAGGATGAGAAGGAGAAGGTGAGTGGTGGCAGTCCCTGAGGGGGCTGTGAGGATGCCAGAGGGGGTTGGACTAGGAGGGAGCAGCTGGAAAGCCTCTGTGCTGGGGTGACACAGGGACTGTGCCCTGACTGCCACCACCACCATTCACAGATCAGGCAGCTGGAGGATGCTCTTGGAAAGATGGAGGCAGCTGGAGCAGATGCCAGTGACCAGAGCACCCTGAAACTGGAGTAAAAGGATGGGAGAGGGTTTCCAACCCTGTTGGGCTGCAAGGGACCATGGCAGGGTGGGAGAACCCCAGTTTGGGGAGCAAGGGACCTCCCACGAGCGGCCCCTCAGAGGCTAAGCCTGCCTTTGTCCCTCTCTCACTGGCCAGGTCCACACTGGAGGAGATAAAGCAGGAGCTGAAGGAGCTGAGAGAGCATCAGGAGATGACCAAAGCCATGCTGGAGCAGTTGGTGACCAAGACATCTGAGCAGCTGCAGGAGCAGGTGAGGTCTGGAGGGAAGACTTCCACCACCCCCCAGACCGGTGGGAGGGTCCTGGTGGAGGTCTCAGCTCTCTCTCCCGTCTGGATGTGACCATCGAGCTTCCACAGCACCCAGGTCTGTTGGCCACATCCATCCCATCTCAGAGCTGATTCCTCTGCCCTCTCCTGCAGCTGGACAAGCTGAGGGAGATGGTGGCGGGCATGGGGCAGGAGCAGGCAGCATGCCCCATGTGCAGCACAGACATCAGCGTGCAGGTGGCACAGCTCCTCCAGCGCTATGAGAAGCTCCAGGAGCTGGTGGACTCCTTCACATCACAGCAGCCAGTGGGCAAGATGATGAAACAGGTGCCAGGGAGGAGTCAGGTAGGGAGAGGCTGCCGTGGGGCGCTTGGAAGTGGGTTAGTGGACCACTCCACCTGGGTGTTCTTTGCTGTAAGAGGGGGGAGCTCCTCACTGCCCCCACGTTGGCTTGTACAAGTCAGCAGCAGGCAAGGAGGCTAAATGCAAATGTCCTGCTGGCACCTGTGGCCACCAGCTGAGTAACCTGGCTCTGTCCCCATGGGGCATCCAGACTCTCCTTGCATGGCACCACCTTGTCATCTTCCTCCTGGAAGCAGGATGAGGAGCTGCTGAAGCACATCCAGGCCACCGTTGTGCACCTGCAAGGGGACTATGAGAAGCTCAGCTCTGTCACAGGGAACCTTGTGGATGACCATCACCAGAAGCAGAAAGATATTGAGGTAGGTGGCTGAAACCCCCAGGGGGTCAGAACATCTTCCAGGCAGACCCCAGCCTGGGGACCACAAGGCCTTTGTCCCCTTGGCCACATTCTGGCAGCTCTGTAGATGCTCAAAGTACCTTTCCTGGAGGATTTGGGGGTGGGAGGGGGAGCAGGGGGTGCTGGGCTGGTGAGGAGGCAGCTCCAACCCCACCGTGGTGTCATGAGATGCTTTCTCTGTTGGAAGGCTCTGTTCCAGTCCCTGGAGAGGCTGGAGAAGGAAAAGGTGGACAAGGAGGACCTGCTGCTGGGGATCGATGTGGTAAGGCCTCAAGGGACCCCAGCACCAGCCAAGGGGGCCCTGGGCAGTGGCAGAACCAGCCTGGGTGGAGGGAGGATTTCCAGCCTGACAATGGGGCCCTCACCAGGTGCCTTCAGCTGGCGGAGTGAGCAGGGGCAGGTGGCTACTTGTCCCTCTCCTCCTGACACGAGCTGTCCCTGCCCATCTTGCCTCCACCCCTTCCCCACCCTCCTGCTGCCTCTCCCTGTGGCTAGAAAGCCGACAAGAGCGCCCTGGCCAGCAAGGTCAATCGCAGCCAGTTTGATGCCAGCATGGAGAGGCTGAACCAGGTGATCCAGGAGATGCTCAGCAGGGTGACAGGCCAGGAGCAGGGCTGGCACCAGGTCCAGCAGCAGCTCACTGAGGAGCTGGGCTCCAAGGTGAGGGGTGGCTGGTGCCTGCCACGCTACGCTGGCACCTTCGGGCGGCAGCAGCCTGAGGCGGCGTCCCTGCCAGGATCGATGCCCACCCCCCGGCTTTGCCCTGGGGGTGCCACGTCCTGAGGTGGGGCAGCTGCCTGAGGGGGTGTGCCCACAGCTGGACCGCCTGGAGCTGGGCCCATTCCGGCAGCAGCTGGAGGAGCACTGGAAGAGCAGCCTGGAGAAGATCAGGAAGGGCTCAGGAACAGAGGCAGACGATGCGGCTGGGATTAAGAAGTGAGTGCTTTAGGGACAGCACTTACCCTCTTCCCTCCAGCTACCCTGGCTGGTGCCCACAGGGTGCCCTGGCATTGCGCCAGTCCTAGTCATTGCCCTGTGGGGGTGCTGGGAAAGCAGCTGTGCTTTCTCCTCCCGCCAGGAGCAGGTTCAGTGGCACAAGCAGGGGACAACTGCAGGGCAGAGCACTCCTGACCCAAACCTGGGGTGTGGAGCAAGGGTTGGGGACACTGGCTCCTCCCCCAGGGAAGGGTGCCACATGGAGCTGGGTTGTGACCTGCCCTCCTGGCAAGGCACAGGGGCTAATGAGTGCTGACACAGCAATAAACCAGTGCCAGGGCTGGCTCAGCTGGCAGGCATGGGCACCTGCACCCCCATGGAGGTGCCAGCAGGGCCAAGGTGAGCATGTCCCAGTCCTGTGGGCAGCTGCCACAAAGCTTGTCCTCAAAACCATGGGCATACTGCATCCCTCAGGCCTGCCATTTGGTGCCAGGCTGGGAGCAGCCCACCCCAGCAAGAGGTAGAGGAACCCCTCCCCCATTTGGTCCTTGCCAGCACTCCCAGTTCCCATAGAACCGGGGTGCTGTGGGTGCCCATGGGAGCAGTTCCCACAGTGGTGATGGAGTTTGGGGGTGATCACTCCTGTGGATTCTCTGGTGCCTAATACAAGGTGGAGATTGTCCTGAGTGGGAGCCCACAAACAACTGCTCCCCCCCATCATAGCCCCTGTGCTTTGTAAGCAGCCAGCAGGCTGGCACCGTGCCGGGGTGGGGAGGACAAAACAGCCTCAGCCCCCCACGGCTCCCCTGCGACCACCACAACTCACTACAGCCAAGTGCCCAGCAGCTTGCTGCTGCCCACCAGCTGTCTGCATGCTGGCAGTGCCCTGTGCCCCACCCAGAGCTCACCCAGCCCTTTTTTTTACCTACCTCAGGCAGCTGCTGAACCACTTCCACTGTGTGTCCTGTGACCGGCCCCTCAACATGCTGGTGCCTGGCCCGTGAGTAGCACCCGCCGCTGGGCGGCACGGGGGGTGGGTGCTGGCAGTGCCCTGCTGTGCCAGGCACAGGCCTTAGGGTGCCTGCCTAGGGACTCTGACCCTGCCGAGCCCCCTCTGCAGTCCTGGCTGCAAGCCAGGGCACAGGCACCCTCCCTGGCGAGGGGGTGCCAGCTCAGGGGGTGCCAGCTCCTGGGCTGCCCCAAGCCAAGGTGGGGTGTTCATCACCTGCCCCCTTGCCCTCCCCAGGCTGGCAGCCACCATCCCCTCCATGCCCTCGCTGCCCTCCCGCCTCACTGGGGACCTCCAGGCCATCCTTCAGCAGGAGCAAGCACAGCAGCACAGCCACAGGTGGGGGACACGGGGACCCAGCCCCAGCCACGGCAGGGCAAGGTGGTGGCCCTGCCCCACTGAGGGTGGGGGCAGAGGGGCCTGAGGAGGACAGGGGGGCAGAGATGTGCTGTGGAGGGCCACTCGTGCTGGCCCCAGGGCTGTGGGGTGTTCCAGCCCCACCTGCCTAGCCCAGGTCAGTGCCAACATGTGCTGAGTTGTGTCTGGTCTCAGCCTGACCCCAGGCTTGGTGGGGTGTTGGATGCCTGCTGTGAAATGAGTCCTTGAAGGGAAGCCCTGCAGCTGGGACAGCTCCTGCCTCCTGCTGCCCTTTGCCTAGGGAGCAGGGACCTGAATGAGACCTACAAGAAGGCTGGGGAGGGACTGTGGGGATGGGACAAGGGCAATGGTTTGAAGCCAGAGCAGGGGAGACTGGGACTGGACAGCAGGAAGCAGCTCTTTACTGTGAGGGTGGTGGAACACCGGCACAGGCTGCTCAGAGGCCCCATCCCCGGAAACATTCAAGGCCAGGCTTGCTGGGGCTCTGGGCAGCCTGCTCTGGCTGGGGATGTCCCTGCTCACTGCACAGGGCTTGCCCTGGATGACCTCTAGAGAGCCCTTCAAGCCAAACCCTTCTGATGCCCTTCAGTGGCCACGGGGGCGGGGAAAGAGCAGATCCAGCCAGCCTGGCCGGGCATGGGGCCCCTGCAGCTGTGGAGGGGAGCTGGGAGGGACATATCCCACTGGGGAGCACCCCCTGGCCCCCTCCCACGGGGTGTGAGGGTGCCAGGCACCGAGCATCCCTGTGCCCTGTCCCGCAGGGAGCAGGTGGGTGAGGGCAGGTACCCCACCGTGCCACGGCACTGCGGGGGCCAGCACACCCTCACCCAGCGCCTGCAGCGCTGCCAGCCGCTCCACAGCCTGCCCCCTGGCACCCCACAGCCGCTCCACGCCACGCTGCACGCCCAGGTACGGCTGAGGGCGGCCGGGGCGAGGCTGGGAAGGGGATGCTGAGCGTCCGGGGGTGATCCGGCCTCAGCTGCCCCGGGGGGTGCCGGGGCGGGGGGTGCCGGGGCGGGGGGTGCCGGGGCGGGGGGTGCCGGGGCGGGGGGTGCCGGGGCGGGGGGTGCCGGCCCGGGCCCCGCCTTGCAGCCGGCTCCTCCTCTCCTTCCCAGCGCAACCCGACGGAGCTGCTGGGGCAGGATGGACACATCTACAGGGGCCAGCAGGAGCCGCCGCTGCCCGAGGGCAAGGAGGGTACGGCCATGGGGAGGGCACCCGGGGGGTGTGAAGGGGACAGTGGGGCGGGCAGGGCACACAGGGGGTGCCAGCTTCACCCCCACCTGTGCTCCCCCTGGCGCTCCCCACTTCGGACCCCTCTGCCCTCTCTCCTGCCAGGCTTCCAGAGGGGCAAGGCCAGGCTGCCCCCGAGGCAGGGGGACACCCAGGACACCGTTCGCCTGCTCTCACGGCCCCAGAGCGCTGGGCCCTTGCTCGGCCAGGCAGGTATGGCCCTGCCAGGGCACTGGGCTGGGAGAGGGCAACCTGCTGCCACCGCGGGGGTCTGTGCCCGCTGCTGGGCAGGGGGGGATAGGAGTCCGGGGTGGGATGGGGAGGGGTGGATCAGGATGGAGGGGTGGCACTGGCAGATGGGGCAACTGGTCCCTGTGCTGGAGCAAGAGGAAGGTCCTGGCCGCTGTGGGACAGCAGCCTGGCTGCTTCAGGCTGGGGACCAGGAGCCTGGCTCTGGCTGCCTCTGGCTGGGCAGTTGCCTCCACTGCCTGCCCCAGGCTGGACTGGCAGAGCTGCCCACAACCAGGGCCTGCCTGCAGGGGGGCTAACGTGTGCCCCATGCCCCCAGGCACCCCCTCCTCAGCGGAGCAGCGCCCAGCCTCGTCCCACGGACACCTCTCCCAGGCATCAGGACTCTTCCCCCAGGTCTAGCCCCCACAGGATGGATCCAGCACTACAGCAGCCCGGAACTACCCCAGCCCCTGCCACCAAGCAGGCAAGCAAGCAGCTCCAGCCTGTAGCAATAAAGGGCAATAGGCAGACAAGAGCCTGTCTGGCCTGAGTGGGGTGGCCCTGGGTCGGGATCTTCCCATCGTGCAGGAGGGGTGGCAGCAGCCCTCAGCCTGCAGCAGCAGCAGCAGCAGCCCTCAGCCTGCAGCAGCTTGGCACCAGAGGAGCTGAAAATGGCCCCTGCCCAGCACCCCACCCCACCCCTCCAGGGTCTGGGCTAGCTCTGGGCTAGCCCTGATACCTCTCTGGCCACCACAAGCCCTACTTGGCACCAATGGCCACTGAGCTTGTGGCCCCAAAGATGATGTGGAGGAGCTGGGTGGTACAGCTTGAGGGTGATGATGCCCAGCTGCTGCTGAAGGCAGTGGGGAATGGGGACCTGGGTGGGAAGGGCAGCAGCAGGACACAGCTGCCACTCTAAGCTCAGTGGTTTGCTGTGGCTGATCCCAAGGGATGAACATCTCCAGGCTGATTTCCTTGTTTCCTGGTGGATAAACTCCCTCTCTCACCCCCTTGTCCCTCTTCCAGTGCTGCCCAGCTCAGAGCAGCTACTTCTTCCCACCTCTGGAGCAGAGCATGACCAGCCCTTCCCTGTCCCCAGCCTGGGGGACACAAGTCCCTTCCTTTCTTTGTGCCACCCTCATGGTTTGGGGCTGCTTTTCCTCAGCCCCTTCTGCCACCCATCCCCTCACTGTCAGATGCTTGCTCAGACCCGCTCTGCTAGGTGAACCTGCTCTGGCAGGGGGGTGGAGTAGATGGTCTCCAGAGATCCCTTCCACCCCCTATGGCTGATTCTCTGAGGCCCAGCACAAGCTGAGTCAGGAGAGGGACTGGGCAGGGAAACTGCAGCCCCTGACAGCAGCGGGGGAGCACCTGGGACTGACACAGCTGGAAACGTGGCTGTGTGCAGGGGGGCAGCTGGGGCTGTCCCCACTGAAGCCCTGGGGGATGTGGGAGAGCCCCAGCTGCCCCATGAGCAGAACCCATGACACGTGGTGGTGGGGCACAGAGAGCTTGAGTGGGAGGCTGAGAAACCCCAGGGGAGCCCGAGGGGAAGCCAGGCGTTGGGGGAGCAGCCCCTCAGCAGCACCCCCAGGGACCCTGCTCTCCTGGTGAGCCTTCTCCCCTTCCCTGAGAGGAGGGAGCCCCCAAACCACCTCCCTCAGTGGGGTCTGTGTGGCAGTTTTCATCCCCTGTGGCTGCAGCAGGGACTGTGCCTCGGTCGAGGCCAGCAGAAGGCTGCTGGCACAGGGAAGGGCCTGGGGGGGTTGAGCAGTGCCTGGGCTCTGCCTGTCCTGTGGGGAGGGGATGGAGGGCTGGCAACCCCTCCCCACCCAGACTGATCCCCAGCTGCAGCTGGGGACGCTCAGGAGGCATCAAGCCCAGCACAGGGCTCCCCTAAGAGCCGGCAGCACTCCAGTCTCAGGTGGGACCGAGGGGGGTGCTTAGTCCTGGGGGGCTCCTCACAGGAGTTGGGAATGGGTTGAGGGTGAGGGTGTTGCAAGGTGTTTTGTGGGGCTGCAGGATGGGGTTCTGCCTGCACCCTGGCACATGGGGGCCCTGTTAGGATGGCACAACACCCTCCAGCTCCAGGGGATCCCTCTGCCCCCTCCCACCCCTCTTTGGGGGCTGCAGGCTATGCAAGGGGGGGGGGCTCAGTGCTGCTCCAGGGGATCCCTCTGCCCCTTTTGGGGGCTGCAGGCTATGCAGGGGGGGGCTCAGTGCTGCTCCAGGGGATCCCTCTGTCCCCTCCCACCCCTTTGGGGGCTGCAGGCTATGCAGGGGGGGCTCAGGTCTGCTCCCTATCCCCACTGGTGACCCTGTGGGGCATGTGGGGGGTGGGGTGGGTGTCACCCCCCGTTCTCCAGGCCTTGCCAGGGTGGGGGGGGTGGTGTCCTCCCAGCAAAGAGAAAAGCCAGGGACAGCTGGTGTTAAAAAAAGTGTTTTTTTTCTTTTTTGCTTGGTTGCTTTCTTGGTTTCTTTTTAGTTTTGTTTTGTTTTTATTATTACCATTTTTAAATTAATTAAAAAAAACCCCAAACCCTTCAGCCTCTTCCTGTTGTGTTTTGGTTTGTTTGTTGTGGGGTTTTTTTTCCTCTGTTTTTTCCTCCTTTTTTTTTTCCTTTTTTTTTTAACCTTCCTTTTTTTTCCTTTTTTTTTTCTTCCTTTTACTTTTTCTTCCTTCTTTTTCCTTCCTTTTATTTTTCCTTCCTTTTTTTTCCTTCCTTTTTTTTCCTTCCTTTTTTTTCCTTCCTTTTTTTTTCCTTCCTTTTTTTTCCTTCCTTTTTTTTCCTTCCTTTTTTTCCTTCCTTTTATTTTTCCTTCCTTTTTTCCTTCTTTTTCTTCCTTTTTCCTTCTTTTTCTTCCTTTTCTTCCTTCTTTTTCTTCCTTCTTTTTCTTCCTTCTTTTTCTTCCTTCTTTTTCTTCCTTCTTTTTCTTCCTTTTTTTCTTCCTTTTTTTTCTTCCTTTTTTTTTTTTCTTCCTTTTTTCTTCTTTTTTTTTTCCTCTTTTTTTTTTCCTTTTTTTTTCCTTCCTTTTTTTTTCTTCCTTTTTTTTCCTTCCTTTTTTTCCTTCCTTTTTTTTCTTCCTTTTTTTTTCTTTTTTCTTTTGGTTTTTTTTTAGCAAGTTTAATTTGAAAACTAAAAATAAAAAACCAACAAACCAAACCACCTCCCCCCCCCCCCCCCCCCCCCAGCTCCCCCTCTCTCCCTCGGGGAAGGGCCATGAACAGCAGTCACAGGGACAGGAAAAGACGGGGGGGGGAACACATATCACTTTGAAAACCTCCCCTCCCCACCCCTGAGGCCTTGGGGGTGCTGAGGGAGGATGGGGGCAGTCAGCTGGGGGGGGTTGGAGGAAGGGGGTGTGTGGGGGGGTGGCTGTGCAAGAAGCCAAGCTGAAGTTTGGAAGCCAGAGGAGAGAGTCACCTTTGCTCTGGGCACTGCACCAAGTGTCCAGGAAAGCCAGAGCTGGAAGGGGGGCAATGGCTCTGTGCCCCCAGGGCCACGCTCCAGGGCACTGACAGCCACCTCCATCCATTTGTATTTGGTTACCTACCAACCCCCCCCTCAACCCTGCCCTCTCCTGCCCCACTGCAGAGAAGCTGAGCTGGTTGGGGAGGGGAGCCTTAGAACACTTCCCCCTTCCTTCTCCCCCACCTCACCTCCCCTGCCCCAGAGAAGCTGAGCTGGCTGGGGAGGGGGGGAGCCATAGAACACTTCCCCCTTCCTTCTCCCCCACCTCACCTCCCCTGCCCCAGGGAAGCTGAGCTGGTTGGGGAGGGGGGGAGCCATAGGACACTTCCCCTTCCTTCTCCCCCCACCTCACCTCCTCTTCCCCAGAGAAGCTGAGCTGGCTGGGGGGGAGCCTTAGAACACTTCCCCCTTCCTTCTCTCCCACCTCACCTCCCCTTCCTCAGAGAAGCTGAGCTGGTTCGGGGGGGAGCCACAGAACACTTCCCCCTTCTTTCTCCCCCCCCTCACCTCCCCTTCCCCAGAGAAGCTGAGCTGGCTGGGGGGGAGCCTTAGAACACTTCCCCCTTCCTTCTGCCCCACCTCCCCTCCCCACCTCCCCCATCTGGAAGCCACCTCTGCACTGCTGGCTCCTCCTCTCTGGATTTCTATACATTAGATATATTTATATATTATAGATTTCAAAACAAAACCAAACCCAAAAGAAAAAAAAAAAACCAAACCCAGAAGAAAAGCAACAACAAAAAAAGCCCAAACCCCAAACCAACCCAATGGGAGGGGGAGCAAAGCCCAGCTGGTGACTCTTGCAGAGGCTCTGGTGGGTGTCAGTGCCCTCCCTGGCAGCGTGGGTGTCCTGGGTGTCTCTGTGTGTTGTGTGTGTCCCACCCCCACCCCTCCCCCCTTAAAAACAACAATAAAACCTAGAAAATGCTTCCAGTGCGTCCAGCAGGGAGCCCCTGCTCCCCACGCCCTGGCCCTCGCCCCTCCCCCCTCCCCACATTCAATCCCCCCCCCCCCCCAGTGCCAGCCCAGTCTTATCTCTGGCCGTCCATGGTGGCCATGGCTTTCTGTGGGGGGGCTGAGGGCGGGGGGGCCGGGGGCCAGGCGGGCTGCGGGTGGTGGAGGTGGTGGTGGAGGCCGTGAGCGGTGGGCGAGGAGGGGGGCAGCCAGGAGGGCTGGTGGCTGGGGGGCGAGGAGGCCCAGAAGGGGCTGAAGCTGCCCGGGGGGGAGCAGGCCATGGAGGGGATGGGGCTGTTGCTGCTCTGCAGGCTCTCCGAGGTGCGCAGCTTGGAGAACATGGCCAAGGCGTCCGGGAAGTTGGGCGGCGTGGCCGGCGTGTTGCTGGGGGTGCACATCTGTGGGGGCAGAGCAGAGCCTCGTTAGGGGGGGGCCCAACCCACCCACAGGCTCCCCACCCACCCACAGGCTCCCCACCCACCCACAGGCTCCCCATCCGCCCCTGCAGACCACAGACTTGTCAGGGTTGGAAGGGACCTCAAGGCTCAGCCAGTTCCAACCCCCTGCCACGGCCAGGGACACCTCACACCACAGCAGGTTGCTCACAGCCACATCCAGCCTGGCTGCAAACACCTCCAGGCAGGAGGCTTCCACCTCCTCCCCGGGCAACCTGTGCCAGGCTCTCACCGCCCTCATGGAGTGGCAAAGATTGAGATCGAGGCAAAGGGTCCTGGGGAGAGCTGGTGGCAGCCTTCCAGCCAAGGAGGCCTCCAGGAAAGCTGGAGTGAGACTTCTTGGAAGGGCTTGGGGTGGTAGGAGGAGAGGGAACGATTTCGGCTGCCACAGGGCAGGTTCAGATGGGTAAGAAATTCTTCACTGTGAGGGTGGTGAGGCTGGCAGGGGTGGTCCAGAGAAGCTGTGGATGCCACATCCCTGGAGGTGCTCCATGCCAGGCTGGATGGGCTGGTGGGGGGAGTGGGTATCTCCAGAGCTGCCTTCCAGCCCGTACTGTCCTGTGAGCTGTCCCTGCCCGTGGCAGTAGGGCTGGAACTAGGTCATTGAAGTCCCTTCCAACCCAAACCACTCAATGATTCTGCATCTGACAGCAGGAGCCCCACGGGGGGCTGTGAGCAGGGCTCTGGCTGGTGCTGGGGTTCCCACTGCTGCTGGTCTGGGTGGCTTCTCTAAAGGGGAGGGCAGCTGGGGGAGGGTCTCCAACCTGGCCTGGGAAGGATGTTTTGGACCATCCAGCGTGCTCAGTTCCCAGGCAGGTTTGTGGAGGGGGACACTGCTGATGCCAGATGCCCTACAGAGGGGAGCAGCCCGGGTGGGGCTGATGCAGTGGGGTGCAGGACGGTGGGGAGGCTGTTGGGATCCCACTCGGCCCTGTCAGCCCTGACCCTCTGCGCTCTGTCAGGGCAGGGGCAGCCAAAGGCAGCCGTGTGGGGGATGAGAGGCAGTGGCTGGGCCCTGTGTGGTTCCTGGTAAGGCTCCTGCCTTCTGTGTACCCAGCTAAATTTAGCACCTTGCCCTCCCCTCCCCGCGGCCGGGGTCGGGTCGGGCCCCTTGCACAGCCCGCAGAGGAAAATCCGCTGGGGGGACCTGGCCCTACGCTGGGGTTCAGGGGCTGGCAGTGCCTGCTGCCCCAGAGCTGCACAGCTCTGCCTACACTCTGAGAATGGGGGGGTGCTAAAGCCCCCCAGAGGACAGGTTAGGGGGTGAAGGCTCACCCCAGCGGTGCCATGCAGGGTGGGCACCTGCACCCTTTATCTCCAGCAGGCAGTGGTGCTGTGCCATGGGCTGCTCTGAGCACGTGGCTGGGGGGGAAGGGGGGAGGGGGAGAAGGGGTATGGACAGAAATAGCAGCGTTTTGCCCCAAGAACTGGGGAGAGGAACAATCTTAGGGGCACTCCTTAGCCCCTGGAACCACCAAGTACAACTCCCGTGAGGCTGCAGGGGGTGCATGCAAAGGGAAGGGGTACAGGGCACGTGCACAGGTGAGGGGGTGGGCAAGGGGGGTGAACAAACACAGAGAGGGGCTCCAGCTCTCTGGGTCAAGTCCAAGCTGAATCCCTGTCACCTTTGTGGAGCCACAGCTCCCTGCAGAGCCTGCTGAGCAGCACATCCCCCTGCCCGTGGGGACACTGAGCAGCGCCGGGGGGCTGGGGCAGCATCTGCTGCCTTCAGCAGTGGGGGACTGGGGAGATGCCTCTGATGGGGCACAACTGCTGCATCTCCCCCTTCCCAGGGCTCACCCTGGCATTTGCACCAGGCAGCCACAGATATTCCCCAGCACAGGCAAATGCCTGAAACCCACTTACAGGCTCCTCCTCATCCCCATCCTTAGTGACTGCCAGGATGAGAGGAGCTGCAGGGGGCCCCTGCTCCCCTCTGCTACAGCCAAACCCCACCTGGGGGGGTCCCAGTTTGAAGATGGGGGACTCCCCCAGCCCAGGGGGTAGCAGCAGCCAGCAGAGCCATGCTGGCAGTGGGATGGATGTGTTCCCAGCAGCATGCAGAGCTGGTGCACCCCAAAGCCAGCATCACAGCCAGGCTGGCAGCAAATGGGTCTGTGGCATGGGGTGGGAGATATTCCCCAGCTTGCTGCAGGGAGACTTTGGGGGAGCTCAGTTCAGGGCTCATGGTAAATCTGCCTTTTCTTTTCTCCTTTTCAACAGCCTCTATATTTGGTAGTATCTGCACAAATACTTGTTGAAAGAGAGAAGGAAACTTCCAAGTGGCAGTGTTAAACCAAGCAGCACCACAGTCCCCCCCACACACACACGTGCCAGCCACCAGCTCTCGGGCTGAGCCTGGCCACCATGCTGAAGGAGGGGGCACAGCTCTGAGCTGCTGGAGGGGGTGGGGGAGGGGGGTGGTGTAATTTGCCTGGGCCATTTAAAACATTAATTAAAACTAAGGACTGCTGGGGAATTCTCACTTTTCTCCTCCAGCACTTTCTGTTATGGCTGCCAAGAGGCTCAGTCCCACTGTGACCCCAGGGACAGTGCCCCCTTCCCCACAGCCCACACCCACCAGGGGGTTGCTGGGGGTGTCTGGGGGTCTCCCCATTGCAGGGATGAAGGTGATGTGCACCCCACAGTGTAACAGCACAGCACTCCCTGCCTTGTTCACCACTGCTTGGAGAAGAGGCAGAAACCACCATGACCATGAAGCCCCTCATCCTGCACCCCTCCCACACCCCCCCCCAGGCTGTGCAGGGGGTTTTAAGCTGCAGAAGTCAGGATGCTGGGGGTAGGTGAGGGAGCAGCAGGAAAAACATGCCAGAAATATGAGGTGAGTGTATTTAGGGAGAGGGTGAAAGGGCTTCTGTCACCAGGTGGAGAATATGGTGTTGGGAAAACAGCACAGGGAGGGGGAGAGCTGTCTAGCTCTGGACTTGCCCTCTGGATCTGGAGCCTCCCTGCTGGGCTAGGTGGGGGCAGTGGGGCTGGAGCCTCCCTGCCGGGCTAGGTGGGGGCAGTGGGGCTGGAGCCTCCCTGCCGGGCTAGGTGGGGGCAGTGGGGCCGGAGCCTCCCTGCCGGGCTAGGTGGGGGCAGTGGGGCTGGAGCCTCCCTGCTGGGCTAGGTGGGGGCAGTGGGGCCGGAGCCTGCCGGCTGGGCTAGGTGGGGGCAGTGGGGCCGGAGCCTCCCTGCCGGGCTAGGTGGGGGCAGTGGGGCCGGAGCCTCCCTGCCGGGCTAGGTGGGGGCAGTGGGGCCGGAGCCTCCCTGCTGGGCTAGGTGGGGGCAGTGGGGCCGGAGCCTCCCTGCTGGGCTAGGTGGGGGCAGTGGGGCCGGAGCCTGCCGGCTGGGCTAGGTGGGGGCAGTGGGGCCGGAGCCTCCCTGCTGGGCTAGGTGGGGGCAGTGGGGCCGGAGCCTGCCGGCTGGGCTAGGTGGGGGCAGTGGGGCCGGAGCCTCCCTGCTGGGCTAGGTGGGGGCAGTGGGGCCGGAGCCTCCCTGCTGGGCTAGGTGGGGGCAGTGGGGCCGGAGCCTCCCTGCTGGGCTAGGTGGGGGCAGTGGGGCCGGAGCCTGCCGGCTGGGCTAGGTGGGGGCAGTGGGGCCGGAGCCTCCCTGCTGGGCTAGGTGGGGGCAGTGGGGCCGGAGCCTGCCGGCTGGGGGCAGTGGGGCTGCTGTGGCGCTTGGGGTGGGAGGTGGGTCGTGCTCATCCCCGGAGAGCACAGGGACAGGGAGCAGGATGGGTTTCATCAGAGCTGTTTTGCATCCTGTTTCCGGCAGCCGCCCGGCAGGGATCGCTTTTGGTGTGAAAACACAGCCAGGCCCGGATCCGGCCGGCGGCTCCCAGCCCCGGTCCCACCGGGGAGGAAGGTTTTCCATGAGATGGGCCTCTGCAAGGCCCCCGAGGCAGCGAGAGCATGCCAGGGTGGGGAGGAAAACGCCAGGAGCTTTCAGCGGGGGGTGGCCGGCAAAGTGACTTTCTCCGAGCGGGCACCGCTGGCTGCCGGCAGTGCCAGGCTGGCTGGAGATTCCCTGGCACGGGAAAAGGGGGGAGGGGGAAAGGGGAGGTAGGGGGGGGAATCTCATCCCTGACGGGCTCCTTCCTTCCCCCGTGCATGGCACCGTTCTGCCCCTCAACAGGGGAGGAAATAAACAAACAGACAAACAAAGATTGGGGGGGGGGGGGGGCGGGGAGGGTAAGAAGCCAAAACACAACCACCCCCAGCCCCGGAGAGGGGGCAGCTGCCTCCCCTCGGCCGAGGGGATGTGCCCTCGGCCAAGGTCAAACGGTGTTCGGGGATGGAGGGGGGCGGCAGCCGGGCCCCCTGGCGAAGCCCCAGCCTGGGGAGCCCCAAGTTGCAGCGCGATGCTCGCAGAGACAAACTATTTCCTGGCAGACATTTTAGCTCCGTGTTTACATTCGCCGGCTGCGTGCTCCTCCGGGCGCCCAGCAATATGGCTGGCAGGGGAGCTGACAGCTCCGCGGCCGCCGGGGGCTGCCGACCCCCGCCCGGGAAGGCAGGGCGAGGGGGGTCCTGCGCTCGGCGTAGAGGGGTTAGGGGGTAAAGGGGAGCGGGGGCGGTTGGTAGCTGCTGAGGCGGGGTTAAAGGTGAGTTTTGGGGACTCGGGGTGCTGGGGAGGGCATGCGAGGGGCGTGGGGGCGTCTGGGGGGGGGGTGCAGGAGGCACTTACCATCTGGGGGGGGTGGTGGCTGCTGGGAATGTTGGTCTCCTGGAAGAAGGCGCTCAGGGCCGTCTGTGGGGACAAGCCGTCAGCCCCGGCCCGCTCGACACAAAAGAGGAAGGCAAAGACGGCGCCCCCAGGCCCATCAGACGGCACCCTCCCCCTCGCCCCCGCTCCCCGTGGGACCACCCGGGAGGGAACGGCCATGGGCGCCCCCCACCCTCATCCCCCTCAGGCCTAAGGCCGAGGGAGCCTGGTGTTGCCCTTCCCCAGACCCACTCGGGATCGTGTCCCGCCCCCACGTAGGGACTCCCCACGGGTGTAGTTGTGGTACAGCCCACCCCCCCCTTGTTTACACGGGGTTCCCCCCGTGGGCTCCGCTGCCCCCAGCTTGGCGTGGGGAGGGCGCTGGGCCGCAGCTCGGGTTACGGCCCGGTATAAATAGACTGGGGGGAGATCGGAGCCGCTTCTCCCCCCTCCCCGAGTGGGTGCTGGAGGGAGGGTGCCCAGCGGCCTGGCCACGCGTGTCGGTGGGCCGCGGCTGGGCCGGTCTTCCCTTCCCTCCCCCCGCATCTTCCGCCCCGTGGATCTGCGGGCAGTGGAGTTGCAGAGTCTCCCGCTTTGAAGTGTCCCCTTTTTTCTGGGTGGGTGGAGTGTCCCGGTTGAGGCTGTCCCGGTTGAGGTGTTGGGGGGGATGTCTCGGTTTGGAGCGGAGGGCCCGGGCCCGTACCTCGAACTGCCAGTGGGCCGCCTGCAGCAGCTGCTTGGCCTGGTCGGCGGCGCAACCGGCCGCCAGCACGAACTGGTTGATCATCACCTGGTGCCGCAGCTCCTCCATGTTCACCGACATGGCGGGGGCGGCCCCGCCGAGCGCTGCCCGGAGCGCGCCCGACACCGACACCGACAGCGGGGGGGGGCGCGCAGGAACCGACACACGGCCAGGACCCTCCCCCTCCCCCTGATTGGCCAGCGCCGCACCGCCCGCCCCAACGGGCGTTCGCTTCGAATCTTCCAGCTGCCCCGGCGCCTCGCCCCGCCCCGCCGCCTCCCCATTGGTCAGAGCTTGTGTTTTGGCTACAGACGGCGCAGCTATTGGGCACTGAACCCCGGAGAAGGCGGGGCGACTGGGAGACGGAGCGGCGCGGCCGCTGATTGGGTCCGCTGAGAGGGTTTTTGGGTGACGTCACGTTCATTGAGGAGGTTCATTGAGGAGGCGAGGGATGGGGCGGGGCTTTGGCAGCTGCGGGCGCCCGGGGCGGGGAGCTGCGAGTCCCTGGGGTGTCCTCAACCCTCACCCCTAGCAGGGCTCTCCCTGCAGCCCTGAGGGAGGGACCCCAGCCTCAGGCGGGGGGCGGGAGAGGGGACCCGGCCTGAACTCAGCCCTGTGCCCCTGCCCGAGCAAGACTTGGGCTGGGAGGGCCCAGGCAAAGCCCCCAGGTATGGGGTGTTTTGGGGCAGGGACAGAGCCCACAGGTTTGGGGTGATTTGGGGCAGGGGGTGGAGGTAGGCAGGCAGAGCCCCTGGTTTGGGGGTCTTGAGGTGGGGGTTTTGGTAATGTTTGCAATCTTTGTGACTCCAGGCTTCAGCTCCAGCCTGCAAGAGCAAACAAGCTCCCCTAGTACAAGCTCCCCTAGTACATGTTCCCCTCCTCTGTTTGGGAATCAAGCAGGACTGGTGTGCAGCACTCATGGAAGGGTTTAAAGAGGGAAAAGTGACGTTTGAAACTCAAAGGAGTAAGATGTGGCAAATGGATGATACAGAAATAGACTGAACTGAGAAGAGGAGATGTGGATGTGGTGGTGGTGACCAGAGGGAATAAAGCACAGGAAGGGCGATCTGAAGCAGCATCTGCACCCAGTTACCCGCAGCAGCCGGTGTGTGAGGGCCAGCCTGGGGTTTCTGCGAGGTCCTGGTGGTCCCATGGAGGTGGGGTCTGGCAGGCAGCAGCAGATGGTGGTCCCCAGCCCAGTCCAATGGCAAAGTGGTGCCAGTGTGTGGTTTCCCTGGGCTGGGTGTCACCCCAGGGTGTTCACGGGGTCCCACTCACTGGGATGCAGCAGTGGATATGGAGGGTCTCGCTTGCCCAGCTGAGATTTTGGCAGCTTCATCCTTCTGGACCAAAACCAGCCCTAAGGTAAGTGGAAGAGTGAGAGCAGCAATCCCAGAAGCCAGGACCCCCAAACCCACCTGCTTCCTGCATTCAGCCTCTTCACACAGAGCTCCAGAGTGGGCTGGGGATCTCCTGCCTCCCAGAGACGCCCATCTGTGTGCACAGTGTGGCTCTGGGCTGGGTGAGTGAAGCTGTGAGCAACCAGCCTTGGGTAGTGCCTGCCTGTGAGCAGTGGCGTTCCACCGCACTGGGGTTCCACGGCAGGCTCATGCATGAAACCGGCATCCCAGGCTGTCATCAAGCACAGTGCTAGTGACATTTGGGAGAGCAGGCAGGACCTTCAACCCTCCAAAGTGACACTGTGCCTACCTGGCTGCCCAGCCACAGGGGTGCTGCAAACACCTTGGCTTTTCCCACTGCAGCAGCCAGCTGGTGGGAAAAAACCAAACCTTAGGGTGTAGGATTTGTCATCAGCCCTCTCTGCCTGAGATATTCTCCCACCCTCTCATAAGCCATACTGCTCTGCCACTCTGTTGCACCCTCCTGGCCAGGAGTTGCTCTGGGAGCCAGCCTGGGTGGCTAATGATGCATCATCCCTCATTAGGGCTCAGCACCCACTAATGAAGGGGCTATCTTCTCTCCAACTACTGTCACCCTGTACAGAGGTGAAAAGCCAACCAAGGAGTAGGTTGTTGGTTCTGCAGCATCTGCCAGTGACTGCTGGAGGAGCTGGGAGTGGACTGTGATTACTGGATATATAGAGGAACGTTTGCTGCTGTGGGAGGGCTGCTCACTCTCCTGTTTAACTTCCCAGCAAACCACTCTGCCCTCATGGGCCTCTGTTTCCCTCATGGCACAACAAGGCAGGAGCAGGATTCCCTTTCCCTGCAGGATGCAAGCACCAAATCCTACGTCAGGGCAGCAGGAGCGTGTCAGACCTGGGTCTTGCCCTGCAGCAGGTGTGTTTGGGGGTTAGACACTGCTTTTTCTGTATGCATTGCTTCCCTTCCACCCATGGCCCTGCCAGGTCAGGCCCAGCAGGGTTTCTCCTGGCTTTCCATGTGTTGGGTGCTGGCAGGAATGCAGGCAGGCAGGGCCTGGAAGGAAACCTGCCCTCGAAGCCACGTTGTCACCCGGCTCCCGCGCTCCACTGCGGCACTGTCCTACAAAATCCTCTGCTGCAGTAATCGCTGAACGAAAAAAAAGCCCCAGCCCACCCCACCCGGCGAGCAGGCAGGCAGCAGCTCTGCACGGAATGACTGCTGGGCTCTGGATCTGCACGGGGATAACTTTGAATTATTATCTGCACTAAAACCCTGCAGTCTGCTGTGCTCCGGTAATGAAATGTGCCGGCTGCCTCCGCCAGGCTCTCCATGCTCGCTGCCGGCGCTGGCTGGAGGGGGGCAGTGCGGCAGCTCGGCCCGCCCTGGGCTCCGTCTGGGAGAGGTCCATGCGCAGGAAGGGGATCCCCAGAATGGGCGCTGGGGGCGGCAGGGATCAGCCCCTGCGATCCTGTGGCTCCCAGCTGGGTTCTAGCGCTGAGAGATGGGGCAGATTCCTGGTGCTGATCCTCTTTGGCCAACGCTCCCCTTGGCACCCAGCCCAGGTGGGACATCCAGCAGCGTCCTGGTGTCACTGCCAGGGCTGAGGGTGCTGCTGTGACAACAGTGGGCTGACAAACGGGGTCCAAAGGAGGCCCTGGGCTCACCGTGCTGGTGGCTGCATTTTGGGTTGGCTTTTCTTAGCCACCCTTGGCAGAAGGCAAGGGAGGAGAGTGTGTCCCATTGCAGGGAGTCCCCGCGACGGCCTTTGCTGTCGCCGCTGGGTGGCCGGGGCCATCGGGTGGCAGCTCTGTCTCCCTGCACAGCTCCGCTTGGATATTTATAGCGCTCGTGTTATCAACTCAAATAAAAATCAGCTGATGCTCCGATAACTCGCTCTGCAGGACTAATTAGTCACCGGGGTCTCAAATTGAGCGGTCAAAGGGTGCATCCTTTACCCTCCTCCCCAAAGGGAAAACGTGAAGGTGCCCAGTGCCTCCCAGCAGCTTAGCTCGGGGGGAACTGGGGCAATCTGGAGGTGCGCTGGTGCGCACCGGAGCGGATAGACAGCTCCTTGCCTCCAGAGGCTGCTCCCAGCAAGCGCAGCTGCTCCTGGTGCGGAGCAGAGCCGGGAAGGCAGGATGGAGAAACTGGGGGTGTGCAGTGTGTGTAGGGCGGGGGGGGGGGGTGGGGGTGTTTGTTAATCTGACTCCTCCCTGCCGGCGCTGGGTTGCTGCCAGAGGGACTCAGCTATGTCTTCATCCCTCTGCTCCAGGTGATATGTTGGGAGAAGCCGAGGGCTTGGCCTTGTCCCAGGGGACACCCCAGCAGCTGGGGGGGGGTGGTGGTGGTGGGATGGGTACACAGGGACCATGCTATGAGGCAGCTTGTGGGGACCCAGAATGTTCCTGGGAGCCCCTGGGGTGGGGTTGCTGCTCAGTGTCGTCCAGCTGGTGGGGCTGGGGCAAGGGTGGGAAGAACGTGACACAGATGGGGATAATGGGGTGGGTGGGGGTCACTGGGATGTGTGACTCGGGGCTCAGATTAATGCTTCAGAGCGCAGGTGATGGTAAGGGGGACCAGTGGGGACAAGTGGGTGCCACAAGGGTGGTATTGGGGGGCACAAATGTGCTACGGGGGGACACCGGGGTAGGGTGATCCTGGGGACAAGGGCTGCGTCTTGTCCCCCAGCCCTGAGGCACCCCCAAGCCGTGCCGCGCCGTGCCGACCGGTGCCGCGGCGGGCGGTGCCGGGAGGGGCGGACCGAGGCGGTGCGGGGCGGGGAGGTCCGGCCCCGCATTGGCGCAGCCCCGGCGCTAGCGCGGGGGCGGTACCGGGCGCGGCGCAGACCGGAGGATGCTGCGGGCGGGGGCCGCCGCCAGCCCCGGTCCCGGAGCTGGTCCCGGTGCCGGGCGCGGGGACACCCCACCGCATCCCGCCCGCTGAGCCCCGGCCCGGCCATGGGGGCTCTGACCAGCCGGCAAAACGCAGGGGTGGAGGAAGTGGATGTCCCCGCGAATTCCGTCTACAGATATCCCCCGAAATCCGGTGAGCCCTCCGGGAAGGAGTTCCCGCATGCCGGGATGCTGGGTGGGGGAGACGGGGACCAGGAACGACCTTGCTCCAATCGGGAGCGTCCCTGCGCACCCCAAAGCAAACCTTGACCGCACACAGCCGGGGAGCGGCGGGGGGGAACATCCTAAAAATATAGCACCCTGGGTCTGTGTGGTGCGGCAGGGCTGGGGTCACCCCTGGGTACCCCCTCTGCGGCTGCCCTTTCTCCCGGTGCCCTCTCTCCGGGTGCCCCTTTGCCAACCAAACCCGGCACCCAAACTTGGCCGCGTTGATGTGACTTTATTGTTAACATTATTTGTATGACAATTCTTTGTACCCCTGCCGGGAGCGGCAGGCTGGGAAGCCTGCAGCTGGTCGCTCCGGTGCTGTCTGCTTGGGAAAAGCCCGAGTTTAAATTCCCGGGAGGATGAGGGAGGCTGGGGTGGGAGGGATTGGAGGGGATCCCTCCTTCCCAGGGCCCTGCCCCACAGCAGCACCCCAGCTTCTGCCGCAGGGAGACTTCTCCCCCTTCCCGAGCTCCTCGCCCTGCTCAAAGGTCGGTGGCGATGTGTTTCCTTTCCCGGCCCTGACTCAAACCTTGTGCATGACCTTGGAAAATCCGTCCCTCCCCTCCACGCCTCGCTCTGCCCTGCAAAGGGCCGGGATGGGGGGGTGGTGACGGGGGAGGGGGGGGCATATGGTGGTCACGGTGGGGAGAGGGGATGGAGCCCAGCCCTCGGGTGGGCAGCGGGTGAGAGCTGCAGCAATACCCCTGTGGGGTGATGCCCCAGGAGCACCGTGGGGTATTGCCACAGGATCCTTGCAGCACTGAATATTATTAATAGGCAACTATTTTGGTAGCTAATAGGATAAAGTAAACGCCTGGATCGTTAGTGCTGTGACAAATTACTTGCTAATTACAAATAAAGACCTCCTTAGGAAGAATTACAGCCAGCACAAACCCTGCTCTTGCCCCGAGGAGCTGTGCTTGGCTTTATTCTGTTGATTTTAACCTAAAGTCCGTGGCACCTCTGTGGTGGTGGCAACCTGGGGCACTGCAGGGTGGGGGTGACTGGTCCTTGGCAGCCTGTCCTCCTGCAGGGCTCCCCCCTGCTCCCCCCTTTCACAGGGTTTCAAGGCCTTTGTCACCTTGATGCCAGCTGAAGCTGGACTGCCTCGTCCATGGGTTTGTGCTCTGCAGGGGCTGCAGTGCTGTGCAGCGAGGGATTTTTGTCTTGCAATCGCTTCTTGTTTAGGGGCCTTTGAAATAGCTGGGCACAAAGAGGTGCCAGTCCTGTGCCCTGCTCTGCAGAAGCAAGTGCACCCAGCTGAGCAATTCCAAACTCAGCTGGCAGGGGACTCCAGGCTGATGCTTTACTCCAGCTTTCAGGGAGAATTTGAGGGGGGGGTTGGGTGCACTCGGCTGGGCTGGTCCCACCAGCATGGCCTGGGCAGAGCTGGAGGGGACGGTGCTGGTGCTGCCCTTAGGGAGAGGGGCAGGAGGTACCCAGGTGACACAGCCATCTGTACTGGGATGAGGGCAGGCTGGTGAGTGTGGGAGATTATGGCTGGTTTACTTTTAATCCAAGAGGGGATTTGCCTTCAGTGCTGCCAGCAGAGGAGGAATGACGTGCTGGGCAGCAGAGCTGATTCCTCCGTGGCAGCAGCACTTCTCTCTCCTTCAATGCCTCCCGGAAACAGCCTCTGGCTTTGGAAACGTGGCTCTGGGAGGCTCTTGTGGGACCTTGGGGCATTTCCCTCTCTCTGCAGATGTGGCTCTGGCTGTTTGGCTGCAGGCTCACTCGGGATGGCCATTGCAGCCTGTGGGGGTAGGACAGCCCCTTCAGATGTTCTGAAGGAACATCTCCCCTTCCCTCCCTGGGGTCCCACCCGCTCCAGGCAGGGTGTGAATGGGATTAGTTAAACCAGGCTTTGAAGCACAGGCTGGGATTTACTTCAGTGGCTCTGATCTCATGCTGGCAAAGGCAATGGGAAGGAGAGCAAGTGGGGGCTGGTTTTGGACCCCACTGCCTGGCTAGTGGGATGGCTGTCGGAGCAAGCCCCCAACTTCCAGCCCCTGTCCCCGGCTGAATCTGGTACCCAGCTCCCCTGGAGCACACAGCAGGGGCGACTAGGAGCGGAGCCCTGTTTGGAAACAGGAGCAAAGGGTTTAACCAGATGGTGACAGCTGCAGTCCTGGGGGCACAACCCCACAGTGATGGCACTGCTGTGGCACAGAGAGCAGGCCAGGGGGCTGCTGGGGTGGCAGCAGGCGAAGGCTGACGCAGCAGCACCATCATGACTGGGGCTTGGCTTAGCCTCTGGCTGGCTCTGGCTGTCTGCTGTAGAGCACAGAATTAAATAAGCTGCAGAGTGCCAGCTCACCAGGCAGGACACCCCCAGGGCAGAGGCACCCAGTGCCTTGCAACCAGCTGAGGCTTGTCCCAGACAGTGCCACACCCATTGCAGCACCATGTGCCAGCACCCACTGCCATGGGGTGTCCCTGTGCCAGCACCATGCCATGGCCACCCGGTGGGATGACCTCAGGCTGTACAAAACCCATGGTGTCCCTCTCTGGGAGCATGTGGATGGGCTGAGAATGATCTGCTTTAGAGAGCAGGGCTCTGATGCTGCCAAAACATCCAGGCTCTGACACTTGAAAGCCAGAGACTGCATTGCCAGAGCTGAGCCAGGCCCCAGCCAGACAGTGATGTCTTAGGAGATGATGCAGAACATGTGCCAGAGCCATGTGCATGGCCACAGCACACACTAGGATTTGTGCCCCTAGGGTCATTGCCCATCTCAGGATATTTGTGCAAGGTGGCATCCCTGGCACTCATGGAGAAAAGGAGCTGACAGCATCATGAGCACTGGCTGGTGCTGGATATGTCCCATGTGCAGGACACAGTTTGCCAGCATCCTCAGGCAGTTTTGGGTTGTTCCTCCTCTGCAGCAGCAGCTCTGCTCAGCCTTCCCACTCTCTTGCCAGGCCTCTGAAGTTTAAGATCTCATTAATCCCAGCTTTCCCTCAGGGATGTGACCATCCTTGCTGGGAACTCCTTCCCTGGCAGTAGGTGTTAGGTTAGCCTACAATAAGGTGGCTGTGGCTGGAAAGGTGCTTTCCTCCTCTGTCACCCAGCTATGCCCATGGGGTCAACAGCACTCAGTTGGTCTGGCACACTCCTGCCAGTGCCCTGGGCTTTGCCATGCTGGTGCTTCCCTGGCAGAGCCCAGCACAACTCAAGGCCCTTCTTTAATGGGAAGGGAGGCCCTTCTCCGGGAGGGTGAACAGATACAGTGCTGCCTGTTGCAAAGGGGAAGCTGAAGCCCCTGGGCTGTGCACAGGTTGCCTTGGGAGCCTGCAGCACCCAAGGGTGCTCCCAACCTTCAGCAGGGAGACAGGCTGACAGCAGCGTGGTCCTAGCCTGCTCTACCCATCCTATGAAACCCACAGCAGCCACCAAACTGCAACTGGAGCCACTGCACAGAGCCTGTGCTCTATCTTTTTTTCCCATGTGCTGGGGGCAGCATTTCTGCAGGTTTAAAGACCACTTTTTACCTGCTTCTTGCCCCAAGTTGGTGCCAGGCAGGAAAAGCTCTGGGTGGCCCCATTCTTCCTGAGCTGTGCTGCTGCAGGCAGCTCTGAAGGCACTTTGGGCTGGGTTTTTTTTCCCCCTAACGTGGCCACGTCCTTCGCTGGGGAGCTGCCTATAAATTATGTACATGGAAAATGGGACCAGAAAGCAGCAGGCATCAATAATTGATGGTCGACGTTTGCTAACGGGCACGCAGCATCCGGGCATCCCTGCGCGGCAGGGCCAGCCCCGGGGCTCTGCAGCCCTGCTCAGCCCTCCTGCCCGGCTCTTAGCTCCCTGCTCCTCCCCTCCCCTCCCCGCTCTGAGCTTTGGGCTTTAAATGCAGCGTTAAGGGCTGATCGGGCCCCGGACGGTCGCTGCAGCTGCAGGGAGGTAACTGCGAGCTCTGACTTGAGTCTCCGCAAGCAGAGCTGCGGCTCAGGCTTGAGCTGCTTTTATCTGCAGATCCCAAGGGTTTGGTTTCAGGCTGTCCCCAAAGGGTTGTGGATGACTCTGTGCTGGTGGCTTTAGGGTTTTAACACGCTGGACCCAGTCACTGTTGCCAACAGGACACAGGGTGCAGTGTCCACCGTCCATCTGGAGCCTCTCCTGACTCCTGGTGCTTCTGTTCACCCCAGGCCACCCCTGGCATTTGCCTCTCCTTCCCCTTCACTTTCCCACCTCCAGAAGTCCTGATCTTCTTGCCCCCAGATCTCACAGACAAGGAGCAGGCACCATTCAGCTCCTGTCTGGGCTGGGAGGAAAATCTTGTAGTTGGGAGGAGCCTGACCGGGGGGCTGCTCCTGGACTTGGAGGTGGGACCTGCCAATGTTCCCGGCAAGGGAAGAAGGGACACTGGTGATTGCCTGGTGCTCATCAGGGAAACATGGAGCAATTTCTGGATGGGTTGCTGCTCTTCCAAAGTGTTTGCAGCCTCCCCACATCTTCCCTTCTGCCCTTCCTAGGGAAGGCTGCAGGCTGAGAACTGTCAGGACTCAGTTCAGTTGTGCCTTGCCTACCTTCCCAGGAGCAGCTGCAGCACGTCTGGGCAGGTGTCTGTCTGTGGACACAGTGCTGTGAGTGGCACACAGGGTCCATGGCACAGGACTTTGGGCAGGAGCAGCCCTGCCTGTCCTGAGGGCTGTGTGCCTGGTCCATGCTGCCCCTTCCCAGCAGCGTCCTGGGGGGTGCAGGAGCCAGCTGGGAATTCTCTGGTGTTCATGCACCATAAACGATCAGCACTGCTCTCCTGCTCTGCCACCCTGGGAGCCATCTCCCCTTCCTGCTCACAGAGGATTTGGCCACCCCCTGCCAGCGTGGAGATGGCTGAAGGTCAGGGTGACCTTGGGTGGCTCAGGCTGGGCTGCAGCTCGCAGGGATTTTTCAGGCAGGAAATAGGGAGCAGGCAAAAGGCGATGCAGCTGGAGCCCCGAGGTGTGAGTCTGCTCCTGTTAAATCCCACTGGGTGGAGCAGCAGCCATGGGGCTGGACACCTGCAGCAGCCTCTCCCCGTGCCAGCTGTCTCTGCCCAGGCCATGGTGGTGGCCGGGCAGGACCAGGGCTGTGGGCGTGAAACGGAGGGGACAAGGCAGGCAGACAGAAGGCAGCCAGGAAGGGTCAGTTCTTGGCCAGCTCCTCCTTTGTCTCTGCTTGCTTGGGGGCTGGCAGGGTGTGAGCTCAACCTGAAAGGCTCCCAGCAAGGTGACCCTGGGGACAAAGCCACCTCTAAGCCATCGATCCGGTGGCTCCGTGCCGCTCCACCACCCGCTCGCAGCCTGCCCTCCCCCTCCCCCAGCTCAGGCAGTCTCTGTTTTCTTTCCAGGGAGCTACTTTGCCAACCACTTCATCATGGGCGGTGAGAAGTTCGACTCCACACACCCTGAGGGTTACCTCTTCGGCGAGAACAGCGACCTCAACTTCCTGGGGAACCGGCCCGTGGTGGTGGGCACTGGGGGGAGCGGGGCTGCAGGGGACGTGGGGCTCAGGGATGGATCTGAGTCCCAGGCATGCCCCTTCCCAAAGCGGAGGCTGAGCAGAGGCTTTGTGTTGCTACAGCTCCCTGAAGGGAGGCTGGAGTGAGGTGGGGGTTGGTCTCATCTCCCTGGTGACAAGTGACAGGATGAGAGGAAATGGCCTCAAGTTGTGCCAGGGGAGGTTTGGGTTGGATGTTAGGAGAAAAATCTGTGTTGAAAGAGTGGTCAGGCACTGGAGCAGGCTGCCCAGGGAGGTGGTGGAGTCACCATCCCTGGAGGGGTTCAAAGCATGTGTAGACACTGCCCACTGGGCCATGGTTTAATGGCCATGGTGGAGGTAGGTCAGTGGTTGGACTCAATGATCCCAAAGGTCTCTTCTTTCAACCAAAACCATTCTGTGTGTCATGGGGTATAAAAGGGTTGTGGTATAAGGCTGCTGGCTGTCACCCCCCAAGGCCAGAGCAAGCCAAGCACACCTATGATAGTCTGAGTAGTTTCTCTGCTGTCTTATGTTAGAGTTGACTGCTTGCTGCAACCTGTCCCCCACTGGGGACCAGCCTGGGTCTCAGTGTTACAGTATCACCAAGGTTGGAAGAGACCTCAAAGAGCATCAAGTCCAACCTATCACCACAGACCTCATGACTAAACCATGGCACCAAGTGCCACATCCAGTCCCCTCTTGAACACCTCCAGGGATGGTGACTCCACCACCTCCCTGGGCAGCACATTCCAATGGTGAATGACTCTCTCAGTGAAGAACTTTCTCCTCACCTCGAGCCTAAACTTCCCCTGGTGCAGCCTGAGACTGTGTTGTTGCTGCATCTCTCACCTCACAGCCAAACTTGGGCTGTAAGAGGTGGTTGGGAAGGAGCTGGGTGACTGTGTGAGGGCTGATTTGGGTGCTGCTGGCCATCAGACCTGCACTTACCTCCTGCCCTGCAAAGGCTGCTCACAAACCCACCAGCTAAAAACATCAGGTGGTGATGGAGATGGTCTGGGGTGATGGGCTGAGCTAGCCCAAGTGCTCCTCCCTTGCTCCTTCTCTGAGAGCTGCTTTGCCTCTTGCCATCTCCCAGCCCAGTGAGGAGCTATCTCCAAGCCCAGATGGAATGGGATGGAGACCATGCTGGGAGCAGTGCTGGTATGGGGCAGAGTAGCTTGGACAGCAGCAGGCAAAATTACTCCCCAAAGTGTTGGAAAAAAGAGGGGAGTTGGTGAGGGCTGTGTGCAACCCAGATGGGGGCCAGGAAGTAAGGCACCAAAGTTTTTCAGTTGAAACTGGGCCAGTTTATTCCACTGAGCTGAGATGGACTTGCTTGGTGCTAACAGCTCAGCTCTCCAATGCCACCTGCTTGGTGTTGGGCTGGTGAGGCTGCTGCCCTCCCAGTTTGTGTTTCCTGCTTGAATTGGCTCCAGCAGCATTTTGGCAGCACAGTCTGGTCCTTCAGCAGGGAACTGCCCTGGCCTGCACCTGGCTAGCCCTGCCCAGCCATCCTGGGCTGTGCCAGAGTGGGGATCCTAGCAGAGCTAAGGGCCAGGAGCAGCCCCAGAGCTTGTGAACCTTGGGTGGGCAAAGCCAGTGCCTTTCCCTGCATCTTCTGTGCTCCCCCAGAAAGTGAAAAGCCATCGCTGGGGTTCTGCCTCCAGCAGTGAGAGCTCACAAGACCTCCTGATTCCAGTAAAAGCTTCTAAACTGCCCAGCAAGCAGTTCCCATCAGAGCTCTGGCAGCAGAAGCAGCAGGGAAGGGAAGGAACAGCTTGGGAACTGCGGAGTGCAGCATGGCAAACCAAACTGCACTGCTGGGCTCTGGGCTGCAGAGCTGTGAGCAAGGCCCCAGCTCCCTGGGGAGCAGGAGCTGGTGTGGGGTTGGGTCAGGCCAGTTTTGGGGGGCTCAGGGAGGGGTCAGGGAGGACTCCTGTTGTTCATGGCCCAAGCTGGTGCCAAGGCACCACTTGGGCATCCCTGATGCTACCTCCAAGACCTGTCCTGATGCTGCTTGGCTGCAATGGTTTGACGTTTTTGGCACGTGGGGAGAGCTCTGGCTGGGCTGGGAAGGTTGGGAATGGGCAGTGATGCTTGGTGGAGGATTTATTTTGGGTTCTCAGGGTGCTGAGGGCCAGGAGCTCTTGGAAGACTGTGTCCCAAGTCCTTTCTGAGCCAAGTGCCTGGGCTGAGCTACATGCAAAGCACCCAGAGGCTGTGCAGACTCTCCCCTCCACGGATACGGGATAATCTGGAATTTCCAGCTTGGGACTGGCTCCCAAGGGGCTGGGAAGGGTGGTGCAGGTTTAAGTAGTTGGCCACCGTGCTGGAACAGCTCTGCAGGGGCCAAGGAGCCAAGAAGCTGCTTGGGGCACCTGGAGAACGTGAGGTGTTCCGGGGAAGCCAAGGGCTGTTGGGTTGTGCCACCTGGATTCCCTGCCCTTGCAAACCTGCCTGGGTCTGCTTGTAGGGGAGGGAAAAAAAACCACAAGAAAGACTTTTTGAGGTTTGGGGGTTTTTTTGGGGTGAGTTTGGGGTTTTTTTGGGGGGTGGGGGTGGGGTTTTTTTGTATTCACAGGTTTTATTTCACTTTAGCAGCAGCAGCCAGCCTGGACTAAATGTCACTGCAGATGCATGGCTAATGGTGGCAGGGAAGGGTTGCTTTGTTTGTTTGTTTGTTTTCTGTCGATTTTCAACTCGATTTAAACTGAGGGGCTGCCCAAAGTCCTTCGAACAGCTCCTTTCTGATGTGCAAATCCGGCTTGCAAAGTTTCATTCAAAAAGAAAACCCAACAAACCCCAAAACCCCTCCCCTGCAAAGGGCCCAGCCGTGGGTGTGAAAAGAGCCCAACCGAGACGGCAAAGCTGTTTCTGCAGCAAGACATTTGCCTGCGGTGCTTCCCCCCAGCTCAGCCCCAACGGCCCCCGGGGCTGCCCCCAGGGCCCCCAGGTGTCCCTTTCCTCCTCTGCCATCCCACCCAGCCCTGGGTGTTGCTGGGGTCCCGCTGGGGTGAGCTCTGCTGCTCAGCACAGCCTGGTTTGGGTATGGCTCGGCCGGGCAAGGCGCAAGTGAGCCAGGCTGGATTGCTCCGTTAATTTGGACGGCAGAGGATGTGGCGCAGTGTGGCATGTCGTGACATAGCATGGGGTGTGCCGTGACACGGCTCAGCTCCAGCCCGGAGGTCTTTTCTGGCTTGCTTTCTTTCCAGCTGCAAGGGATGATTCTGCAGGTGCCAGCTTAGTGCTGCTGGTTAAACAGCTTATTAACAGCAGATTAATGACTCAGCTGCCCTTTTCTGCTCCCGGGGAAGAGGGACTGGGAAGCAATTCCAAGGTGGATTCATCTTCAGAATCCCCCAGCCGTGCTGGCTGACCGAGGCTTTGGGCACAGGGGAGGTGTTGGAGGCTTTGAGCACAGGGGGAAGTTACAATGGTTTTAGGGGCAAGGAAGGTGGTGATGGCTTTGGGGGGCAAGGAAGGTGGTGATGGCTCTGGGGGGCAAGGAAGGTGGTGGTGACTTTCCACCTGAGGGTGCCAGGGACATGAGAAATGGGCACCTGGCTCCCCACAGGGCATCCCCCAGGGCCATCTGCAGTTCAATCTTGTCCCCTCAGTAGCAAGGTGCAGCAAGTGCCTCTCCATCCCTAATTCCCCCCAGTTCCTCCCCTAGGAACAGGGGGGACAAAGGGACCCAGGCAACCTCTTCCTTCTCCCAAGCCCTTTGGCTCTTGTGAGCTGTGGATGCTCAGCACCCATCTGGAGACAGGGCCCAGGGCCCAGCTCCCTGCATTATATAGGGTGTCAGGTTGAGCGCAGGTCACTGGGGCTCTGGGGACAAAGTCTGTGGCCACCATAACCCCCCTGCATGCGTCTGCCTTCACTGGTGTCTCTCTCGTCCTAGTTCCCTTACGCTGCTCCACCTCCTCAGGAACCTGTGAAGACCCTCAGGAGCTTAATCAACATCCGCAAGGACACCCTGCGCCTCGTCAAGTGAGTCCTGGGGGCAGAAGATGGGGCCAGGCCCCCCATGGCTGTGAGCCAGAGCGAGGGAAGGGTCGGGCCGGTTGCTCCCAGGGGATGCTGAGCACAGGGATCCTGTTGCCTTGGCGTGGGTGGAGAGAGAGGGGCCGAGCCGCTGCTGTCCAGATGTGCCCCTGCCGGCGTGCTGGCACCGCCTGCGCCGGCTCCACTGCGGCATTTAAGGAGCTTAGAGCTGCCTTTGAAGTGCTTTGGATTTTTCTTCCTCCCCCACCTTCCAAAGGCTTTGCTGGAGGGAGGCTGGGGATGGTGGCTGGGCTGGGATATTTGGGCTTAGGCTGAAATCTGCCTGCAGCACTTGCCAGGCTGCAGACATGACCTTGAGCCTGCCAGGCGCTCCTGCCATGCCTCAGTGTCCCCTGGAGGTGGGGACAGCCCTTTCGGGGGCCATGGGTGCCGAGAGGAACCTCGCACTGCGGGAGCTGCCTCTGCTGGGGGATGGTCTTGGGACGCCTCAAGCTGTCCCTGAGGGCTGCTGATCTCCCAGACCTTCCATGCTCACCAGGTGCTCAGAGGAGGTGAAGACCCCGGGGGAAGAGGTCAGCAAAGCCAAGGTGCACTACAACGTGGAGTTCACCTTCGACACGGACGCCCGCGTGGCCATAACCATCTACTACCAAGCCACCGAGGAGTTCCACAATGGGGTGGCAAGGTGAGGAGCCCCTGCCTGCCCTGTGTCCCTCCAAGCCTGGTCTGTCCCACTGGCCAGGGTGTGGGGCCTCCGCTGCTGGACATGGAAATTCTCTTCCCCGAAGCCTCTCCTCAGGGCACGAGGCAGCTGCTGGTGGAACTGAGGATGGAGGAGGCTTCCTCCCCAAAGCACCACCACCAAGACCCTACCAGTCCCCACCACTGCCTTTCCCCATCCTATCCTGCTCCCTCTTAATTGCCTCCAGGTCAGAGCAGAGACCAGAAGAAACCATTGCCCCTCCTGGTCCCTACCAGGTTGCCTGTGAGGTTGTCCCTGTCACCTCGTGTCCCACCTTGGCTGCCCCGGGGTTATTATTGCCCTTTAAAGGACTTCTTGCTTTAGCCCCAAGAGCCATCCAGGAGGAGAGGGGAGGAGTGACCTCTTCTCTCCCAAGCCATGAGGCAGGGGGTCCAGGAGGAGCATGGGGACACCCTGACTCTGTCCTCTCTCCACGGGACAGCTACTTTCCCAGGGACAACAGCCTGCAGTCGGAGACAGTGCACTACAAGCGGGGGGTGTGCCAGCAGTTCTGTGTGCCCTCCCACACCGTCGACCCCTCCGAATGGAGCGAGGAGGAGGTGGGTCCCAGGCATCAGCCCTGGAGCTGGGAACAGTTAGGGATGTGGGATGAAGCCTGCACAGTTGCTCTGTCTCACCAAGCCTCTCCTCCTGTCTCTCTCCAGCTGGGCTTTGACATGGACCGGGAGGTGTACCCCATGGTGGTGCAAGCTGTGGTGGATGAAGGAGAGGGTGAGGAGGGGGTTCCTCGCTGGGTTGGGCTGGCCTAGTTCTTGGCACCAACCAGGCAGAGCCGTCTGCTGCTTCCTGCTGCCCATCCCCTGAGCCCTGCCCATCCTTTTGTGTCTTGCAGAGCACATCGGGCACTGCCACGTGCTGCTGGCCACCTTTGAGAAGGTAAGTGCCAGCCTGGGGCTGTCCTTCCCCCTCCTGCCCCCTCACCCACGGGGTGCAAGAGCCTGCAGCAACCCCATGGGGCTCAGGATGGTGCTGCTGGGCTGGAGTTATTTTGGGGCTGCTCCTGAAATTCTGGGACTATCCCCTACTTTTCAGCACCTGCTTTTGAGGTGTTTGGTCTCACCACCACCTTCCTTGCTCCAGCAAGTCTCCAGCCTTATGTTGTGTGCACATCCCGCACCTGCCTGGTTCTGGGGTGTTGGGGATCAGCCAAAATTGCTGACATAGGGGCTGTGGGAGTGAGGTGGCAGTGGTGACAGCTCCAGGGTGGGTGGCTCAAGCATGGCAGACCCTGGGCTGCTCAGCCATGGAGCCCACCTGTGTGCTCTTCTCCCTCCAGCACAGTGATGGCACCTTCTGTGTGAAGCCCCTCAAGCAGAAGCAAGTGGTGAGTGTCTGGGTGTCCCTGAGGCAGTGGCAGCTGCTGCCCTGCACATGCCAGGGGAGGGTGGTGAGAGGCTGTTGGTCAGCAGCAGCAAACCTCTGTGCCCCTGTCCTGCCTCTGCCTCCTGGGGAGCTTCTTGAGGGCAGTTTTGAGTGCATCGATGCAAGGAGGCACTGTGGACACTGGGGCAAGGAGTGGGCTGGGAGCCACAACAACTGAGGGGGGATGTCTCTGCTCCTCACCCCTTCCCCATGGGGCTGCAGGTGGATGGTGTGAGCTACCTTCTACAGGAGATCTATGGCATCGAGAACAAGTACAACACGCAGGACTCCAAGGTATCTGCTTCCATCTCCCAGGCCTTCCCTCAGCCCCTTGCCCCTTCCCCTACCCAGCACAGGCCTGGCCACTAAAAAATGTCCAAGACAAGAGTCTGCAGCACGACAGAGAGCTGCCAGGGGCATGCATGGATTTGGAGGGGACTTTGCTTTGGCATCAAAGCTGCCAGAGACAGAAAGATGAATAATTGAGCCTTTCCCTCTGCAACAATCCTTTGTGGTCCCCTGGGATGGATCTTGCTGGCTTGGGAGGGGGTCAGAGGCTGGAAGCATGGGACATGCCTCCCTCAGCTCTGTATATCACAGGCTCACAGGATATTAGAGGTTGAAAGGGACCTCAGGAGATGGAGTCCAACCCCCCTGCCAGAGCAGGACCATAGAATCCAGCACAGGTCACACAGGAACACATCCAGATGGGTCTGGAAAGTCTCCAGAGAAGGAGACTCCACAACCTCTCTGGGCAGCCTGTTCCAGTGCTCTGTGACCCTCACAGAGAAGAAGTTTCTCCTCATGTTGAGGTGGAACCTCCTGTGCTGGGGTTTATATCCACTGCCCCTTGTGCTATCACAGGCTGCAACTGGGCAGAGCCTGGCCCCTGCCTCCTGACCCCCAGTAAGAGCTGGGTGATGGATGCATCCCTCCGGAGGGTGCCTGGTGCCACCCTCTCCTAGGGATAAGGTCCTGGGGGGAAGTATTTCAAGAGCAGGCAGCCCAGGGGCGCAGGCAGCCCAGGGGCACAGGCAGGACCCCGCGGGGCGCCCAGCTGGGATTTTAGGGCACTCACCCTCGCGCCACGTGGGGGGCTGGGGTCCTCCGAGGCTGAGCAGCTCCCCCGTGTGCCCCGGGGTCAGGTGGCCGAGGACGAGGTGAGCGACAACAGCGCGGAGTGCGTGGTGTGCCTGTCGGACGTGCGCGACACCCTGATCCTGCCCTGCCGCCACCTCTGCCTCTGCAGCACTTGCGCCGACACCCTGCGCTACCAGGCCAACAACTGCCCCATCTGCAGGCTGCGTGAGGACCGGCACCGCCTCACCCCGGGGGGAGGGGGCTGGCACCCCGGCGAGGGTGGATGGCATCTCCGGGAGGGGGCTGGCACCTCAAGGAGGGTGGATGGCATCTCCGGGAGGGGGCTGGCACCTCAAGGAGGGTGGATGGCATCGCCGGGAGGGGGCTGGCACCTCAAGGAGGGTGGATGGCATCTCCGGGAGGGGGCTGGCACCTCAAGGAGGGTGGATGGCATCTCCAGGAGGAGGCTGGCACCCCTGCGAGGGTGGATGGCATCTCCGGGAGGGGGCTGGCACCGCTGCGAGGGTGGATGGCATCTCCAGGAGGGGGCTGGCACCTCTAGGAGGGTGGGTGGCATCTCTAAAGGGGTGACTGGCATCTCTGGGAGAGAGCTGGCATTGCTAAGGGAGTGACTGAAATCTCTAGGCAAGGGCTGGCATCTCCTCGGGTGTTTGGGTGCCTCCAGCCCCAGGTGCAAGGGAGCAGGGTGGTGTTTTATGGGTTCACGTCTCCATTTGGCGCCCAGTTTTCACCCCTTTCTTTCCTCCCTCCCTTCCCCACCCCTGCTACCGCAGCTTTCCGAGCCTTGCTTCAAATCCGAGCCATGAGGAAGAAGCTGGGACCCCTCTCACCCACCAGCTTCAACCCCATCATCGCCTCGCAGACCTCCGACTCCGAGGAGCATTCGGTGGGTTGGGCCAGGGAGGTGTGGGGCGGGGGGAGGAGCTGCCCGGGCCGGGGCCGGGGCCGGGGGGGATTTAGTTGATGCCAATTCACCTTGCTAAAGAAATGCAAGTTTGGCTCTGCAAACAAGAGGGCTTTCAGCTGGGTGGAGAGATGGTGGATTTGGGGCTTTCCTTTGCACAGGTAGTTTGTTCTCTGGGGTTCGACTTCTTCCCGGGGCGTCCCGGTCCCCTTGGGAGCAGAGGTGGGAATGGGGGACAAGGAAACGGTCTGGGAGTGACCTGTCTCACCCTGTTTCTCCCCAGTCCTCGGAGAACATCCCCCCAGGTTATGAGGTGGTGTCGCTGCTGGAGGCCCTCAACGGGCCGCTGACGCCCTCCCCGGCTGCCCTGCCCCTGCGAGCGCTGGGGGATCCTCCCCCGGGAGCAGGGACCCTACCCTCCTACGGCAGCGAGGGTCCCCTGCCCCCCCTGAGGGCCCTCTCACCCCTCGAGCGTCTCCCCGACTGTGGTCCTCCGGGGCTCAAGCTGAAGAAGAGCCTCTCCAAGTGAGTCCTGGGATGGGCACGGGGGTTCATGGAGGGCTGGAGCCTGTGGGCAGGGTTGAAACTCTCTGCTTTGCACCCTCTGGGCAGGTCTGTCTCACAGAACTCCTCCATCCTGCCCGAAGAGGAGGACGAGAAGTCCTGCACTGAGTCGGAGCTGAGGGTCTCCAGGAGGAGATCCCCTGGGCGGTGTGAGGAGGTGAGCACTCTGAAACGTGCTGCTGAGGAGCTGAGGGGGCACAACGTCGCAGGGAGGCATGGGACCAGAGGGTCTGGCTGGTGTTTGCCCCTCCTTGGCTCTTCCTCCATCCATAAGGACACCCAGGGGAGGTGGATTCATCCCATGCATCCCTCCCCTTGGCTCTCCTTCCAGGAATGTGGTGCGACACCAGAGAGTGAAAACCTCACCCTGTCGTCCTCGGGAGCCATCGACCAGTCCTCGTGCACTGGGACTCCTCTCTCCTCCACCATCTCATCCCCAGAAGGTAGAACATGGTGGGGCTTGCTGGCCTTGGCAAGGCAGGAGAGCAGGGCTAGCTCTTGTCTTTGTCTTGTGGCAGAGGGGGTGGTGAGTGGCTTGGCATGGCCCCTTCCTGCTCTGCCATGGATGCTGCATGAAGACTCCGGGTGTCACTTCTGCTTTGTCACCCAGAGACCTGGAGGGGGGGGGGTGTGTGTGTGTGAAGGCACTGGCTGCCTCTGCTTCCTCACCCCATACACCCAGAGATGGCAGCATGAGGGCACCAAGCAGCCCTGTTTCATCACCCCACAGACCTGGTGATGAGAGCATGGGGGCAACAACTGGCCTCTGCCTCATCACCCCACCGACCCAGAGATGGAGTCTGCTGGCAGCTTTCCCCCCAGCACACCTCCATGGCATGTGGCTGGTCCTTGCTCTGTGCCCTGCCCCTGCTCCTTAGCTCCTCTGTCCATCAGCTGGTGCTGGGGGAGGGCGACTGGCCCCGGTGGGCTGGGGGGGGTCCAGCAGCCCTGCTCAGCCCCTGCTCTCCCCCAGAGCCCGTCAGCAGCAGCCTGGCTCAGTCCGTCATGTCCATGGCCTCCTCCCAGAGCCAGCACTCCCAGCTCAGCACTGACACCGTCTCCTCCATGTCTGGCTCCTACGTGGCTCCTGGCACAGAGGAGGAGGAGGAAGGGGACATGCTCCCTTCACCTGTGGCTGCCAGTGCTACAGCCTCTGATGGAGAGGTAGGGACTGGGGGTGTTGGTGATGGTGGCCCCTGGACTGTGGCTGCTGCTCCAAACCCGCTGGCACCGCTCTGTGTTGGTTTGATTTCCCTTCCCTCTTTCCCACCTCCCTGCAGTCGACACCTGTGGAGTCCCCAGACCTGAACTTTGTCAGCATCTCGGCGGAGGAGCGCGACGCAGAGGTACCCATCCCCACCCCACAGGGCTGCCACACCTGCTGCCCCCCAGCCTGGCAGGGGCACCCCTCTTGTGACCAGCTCCAGGTGCCTGGAGGGAACCAGCACCACATTCCCCCATGGCTGGGCTGGGAAGAGGCTGCCCAGGCATCCATGTCCCTGTGGGGCTGCCCTGGGGACCGATGGGGTGGTGAGGATGTGCCCTATCCAGGATCCACTTCCTGGTCCATGGACACCCCCTGGGGCTACGGACATTGTCCTAAAGGGATGTGGGAGCAGCTCCTGGCACGGTGCTGGGGTGCTAACCCTGGCTGCCTCTCACCTGTGCCACAGGGCAACGACGTGCTGGAGGATGAGGACGCCTCTCCCACGCAGGAAGACGGTAAAAGGCCCCAGGCTGTCGCTGTCCCCTCGCTCTCAGTTTGGTGTCACTGGTGGGCAGCTGAGCCAGTGACAGATGCTGTGCTGTCCCCAGCTCCCCTGCCTGCCAGCTGCTCTCAGGGAGAGCTCTGGGTGACTCTGTGGTCACTGGGGTTAGGAAAGCATCTGTCACAGTGGGGTCATCCATGGGAGGGTTGAACAGCAGTGGGTGGGGGGACACCAGCCACGGGGACCCCAGTGAGTGGGGAGCAGAGCCAGCAGTGGCTGGTGTGCAGGTCCTGATGGTGTTTCCAATGGGTCGAGTATGAAAGAGGCTCTTCTCTGGCTTCCCTCTCACCATGAAGGTCTCTCCTTGAGTCTGTGAAAGTCTCTCCCTTAGGCACTCCTGTCTGGGCTGGTTCCCATGTGAAGGGGCTGCCAAACTCTTCCCTTTGGGATACTTCCCTCAACTGTTGTGGGCCCTCTTCAATGTGCTTTCCCGAGCCAGCATATGCACATTGAGGGCTGCTCTCCCCCTCCTCTCTGGTGCTCAGAAGGCACAGGGGTGACCAGGTCTCTCCTTGGCTGTCAGCCACCAGCCCCTTTGGGTTTCTTTTGGGTGACAGGAGGCCCCCAGTGTGCCACTCCCACATTTGCAAGGCTCTGCTTAGCAAAAAAATATGTCAAAATTGTTCTCCCATCCAATCTGGACACTCAGCCAAGCTGGAAAGCAGGAACACTCATCCCCAAATCGTGATCTGTGCCCTGTGGGGAGGCTCTTTCTGATGGATGACAGCTGGGGATCAGCTGGGGGCTGTGGTGGACATCCATGGGCACCCCAACAACTCTGGGGGCAGGACAGCCTTTCTCTTTAGGACACAGCCCTGTGCCTGTTCTCAGGGGGGGCTGCTGGGAGCATCCCTCCTGTGGTTTAGCCACCTGTGTCTGACGGACGCAGGGAGCAGCCTGGGGCTGATCTCTCCTACAGGTGATGCTAAGAAGCAGAGTTCCCTCTCTCAAGCCCCAAAAGCCTCCATCCCCGCCTTGCAAAGCTTGGCTACAGCTTCTTTTGCCCCCACACATCCAGTCGCTGCCTCCTCCTGGCATCCCCACATCTCTGGGGCAGGCACTGTCCGCTCCGGAGGGGCTGCGGTGGGGCGGTGGCAGGTGCCCACCCCAGCCCCGGCTCTGCCAAGCGGGGCCAGCTCTGCCGTGCCGGGGGGGAAGGCTCGGCTGCGCCCCAGGCCAGGCGGCAGCGGAGCAGGTTGACGTGTGCCGGTGCCCACCGCTGCATTGTTGCTGTTTTGCAAGGACAGGGGCAGCTTGGAGGCTGTGCCCAGGCGTTATTGTCCACTCTCCACCCGCCCCCACCTCGATGCATCGCTTTTATCTCTGTGGTTTTGGGGGGTTTGGTTTGGTTTGGTGTTTGTGGTGTTGTTGAAGGAGCCGGGGGGGGAGGGAGAGAGGAGCAGAGCCACAGCAATGCCCCAGGCCAGCAGTGAGAAGGCAAAGCCCCGGTGCCTCGGCGTTAACTGCCTTAACTCCCTTCCAGGCCCGAGGACAGGCGCCCTCCTCGGTCTGAGGTGTGACAATAACAATGACTTGGGCATCGCACACGTGAGGGCGCTGGACAATAAGCTGTGCTCTGAGGCCTGCTTACCTGGTGAGTGGCCGTCTGCTGAACATGAACTTGGGGTGGGCGGGGACAGTGCCACCCTTCCCTGCATCACCCCAGCCCCCTGCATCCATCCTTCCGCTCCCATCATCATCCTCCCCAGCCCCCCCACCACCAGGCTGCCCTCACTGCACCCCACCACACGTCCTGCTGTGGGGCTGGGCACCAGGCATGTCACTCGTAGCTCAGGGTGACCTGTCTCTGCTGGCATGTCCCTTGCTTTGCTGGGATGTTTGTCCCTTGGCCAGGGGGGCTGCTGGCACCTTTGGGGTGTCAGCCCTCCCTCTGTAGGCTGTTGTGTGGCATGACCGTAGCCTGGTCTGGACTTGTGGTGGGCACAGCAGTATGTTGGATTGGGATGTGAGCTCCAGCCAGTCCAGCCTTATGGCTGGGGCTGCCTGCCTCCCCCTCCTCTTCCTCCAAGACCAAGGAGCTGGGGTGTGTCAGGTCCAGCTGCCCTTCTGCAGGGTCCCAGAGTCCATCCCTCTTTCCCATTTCTTCATGCTTTCTGTCCCACCCTCCTTCCACTTCTGTTCCTCCCATCCCTTTTTCCCCTTCCTCCATCCCTTTTTTCACCTCTTCCTCCCCCCCAGGCTCTTTTCTCCCTGTGAAAGTTCATGTTCACTCTGTGCCAACACGGTTTTCTCAACCTGTGCTTTCGTCCCTCCTCCTTGCCCAGAGTTGCCCAAAGGTGACAAATGTATTGGTGGCCCCTGGTCCCTGTGCAGGCAAGGGAGGCAGTGGGCTGGGGACTTTGCCCAGTGCTGCAGGCTCCCTTTCATCAGCCTGGGGGGGGGGGAAACAGGCAGCAAAAAGCCAAGACAAAGCTCTTTATGAGCTAGATGAGTGTCTAGGTCTCCATCAATACATTTGTGGATAAGCTGAAAGCAACTCTGCCCCTGCCTTGTCCCTTCAGCTAAATTTGTGGCAGGTCCCAGACCTGCAGCAGGTGCTGGAGGGGAGAGTGTGGGTGAAACCCACCAGAGGTAGGAGAAATCCTTTCTTCCCCCTCTTCCCCTCCAGGAAAGCTTTGCCTCCTGCTGCATCACCTGTTCCTGGCAGTTTCTGCACTGGAGAAACTCATCTGAGGCTCTTGGGGAGGAACAGGCACCTGCCACAAATGCCCCATGTCCCCTCCATCACCCTCCAGCAGCAGCTGGCAGAGCCCCACCACCCTGGGGGGGCTGAGGAGGAGGCTGGGGGGTGTCTAGCAGCATTCATGCCTTTGCTGGAAGTCCTGGCAAAGCATCCCCTGGCTGTGACACTGGCCAAAGCCATCCCTGACTGTGTCCCCCTTGGTTGTACCGGGAGGAGGATGAGGAAGGGGGAGCTTTGCAGCCCAAATGCCCCCAGCATGGGGTCACTTCCTTGCTCTGCTGTGAAGAGTGCCACGGCCTTGTCCCCTGCCTGGGCTGGGGTGCAGAATCTGGCTCCTGGGCCAAGCCCAGCCAAGGATGTGCTCTGCATCCTTTGGCCACCACGTCTGTCCCTGCGTCCTGCGGCTGCACTGCTTGGAGCCCTGGGCATGAAAGGGGCATCCGGCCCTGGCACTGCTGGGAGAAGTGGAGGGCTGCTGCTTGTGTGGGGACAAGGAGGTGCAGAGTGGTGCTTTGGGGCTGACAGAGGGGCCAGAGGAAGTAACTCCAGGGATGAATAATTCCAGTACCCAAAGGAAGCCTACGAGAAGGCTGGGGAGGGACGACTCTACGAGGGCTTGCAGTGACAGGACGAGGGGCAATGGCTTTGAGCTGCAAGAGAGCAGATTAGGAAGAAATTCTTTCCAGTGAGGGTGGTGAGACACTGGAACAGGTTGCCCAGGGAGGCTAGGGATGCCCCATCCCTGGAAGTGTTCAAGGCCAGGTTGGACAAGGCCTTGAGCAGCCTGGGCTGGTGGAAGGTAGCCCTGCCCAGGGGGCTGTAATGTCTGGGTGGTCATTTCTTGGTTGCACTCCGTGTTTTGCAGTGTTGGTTTTGTTCATTGAGCTCAGGGCAGGTCCCTCCTTCCCTGGCCCCATCTGCTCCCCCATCAGCCACCTGCTGTCAGGACTGGGCCACTTTGCAATGGAGACCATTTGGCACTGGTGGCGCTGGATGGCAGCGGCAGGGCTGGTTTGTATGCACTGAAAAAGTCCTCTTTTGGCAGAGTTTCTTGCAGGGCTGGATGTCATCACATCCATAGGGCCAGCAAGAACAGGCTGAACTTTTTCTTTGGGGCCAGCTGCTGTTGTCTTGCAAGCCAGAGATTAGATTATATTATGTTACATTATATTAACTGTTCCTCCTCCCTTGATTTCTCTCGTGGGGAGGTTTTGCTGTGAACAGCCCCAGGGCTTGAGTGCTGCCCTCTCTGCAGTGGATGAAGGTGCAGGATGTGGTTCCTCAGAGCAGAAAGGGTTTTCTCCTCCCCAGTGCTGGTGTGACATCTGTGCAGAATTCAGTCTGGTGGGAAGGGGCTTTGGGAGGAGTTGAGAATTCACACCCCAGGGATTTCAGGACACATGTTTAAATAAAACCCACAGACCCTTGTCCTCAAGGGGATCCCAGGGTGTGCAGCGGGTTGCAGGGACTGACCCTGGGGCTCAGAGCATCCTCAGGGTGCAGCCACAGTGTTTGCCAAGAAGAGAGTAACGTTGGAAAGAGAAAACGGGAGGGGTGGGGGGTGGCACCTGCAAAAAGGCTGGCAGCACGGTGGGGGAGGGTCAGAGGTGGCAGAAAAGCTGAAATCCCCCGAGGGCTTTGGCTGGTTTCAGCCGGTGGCTGACGGGAGCTGTAAGTGATACCCTAGTGGGCTGGGCGAGCTGGTTGGGTTTCACCACGGTGCTCTCCGGGAGCTGCTCTGTGCAGGGCAGCTCCGATGGTGGCTAACAGTGGTGGGCAGCCCCATCCTGCAGCCCAAGGGGAGACAAGGCAGGTGGACACGGGGCCAGGTCCCTGCTGCGGGGCTGGACCGTGTCCTGCTGCCTCCAGCCCCACTCTTTGGCAGCCTCCAAAGGTGTGCTGAGCTGTGCTGGGTCTCTGCACCAGGGCACTGCAGTGACTTCTGCAATACTGAGCTCTTGGTGGGGTTTTGGGGGAAGGGGGAATGTGTAAGGGGGTGTATGATGATTGTCTGTTCCCTCGGGGACCTGCAGACCAAACGTGCCTTGCTCTCCAGCCTGAGCTCTCCGTGCAAAGCCAGTTGGAATGGCAGCTGTCAGCTCCTGTAAATCAGCAGGCAGCAGGGCTTTGTTGCTCCCTTTCTGAGGACGCCTCAGTACTTTGCCCTTGGCCTTGGGGTGCCCTTGGTATGGCCCCCCACCCTCCCACACTCAGAGCTGTCCCCCCGCCTGGACATGGGGCTTAGCATCACCGGTGGGAGCAGCTGCCCGGCTGTAGGGGTGCATCCACTTCCTAGGGGCACCACATAGCCTCTGATGGTTTGGGTGGTGGGACACAAGCCACGGGCAGGCACGTCCTGAGCTCTGCCCATCACCCTGCCCCGGCTGGAGGGCGCTGCCTGAACTGGAGACGTGCAGGGACCCATTTTTCCCCCGGCCACAAGCATGCCCCCCCCTGAAAACCCTGGGGGGCACCTCGCATGACAGTCTCCTCTCACCGAGCCCACCGGCAGCTCCCCGGCCTCGCCCCGGCCCCATCGGCAGGGGGCGAGTCCCCCCAGCCCTCCACGGCCACCCCTGTTTGCTCACTCGGGTGCATGCCTCCCACTGCCAGTGCCAGCTCTGCTCTTGCCTTCACCATGTGCCTTCTGGTCTCTCCTGCCACGCAGCCGCCAGGCCGGACTCCTGCCCCATTAACATTGAGGAATAGGTATGAGACCCCCAGAGCCCGCGCCCGCCTCGCGCCACGTCACCCGGGGGAGGTCGGTGCCCCCCGCCCCAGCCCTGCTGGTGGTCCCCTTGCCGTCCTGGCCAGGGTGACATCCCTGCAGCCCACACAGGGCATCTGCATGTGCCTTCTCGGTGGGCATGGGGGGCAGAGGCCAGCCCCTTCCCTCTGAGTTACTGAGACCCGGCCCTGGTGCACGGTGCTCCCGGTGCCCCTTGGCACTCCCAAGGACTGGGGCTCTTGAGGGGCTCCCCAGCCCCACAGAGGTAAGTGCAGGTACTGACAGCCCTCGCTGCAGCCAAAACCCCGAGTGGGGCTGGGCAGGTGGGCATTATGTGGGGAGACTGAACTGCATACCCCCGTGGAAAGATGAACCAAGCACACCAGTGGTCTTTGGGAGCCCCTAACCTCCTATTTTCTCCCCCCAGGCTCAGAGGCAGCCAACAACAACGTGCTGCTGCAGCAGGCACCCTGACCCCGGCACCCCCCCAGCACCTGAGTCCTGGAGCGGGCAGCGGCCACCCTGCCCATGTGAGGGCTCAGCCTCGGTGGGGGTACACACCCCCTTGCCCACCTGGAGGGACCCTGGTCTCTGGGCACTGTGGGCATCTCCACCCCCTCCCCTCGGCTGCAACAGGACTGATTTTCAAAAGACAAGACGGTAACCTCCTCCCCAGCCCCCTGTGCAGAGGGGGAGGACAAAAGCCATGTCACTTTGCAGGCCCCCCATCATCACCTTCCTATCCTCCAGCCTTCACAGGGATGGGCTGGGGTCTCCTCTGGCCCCCTGCCCTTACACTCCTGGGCTCCTTTCCGCCAGCATGCAAAGCAGATAGGATGAGGTTGCCCCACAAAGGGGGACCCTGGGTCATAGCCAGAGGCAAGTGATGGGAGGGGGGTGGCCAGGGGTGTGGGTTGAGTGTTGGCATTGGCATCCTTGGTGCATAAGCCAGCGGCCTCCATAGGTGCTGGGCCTTCCCAGGTCTGCTAGCCCATGGCCCTGCCGTGCCGTGGGGTGTCCTCATTACTGCACTGCTGGTGGTGGTGTCCCCATAGCCCCCCATTCCCTCCCCACTCTGCTCTTCACCTGGGTAGCAAGTGGGCCCCTGGGAAAGGCCATGAGGTTGCTTTTCTCGAGGGGATGGAATGGGGTTGCAGGGGTGGGCAGGGGACTTGCTCCCCCTGCCCAAACCGCCAGTCCCTGGGGTATCACTGATTGAACCTCGCTGTCTTCCGCCCCACTGCGAGCCTGGGGCTTGGGGCTGTGCCCTCTCTCTGGACCAAGTGCCAAAAGTGTCACCTCCCGTCCCACCCTCCCTGCCCTCTCCGTCGCACTTTGTAGCAGGGGGTGGATGAGGGTGTGGGAGCTGCCCACAGCCCCTCCATCCCCACCCCTCCATCCCCATTTCTCTGGCCAGCACTGGGCTGACAGTGTAAGCAGGTTTTGCTGCAGGAGACAGGCACACAGGGACACCAGGGGGGTAGGGATGCAGCCACACACCTTGGGGCTGTTGGCAGAGACTGGACTCTGCTTGAGAGACCATCAGGGACAGTCAGAAGCCACTTTGAGGAGCATCAGAGCAGCGTCCTAACCTAACAAGTTCTGTAGCTGTTTGGGACAGCCCAGGGAGGTGGGGGCTGAGCCCTCCTTTTTCCCCCTACTTGGTTTTCTCCAGCATGAGCCCAGGGACATAACCTTGACACAGATGTGATAGCAAAGCCACCTCCTCTTTGCAGGAGAAAACCACATTTCAGAGCTATGTTAGGAAGAGAAGTTCATGCCATGAAAGCAATGTCTCACAGTGGCTGTGGGGTGTGTGCCAGGAGCAGGTCCCCAATGGCCATGGCTCCTAAAGGGGCATAAAGCCCTTTTTTGGGCCAGGGAATGTTTCTTCCACCTGGTCACAGCCAGGGCCATGGTAGCTGCTTGCTAGGTGGCCCTGGTGGGAGTCCTGTTGGAGGAGGGAGTCAGTGTTGGCCACCCCATGGCTCCCTCCACCCTACCATGTCTCCCATCGGCTCAGTGCTCCCAGATTTCTCCATGGGAACATGGGTGCTTGATGTGGGGTGACATCTGTGAACTGACATCCCCTGACAGCAGAGAGAGCCAGAGTGGTGGCCACAAGCCTTGTGCCCCACTGAGGGGCACACTGCCACATGGGAGTAAGCCCCTGCTTTGGGGGTCCCAGCCCTGAGGAGCACCAGGCACAGGGAGAGCTTTGGGGGTTCACTGTCATGTCAAGCTGAGAAAACCAGGAGGGCCTCAGGAGGCCAGGTGCTCCCCCAGCCTCCAGCAGGGGCAGGGAATACTGAGCTGATGTTCCAGGGTGGTTCATCTACCAAAGTCCAACCTTCCTTGTGGCTCTGAAGGGGACAATGAGAGCTCTCCAGGCCTGGCAGACACCATGGCATATGGCTGTGGCTGTGCTTCTGGCTTCCACCAGGTCAGGGCAGAACAGGCAGGTCCTTGCTCAGGAGAGTTCTGGGAGGCAACCAGGAAGGTTTTCTAGCTGCTCCAAGCTGTGTTCCCCCAGGGCTGCAGGAATGGCCAAGCAGGCTCATGGGGTGGCTGCGGAACAGGGTGGCTGCGTGCGGGCACCTGCTGCTCACTCAGAGGGACCACAGCTGCTGGTGCAGAGCATGGGAACTGGGAGGGTGCTGCAGCTGAGTGATGTGCTGTTGCCTGAGTGTGAGCAAAGAAATCCTCCACCATGGCACGAGAGAGACGTAATTTGGGCATGGGTGACACCAGTGCCATCCTGAGCCACCCAGAAGGGACAAAGGGTAGGCAAAAGCCTCCAATGCCAGCAGCGTGGGGTGAAAGGCAGCAGCCCCTTGCCTCATGGGCAGCTCCTGGTTCCAGAGCTCCACCCATCAGGGATTTATGGAAGGAAACCAGATTGCTGCTTATGACTTTGCTTTGAGCATGTTTTGGATTTTCAGAGTATGTTCAATAAAGGGTATCTTACCTTGACAAAGTGTCCAGAGTCATTTTGAGCTTACAAGGGGGAGAGCGTGGGGCTCTGTGGGTTGAAACCCTTTACTGGCTGGCAGCATCCCCCCCATCATCCAGGCACCTCCCCAGTACCAGCCCAGCTGCTTTTCAAACCTCCTGAAACTCTCCCAAAGGTCCCTTCCAAACCCTATTGCTCAACCACCCTCAATGCTGCCAGGATGGAGAAGGTGCAAATGCAAACAAAACCTCTGCAGGACAAGTCTGGCCTGAGGTAGTGGCACCTCCCCAGCATGGCCAGGCAGATGATCCATGCTTTGTGGCTCATGGCACAGCTGGGATGCACAAGGACAGCCAGAGGAGACTTTTCTTGAAGAGGAGGAAGAGCATTGAGGAGTTGGGTGCTCATGCAGGAGAAATCCCTCCAGTGCTGTGGAAGAAAACTCATGCTGGGAGCCAATACCCTGAAGGTGAGGAGGACTATAAGGGGGGATATAATTTATATTTAACAAAGGGGGCTGCTACATGGAGGTGGGGGAAGCACCTTTCAGCTGCAGGGAGAGGGCTTGCAGATGGCCAGACCCTGCCAAGAGGGTGATAGGAACAAGAGTTGAGGCCTGAAGTCATAGAATTGCCTGGCTGGAAAAGACTTAAGATCATCCAGTCCAACCACGATAAGGAGTTCGTCACAGTGAGGGTGGTGAGACATTGGAACAAGTTGTCCAAGTAGGTTGTGGATGCCCCCTCCCTGGCCAGGTTGGGCAGGGCCTTGAGCAAGCTGGTTTAGTGGAAGGTGGCCCTGCACATGGTGCAGGTTAGAAGTGGATGATCTTCAAGGTCCCTTCCAACCCAAACCATTCTTTGATCCTATAACCTAGCATTTAGTTGTACACAACTGCTGGACCATGTCCCTAAGCACTTCATCCCAGGCTCACATAAATGTGCTTTGCCCCAGACTGCTCAGGAAAGCCCTTGAGCTCTCACTGCTCTTGGGTGTGTTTTTGCAGGGGCAGGTCCTACTTCTGAAGGAGCTGATGTGTTAGAAGGGCAGAAAAATGATCTTTGGGGTTGTTTTCTGGCTATCAACTTGCTGAAAACCAGGATAGAAACTTCTGTTCCCCTGGGAGTTGCCTTCTTCCTTCTCCACACCCAGTCCCAGCACCTGCTCCCACTGGGTACAGGCACAAGCAAAGAGACACTTTCAATATCCAAAGAGGTCCTACAAGAAAGCTGGGGAGGGGCTCTTTCTAAGGACATTTAGCAACAGGACAAGGGGCAATGGTTTGAAACTAGAGCAGGGTAGGTTTAGACTGGACATGAGGAAGAAGTTCTTTACTATGAGGGTGGTAGAACACTGGAACAGGTTTCCCAGAGAGGTGGCAGAGACATTCAAGGTCAAGCTTAATGGGGCCCTCAGCAACCTCATCTAATTAAAGATCATAGAATGACTTGAGTTGGAAAGGACCTTAAAGATCATCTAGTTCCAGTCCCTCTGTCGTGGGCAGGGACACCTCCCACTAGGCCAGGTTGCTCAAAGCCTTATCCAGCCTGGTCTTAAATACTTCTGGGGATAAGGCATCCACAACTTCTCCAAGCAACCTGTTCTAGTGTCTCACCACCCCCACAATGAAGAACTTCTTCCTAATGTCCAAACTAAATCTACCCTGCTCTAGTTTCAAACCTCTGCCCCTTGCCCTGTCCCTCTCCAGCTCTCCTGTACCTCTCTTTAGGTACTGAAAGATGTCCCTGCTCACTGCAGGGAGGTTACACAAGATGACCTCCGAGGGGCCCTTCCAAACTGATGCATTCTGTGATTGATTCTAAGGACACAGGTTTGGGGTTTGCAGGAGTTGCTGGGGCTGGGTTTGGTGTCTGGTGTGGTTCTGCTTCCTCTTTGCAAAACCCCAGCTCCCACACCCCGCTGTGCCCCATGCCGGGGATCGCTGCTTTCCTCATACTGTGCGCTTGCTGTGCCCCTGCCTGAGGCTTGCTGTCCCTGTGCAGGGGGGTCGCTGTGCCCCATACCGGTGGGGCCGTTGTCCCCATGCCGGGAGCTGGCCGTGCCCCACACCTGCGCGGCCGCCGTCCCCAGCCGTCAACTGGCAGCCCCAAGGGGGCGGGTCCCTGCGGCTCTCCATGGCAGCGCGCTGGCCAATAGCGTGGCCGGAAGCTGTTGACGGGGCGGGGCGTCGTCATGGCAGCGCGCGAAGCCGGTGGAGCAGCTACTTAACGGCAGTGCCGGGGCTGCGGCAAATCACAGCGGCTCTGCTCGGCTCGGGGGGCCAGCGCTGACCCCAGTGGGCACAGCATCGATCCCCCCTGACCTCCACAGCCCCCCTCCGGGCTGTTCCGAGAGCTTTTACTGTGTTGTGGGTTTTTCCTCCCTCTTTTTATTGTTATTTTTTTCCTCCACCATCTTTTTCCAGAAGCTTCCTGCTCTCTCGTGAACTTTGGGAGTTGGGGGACATCGCCGGGACGGGGTAAGGGATGGCAGCGGAGGGGGGAAGGCGGTGGGGTGATGGGGAGGGCGGTGGAACAGCCCCCGCTCCTGCTCAGTACTGCCGAGAGCTCGGCAGGGGGGCTGGGACTCGGCTGGCTGTCAGGGCCGGCAGGATCTCAAGGCTGTGTGTGTGAGAGGGGGGGATGAGGATGTTAATGTCATTTAATTTTAATTAGTTTTTTAATTCCTTTCCTGCCCCCGCCCCTCCCCCCGTCCACTGCAACGAACGTTGCTGGGTTCTCCCTCACTGCGGGCACAGGGTTTGGTGACACGGGGACCAAGCATCTCTCCAAGCTGTCCTTGTCCTGAGCCTTATTTTGAGGGGATAACAACGCGTTTTGTGCGATCGGGGCAGCTGGTGTCCGTATTTGCATCGCTCCCAACCCGTGGCCCCCGGGTTGTTGAGCGCGGGGACGTTCAAACGGCAGAGCCCCGGGGCGCAACCGGTGCGGGACTCCCGCCGCCGGCTCTCCGCTCGCCAAACCCGCGGGGTTAGAGACCAGCAGAGAACCCAGACGCCGCATCCCTATCCCGAGAATAACCCAGACGGGAATCTGCCGGCTGGCTGAGTGAGGGTGAGCTGGGGGTGGGTCCCGTTCCCCAACCCCGGGCTGCTTTGGGGCACCGGCTGATGGGCGGAGCAGAAACAGCCTGAAACGGACAGATACTGGTACCGGAGGGAGGAATTTTAAGATATTTTATTCTGTTAGCAGCTGGGGGGAGAAATGCCCTGGCAGGATTTCGGTAGTTTGAGGGTTTTGGTGGTGTTTTTTTTTGTTTGCTTGTTTGTTGGGGTTTTTTAATTCCTTCTTCAGCCAAGGGCTGACTGGGCAGCACCGCCCACGGCTCCCCCCCCCCCCCCGGGTTTGGGTGCTTGAGGGAACGTCTCCGAGGTTTCAGGCTGCTAGAGGACCAGGATTTGGTGACACCAAAGTTTGGTGCCACCAGGGCACAGTGGTCTGAGCGAATGCCCCCGAGGTTCAGGGCTGCTAAAGAATCCTGGGGAAGGTGTGGTGGTTCTGGTGGGCAGCACCCTTGGGATATGTCTCACCCAGCAGCACCAGGAGCACTCAAGCTCAGCCCTGCCCAGGTGCTGGATGGAGAGCAGCTGCACCTCCAGGAGCCTCAAGCCTCTCCCTGTTGTCCTTGCAGGATCTGCCCCGTCCTCTCCCTCCACAAAGCATGGCTGAAGAGTGGCATGTGTGGGCACAGCAGCAGCGAAAGCTGAAGGACTTGCTGGACATCGATGACACCCTGCCCAGCCTCACATGGCTGCAGGACTTCTGCATTAAAAACACTGTCATAGGCGAAGCCTCCTGCTACCCCAGCGGCCCGGACCCTCAGGACAAGCTCACCAGCTTTGCTGCCCCATGCTCGCCCATGGCCGCTGACCCAGCATGCATGGGCATTCCCCACACCCCCTGCAAGCCCATCTCCTCCTCCACCTCAAGGACAATACACCACACCATGGCCATGCACCCTCACCTGGCAGAGGACATTGACTACAAGACCAACCCGCACGTCAAGCCGCCCTACTCCTACGCCAACCTCATCTGCATGGCCATGGAAGCCAGCAACAAGCCCAAAATCACCCTCTCGGCCATCTACAAGTGGATTACTGACAACTTCTGCTACTTTCGGCATGCTGATCCCACCTGGCAGGTAGGAGAGCTGCAGACCTCTTGCCTTGCCCTCTCCCGGTGCATGGCAAGGTCCTGGGGATGATGGATCAGGAGAGAACTCGGGTGTGTGGAAATGCCAGGGCCAGGAGGGCAGCAGAGGGAAGAAGCCTTCACAGGGGAGAGCCCAGGGTCATCCTGGGAGCAGGGAGGTACCTGTTGGGCTGCTGGTCTCTGCAGCTCCTCTTGGCTTTGGGGTGAAGACAACTCTGTCCTCAGCTGCACCTTTCTGGGGCTCTTGTGGGGTCCTGAGTCCCTTAGAGCTGCAAACACATGAAATCACCAGGCTGATTATCTCTGAGTGCTGAGGACCAGGCACAGGAGTGGGATGGAGAGGACCCCCAGGGAGATTCCACTTGTTGCTGTGATGAGCTGGTGAGGCCTCAGAGGGAAGGCCAAATAGGGCTACTGTCCCCAGCTAGCATGAGTGTGTCCCCAGGGGGTAGGGGACAGCCCCCAGGTTCACCAGCTTTGGCGACAGCATGTGGCACAGGGGCTTTTCCCAGCCACCTTGGCTCACTGCCCTCCTCCATCATGCCAGGGGACCTCTGGCATGTGAGGCTTTCAAGGATGTGGCAGGGCAGGAGGCACCTGGGTGGCTTGTCCCTTGGGCTCAGGTTATTCCCAGCCCAAACCCACCGTGTGCCAGAGATCCCAGTGGCAATCCCAGGAAGGGTTGGGCAAAACCCACCTCAAACCCCCTGCCCAGACACTGCCCAGCGTCTCTCCAGGCAGGTGCCTCTCCAACAGCCAGCCCAGGGTTTCTTTCCAGGGCCGCCTGTCCCCCCCCAGCCTCCCCTGTGCTGGGACAGCCTACGGGAGCAGTCTGGGAGGAGGAGCTGCGTGCCAGCTTGTGGCTTGCCTTTCTGCTGCAAACTCACGGCTGGATAATCACGTTTTTAATTAAAATGTGTTTATTAAAAAAAGAAAAAAAAAAAAGAAAGAAAGAAAGAAAGAAGGTTTCCAAGCCCTCTCTGTGGAGATGCAGGGGGTTCACGGGACTGCTGCAGGCAGGAATGATAAATATGTTAACTGCCGGCTAATAACGCAGGGCAGCCAGGCTGCGTGAGGGCTGGGGAGATGGGGAGCAGGGAATTCAGCTGGTGAGTCTCTGACCCTTGTAAAACGTTAAACTGTAAATCTGGAGCTGCCACAGCCTGGAATGTTTGCAGGGATAGCTGTGTTCCTGCTGCTCCTTTGCTTTTCCTTTGGTTTTTCCCCCTCTTTTTTTTGCTTTCTCTCTTTATTCTCCCCCTTTCCCCTCTTTTCCTTTATTTTTCCTCTCCCTTCTCCCTTCCTTTCCTCTCCCTTCTCCCTTCCTTTCCTCTCCCTTCTCCCTTCCTTTCCTCTCCCTTCTCCCTTCCTTTCCTCTCCCTTCTCCCTTCCTTTCCTCTCCCTTCTCCCTTCCTTTCCTCTCCCTTCTCCCTTCCTTTCCTCTCCCTTCTCCCTTCCTTTCCTCTCCCTTCTCCCTTCCTTTCCTCTCCTGTGCTCTCATCCCCCGTCCTGATTCCCGTACATGAAGACAGCCTGGAAAGGTCATGCCACCCGTGCTCCAGGGGGGAGATGGATATATTCCTGTGGGAGCTGAGTGCTTTGGAGAGGAGCCAACACACCCAAGGAGCTTCAGCCCAGCGAGGGTTTTGGTGTGTGTGTGTGTGTGTGTGTGTGCGTGTGTGTGTGTATGTGTGTGTTTTTCAACAGCTCCAAGCATTCAAGCCTTGTTTTTCCCTTTTCTGCACCACGGATTATGGATGAATAAGCATAAAGATATCCAGGCAACATTAAAAAAAGCCAACCCTCTACCATATCCAATCTCTTCATACAGCCTTGGCTTTGTGGAGTCCAACGCTGGGTTATTTACCCCATAACTGAGTTTCCTTTCTGATTATTCACATCACTCCAGGCACATTCAGGGTTTCAGAAACAGCTTGATGGCAGCAGAAACTCCTCTTTCTTCCTCCCACCCCCCCTTTTTTTTTCCTCTTGCCTTTCCCTTCAGCTTGTTTCTGCAGTAGCTGATGAAGATGCAGCAATTCCACACCGAGCTTCCCCAGGCCAGGAGGCACCTCTGGGGACACACAGGGCGGTGTTGGAACAGCCCATGTGTCTCTCTGGTTTTGCCTGTCTGGTTTGTGCCAGCCCAGCCAAAGTGCCTACTTATTGGCCAAATATTTTCCCCTCAACACTAAGCAATAGGCTCAGAAGGAGGTGCAAGGAGGGCCCTGAGGATGCCCTCCCTCATGGTGCTGCCATGTGTTGCCACTTGTAATAGGGTCACAGTAACCTCAATGCAGAGACCCTTCTCTTCCTTCCGAGCCACGAAGGAGGACACAATCTTGTCTACTTTAGCTCCATACCTAGAGAGAGTCTGGCTATTATTTTCCCAGTAGTCTGCATGATAGACATGCAGAAAGACATGGACCTGCTGGAGCAGATCTAGAGGAGGAGTACAAAAACAATCAGAAGATGGAGGGCCTCTGCCATGAGGACAGGCTGTGAGAGTCAGGGGCTGTTCAGCCTGAAGAAGAGAAGGCTCCAAGGAAACCTTATTGCAGCCTCTCAGTACTTAAAGGGGCTGATAAGAAAGATGGGGACATGCTTTTAGTAGACTGTAGCAGAGCTTCAGTAAGGCCCTGAGCAATCTGCTCTAGTTGAAGATGTCCCTGCTGACTGCAGGGGACTCAGACTAAACAACTTTTAAAGGTCCCTTCTGATCCATTCTATGATCCAAGGCCCCACGGTCCCAATTTACAGCAAAGGAGAGTTGCCCAAAAGCTTTCCATGGGCTGGCAAGTTGTAGCTTGAACCCCTTGGCTCCTGCCACCTCTGGCTGGATTAGACAGGAGCCAAGAACATTCTGCTGGTGGCTTGGGGCAGAGGAGTTTCTGCTGGGCACGTAGCCCAGGATGTCTTGACATTACCGTTTCAGCTTTCTTTTTCCCAAAGGCCCTGGCTGAAAACGTGCTTTGCCACCAGCTGCCTCACACAGGTAGGTGCTGTGGCAGCAGACAAGCATTCAGCCTTGGGTTTTGGTTTTTTTTTTTTCCCTCCTCTTTTCTCTTTCTGGGTCTAGAATTCCATCCGGCACAACCTCTCCTTGAACAAGTGCTTCATCAAGGTGCCTCGGGAGAAGAGCGAGCCAGGCAAGGGAGGGTTTTGGAAGCTCGACCCCCAGTACGCCGAGCGGCTCAAGAACGGCGCCTTCAAGAAGCGGAGGGTGTCCCCAGTGCAGATCCACCCAGCCTTCACCAAGAGAGACCAGCAAGAGGCACCCTGCCCTGCCAGCCTAGCCACTTCCACTTGCACCGCCTCCACCAGCATCCTCAACGTCAACAAGGAGTCGCAGCGGCTGCTGAAGGAGTTTGAAGAAGTCACCGGCAGCCAGAAATGGAACACGGTGGAGGGCAGAGCAGGGCAGGAGGGCAGAGCAGGAAAGGAGGGCAAAGCAGGGCAGAAGCGCAAGCAGCCCTTGCCCAAGAGAACAGCCAAGGTGCCTCGTTTCTCCAGCTGTGCCTTGCTGACCCAGGAAGAGCAGACTGAGCTGGGCTCCCTGAAAGGTGACTTTGACTGGGAAGCCATCTTCGACACCAACCTGAACAGTGACTTCTCCACTTTCGGGGACCTGGAGCTTGTGCCTCCAATCAGCACCACAGCACAAGACCTGGACTTGGCAGCACAGAGCCACAACACTGACCCTCCTCAGCAGCTGGAGCAGGAGCAGGTCCTCACTGGAGCCAACCAGGACAACCTGGACTTTGAGGAAACCTTGATGGCCACCTCTTTCCTGCAGCACCCCTGGGAGGAAGAGACAAACGATTACCTCTCCAACTGCATCAACATCGAGCAGCTGTTCGAGTTCAGCGACCCCACCTTGCCAGAGGATGCCAGCAACTGGAGTGATCTGACAGCCCTCTTGTAAGAGGCCAGGCACTCATCAGACTTTAGCAGCATGTTCCCCTCCTGCTGCTGGGACTTATAAGGGACAAGATTTTTCTAAGGACAGAGACATCCACAGTGACTTTTAACCAGCTTCACTGTAAACTATTCACAGAAACATTGGGGATGGGGAGGGGGGGAAGGGAAAAAAACCAAACCACCACCAAGAGAACTGCTTGATACATCTTTAAAGGAGAAGACTCTAGACCACAAGCTTAACTCAAGAGCAGAAATATAATAATACTTATTTTTTTACTTTTCAAAGAAGAAATGTGAAATATTTGGGGCTGGGGGGGGGGGGGTGGGATTTGGGGTTGTTTATTTTCCATGGAAAAGGGCATGGCATATGCTCCTTCCTGGTAGTTTAGCACTTGATAGGCTAAGTGCAATTTCCTCACTCCATCTTTCTGTTTCTCTCTCTCTTTCTCTGCCTAGGGTAGTTGGTAGGTCTAGTGTGATAATTAGCTAGCAAGTAAATAGAAGTCCCTTCTGGCTTCTCTGAGTTCACCCTCCCTCCTGATTTGTGCCTAGGGAAGAAGGAAAGGTTTATAAGTTCAGTCAGCGTGCCTCTTTTAGGTGGTTTTTAGATGATCTGTTCCACCTTATCTGTTTCCAAGTTTGCCTCTGCAGATGGGGTTTTTTTCCCCCCCCACATAATCTGTTAGGTGTTATCCAAAGTTTGCCTCTTTTAGATGTGTTTATCTCATTGGTTAAACATTATCTAGGAAAGTTTGCCTCTTTTAGATGGTTTTTAATCTCCTCTGTTCAATGCTGGCTCTTAAGATCTGCCTCTTCAGCTGTTTTTACCTCGTTTGTTAAGCTCCATCTATTGGAATTTGCCTCTTGTAGATGTTTTTATATCCTCTGTTCAATGTTATATATGCAAAATTTGCCTCTTTTAGGTGGTTTTATACAATCTGTTAAATGTTATATATATATATTCACAAAGTTGGCCTCTTTAGATGTTTTTATATAATCTATTAAATATTATATATTTTAAAGCCCTTCTGTTTTCAGCCCTGGCATTTTTTTTTTCCCATCCTGAGGGGAGAGGGGAAATGCCCTCTGGGAGTTGCACTGGGTTTGGGTGATGGGCTTTTGGGGTGGTTTACAGGGATGGCTCCTGTGAGAAGCTGCTAGAAGCTTCCCCAGCTCCAAGGCCAAGATGATTAGTGCCACACACTCTGCAAGAACTTATTTGAGAAGGGCAAAAAAACCCAGAAACTGCTGGAAAATCAGCAGTGGAGAGGGGAGGGGGATGTGAGAGAAACACCTCTGAGGTGTGCAGTCACTGGAGAGGGGAGGGGGATGTGAGAGAAACACCTCTGAGGTGTGCAGTCACTGGAGAGGGGAGGGGGATGTGAGAGAAACACCTCTGAGGTGTGCAGTCACTGGAGAGGGGAGGGAAGGAGGTGTGCCAGGGCAGAAAGTACCCTCCAGCCCCTGGTGAAGACCATGGTGAGGCAAGCTGTGCCCTTGAAGCCCATGAAGGTTGGAAGCAGGTAGCCCCCTGCAGCCCATGGAGGTTAATAGTGGGGCAGATGTCCCACCCACAGCACATGGAGGTTACTTGTGGAGCAGGTATCCCCCTTGCAGCCCAATGAACTTACCTGTGGAGTCAATATCTCCTTGTAGCCCATGGAGGTTACTGGTGGAGCTGATATCCCCTCGCAGCCCATGGAGGATGCCACACTGGAGCAGGTGGCTGTGCCTGATGGAGACTGTGACTCTGAGAGCAGTCCATGCTGGAGCAGTCTGCTCCTGAAGGACTGCACCCCATGGAGAGGACTCGTGCTGAAGCAGTTCATGAAGAGCTCATGAGAAGGACTTGTGCTGAAGTTTGTGGAGCACTGTCTGCCATGGAAGGGACCCCATGCTGGAGCAGAGAGAGTGAGAGGTTAGGTGGAGGCCAGAAAAGATGGAGCAGCAGTGATGAATTAACTGCTACCACCATTCCCTGTCCCCCTGAAGAGCTGGGGGCCAGGAGGTGGAGAAATCAGGAGCAGAGCTGAGCCCAGGAAGAAGGCAGGGATGGGGAGAAGATGTTTTCAAGATCCAGCTTTAGTTCTCATTACCCTACTCTGGTTTTTTGTTAACAAAATAAATTGCCTTTTCTTCCTCCCAGGGCAAGTCTGTTCTGCCCATGACCATAACTGGTGAGTGCTCCCTCCTTGTCCTTGTCCTTGTCTCAACCCATGAGCTTTTGGTTCTCTTTTCTCCTCCCCATCCCACCGGTGGGCAGGAGACAGCGAATGGCTGTGTGGGGTTTAGTTGCTGCTAGGCTTAACCCAGGACAGAGCTGGTTTAAATTTTCACTGCTCAAAGGCTTGTGCTGGCTGCTCTGTAAACCAAGACCAAGCAAGGGAGGACTCCGGCAGGAATCCTGTTAAGCATCCAGGCATTTGCGCCAGCAGGAGAGGAGCTGTGGGAAGTGGGGTGCTCCCAGACCTGTCTTGGGGGTTGTTCTCTTATATTTTCCTGGTTCAGGGCCCCTCTACTGATGTTGAAGAACTTTAGAGCTACATCTGCAATTAAAACTTTTTCATGTAAAATTATCCATAAATTGAAAAGGAGGGAAGGAGGGAAAGAAGAAAGAGAGGGAGAAAGAAGGACACACAAGAGTGGCTAAGCCCAATGCTTCAAGTTCTGGGAGCTGCTCCCAACCCCTGGATCATCCTTCCCTGCCCACCTGACAAGTTCCTGGAGGCAGCATAGTGTGAGTGCCTGGGACTACTTCTCTGCTTGTGCCACGTCCCCAGCTGGCCCTGGAGAAGCCCTGAGAAACACAAGCGGCTTGGGAGCTCTCCTGGGTACAGGGTGGCAAGAGGAGCTGCGCAGGAGCTGCAGGGGTAGCTGAGCCCTCGCGAGGCCAATTACGCTGAGGAGCAGTTGGGCTCTGCCAAGGCAGGCAAGGGAAGAACAGCAGCACACACTCAGCTGCCAACCAGCCCACAGCAGCCAGGGAGGGGGCCAGTGGGCATGGGGGTCACAGGTTTGGCCTGAGCCAGACTGGGGGTACCTCCCTGTGCCCACAGCTTGGTCTGGCCTCTGCTTGGTGGCTGTCCAGCACCCCTTGTCACATCTGAGCATCTCCAGGGACAGAGATCCCCCTCCAGACTCTCCTTGCTGATTTGGAAGGATCCACTCCAAGATGTCTCTTACACAACAGACAGCCCCTCTCATCTCAGTGATACTGTGATACCTTTCACAGTGATACTGTGATACCTTTCACAGTGATACTGTGATCTTTGCAGCACTCAAGGAGCACCCCTATCACCCCCCCAGTGATCTGCTGGATCCCACTGGCAGCAAGCATTGCCTGTTTGCCTGGTCACAGCTGCTTCCAATCCAGCCAATCTCAACCCAAAATATGGGCTGGGCTCACTACAGAATCTGGCCTTGGCTCCTGTGTGCTTTTAGGAGAGCAGGATGTATCCCTTGGGATGAGGTAGTGCTGTCCCTGTAGTGGCACAGCTTTGATATGTCTGGGGGGGAGGGAATTTTGGGGGCAGAACTGGGCTCTCCTTTCAATTTGGGGGCACTGGGGACAACGAACCCCAAAAAGCAACAAGGAATTCCTTGTCCTGTCTTCTCCTCCTCTCAGCTCCCCATTGGTAGCACTGGGGGAGCTGCTCTCTGCTTCCCCCTAAGAGTGGTGGCACTGGAAAGGCTGGAAAGAGATGGCAGCCCCCTTGTCCCTCGGTCCACTTACTGATTTTGGTTTGCCAGGCACAGCCAAATAGTTTCTGCTTTTGAACCCCGGGGAAAAAGAGGAGCCCCCAGCAGCTCCACCCTGCCAGGGGAGTGAAAAAAAACCCAACCTTGCCAGGAAAAAAATATTCCAGCCTGCTGGAGCCAGTCAAGGGCTTTAAAGTGAGAAAGGCTGAATATAAAGGAGGCAGCAGGCGAGGCCTGAAACAACCTTGTTTTGTTCAGCTTCTGAAAGCAACAAAACCAACTTGGACGTGATTTTCTTCTTTCTTTTTTCCTTTCAATGAGATGGTTTGGGGCGGGGGGGAGAGTTGTTTTCTAAGCAGCCAGGAGGTGCACCAGTGGGGGTGCTGTGGGGTGGAGCATTGGTTCCTGCAGGCGCGGAGGCAGGACGCCGCGCTGCCGCTGCTGCCCCGCACAAAGCCTGTGTGTGCCCGGGGTGAAGTGTGATGCCAGGAAGGAGGTCAGGACCCGGCACTGCTTGGCCTGCCCGGGCTTGCCGGTGGCAGTGGGGTGGCAGCTTGTGGCTAGGGCTGGTCCAGCTCTGCAGGCTGCCCCGGCTCGCCCAGCACAGGGGCGGTGATGGGTTGTGGACCTCTGAGCTGCTGACATCTCAGCTGCTTTATCATTGCACAGTAAAACTAGGCCCTGGCAGTGCTGGTTTGGACTTGATGGTCTTACAGGTCTTTGACTTGGTGGTCTGAAAGGTCTTTTCCTACCAGAATGATTTTATGATTGTAATGAAAATGCAGACCGCTGGAGCTGGTTGTGTTCTGGGGCACTGCACCACCAGCACCCACATAAAGAGGGCCTGGGAAGCACCCAGCTCCACAAACTCCCTCTCAGCCCAATCCAGGTCCTCTCCCGGCCGGTTATTAAGCACATGGCAATTATTCCTTCATTATCTATTTCTGCTATTCCCTCTCCAGCCATCCCCTTCATCCATCAATCCCTCTCTGATGGGCAAACATTGACACCTCAAACCAATCTCCCGTTCACAGAGGGGGAGAAAAATATACACATAAGCCCTTTTTTTTTCCTCTCCTTTTCTTGCCGTGCCTTTCTTTTCTCCTGCATTGAGTGCGGGGCTGGCACGAAGCCATTCTGGCAACAGCCGGCTTTCACTTGCTAATCATCCTAAATATTGAAAATCAACGCCTAGAATAAACAGCTCAAAGATTGGGGCCATCTCTGCTCTGTATGGAAATGCTAATCTCACCGCCTTTTGTTTTCCCTGTGTGGATTTGGTGCTGTGCAGTTTGGAGGAGGTCACAGCTCCCTGGGTTCTCCCTCCACCCCCAGATTTCTCTGTTTTTTTATTCTTTATTACTTCTTCTTCTTCTTCTTCTTCCCCACTCCCCTCATCGTGCAAAATCCATCCCGTTTGAACATCCCAGGCTGGGATGGCTGGAGTGGTGAGGGAGGGAAAGGGGGAGACACGATGGAGGAGGGTAGGGAACGGACTTGCCTTGCATAGCAATGAACAAACCTCCAAAGTTCGGGGAAAAAAAAAATACAGGTTCCCAAATGTGCTTCCAGGAGTTCACATGGATGAGGAGTCTTATGGGAACTGCACTCGGGCAGGGATTTCCATCCTTGGTACTGCAGGTCCCTTGGCAGGGAAGGACAGGGATGGGGTTGGCAGCCTAGCCCTACAACGAGGGGCAGAGCTCGGGGACAGCTCGGGCACTCCCTGCCCCTGCAACACTGATGTTTAGCAGCTTTATGAGGGTGGAGGTGCCACAGCAAAGCCCGAGCAGGCCCCAGAGTTGGACTCCGATGTGCCTGGAGGGATCAGGATGGAGGCAAACACCTTTCTGTGGGGTCTCAGGGGCTCTGGAAAAAGTGGCTTTGAGGACAGAGAGGGTGAAGCCCCTTTTTGTCTTTTCCAGCAGTGACTGCTAGTAGAGTCCATTGGGACCTTGGATGGCTTACAGCATCCTTATGTGCAAGGCAGTGATTTGATACAGACCAGAACTTGATTATCTGACCCAAAGTAGCCTGTGGAAAAAAGCAGTACCACCTTAGGGACAGCTCCCATTCTCTGGACAATCCCCCGTGCCTCAACCCATGGTCCCTGCTCCCCAGCTCACGCTGCTGCAGCTGGGTTAGGTCCCTCTATGGGGAGCAGGGCTCTGCCGGGGGCTCTATCCGGCCCAAGGTAATGTTGGGGCAGCACTTCGGGAGAGTGCCTGCACCCTCGACAGTTCAGCCGTGTTTTTAGGCCATGTGCAAGCAGCAAAGCTCCCTGCCTTCTTCCGCACCCCGGGCAGCCCCGGGACGGGTCAGTGGGCTGTTGCCAGCGGCCGTTCCCGGCGGCTCGGCCAGCACAATGCACCGGCAGGCCACGGCTTGCCCTGCGGCGGGGGGAGCCACAATGCAACAGCCCCTGCGTAAATGCCATCACAAGGAGACGCTCGGCACGCTGCCCTTCCTCCTCCTCTTCCTCATCCCCGCCACACCCCACCCCCTTCCCCAGCGCATGTCCAGGCGGGGGGGGGCTGCAGCCCTGCAGGGCTCCTGCTCCTCCAGCCCAGCCATGCCCATGCCATGGGAAGTGGCCCCCCGTGAGCAGGGGGGCACACATCCAGCCCGCGCCGTGGAGGGGCTGAGCTGCGGGAGCCGTGCCAGCGCCGCCTCCCTCTTTGGGAAACCACGTCACGGCGAAGGCGAAACTTGGCCAGTTTGCAAACAAGCGCTGGGGCCGCGGGGATTTCTTTACAAAGGCTGTTTCTTCAGGTGATTTATTTCCAGGTTCGGAGCGTTAGGGCCACCCCACCTCTGGAGATTCTCTTCTCCTCTTCTCTTCTCTTCTCTTCTCTTCTCTTCTCTCTCTTCTCTTCTCTTCTCTTCTCTTCTCTTCTCTTCTCTTTCTCTTCTCTTCTCTTCTCTTCTCTTCTCTTCTCTTCTCTTCTCTTCTCTTCTCTTCTCTCTTCTCTTCTCTTCTCTCTTCTCTTCTCTTCTCT